>NW_027185381.1:3591247-4791247 GCF_022577435.1 Embiotoca jacksoni | reverse complement strand
TGATGCAGTCCTTCCAGCAAAGGAAGAGTTCTTGAATTTAAGTAGATACATGTTGCTTATTGTAGTGACACGATTGAGATGCAATTTATTCCAGGGAGCATTAAGGTGTCCCGGAGTCTGCTGTAGAGAATGAAGAAGGAAACTGTTTAAATATTCAATCATTTACTTGATGTGCAAGGAAATAACCGATGGGTATGTGATGAAATAGTTCAAGCGCACCTAAATGATGTGCCCTTGCACTTAAATGAATAAAGACTGAACTGTGTGTGTGAAATGCTGGAAAGAATTTGCACTGTTGTGGTGCAGACAAAAAGCTGGCCACACCAGTGCCACCAATGTAAAAACTTAGTTGGAGCTCTGACATATTCAATAAAACTCGCACAGTGTCCACCCAGCAGGCTCCAGGTGGAACTTGGTGCTCTAAGAAATTTGAGTACATACACATACATACACTTCCAGCAAGTAACTGTTTAGATGACAGGGTTTACTGAACAGAGGAATCAAAACGTTGTCTATGGAACCGATCGGAATGAATACCTTGTAATGATGTCGTCATAACACCTGAACAAAGAAGATCGCATCTGGCCAAAAGCTTTCACAGGGAAGTCTCACTTCTAAAAACTTTAGATCACCATGGCAACGTATTGCACACACCAAATTCAGAAGATCCGATCAGCACACAGTATGTCTACTGACCGATCAGATCACTAGACATATGGAGTCATTACCAATCCTAAAGACTCCCAACAGGGACACAAGATTTTAGGATTCTCCCTACCAATAAACATATTGGAGGTGCAGCTCCCTTGTGTTTCTGTCGAAGCTCCTAAGCCACGAGCCGAAAAAAAACTATTTTCAAAGCTGACTATGGGAGGATGTGAAACGTGAAATGTAATGATAAGTGTCTAAATGCATGTGAATATGCAAAGTTTGTTTAAATTCATGCGGATATGCATAGTTTGTTTAATGCCCCCTCCACCCCAGGTATTGCCGTTTTCTTTCATATCATGTTAAGTTCTTCATGCATGATTCTGAGGATGTCACTTTGAATTACCAACTCTGCCACTTTCACATGCTCGTAGCCCGAAGAAAACCCAGAGTTAGTCGACAGCCCACTTGATGATACTCTTTATTTTAGGCTCAGAAAAGCCGATTACCTCAAGGGAAACAGACCGAGTTCCACCATACAGGCCCCTTAACAACTTAATGAGGTTGATATAAGAGCATATCATTGATTTGCTGAATTAGATCACAACATTCTTTGTCTGGAAAGGGTGGAAATGTTTAGTTAAGATATGCGTCACAGTTTAAACTACATGACCTTAATTTCCGAGGGCTCAACATATTCCTCTATGAATAAATCCATTTCTGTCAATGAACTGTTATCATCTGTGTTCGTAGCAACGTGACAAACTCTACAACAATAATTGAGTTCCCACTGTTTGTTTATGAATCTGCGCACACACACAGAGACAGAGAGACAGAGAGAGACAGAGAGAGAGAGAGAGAGAGAGAGAGAGAGACAGACAGAGAGAGACACAGAGAGAGACAGAGAGAGAGAGAGAGAGAGAGAGAGAGAGAGAGAGAGAGAGAGAGAGAGGCATGTCCACCACTGGCTGAAGTGAAAAAAATAAAATGAATTCTCCTGCTGGATCTGAACTTCTTGTCTTATTAAATGTGACATGGGGTTTAATATTCTGAAGTTAAACTTGTGCACAAATGAACTCCCTCGTCTGCCTTCTGTCGGAGCAGATTCATTGCTCGCACACAGACACACTGAATGAAAACGCCTCATCTGCATACTGAAATTAAATACAAGACAATCTTTAGCAGGTTTCCTTGAACATGGGTGGTGAGGTGTTCCCATAGAACAGACTTCCCTGCTTGTTTTGTTTTTATTAGGGAGAGTATGTAGTTCGAGGCTCCAAATGCATTCATCTGAATCTGACGTGGTGAAACACGGGGAGAGCTTATTCACCAAATCCCTCTGAATGGTCAAGGACGTTGCATCAATGCGTCCTGCAATCCGACCCAGGCAAAGCAAAATAAAAACTTCAAGCTTAACCAACGGCCATGCCAGCATAATATTTAGTATGATGGCGGTCTTAACATGCCTATAAATTTATGTTCATACAGTCCAGCGATTGTCAATCAACAGCAGTTTTATTTACCCAAGTGAAGCAAATGCAACGTTACAATGTTACATTTTAGAAGGGAAATCCAGTGACAGTCCATGTTTTGATGCATGTATTTAAAGGATTAAGGGGCAATTACAAACAACAGAAAGTGGATTTTAAAGAAAATCTTGTCTTTAATTTTTATTTTCTGCAATGGTGATCATTTTATGATTTGAGATGTTACCCAAAATTCTGGTTTAATGAGAATTGCATTTTTAAAGGAAAAACGTACTCTTTTTTTTTTTTTTTTTTTAAGTAAATTGTCTTTACCACTATTCCAAATTATTTCCATTGATTGCAATTATACCACTTAAGTTTGGCATGAGAATACACAACATACAAAAGGCGGAAACACTTCTCATTAAACCGGTCAGGTATAAGTACAATTTAGCTTTCACGTTACACTTTTTTAGGGTTTGCTTAAGAAAGATTTACAATTTTACATTTTGATTACATTAATGGTGCCCATGCCATTCCAGGGAGTGCTTTGGTATGGCAACTGAATACAAGACAGAGGAGAGTAGAAGGACGAAAAAAAGTCATGATTTTGCTAAACAATTTGGGATCGGTGGTGGATTTAAAATACATGCCGAAATGGTCGGCAGGTCTTTACCTTACGGTAAAGCCGTAACGTTTTAGTTGTTTGTTTGGACCGGTTTGACAGGTGACAGAGTCAGCTTTCAATTCACACATTTTCAATGCAAGTTAGTTAGTGGTGCGGCTGGTGCCTTTCACACCAGACAACAGGTGTCGTGTAAGTGTGCCGCACAGACTCACCTTCTGCTGCCGCCGGGCCATGTCGGTGGGCTGCTTGGCATTGAACGGGTAGGCTATGCACCGCAGGACGAACACATAAATTTGCAGTTTAATTTTCCTTTCCTCTTCCTCCTTCTGGATCCGCTCTCGCTCTTTCTTTTCTTCGTCTTCACCTGTAGCGCCGCTCTCTTTCGCACCTTTGCCGGGGGCGCCTCCAGGTGCGGCGGACTGCCGCTGCTTGCCGCCCGCCCGGCTGTTGTTCCCCGGTTTCCCCGTCGAGGAGGCAGCTGGTTTACTCGCAGGCTCCTGGACAACTTCTGGGTCGGACTCCCCGCCGGTGTCTTCGCTGGAGGACGGGTCCAGCATGGTGCACGGCGTCAAAACTCTGGTTCAGACCGACAGAGGGGGAAAAAAAAAAAAAAAGGAAAGACCGGAAACAACTGTTTAAGCTTTGGATTATTTGTTTAAGTCGACGTGGCGTTAACGGCTGCACTTTACTGACCACCAGTCGGTGGTGCGTTTCAAGTCAAGACCCGAGAGGAATGTCGGGTTTTGCGGGAGGATAGGTAGGCGGAGTTTTCACGGTTAATATTTGGAGGTTGTCGCCGCGCGTGGACCGTTCCATCGCAAAGGGGGATGGATGTGTTGGAATGGCAGTGCGCGCGCCCGCTACCGCTGGCTGTTGCACTCGCTGAGCACTCCAGCACACAGGTGTGCAACCTGTGGCTGCAGCCACAGATGGGTGGGACGACAAGGAAGAGATCTCACTATGTATATTTTTTCAAGAACCACAAAACTCATCGAAAGCTGCAAAGCAGCCTTATCTTGTATAAATTCACTTCTCCCGGAAACAAGAAAACGATAGGAGATGTTGAGTCATTATGATTTGTTTCCACGAAGCAGATAGTTTTGTATTTCAGGATACTGCTTCACTGTTGGAGATTTAAAGAAAAGCTTATTACCAGTTTAATAAAGCTATAGCCAACAGACAGCTATCTTAGCACAAAGTCTGATGCAGGGGAAACAAACTGCACTTTGCCTATAAGAAGAAAAAAAACACACTTTAACTCTTGAGAACACAAAAGAACACAGTAGCTTGGGCTTATATTGTGAAAATAGAAAATAAAAATAAAAATGTAAAAATAAAAGCTTCTACTATGTCTGTAAAATGGTTTAGTTCAGTGACCTTCAGCATATTGGCCAATACACAATCTGCATTGTCTGTTGATGACAAAGTTTTCTCTACAACTGCGATGCACAGCAAATGGTTGCTTTAAGGTTGCAGTCTTTCTCTCTTGGGAAATCACACAGTAAACATAACAGCCCAATTTTACAGGTCAAAAGGGGATTTTTTTTTTTTTTTTTTTTTTTTTTTTTTTTTTTTTTTTTTTTACCTACTGTATGATATGATAGGCAATCTTTGACTAGAAAGGGAAGCAACATGCCATGTGTTTACCTGACACTCAACCAGAGAGCTGAGACAGAAATTATGCATTTAAAGATGTATGCCTAACTGCAACATTATAATAGAAATAATATTTAAATCAATAATTTAAAAAAAAAAACTAGTATTTGATCCCTTTGTTAACTCAGAAATTATGAAAACAAAATGATTCAGTGGAATCACAAAGGGAAAAAAACAGAGTTACTGTTGAGATTTTGAGTGTGTAAGAAAAAAAACAAAAAATGTGCATAGAGCCTGCATGTGTTCAGAGGATTTAAAGGACACCGTAACCACTGGAGGTCAGTGTCTCTCTAGTGTATTTTACCACTGATTTGTCAAATTAGAGCTTCATAAATTGTTTACAGAGCCACAAAACCCGCAAATGCATAGAAACAAGGGATGGTGAGACACAATATAGTCGCACTGAAAATTGAGCACTCAACCCATCTTAATGTTTTTCATGTTTTATTCTCAGCTTGGTCCAATTTCAACATATCCAGGGTTGTTAGGCTTTGGTTTGCAGCCTCTGCTGCAACAACTGACGGGAATATGAGAAAGAACTACATTGCAGTCACTTGTACATTTATTATTTTTATTTAAATTGTATTTGTCATTACAAAGACACACCGAAGAGCAAATTTCAAGTTTTTCCAATTTTGCAGCTCTGATAAATCCAAAATATAATCAAAAACAACAAAGACTTAAACAAAAACAACAAAACAAAAATAGCTAATTCATGAGGTTCTGGTGACTTTCCAACAACAAATCAGAACTCAGAGAAATTTGTGTTTTTGTCACTCAACATACTTTACATACACACGTTTGGGAAAGATCAGATGATCTGAGCAAGTTTTTATTTGGCTTCATTTCCTGATCGTTTTGTAAAGATATTTGTAAATATAATTTGACATATAAAAGTTAGCAAACAGCTGCCAACAGTATGTAGTGTGTCACTAGAAAAACACAATCTGAATTGTTTTATTTGCTTTTGAATTTTCCAACTTGAAAAATTACATTAAAAGTTTGAAAATGAATTTTTAGTAAACTTAATAATTAATTATGAAATTGATTTCAGTTGCTCTGAAACTGTATTTGACCGTCACAGGAAATCCACCTCTCTGTGCACATGCAGTTCTCACAATTAAAATAGAGGTCTTCAAATTTGATTTCAGTTTGCATCTCACACAGCTTAGAGCTTCACCCAGCTCAGTGCACATCACTGTGCTGCAGTCCGTATCCACGTAACAGGAGCACTTTCTGAACTCTTTGACCCAAACTCATTATGTGAATACAGAGTTATATATAGGCTACAAGTCACAGTGTTAAGTGTAGCCGTGAAAAGGAGTTCTGCAAGACTTTCCCTCAATTGATTCTTCTAAGACCTGGATATGTTAGACAACAGCTGCAACTGAATTTCACAAACTGAATTTGGACTGTGATTATTGTATGTAGAAGTACAGAGAAGGAGAATTTTCCGTGAGGATCCAAAATGGTTTCATAGCAAATAAATCCAAATTTCATAGTTTAACATTCCGTCAACATTGTCATTCCATGGGTGGTGTTTGTGTTCATCTCATCCAATTTAAGTCTAATATTTACTCTCCTTTTAAGCTCTGGTTTGGTATCATCTGCCCACAACACATTGATGAGAAATTTGACAATAAATAGCAATCTTATCCAAATCATGTCTCTGTACCATCAGCCCTTTAAACTGTCAGCTTTGAACAAATCCAATTTCACAAATATTTTGTTGCAGTGTGGTAATATAACTAATGTGGCGCAATCCTACAATATATTGTATCTATTTATTTCCGAGAAAAGAGGCAGAACCTGCTGAACTACGCATTTAATGCTCAAAATCTCTCAAACTGTCTCTCCAGTGTTGAGACAGTTAAAGGGAATGAAACTGATCCTTCAACAAATATTGAGTATTAATCTCTTTGTTTATAGAACTGCATGTCAAATACAGACTTCCCTACCCTGTTTGTGCCTCTCAGCTCCAGGCAAAATATCTGCCAAATATCAGTTAAAATTATTTTAAAAGGCTCAGCAATTTACTAAAACAGCTGGGCGCTGTCGTGCTTTTCTTTTTTTTTTTCTTTTCTTTTTTTTTTTGCAAAAGTTACTCTAATAGGAGGAAATGCATTTCTTAGGGACTATTTTCAGCAGGATATTAATCCACTTTTGATGCCTGAGTAAGTATTTTAGGCAGCAGGAGAGCGTATGTGGGGCTTAGTCAAAACAAGCTACAGTTTAAGGGGTTCATGGTGTTGAAGGTACATGTTTGATTGTGACCGTTATTGTGATTTACAATTTTGGGACAAAAATATGGCTCTATGCAACATCCGAATTAAGTTATAGTAGGATCAATTAACGGTTGGTTTGGGGTCTGCACATGGGATTTGTATACAATAAGAACGATGTAGAATAGGTCACTACACGATTATCTATAAAGATAAGCTGACAAACTAGTTTAGGGGAACTGTAAGTCCCAAAACAGGGGGTCCTAAATGTTTACATGCAGGTGAAGAGGGGGCAGTAATGCCAATATATAACAATAAATACCCGAGTGTGTAAAAACACACTAACATATAGAGAGCAGCATGAAAAAAAGGCCCTCAGTCTGCCACGAGTCTCTCGGTGAAAACCTGGGGACACATCCTCAAGGTGTCGTTGAGTTGAAGCTGGGGAGGACCGGTGCCCAATCAGGGTATGTGTCCAGAGAGAAGAGAGGAATTCCCCATGTTGCCACAGCCAGCAGGACGGCAAGGATGCCGATCACGTTGACGCCAAGCCCCGCCTTTACCTGCAACATCGGTGGATCCGACATGAGTATAAGCAATGTTTTAATTTCATACTTGTGCATTGTAGACATTGTAGATTTAGTGAAAAAAAGTTAATTATAGCTGCTGCTTCTGTGTTTGTACTGCAGGACTCACCATGTCCATGATTTTGATGTGCCCATAGGCAAACACCACAGCATTGGGTGGGTTGGACGATGGAAGCAGGAAGGAGAAGGACGTGGACAGGGTGGCAGGGATCAAGATGTACAACGGGTTGACATGGATGGCCTCAGCCTGAAGAAAAACCAATTACACGCAAATATCTGTCTGAACACGGAAATAATTCTCATCTGTATGTCTATCATAACGCAACAGTTCGTTCATTTTTCATACCAACTGTAACAACAAACATAAACATTTGAACTCTATTTGTTTTAATTTTATGCATTTTATCTGTTCTTATACATCTCATTTCTTTATAATATTTTTAATATATTTTATTTTTCACATCTCGTGATGAAGGTGCTGGAGAGGCTGGTCTTGGCCCACCTCAGGCCGCTGGTGAAATCTTCTCTGGACCCTCTGCAATTTGCGTACCAGCCTCATGTGGGAGTGGACGATGCCATCATCTACCTGCTGCAACGAGCTCAGTCTCACCTGGATGGAACCGGTGACTGTGAGAATCACTTTCTTTGATTTCTCCAGTGCATTTAACACCATCCAACCACTGCTGCTGAGTGAGAAGCTGCGGGTGGTGGGGGTGGACGTGTCCACCGTCTCCTGGATCACTGACTACCTGACAGGCAGACCACAGTTTGTCCGTCTGGGCAGTGTGCTGTCTGATACGATGGTCAGTGGTATTGGAGCTCCACAGGGAACTGTTCTGTCTCCCTTCCTGTTCACCTTATACACCACTGACTTCCAGTACAACTCAGAGTCCTGCCATCTGCAGAAGTTCTCTGATGACTCTGCAGTGGTAGGGTGTATAAGGGATGGACGGGAGGACGAGTACAGGGCAGTCATGGAGGACTTTGTGGAGTGGGCGGGAAGAAATCACCTGCTTCTGAACGTGGCCAAGACCAGAGAGATGGTGGTCGACTTCAGGAGGAAGACGACGGCTCCACAACCGCTGAGAGTTCTGGGAGAGGAGGTGGACATGGTTGAGGAGTACAAGTACCTGGGTGTCTCCATGACAATAGACTGAACTGGAAGACCAACATCAACGCTGTCTACAAGAAGGTGATGAGTCGACTCTTTTTCTTGAGGAAACTTCGATCCTTCAATGTGTGCAGCAAGATGTTGGAGATGTTCTACCAGTCTGTTGTGGCCAGTGCATTGTACTTCGCCGTGGTCTGCTGGGGGGGCAGCATTGGAGCCGGTGACACCAACAGACTTAAAAAACTGGGTAAGAAGGCCGGCTCCATCATTGGCTACAAACTGGACAGCCTGGAAAAGGTGGTGGAGAGGAGGACACTGAACAAACTATTATCCATATTGGATAATCCTGACCACCCTCTCCACCACCTGCTGCAGGGACAGTGGAGCATGTTCTCCAAAAGACTCATTCAGCTCCGCTGTCACAAGGACAGATACAGGAGATCATTCCTGCCGACTGCAATAAGACTGTACAATAACTCACCTCTGGCAAAATCCATCACACAACAATAACACTGTTATCTGTTTTTCTTGGTTGTTTGTATATAATATATATAGATATATACTACTGTATATACTGTACACACTGTGCATTTTATATTTAATATTTTTTTACTGCTATTTTATTGCTTTTTATTATTCTATTATTATCTTATTGCTTCCTGTATGCTGCTGTAGCGAAAAAATGTTCCCCTTGGGGATTAATAAAGTAACTACCTACCTACCGACCCTAAATAGTCCTTTATATCTGTTTTTATGTGAAACACTGCATGTAATTCTCTTGCTGTAAAGCACTTTGAGCTGCATTTATTGTATGAAAGGTGCTATACAAATAAAGTTTATTATTATTATTATCATTATAAAATACGAGTAATGTCAAAAAATTGTTGACTCGTGGGCATGAGCAAGCGCATGCTACGCTTTGTTACGCTTTGTTATGCTACGCTACGTTTTGTTATTCTTCTTAGTTCGCCAAAAAATTGTTAGCTGGCCTATTTGGTAAAGGGATATTACACCAACTTGATCAAGAAAAAAAACATTGTCACCGTTTAGACTTTAAAGAACACAGCAATCACTGTTTGAAAAGTCAAATCAACATTTGTATTCAAATTTTTGATGGGGCACTATTATATGTATAATATTATTGAATTTTGACATGTATGTACACTGAGCAGCTGTATTATTTGGGCAAATTAAAAAAAATCAGATTGGGACTCTGTATTGGCAGATAATCAACATCAAATGACTTGGATCGGGATTAGGAGAAGACAAAACAATATAGGAAAACACTTATAAGCCATATATATATATATATGATCGCATCAGTTTTACATCACCAGCCTTTGCTCTGCATTGCATTTTAAAATAAATGTAGTTTCATTTAGCAGAACGATGGAATGAGTGTAGTAATAGAGTTTGTCTAATGTTACTTTTGTTTCGGTTTAAATCATTTGTATCTTGTCTGATTGGTCAGTCAGCAGATATCCAGCACAGTATGAAACACAGTGAACTTACCAGAGGAGAGAGGATGGGGAGGAAAATGGTGATGGTGGCGGCATTGCTGGCAACCTCTGTTAACGTGGTGACAATGATGCAGGCAACTGTGATTGTGGCCAAGACTGGCAGATCACCCAGAGGTGTCAGCAGCTCTGCCAGCCACAAAGACAAGCCCGATTCCTGCAGACACACACACACCCATCATGTCAACTGACAAATTTGCATGCAGATCTTATCTATTCATGCGGTATGTTTTTGTTTGTCCAGGTTTTCCTGTAGCAGTAAAAGTACAGCACAAGCTGGCTAAGCCAGTTCAGTTAGGTTTCAGATGGGAAACATCTTCAAAATTCAACAGATAAAACCAAAAGTATTTGAATGGAAAACCACCACAGGTAAGACAGATAAATTAGTATTTTTGTGATTTGAGTTTCCTTTAACTACAGGTTGTTGTTGCCCCTGAGCTAGGAGTCAAACTAGAGATTTTTGCTTCGTGTGTCTTGGCTAAAACTGAAAGGGAACTGCCTTTTTTTTGTGGAAACTTTCAAGAATGGTAATTTTGTAACAAATTTGTGCAAAATCCAGAATCAACTTATATCATATATGAGGAAACCTTGCTGAATATATAAAGTTTATGCTTCACACAGAATACGCAGCCTACCTTTGTGCCCTCAGCAAGTGCAAAGCCTCCACCAACCAGGAGGGCCACCTTCCACAGCATTGAGGCCTGGAACTCCTTCCAGGAGATCATGGCCTCTGGTTGCAGAGAGAAAAAAAAATACACATCTTTACAGAAGGACAGAAGATAATAGCAACAGTGACATGTTAGGAATATTGTTCAATACATTTATTATAATGTGACTCAGACGTAATAAATTGTTGACACAGTATTGATGCATCACTAATTCTTGTCCCCAGGACTTCACCGTACCCCTCTGTTTTTTGAAAGCCCGTGTTCGGTAGGGTGTCCTGTTTCTTTTAGGGATCAAGGGGTAGTGGTCATCTAGCCCTCTAACTGGCCCTCCAAACAGAATGTTTTCAGATGCAGACTCCAAACAGAGTGATAGCAACGTAACAAAAAATGGTCCATATATGTATTTCAAGACTATTTTTGTAACGTGAAATTACAGTTTTAGGTTAATAAAGCTATTCCTGTTTCAAACAGATTGAATGAAGTCTTGTTTGTGAGCATTAATAGATTATTCCCTGAGATATAATATGTATTCATCATGCTGTATTTTGCCATCAATTTAATAATCAATTTCCCAAGGATTACATTTTTTTTTTTTTACATTTAATTTAATGACAATGGTTTAAAATTTTTAGAATTTGATGCCTGTAACTCACTTTCAAAAGTTGGGCAAGAGTCATCCAGTACTTTTACATTGACTTGAGTGTTCCGGTTATAAAGCTCTTGGGATGATCATATTCGATATGGTATTTACATTGAACCCAAAGAATATCAGGTTAATCATATCCCTGCATGCATGATAAATACGAGTATTCCAGTCAGTAATTACTGCATGCACAGGTGCCCCATTCTCTTAATTTGACTTTGGCTCTTGAAATGACTTAGTATTTAGTTACTACTGGTTACCAATCACAGCTAGTGTACCATTTCATGTAGTTACCATATTTTCTGGAGGATCCGTAGGCAGGTATGATGAAGAAGAGAAGGCCCAGCATCAGAGACACGTTAGCATCAGTGATGTAGCCCAAGTGACTGATCAAGACAAGAACACAGAAAAATTATCAACGGGTTTTAATCCACTGAATGGAAAAAATTATATTATTGTTACAAAAAGAAATCGGGTTTGGTCTTTTTCTTATTATCAACAACAACCCCCCCCCCCCTCCCCCACCGAAAAGACCAAAGCCAACAATGTGTTACATCACCTCTTAATACTTTCTGACTTCACACCCTGTCTGTGATTATAAGCTCCAACCCCTTGGTTCCTGTGTGTCAAGGAAACTCTATGATATATACTATGAGACTCCTCTGATTCCTTGAATGGGGTAAAGGTCCCATAAAGGACACCCTGAACCCCAGGAACTAACTGTCCAGGATACGTGTTGATTATGTCTGGCTCTCTGTCTGACTGTATTCAGCCAAGGATACGTTGTTATCATTATCAGAACCGATGTGTTCCGTATAGTTGAGCCCTTGTGAGAGTACAGAAGAGAGGTGTAGCAACCAGGCATGGCCACATTTTGTGATCTCTCTCCTCGATCGAGCTGCTGCCAATAAACATCACTGCGTTGACACCCAAAACGGTCTCCTCTGCCTCCTTCACCTCATCTCCACGATTTCCATCACACTATGGAAGATGGAAGACTTCAAAGTATAACGTCTATTCTGGGCTCAATAATTTCCTCAAATAGCAGATGACTTAGTTATGACATACAGAACTCAAGGAAGAGGAGGTGGACTTGTCGGGGACTATTTTTAGAGGTGTGCTCGGGTAGAATGGATTTTATACATGGGTTTGAGTCAAAATAAAACCACAGGGAAATAAAAAGAAGAAGTGTGACTCACTGAGGGAAAAGAGAAGCCCAGCCTGGCATGAAACCTGGAGATCTGGTCAACCATAACACCACCATCACCAGGAAAAGCACCCCAGTAAAGATCTCTTGTGAACTGGAGACAAATGGATGGATGAATAACTACTATGAATAAATGAATGAATGAATACATAAAAAGAACAGTTGATGAATAAATAAAATGTAAAATTGAACACTGATGAATGACCTTATAACTTCTTGTCTGGCTGGATCAATGTACAAGTACAGTCATAGATTAATTTGTTGGTGGCCTTCCATGACAATAAGGAAAAACCTCAATATTCTTTAAAATAATTTAAAACTGAGAAAAGTAATCGGTCTTCATCACTATTTAATACATATTTAATAAAAAATGTTCTTTTTCTTTTTTGCTGAACATAATAATTAAATAATAAAACAACAGAAAATGGCGATGACATGGGATATGGGACGCTTAACCGAATATTTGGTCGTACAACCTTTAGAGGCAATCACTGCAAACAAATGACTTCTGCAAAACTCGATAAGACTTCTGCACCTGCCAGCATATACTTTGGTCCATTTTTCCAGAGCACACTGTCCCAGCTGTCGGAGGTTTGAAGGATGCCTACAGTCTGGACTGTATGTTTCAAGTCTCTCCACAGATTTCAGGATTCAGATAAGGATTCATCGGAATAGTCCAATGTCGTGTTCCCAGCCACTCAGGGGTGATTTTTAGCTGTTTGGTTTGGGTTTCATTATAGTGATGGGGGATTCACGACCTGTGACCGACACAGAACTTTCTGACTCTGGGCAGGAAGTTTGGCTCCAGAATGCCTTGGCGGTAATAAGAGATTTCCCTGTGCCTTGCACTGATTTAAATCACAGTGTGCCAAACGCAGCAAAGCAGCTCTAAAACAGAACCAAGCGTCCTATATGTTTCACAGCAGGTATGGTTTTCTTTCCAAAGAAAACTTCACCTTTTTTTTTTTTTTAATTGTTTTTTTTACTGAGTCTTATCAAAAAGTGAAATTTTTTCCCCAAGTTTTTATTTTCTCAGGCACCGTCTATTAACTGCGCTCAAAAAGCGATGCATGCTGCAACCAGACACTGATATACTGGTGATTTTTACTCCTGTACCATCTCCACATCCTCTCCACTAATGCAGAGAAGAGAGGATGTACATTTGTATAGGAGTACAAATACCTGACAGAAGTGTTCAAAATTGTAACTTTGAGGAACATATAGAGTAAATCAATGAATAATAAATCAAACTGATAAATTGACTGATGAATTGATGATCACCTCATGGCTCCCAGCGACCGATACTCGTCTTCGATCACTTTTCTTACGGCCTTCTCTTTCTCCGCCTGCTCTCCTCCACGTTGCCATAGGAACTTGAAGCTGCGTGTGTGACAGTGTGTGTGTGTTTAGTATGCACAGATAGATACAACATTTTTTATAGGTGACAAGGAAATGGTCATGTGGAATTTAACGATTGGTTAAAAGCACATGGCACTGATCGGTTAATAAAGAGATTACTGAACATGATTCGAAGGCCAGCAGCACTTGTCATTAACCTGTCTGACACATCACGCTGCTAGCATTAGCGTTCCACTCATGCCACAGGTTGTGTTGAAATGAAAGCAAGTTATAGAGTAATGAAAGCATATGAAACACTTAATAAAGCTTAACCTAGTCATTCAAATAGTCAGTGTTCATTTTTACTGGTGTGTCTGTAAAACCTGCCTTCTCTGGTTGTTTGTCTTCAGGAAATCTGTCCAAAATCAACTTCTTCCAACTAATCAGTGGCGTCTTAAGAGGCTTTAAAATGCCCCATCTTTCTTTCAATCAGCAGACTCTGCAGGAGCAGAGAGCAGAGTCTCTCCACGCCACATTATTTCTTTCTTTTTAAGTCATTGTCTTATTAATGTAACACTGCGGTTTATCCACCTTCATGTTACTACCACCTGAGACTGGGTCGTAACATAAAGGGGCTCATCTGGGAAGAAATGTTTGGGAAATAATTACTTTCTTTGGTACTTCCTTCCTCTACATTTTGGCATATTTCAAAGTTTGCTTCATTGACATGTTGTGGTGGTGAGTAGCCTGTTGTTTGATGCAAAGTGGAGCAAGTTATTTTTGAGTTTAGGGGTAAACCCTGGGAAGTTGGGGCGCTGAGTGAACCATCCGAACAGACTTCTCAGCCCTTCGATCAGCTCCCTATTATTTTGCTTTATTATTGTTTTTGTTTTGAGGTAATACTGAGTCCCCACTGGTTCCCCGTTAGGAGAAGGCTGTAGACTGTTGTTGGTCTGGTTTGGCTGGTGCTACTGTCTTGATCCCAGCGAGCCTCACAAAACATGGTTTTAAACGAGGCTCACTTATATAACCTGTTTGGTTGCAAGATCACATTGTTCACAATGCTTTGATTGTTAGGGGAGATGGAAGATGGCTTTCGCTCTTGTGATCAGTTTTTTGCATTTGCATACTTGAATAATTTCTGTTTATGAAGTCTGTACTGTAGTTAGATTTTCTTTTTTGTTGTATGTGATTTGTTTGATGATTTGGTGGCAACTAAGCCACCTAGTTCAAAGAAATGTATTTCTTCTAACTTGCAATTTAAACTTTTTTTTTTTTTTTGTGTATTCATAAAATGGCGCGGCAGCAGATGCGGACAACCTTTATTCCATTCTTTGAAGAAGCTGTGTGAGGACTTACTGAACTGTTGAAGTACTTCAAATTATAGAAATTAATGTTTAAATGGTTGAGATGTGAATATTTCAGATTCACTTGCTGGATTGCAGGTTTATTGGACATGTTTACTACTTTTGCCAAGTCTCAAATATAGTTGTGAGGTGTCTCTCCTTAATGGTTTGGCTGCTGGCACAGTACAGAATGAATGATGAATTGATTCCTGTGATAATTTAGTGTCTCAATCAATCGGAGACAATAAAAGAAAAAAAAGACATAAAGCTGAAAGTAATAATAATAAAAAAAAAGATGTTAGGAACGATAGACAGCACATAGATTAGTTGAAATAAAATCACAGACAAGGACGTGATTAGCAGTGCAGATGGTATGTTGACACTCACTCTGAGCCAATGAAGAGCCAGTACAGCCATATCCATGTTAGCAGCAGCATAATAACACTGATGGGCAGGCACAGCAGGAGCCAGTTCCCAAAGTTAATGCAGTTGCAGTTTGGGTAAATCCTGAACGTAAAGACATTATTTAAGGTGGATTCAGTTGTAATAAAAAAAAATAAAAAATCCACACACAGTCTTTCTTTCAGCTACTATTGTCCAGAGGACATAAAAAAGCAAACATGATATACACATCCATACCTTCCTAGTGTTTTATGATTTTTATCATTCAGCCCATCTTGAAAGCCACTCACTGGTTGAGGTACTCGGAGAAGATGAGGTTGGGAGAGGTTCCTGGCAGCGTAGCAATACCTCCGATGTTGGAAGAGTAGGCGATGCCGATGCACATGGCTTTGCACATCATCAGGTCCTGCTTGCGCCTGCTGGGAGCTGAGGGTACACACACTGCAGCCTATGAGACAACACAGAGAGACAAATTGCCCATTTAAGCAGCATTAGTGCTGAGCAGGAGTAATACATTTTTTTATAGCCAAAGTAATAATGGTACTTGTGTGATTAGCAGTGATGCTGACATTATGAGGAGGCTTGGTTATTTGTCGCTTTAGTATAGTACCAGTAGTGCCACTAATAATAGCAGTTGTACTTAAGAGTAGTAACATTGGTACCAATGTCAGAACAGAATGAAGTTAGCAGAAGTAGAAAAACAAAAAACAGTAGAAGCGGAAGTAGGGACAGCAGCTGGAGCTGTTGTTACTCGTATTATTGGCTGCACCAGTATTAGAAGATGTAGTAACAGTGCCATGAGTTGCATGAACAGAAGTATCGGCAGCGGCAAGGATAGCATTCGTGGTAGAAGTAGCAGCAGCAGCAGCACCGGGGAGACTCCAGCAGTTTTACCTGAGCTGCAGCCGGCTCCGACATTGATTGTATTTGGACACAAGAGAAGGTTTCTTTAGGAACATCTGGCTGCTTCCTGTCACTGTGAAAACAGAGGAATGGTGAGTCAATGTGTCCTGGAAATACCTTCCATTACAAGAACCCTACATCATCTCGAACAATCAGAACCCAGAGGGTTCTTCCGTTCCTGAAGTGGTAAACTAAAAAAGTAGCGAACATTACAAAATCACAGTGCGTCACATACCTCACGATATCTTTTATCTTCTCAGTAGAGTCGTCGGTTTCTGCAACAATAACAGACTTTGGATTACTTTGTCCATTGGAATGGTGCCACTGTTTCTACTCACAAAGGTCAATTCCAGAGCAATTAACAGGGCCAAAAAGTGAATATTAAACAAATATTTCAAATGAATAAAGTTTTCTCTTATTCTACAGGACTTTTGTCTCAATGTTATTGATGATTATTGTTTGCATATTAACACACTGTATTCTTCTCTGCTATTTTCTTTGTCCCTTTCTCAAAGTGATCTCTTCCTTTTTCCGCTTTTCAAAAAAACTTTGACTTGTCTTAAGCTAATCTTCAATATCTTGCAACTAATCTTTCCTTTTTTTTTAACCATAGCATCCTTCCCTAAATTTATGTTCTAAACCATATACTTTCTAGCAGTGTTGGGTATAAATACATACAAAATTTGGGTCATAAACCAAAAAAAAAAATTCTGATTAGTAATAATGCATTTATAAGTGTTTCCATTAATAAATGATTTAAGTGATTCCTGTAATAATCACTCCTTTTGTGTAAAGTGAGAGGTCATAAGTCCAATTTGTCAAAAAATAAGTAATAATTAGAATTAATTATCTGACACGTCCAAAAGTTACTCATTAACAGCTTAAACTGATCTATGAAGCCTGAATAAAAGATAAATTGATAATTACTAAAGATTTTAGTTTCAACTTATAAAGGCTTTACTTAAAGTGCATTATCAGAAAGTGGTATAATTATTTTTGATACCTGTGAAAAATAAACTTTTCATCAGCAACAAGTTTTTTGTTTTTTTTTATTAAGTCAAAGCTCTTAAGTCTAAAATGCTGTCTAAACAAAAGCAACTTTACATGGACTTTGTTCAAAATAAATTACACTTAAAAAAATCAAGACTCAATAAGTAAAAATCTACTAAATGGTGTTTGAATCCATTCAATGCCAGTCTTCAATATTTGGCACTATTTTCCCACTTCCTGTTCGCTTCCTGACTTCCTGAGCCCCACGTAGACAAAGTGTGTGAGCATGTGTCTAAAAGCAATCTTTGCACATTAAAACAAAAGTGAACTGTCGGTACCATCAAACTGCAGGTTAGGGTTGTCTTCGCCGGCACACCTTTCTTCCTTGGCCTTGAGGATTTGCTGGAGGACGGCTTCCACAATCGGCATCACCATGGTAACAGCTGAAGTGTTTTGGACCCACATCGAGATGAAGGCACAGCCGCACATGAAGCCCAACATCAGCCTGGAGACGAAAACATGCAAGTCAAAGCGAGAACATCCACAAACACCTCAATCTGCCTCTCCACACCGTCACATTTTCTCTTTGACATGTTGAGGTATGAAAAAAGACAGCTCTGGTTTATTTTATAAAGGAGTCTACATACAACAACCTCGATGAAAAAACGGAATCCAATGGCGGAGAAGGGATGTGCTCACCATGCAGGGTTGACCCCGACTATACTGACGAGCCTCAGGGCAATTCTGCGGTGGAGGCCCCACTTCTCAATGGATGTAACGAAACAGTTGACACCCACGAGCAGGAAGTGGAAGTCTTTAAAATACTCCTTTGCCACCTGTAGGAGAAACAGTTTCATAAGAGAGTATCACAGTACAAGAAGAGGGTAATAAAAGGAGGAAGTTTACACTTTAGCTCATTTTCTTTTTCATTGTAGCCCTTAAAATCTAACTTGAAAAAAAACAAACTTAACATGACAATAATTAAGAAAATGGTCCTTTTAGGCATTAAAAATTACAAACAAGTACACTAATGGTACTTGAAATAAAACTATAATAACATTCAATTAACATTTTTTTCCTCATTATTAAATATTGCACACACTTAATCAGCTTTGTCTCATGAAGCTGGAGTTTTCCTAAAGGAGCATGCACGCAGAGACGCTGTGTTGCATGTTGCTCATTGGCCTTCATTAATTTATAAAATCTGGAGAAGGTAAACAATACCCTCTTAAAACGTACATCTTATTTTTTTTTTTAAGTTGAAGAACAGCTTTGGCTGCTAACAGTCAGATGGACTCACGCTGGAGGACTTCATGATACCAAACATGGGGAAGAGGATGGCCGGCAGCATAGCAGTCATGGATAGGGGAATCACCTCCGTCACCCAGTACATCGCCATTAGCAGCAACACGAAGGCACATTCTGCCTCCTAAAGGTAGAAAAGACACAGACGCAACACTATTCATGTGCGCTAGATGGCTGTAAAGAAAAATGAAATGTTAACAATACGTTTAATTTTTTTAATGTTTTTTATTTTAAAAAAAAAGTACATATCCATAGAAGAGAGCTCATGTCAGTGATATAATTTGTGCCTGCAGTTCATTTTATGAACACTAGATGCTGCTCCAAGAAAAATGGTCAATGCATTTAAGACAACGGGAAAATAAACATTTCACTCTTTTAAAGTTACGTGTATTTTAATTTAAGAAGCAAGTAATCAGTCTCAAACTCATTCTGCAACATCACAAAAAACCCAAACTGACAGCCAGTCAAATGAATGTCCCGTACAATCTAGGATAGAAGAGACAAAAGACACCAGGTCAACCCAAATACATAAAAGAACTGCGGCAAGTTCTACAACATGCTTGGAACAAGTTAACACTTTGCGTGATACTTCACTTTTCTCTCAAGCTACTGTTTAACCTTGTGTAAAAAAAATGTCCATCTGCATTCCATCTCCATCTCTTTATGCACTGAATCCATTTTTTACATCAAAAACCACCACATGTACAAAACCACCATGCTTCACAGTTGGTATGAGGTTCCCCTGAAAAGCTGTCTTTGGTCTGCACCAAACATACCTGCTGTTACTATGGTCTAACATCCATAATTTAATTCCTCTGTTCTGGGCACATTATTCAAATAGGCCTGGTCATATATGTTTCTTGGCAAACTGTGATTTTGCTCTTAAATTATTTTGGGGCAGCAAAGGCATGAATATATTTGCATCCTATTATATCTGGAAACATTGCTATCATTTGCATATCCTTTATAGATTTTTTTTTTTTTTTCAAATTGAGTTTAGATTATGTTGGATGGAAACGTTGGCTTCTGTCTGCTGTTTGCTGCTGGGCAGGTAGTTTTAGTCGGGGGTTTTTTTCTGACGTAAACATAAACCATAAAATTATTGTGTGATAAAGCCAAAACTAGGAGAAGGAAAGCTGTGTGATCCAATCCATTGATAATTTCCATTTTAAGCCCCAAATATTGATATGGGTTTTGTCTTCTGGTCCTTTCTGTTTGGTTCGCCTCTTGTCTCCACCTCCTTCAAGCCCTTTATTGTCAGTCTCTCCAGGCCCAGTCTCTCCTCTGCCTGCCACACCCACCTCACATGTTTCCACTTCTCCAATCTGCCACACCTGCAACCATTTGACAATCTAGAACATACCCTGCGTTCCGAATCGCATAGTATTTATTTTGTACTTTTAGTTCGGACTACAGCTTCCCTTAAAAAGTATGTACAGTAGCATGTAGTATGTGTACAATTGGGACACATTACTTCATATTACATTCAACCCACTTTGTCATAGCCGTCGCGATTCACAGCGCGATTTTGTAGTAAAAATAAAAAAGGATGCGATTTGGAACAAGTAGGCTTCATTTTAATGCCTCTTCTTCTTCTCTTCCTTCTTCCTTTTGCGGGCAGAGCATTAGCGCCACCAACTGTCTCGGCGGCTCAGTAGACACGACATATATTCCACTGCGCAAAGGATTGTGGGTCAGAACAGCTCGAGTAGCATGATGGCCTGCATACTGCAAAATACGACCAGAAGTAGCAGCACATCCTGGTACTTTTGGCATCCTACGCCTAACATACTATTTTTTGGGACATACTAAATAGTATGGTAGTAGGGATATTGGAACGCAGGGATGCTTCTAGTTCCCACATTCATGTTGTCATATCTTTGCCTTCATGTTGTGTCATTCACTCTGGATATTACTCTGCATTAACCCTCTCCTGTTCTTGAGCCAGTTATTTCCAAGTTCTGATCACTTTGAGTTTTTTTTTATGGCATCTGGAATCTTGCATCTTGAAACTGGTGATTTGTATGTCCGATAGTAAACAAAGTCTGGGGGGGACGTGTCTTTATATCAAGTTTTCCTGATGCTGCGAGTCAACCAAAGTGCTATTCTATGAATGTGGGCACTTCCCAGGAGTGATTGGTTTTACAGACGGATCTCACGTTCTCATCAAATGTACATTAACACTTAAAGCTAAGGAGTGCAGTATCCATAAGAACTGGTTTTCAATCCATTTTCATGATGTATGCACTCTTGATTTAGATATTTCAAACATTGATGCCCATTGAGAGGGTTTTTATGCCCTGTTCATGCAGCTACATACATGTCCTAGTTTAATTGGTAAACATGAAGGCCTCATGCTGGTTTAATCTAAGCCCTGTCTGTGAAACCGGCCCATTGTTGGCTTCACTACATTTATCAAACTTCAACCGAGGAAGATAAAGTTCCTCCCACTTATTGAGCGGTGATTTCTATGAAAGAGTAATTGTATATGTGAATGCAGCGTATTTCTTGCAGAGCTGTGTATTTTTTTTCCCCCTCAGATCTGTTTACTTTGAAGCATAAACATACTAATATCTGCTAGTTTAGTACATTATGTTTGCCCTTTGCACTCCTCTGGTCGTCACCGTGCAAAAGGTATAACTTACCTTTGTCTCGATTACGAGAGGAAGAGGAAGCAGCAGCAGCGGTGAGATGAAGACGAGGACGACCCTGCGATAGTTCCACAGTCCTCTGCTCAACCTCTTCACCATTCTCTTTTTCCTTTATTGTTTCTACTTTGCCTCAAACTGTTGGTGCTAGTCGGTTATGTGTCCATATCTGTTGCCGTTCGCAAGGGCAAGAAACCCTTATTAATGATTGCTGGTTATCTCTGTACAAACACAAAGGTGAGATAGTAATGTGTCACAGCCTTTAATTTATGGCACTTAGAAGGGGTGATATTTGTGAGTTTAATCTTTTGCTGTAGGACTAGGTTTCTTCACCTTTCTTTTTAAAGATGGCTGCATCCTGCAGTGACTGCATCATTCTGTAAATCGGACTAAATGTTTACTCGTCCTAAACATGCATGAGCATTCCATCAGACCTGTTCAAAATGATGCTGTGTGAGAATTGTTTCACGATGATGACAGCAATACACTTCACCCCTCCGCCTTGTTGCATCTGCATACATCACTGCTGTTCCATCCTCGTTTAGCAGGCTTCACTACTCAGCAGACGTCACGGGAAGACAGCGAAAGAGAGAGCAAGAAAAAAAAAAAAAAAGAAACTAGAATTACTACCTAGATGTTGCATGCCTCAATTAAAAACTCAGGTTGTAGTTTATGTGCACTGGTTGTATTGATGGATCTAATGTCCATCATCTCCTGATGCTAAGGAGTACAGCAACAGTACAGTTTTGAATCAATGTTCACAGTGCATCCGCTCTTTATTAAGAGTTTTCAAACATTACTGCCCCAAAAAAAAAAAAAGGTGCAACTCACAATTCGTTGTGTGCTCAGTTTCAAGACAAACTGAGTAGACTACTGCTTGGTCACAGTGAATATGGTCAGAATACATTTTCCTCACGCCATACATAAATCCCAGAACAGCTGAGCGGAACAGATACATCACAGCTCACATGCACACCGGAGAAATGGTTGAGCGTATGTTTGGATCATGTAAGGAAAAAAAATAAATTCCAGCCTTTTAAGCAATTTCCTGTTTCAAATCAAGGCAAGCAGCACTGCTGTCCTGATCCTTCATTGGATGATCAGGATTGGCTGAGGCAGGCAATGACCAAAGAGGACCTCAACTATATGAGATGCATTTAGATATGCAACGTATTCATTACGGCTTATTTCTTCTATGATAATGTTTGTTCCGTACAAAATTAAAGTGCCGTGCTGTAAAAATGTAATTAGTGACTAAACCAAGCCTGGTTTGTAGTTATTAAAATACTCTATCTAAATAATTTCCAAATGAAAAAAAAACATTTCTTCTTTACGTATATTATTCACCACAGCTAGTGATCACATTTTGTCTCATTGCTGCACATTTCTCGGCTCATAGCTCATCCTTTCAACTTCATATCCAACTCAACCTGTAGAATTCTCATTTTTATTTCATGCTCTTTCTTCAGATATTGAATTCTATGCTCATGAAATTTATTTTCATGCGAGGCCATCTTTTTTTTCGCTCTCTGCTGAAAAGCGGTAACAACATCCTCTATCAGTTTTTCATCTGAATTGTCCAAGTGGTCATTGTCTGTTATACCATCCAGAGGCAGCTGGTGCTCTGTTATTCTAGACAGCATTCATGAGTCTTGTCTTTCTGTGGTGCTCCATCACTGCTAATAAATCACTCTCTTCTGATCTCTGCATTCTCTCTTTCATAAAGCCAGCCAAAAAATGTTCCACAGTCTAAAAAGGCTGAAGTTATTCAATACAAGGGATGTCACAAAAACATGAATATAAATGCGGCCCAATCACTCTTTTTCTTTTGCTCAAAAGCAGCAGGATGGTTATAACACTCAGTAACTGGATGGTCTGACAACAGTTTTTTACTTTCTAAAGTTTTATGAACTAATTATTTTTGCCTCTGCCATTGTTTTGTGTGAGGGTAGACACAAGTAATAGTGTTTTCTGTTGCATTCTGGGTTGTTATGTGTATGATTAGACTAAAAGTAGTTCATATTTAACCTAAAGAGGCTTTCTCCTCCAGACTTACTGACTTTACTCCAGAATTTCAGTCTCTAACTAATTAGCAAAATTTACGCCACGTTCAGTTAGTTCCTGAAATGTCCCAGTTTAACTAGTACACATTAAGGCTTTATCTAACCGGCCCATTGTTGGCGTCACTATATTTATTATACTTCAACTAAGGAAGATAAAGGTCCTCCCACTTATTGCAAAGATGATAGTGTAGGGATGTGATTGCGCCCGTTCAGTTTACTTTGAAGCATAAAACTTCAGAATATCTGCTAGTTTATTATATTATGTTTGCTTTTTGTCCTCTTCTGGTTGTCACCATGTAAAGGTAACTAACCTTTGTCTGGATGAGGAAGAGGAAGCGGCAGCAGCAGGCGGTGGAATAAGGATGAGACTGCGATAGTCCCACAGTCCTCTGCTCAAACTCTTTAACACTCTTTTTCTTCTTTTCCCCTGCTGCATTCTGGTGTAACCCTGAAGTTGTTGAGCGGTGAGACTTTACAGCAAGTAATGATTGACCCTGTTATCCAACGGGCTGAAACACAGAGTTGGCCTCAAACTGTTGGGTTTATGGAGTTATGTATATCTGCTGCCTGTTTTCTTGAGCAAGAAAACCTTATTAATGATTGCTGGTTATCTCTGTACCACCACAAAGGTGAGCTAGTCATGTGTTCATTTATGGCACTTTCTAGGGGCAATATTTGTGGGTTTAATCGGAATTAAAAAATTGTTGAAAGACGGTGTTTCGTTAGATTTTCCACATCATTGCCTCTCCCGCCTGCTCGCCTTCGCTTCCTGCTGTCTCACCTGATTGTCTGTGGCTTCTCTGCTCACCCGATTTACCTCAATAATGAGTATCAATACTGTTTATAACCTCAGCTCGCCCGTCCTTATTTGCCAGATTGTCTTTGTGCTTGCCACAGCTTTTCAGCTTTTTGTCCTTTGACCTTCCTTATCGATTCTGCCTCTGCCTGCTCTCTTGTGTTCTTGGGAGGCTCCTCTCCTGTGGAACCAACCAGCTCCCAGTTTGTGTTCAAGGGGCAGAAACCCTCTCTAGATTTTCTTTTCTTTCCTCCTACTCTTTAACTGACTCATACCTCACCATCTTTTTCTCTCCCATAGCTTTTTCTTATTATCTGTTGTCTCCATTCAGTTCCCTCGCTCGCGTAGTTTCTCTTCTTTCTTTTGCAGATGTCCGTCATGGAGCTGCATGTCTCTGCCCTGCGTTTGTCGTCTCCACCAACAGTTCTTCTCTTCTATCTCTATGCTGTCCTTTTCTCTCTCTGCTCTCCTCTCACCCCAACCGGTCGAGGCAGATGGCTGCCCACCTCTGAGCCTGGTTCTGTCGGAGGTTTCTTCCTGTTAAGAGGGAGTTTTTCCTTCCCTCTGTTGGAGGTTTTTCTCCCTTAAAGATGATTTTTTTTTTCCTTCCTAGCTTATGTGTAAATTGTTGAATTGTTGGGTTTCTCTGTATAATATTGTAAAGTCTTGCTGTAAGGACTTTAATGTGTTAAGTGGCATGAAATAACCCGTGTTGTGATTTGGCGCTATATAAATAAAGTTGAGTTGAGTTGAGTTGAATTGAACTGAACTGAACTGAACTGAATTGAATTGAATTGAATTGAATTGAATTGAATTGAATTGAATTGTGTTTTGGTCGCCTGGTTTCGTAATCTGGAACTTCCTTTTTTCCAGTCTCCTTCTGTTACCATGACATTTCGTGAGGGTGTTTAAAGTATATTGAGTATTGTTGATACGATTGTTTCTTCATCTTGCTTTTGATTATATTTCACCACAATTTTGAAAACAAAAATACAGCATTTAAACGATTGTCAAATACTAATATAAACATCGAACAAAAAGTTTGGAAATTTGTGTTTGGTAGATTATTTCTCTGTTGTAACAATGCTTCTTGGCAATACATTGTATACCGTTGGAAAGCCTGTTAATTTCCCTTTTAATCGGTGCCCCATTTGTAAGGAACAAGCATTTGTGGGATGAGCAGCACAGTCGAGTATGTGGATTGCGCCCATGAAAGATTTGCCAAATCTTCTCTGCCAATGCCAAACATCTTATTCTGCTGTTGCTATTGACTCGTTTTGAGCTTCTGGTACCTCCAGGTGCTGGCAATCAGGTGCCTGATTAGGCACGTTTGCGCTGGTGTCGGCAACACCTGCACTGGAACCTGAACATGTGGAGGAACGTTATGTTCAGCGATGAGTCCAGATTCTGCCCACGGAAGTTGGATCGTAGGGTCAAAGTGTGGAGAAGACGGGGAGAACGCTATAATGATTGCTGCACCGATAGAGTAACACCTTTTGATGGAGGCAGTGTGATGGTGTCTCATCTCCATCACTGGAAAAACAAGGCTTGTCTTCATTGGAGGCAATCTTAATGCAGAGAGATATCGAGATGAGATTCTGCAACCATTTCTCCACAGGCTGGTGACCAGCATGAGGAGGAGGTGCCAGGCTGGTGACCAGCATGAGGAGGAGGTGCCAGGCTGGTGACCAGCATGAGGAGGAGGTGCCAGGCTGGTGACCAGCATGAGGAGGAGGGGCCAAGCTGTTGTGGCTGTGTATGGTTCTTCCAGATGCTACTGAGGCTCCTGACCGTTTGCTAAATGAATAAATTGTAAAATTGCCAATATGTCTTGTTTCTTCCTTGTTAGTGATGGACTTCAATCATCCAATCCACCAAACAAGAGTCAATAGCAACAGCAGAATAAGCTGTTTGGCATTGTCAGAGAAGATTTGGCAAATCTTTCATGGGCGCAACCCACATACTCGACTGTGCTGCTCATCTCACAAATGCATGTTCCTTACAAATGGGGCACCGTTTAAAAGGGAAATTAACAGGCTTTCCAACGGTATACAATGTATTGCCAAGAAGCATTGTTACAACAGAGAAATAATCTACCAAACACAAATGTTCAAACTTTTTGTTCGATGTTTAGAATGAAATGGGAGTACATAGGCGTACGAAGATGTTCATTTTCTTTGATCCATCCACCCAAAAATCATTACATAATTACATCTGACAATTTAAGAAACAACTTGATGAAGAAAAAAAGCACTTAAAAAAAATCTATTATTTAAAATATATAACATCTTTCACTGTGGTTTTAATTTATTGAACATTCTGTAAAATCAAACTACATCTCCACTTGCCCTGGACATGTGTGAGCATGCCGTTAGACCTGTTAAAAATTATACCATGTTAATGAAATGTTAACTATGCGTGAGAATTTTCTCAAGATAATGATCGCAACACATTTTACCCCTCAGCCTCGTTGTAACCTGGGTGAGAGAGCATCTGCCTGCATCACTGCTGTGAAATCCTCTTTTAATTTGTTACACATCACAGGAAGAGAGAAACAAACGAAAGAGAGAGAAAGAGAGGTTTGTCTTTGCAGAAACTGAAACACACACACACAAAAGGGTGTTTCTTAATGATCTGAGGCCGGTTTGGTGTTGGTGGCGTGCCTGCCTGTCGCCGTGGTGACGGGCTTGAAGATGAGCTGGTTGCCCAAAGCAGCAGCTGGCTGAGAGTGCAGGTACTCAGCTATGATGGGGATCTGGCTGAAGTGGCGTCGAGCCAGTGTGTGTTTCTGCTCGATTCCGCGAATGTACGTCGTCTCGTAAGCCTGAGCACGCACACGCACACACACACACACACACACACACACACACACACACACACACACACACACACAGGGAGGGGGTGGGGTTACTCAGTTGGTGCAACAGCTGGTTTGGGAAGTTCATTTGACAGCACCAGAAAATGTGCAAACCATCTGTTAGAAGGTCAAATATGTGAGCTTTCCTTTCAAAGACTGATCAGAACCTTCAAATGTCCAAAAAAAGCTTTTCAAAAAGTTTTCAAAGAGCTTGATTAAAATCGTTCTGATGTCATAAAGCTTTAAAAAAAAAAGAGGCTAAAATACATCCAGGAACAGAAGATGTGAATAAATGACTTATTATAACACAATAATAAGGAACTATTTGAGAAATGAACTATTTCAGAAACTCATGAACTTTACCTGTGTTAGCTGACTAACGGCCATTGAATGAAACCCAGGAACTTTATGACACTATTGACACTGTTGAGTTAAACTGGTTCTTGTCACCAAAAAGTTCCTGAAGTCCTTTAAAGGTTCAGTTAGGTTCTAAGGAAAGGTTCCTTCCTTCCTTTTGAATTACTGTGAGCTAAAACAAAATTTGATTTTGATTTTTTTGATTTTATACACTTTATTAATCCCCGAGGGGAAATTTCTTCACTACAGCAGGGGGGCTCTCAGGGGGGAGATGCTGCAGCAGGCTGCCACTAGCGCGGCGCCAGGTAACCTGACCTGAGGTGCATGTTTTTGGATGATGGGAGGAAGCCGGAGAACCCGGAGAGAACCCACGCAAGCACAGGGAGAACATGCAAACTCCGCACAGAAAGGCCCAGGACCGGATTCAAACCCGGAACCTTTTTTGCTGTGAGGTGACAGTGCTAACTTTGAATGTGACTATTAATATTAGTCATAATGGCACTACCACTGGGTGGAAATGCATAAACCTCATACAGACTGTACGTCAGATGAGTCCACATGTGTGATGCGAGTATAAATCTTGAAATGGACAGACCTTGTGGAGGTCCTCCAACTCTAAGTGAGCAGACGTCTCTTCTTTGGACAACAAGATGCAGTTCCAGGGGCTCCAGTCCATCTGACGCTCCCAGCGAACAAACATCAGGCTGTAGAGGTCGCTGCCGGCGTGGAGGGCCGAGCGGCACGCCCACACCACCTCCACAAGGTAGCGCATGTCCTCCACCTGAAAAGGGAAGCAGATGTTTGGGTTTTGGGCTTTCTGCACTGTCGAGAGCATCACGGTAAAACGTGCAGGAAACAGACAGAATTCTCTTTGATGAATGAAACACAAAATACACACTGTGGAAAGCATCATTTACCTGCAGCAGGAAGGGAATCTTGGCTTCTTCGTTGAGTTGCTGCTCATCGGTTCTCAGCTTCCTCAGGATGTTTTTGTAGAAGGATAAGTCATCGCGGGGTCGAGCTATGTTGTCGAGCCGCGCACAGTGCCGGCAACAGTTGATAACATGGCCGCTGGCAGAGACGCTGAAGTCAGCAGACCGCAGGTAACGGTGACAGCAGCGGCAGAGGCGCATGTCGTTTTTCAGCTCGGAGGGATTCTGGGGAACCTGGGGATAGATTTTCAGTTAGATAGTTTATAGTCAAGTGTTCCAAAAACATATGATTCCAGACCAGCGGCCTGTTTCACAAAAGCAGAATTAAGATATCCAGGATAACGGAGAAAAGTTAGGCTTGATCTAGCCCAGTCAGTTCATCCTGGCTTCAGCGGTTTCACAATTGCCAAGGCTGGTTGATCAGGTGTGGCTAGCTCAAACCAGGTGTAAGTAATCCGGATAAATGCGCATTCACGGCTGTCTTCAAAAGACCACGAGGTAGATCACCGATTCACTGATGGAGAAATGGAGAGGCGCTTGCATGCTTTAATCCGAGTGAGAAACAGCTTTTAATGGAAGCATACGAGGCGGAAAAGGACAAAATGTGAAAAAGAACACTGCTGCTTTAATTAAGGAGCTCAACAGGTGTGGCAGACAGTAGTGGACTGACTGAATGTGTAGTTTTCAAACAATAAATATTTACTGACCACAGACCTTAACTAAAACTGTCATAATTCTATAGCCTACTTCAAAGAGTTAATGGCTCAAATTATCAGTTGTACACCTTAATGCCTTAAAAGTGAGCAGAGGAAGTTAATGTTACTCATATTATTTACATTGAAGATTATAAAGGAAAACTGCTTTCATTATTTATTTTGTAGCAATACTTCCCTTTGACAGGGAATAACTAAGAAATTGATTTCTGATCAGATTAAACACTGACTGAAAGGCACCAGGATTAAGTAAACCTGGCTGTTAGCCTGATCTGGACCAGGCAAGTTTCACAGAATAAATCTCCATGGTAATTTATATGCTACTCCTTTTGTGAAACCGAACCAAAGCTTAATTAAGCCAGGATACCTGGAAAATCCTGCCTTAATCCTTTACCTAGGTTTTGTGAAACAGGCCCCAGGAGGGCTCTTTGCTCACCTTAAGATGTTTGGCCACCTCTGGGTTGAACGCTGGTGTTTTAATGTACTGCAGGAACAAAGTAGAGATTCTCTTCCTGAGCCCTTCCAGACTGGCTCTCTTCACCCCTCGGGTCATCAAGTCTACCTCCCTGTCAATCAAATCCACGATGTCCCGGGTCAGCTGACACTCGTGCTCCTGTCCAATAAGGATAGATAACAATGCGACCAACAATAAAAAAAATACTTCTCCGTGCACCGTGAATGGTCATTCAAAACAGAAGTTGTAGTGTTGTGACGTACTAAGTGTTGTGTTTTCAGGTCATAAGTTATGAACAAGGTATTATTATGTCTGTGAAATCCTATGTGTACCAAGCATCGACTTTTCTTTCGAAGGGTGCTGTCAATCCTGTTTCTGTTACATTTTTTTTTTTTTTTAATGTAAGTGTTTTTAAGACATTTTTATGGAAGTAGAAGTTTTCATGTATAATTTGTTTGCTTTTCTATGATAGGGAATGTTCTGCTTATTAACAGATCAGTTTGAGATTATTCTAATTTTATGAACTGTATGTGATTCACTCCTACTACCTTTACTTTTGTAAAAAAGATCAAACAAGACACCAGATAATGCCTGGCTAACTTTTACAGTAATACTGATTGTTAAACAGCAGTGTGTGTGTGTGTGTGTGTGTGTGTGTGTGTGTGTGTGTGTGTGTGTGTGTGTGTGTGTGTGTGTGTGTGTGTGTGTGTTTGTTTTCGTGCGTGCTACCCTGACGGTGTGTTTAAGTGTCATGAGGACATGCAGTCTCTCCTCATGGCTGCTGTCGGACGGGCCGATGTTGTTGTAGAGATCTCGCAGCTCTCTGGCTCTGATGGTGTGAGGACTGTCCATCTCGATCAGACGACCGTCTGCTGCTCGCCACTGATGAGGAGCTGCGGCCTGAGCAGACACGCAACACTGTTTGCACTTCTGCTAATGGTAATAACACTCCTGCTGATAACACTGCTTTTGTTTCTACTACTGCTATACTTTATAATAAGATTACTACTTCTACATTTACTCGAAATACCTCTCTTCCTATGACTGCAACTATTTCTGCAGTGTTTATAATTGGAGGTAATGGTAGTACTACAACTTCTACTGATATTACAGTACAACTATTACATTTACCTCAAGCCCTACTATTCCTACAACTTTTCTCTTACAGAACTCCCACCAATACTTCCTCATCTTATTACTCCCACTACTCTAATTTCTACAACTTTTACGACTACTTCTTACACTTGACACGTTCTACTTTTGCCCCCCTGTTCTTCTCAGTCTCCCACCACTTATTTATCTTTCTGCGACTACACCTACTGCTCATTTTAATATTGTAAAATATATAAGCATTATTTAAAAGGATCAAAAGATAACTGTGATTAACATGCTTGATCTGCAGTGTCCCCAAATGAAATGTAACACTAATACCACACCGAATGTCATTTAATACCTTTGTGACGAAGGTATTAAATCATTTTTTGAGCAGTATGGCCATACTGCTAAAAAAAATAATGAAAATTCAGCAGGAGCGATAAAACCTCCACATTTTTTTATGAAGAACATTAATATAATATCATATTCAGCGATGTCCAAAAGTCTGAGTCCACATTGAAAATCTGTCATTTAAAAAAAAAAAAAAAGTTTAAAAACACAGGTTCAGACATGTAAAATTTAAAAAATATTTAAATTCACCACATTTTATAGGCCAGAAATTAAACTGAAGCAAATAAGTGGCATGAACCATGTTAAAGTTTTTGTCCAGGGTCAGATTTCCTTGAGCTGTATCCTTCCATTGAAACAGCATTCAGATGACACTCTTGAATTATCAGATGCTTGTTCAAGTAAATCAACTAGCAACCATTGTTTACCCAATACAAATATGACTGTACCTCATGTTTCAAGTGTCAGAAGTCAAATTGTTATTCGAAGCAAAGGGGTTTTTTCTCAGCTTCAAATCAGGGCTAGTCTGAAGGTCTCAGTTGTATCCAGAGCACAATCAGGCAGACCAAAAAGTGACCACACCATCAGCATATCAATATATAAAACTTTGCTCAGTGAGAGATAGAAAATCGACTTGATCACAGGAACATAGTTTACTAAAAGAAAATAATAAAGACTCCAATCAGCTAAAGTCCTGTTAAAAGAAGGATGTCCGGTAGCTTAGTGGACAAGTAGCATCACGGAAACTACAGTCATACTTCTCAGGAGGGAAAACAAGGTGAAAAATAAGTCCTGATGAAGTACTGATGGTAGAGGGCAACCCACTGTACCATCTGCACTAGTGGTCTCAGACTTTTATAATCCACTTTGTGTCACATATATCTGTATTTCACAGGTTTACATAACAATGATTCTTATGATAGATAATTGTTGAGCATGACCTTGCAGATGTAACTTTCTGCTATTCTTAAAACTCATTATGAGTTGATGAGCTTACAAGCAGACTGCTGGTTAAAACTAAAGAAAAAAAGGATTTAACAGCTTCCACAGTAAAATAATCCAACCTTTACTTCATAGATATGTAACATCTATCGACAAGCCATATTGAGACACAGAAAACTTTTTTATCTTCTGACGTCTTTTTTTGAGGAGACTGAATTCAAAGACCTGACAATAACGCGGATCAACGTATCAATTGTTTTCCTCTACTGACCCAGTAACCAGTGTAAATAACTGTTAGTTGCATCCCTAATTCTAACATCAGTATAATTTAAGATTCATAATTGGAAATAAAAACTATGCTGTTTTTGGATTAAGAGAGGAGTGGGAGTGACCTCTGACCTTGTTCAGGAAGTTCCCGACGACCCTGTCGTAGTTGCTGCCCTGGACGGCGATGCGATGTTGTCCGATGGCAGCGATGAACTGCGTCTCCTGCTCCAGCAGCAAGCAGAGAGCTGCCTTCCTCTCAGCTCCTCTCAGGGACGAGTTGATGCCCAGCTCCTCCTCTCTCCTCCACTCTGAAACATTACACACACACACACACACACACACACACACACACACACACACACACACACACACACACACACACAGAGTTAACACATTTTAATCATCAAACTTCCTTTACGGATGTCAAACAAAGCGAGACCTTCTTTAGACCTACTCTCCAGAGCGTGATACAGCAGGTTGAAGTCCTCCCTCCTCTGCGGTTTCATCCAGCGCTGGTGGCGGTCTCTTATCTGCTCTTCCTTCTCCTCCCTCCAACTCCTCTCCCGCATCTCCAGCCAGGCCAGCCGCCGGTCTCGTTCCCTCCTCACCTGGTCCACCGCCTGCTGGGCCAGCCAGCGCCGAGTGAACGACTGCAGACGGATCACCTGGGTGGGTGACAAGACATAAATGTTACCAACCTGTACTGGACACGTTTTATATTCAAAGTGAAAACAAGCAATAAAGTAAAAGCAAAAATGAATGAACAGCACCTCAGATCAAAGCCCATATTTATGCTTTAAGAGTCCAAATAGCAGAAAATCTCAACTGGAAGACAATAGTGACATTAAACCAGCGTAAATTTGGACTTTACTATGATGAGTCTACATTTGTGAACTTTGTGAGATGCAGAGAAGGTAAAATAGTAAGTGTGTAGTACGTGTGTCCGAACTTTGAACTGGTACTCTAAAACCCATCATGCGTTATAATCCCACACTGTCCACCCACAGCTCTCAGCCTCCTGTCGTGGAACTCATCGGCAGTGATGTACTTCCCGGGGACAACCAGTGTGTCATTCATACAGGAGACGTAGCAGCCAATTCCGGTCATCTGGATGGAGACGTTGACTGGACATTGCTGAGCCTGTGACTGCATCTCCACTGTCTAACAGAGAGAAAAACAACAATCATGGACTTGGAACCTTTTTGAGCAGCATTCAGCTTTGGTTTCCATAGAAACCATCAGCGCATCTTTCCAACCTGTGTGTGTGAGGACAGCCAGACACAAATAATCAAGAATGTAACATTATTAACACAACGGTAAGAATTAATTTTTTTCCTGCTGTTTCATTTGTAATTGATGGTCAACAGTTTAGAGGTGTATAGTTTTATTGTTCAAATTTTTTTTTCTAAACAGTTGCAGTTGATTGTCAGAATACAATGAACGCCTTTGCTAACAGTCACAGTAGAAATAAACGTTAGCAAATTGTATTTAATTTACATGTAGTTTAATGGTTCTTGTCATAGTTACCTGCGTAGTAGAACTTTAGAACTTGAGCACAAGCTTGTCAACTGCAACCTATTTTTTTAGTTATACAAAAATATTCCTATATTAAATAAGAATGACACATTACACATTATTTCTTGCTGGCATATGATTTTAATATGTTTTTTTTTTTTAAGTGAATTCTTACATTTTTATTAGAAAAAGCCTTTTCTAGTTGAAAGATGATCTACCGAAATCAAAACTCTCAAATTGGCCTTTTTTGATTTGTAGAATCAGAACTGCAAAATCGCAGGCAGACCTCATGATGAGGATGAGGATAGGTTCAGTGAAGGACAGCTGGATCAGCCTAACAGCACTGTAGAGAAACCACACCACTGGGACCAGTGTGGGAAGAGCTTCAAGACATCAGAGAGTTTGAAGATCCATCAGCGTAGCCACACTGGAGAAAAGCCTTACTCCTGTGGCCAGTGTGGAAGAGTTTTGCAGAGATAACTGCAAGGAGGGTGAAAGATGTTTTCTGAACTATTTTCATTATCTTGTGTTACTGAAGCTGTGTACTGGGGTGAAAATGTGCTCACATACAGCAAATAAAAAAAGAAGACCAGCAGGCTGGAGGCGATGTCATATACCTGTGGCATAAGCCATTATACCTTAATTGAGAACACCTGCATACAGTATCTGCTTATTCATGCAGTTCTTTAGGGTTTAAATGGTGCAAAGACATTAAAAAAAAAATATCCAGTGAGCATCAGTTCAAGAGGTCGAAGGATGAGGACTGATCAGGGCGGACAGAAAGGCAACAGTAACTCAAAGTAACTCTTTGAAACTGTTCTGAGCAGAGAAGCAAACATGTCCAACCGTGAGCCGGACGGGCTACCAGAGCAGAAGTTCTGCTCCCGTCAGCCAGGAACAGAAATCTGAGACTGCGGTGATGACAGCCTCGCTGAAACTGGACAGTTAATGACCGGAAGAACGACACCTGTGCTGCATTCTAAATGACGCAGTTCCATTAGTACACTAACAAATACTGCTCTGGCATGTTAGGACTCTTACTTGTGTAGTGCAGGATTTTTTTGACAGAGTAGTGTCGTTTCAAATCGAACACTGCCGTTCTGCACTGACCAGAAAAAAAACATTGTATGCAATGTCTGATTATGTTATTAATGACAGAGGAGACAATATTGCGCAGGTGATCTGTGATCTCTGTTTATGGTTCAAACTTCAGTTCACACAAATTCTCATGTCATCTGCATCTCATCAGTTTGCAACTGTAAATAAATCAGCTGAGGAACCTGTCCCTCTAAAACTACAGAAATATACTAATAAGAATTCTCACATCCCACTGACCCAGCGTTTTTAGCTCATTAAATACTTCAATAAATTAAATCAGTGAAATGTTAACATACAATAGATTGAACTGTGACATATTGTGAGGATGCTATTGATCAATAATCGGAATGTATTGATCCTCTGACTGATAAACGTCAACATCAAACAACTTGTATTCTGTTCAAGGATGAAACCTTCCGAATTGGAAAAATACAATCTGAATGTCTCCTTTTCTACAAAAATAAAAGTTTGTATAAAACATAATACTGTTGAGGCAACATCTGAACCAATCAGCTGTTAGATCAGGTGAGAGCCAAGCGTTTCCCATCATGCTGTTATAGGCCGAGGCTGCTGGGGGACCTCGTGATGCGCTGAGCTTCTTTCCTCTCACTCTTTCACTCTCTATACATACCTCAGCATTACATCTCATTAACTTCATGCTTTTTCTCTCCCATAGTTTTTGCTTATTGTCTGTTGCCTCTCCATACAGTTCCCTCGCTCGCTTTTGCAGATGTCCCGGCCATGGAGCTGTATGTATCTGCTCTGTGAATGTCTCTTCTATCTCTATGCTGTTCTTTTCTCTCTCTGCTCTCCTCTCACCCCAACAGATCGAGACAGATGGCCGCCCACCTTTGAGCCTGGTTCTGTCGGAGGGTTCTTCCTGTTAAGAGGGAGTTTTTCCTCATTGTATTTTTCTCTGTATAATGTTGTAAAGTTCTGCTGTAAGGACTTTAATGTCTTAAGTGCCATGAAGTAACCTGTGTTGGGATTTGACGCTAAATAAATAAAATCAAATAAAATTGAATTGAGGCGGCGCAGTCAGAGGAGAGCAAATGCTGGTGACACTAAATGACGTGAGAGCAAGTCGGGCTCAGACTGGTGCAAAGCCGAACGAAAATCTAACCGGCATGCGTTGTGCACCGATTGCCGGCGATCGGAACTGCTCCCGGCTGGCTCGTCTCAAACAAGCACTTGTGCACTCAAAATAGCGAGTGTTAGTACATAAAGTACGCCATCATGAACACTGCACAGGTTTGATCAATCTCCATGTCTGCTGAAGCTGCTGATGGCCGGCTCACAATGTGACATCAAAAGCATGAATCCATGGACCAAACCTGGTTTGGGTCATAAGTCAAGGCTTTTTTGAGAGGTCATTCTTTTCTTTCCTTAATACCAGTCAGTCATGATGTGACTGCCTCAGCCCATTTTGTTTTTTATTAGTGACCAAATGCCTCCCTTTATGGCCACAATTCACCATCTTGCTACTACATAACACTGACATTGAGTTTAATGGATTTCAAGTGGCTTCTCCAGATCTGAAATCCACAGCAGACCACCTGAGGGGATGTGGTAGATTCACAGCATCAATGTGCAGCTGACAAATCTGCAGAAATGATGTGATGCAATCATGTCAACATGGAGCAGAATGTCAAAGGAAGGTTTTAAACATCTGGTGGAATCCATGACATTAAAAAGTGAGATTGTTTGAGAGCAAAGGAAGGCCTGACGCAATGTTAGTATGCTGCTGTTGTTGATGAAAAACATGAAATGCAATGCTTGTATCTGTCATCTTCTGTGGCTTAAAAAAAAAACATTTATAAAAATAAAAAAAACATCACAAATCAGCTTTGATGCAGCAGTTAGTGTTACAAATTATTTGACTTTAAATCTTACTGACCATTATTTACAAGTAGCAAATAAATGTAGGGAAACAAATGTTGTAGATTATCTGGAAGCACAGATAAATCTAAAAGTGATTAATGAACTAGATAATGAAGCAGTGATTTAAAATACAACGTATCCTGGTAATAGGTTTTAATCACGCAAAACCCAATTCGTGGCTATTTCAAGTGATTCAAAACAAAAATCGTGTCTTTATACAGATAATAAAATGTAAAAGAATAACAGAATGAAACTAATTAAATATTACACAAAACTCAGGGAGGTGTTTCTGTGACCATTTGTTCTCTGTCTCCTGGTTCAAGAGGCTCATTTACACTCTTTCTCTTTCTCTATAATTAGATTGATCAATTTGCACATCTTCTGTCACATGCCTGAATGAGTACGCTGCTTTGCCGTAATGAGTGACCTTTAAAGGCACCACACACACACACACACACACACACACACACACACACACACACATCTGGCTTTAAACTGCTGGTATTGCTCTCTGCGATTTAATGTGTTTTGTTGAAGTTTTAAATCCTTGTTTTCTATTCTTTTCCCATGTTTTTTTTTTTTATTATGCTTGAATTGTGTTGGCAAATAAAATGATCGCATTATTTCCATGTGATCGATTTGTTTTGAAGCTCTGTGCCGTACCTGCGTGTCACGGCTGAAGACCACCACCCCTCTGTCAGGTCTTCTCTTGGGCAGGGTCTGGACAGCGGCATGGTGGTACTCCGCCCCCGTCAGCTGGTGCCTGTAACCGCCCAGGAAGGCCTTCCGCTGGCAGGGACGCTCGATCTCCACCACCACCTCCTGGAACGCCCCCTTGTCTGGAAGTGAGAGAGACAATAATGGAACTATGTTCAGAGATGGGTGTGTTTTAATTAGTTTAAAGCCAGAGTAGATAGATAGAGATTTATTTGACAAAATTTAAAGCATATATGGCAGGTTTATCACAACGGACTTCATATAAAAAAAAATATATATATATATATATATATATATTATTGAGGATAAAAATACACAATAAATACCTATTGCTTATTTCCATTGTATTCCTTTATCATGATATCATAGTTTATGGAGAGTGTGAAGTAGAATAATCAGTTTGTGGAGTTTTTCTGTCATTTGATGTCTGATCCAAAATCCAACAGAACAAAGATTAAAAAATAACATCATAAACTAAAGTAGCTGTGCTTTATTCTATAAGATAAAATAACATAACACAAAGAAATTTGGAAATCCTTATCTACCAAATGTATTGTCAATTTTTGTTGTTACTGCAGAGTCTTTATATAATGTTTCCTACTAATTCATATATCTTAAATAATAATTTAATTTGTATTAGTTATTACTATAGATTGATTATATTAAGCATATGATTAATAAACATAAGGGGATATTTGTCAGTGAACAATTCTATTCTATTCAATATTTTAGAATTGAATAAATAGTAAATGGTCTGTACTTGTATAGCGCTTTATCACCTTTTGGTCTCAAAGCGCTTTAACATAGTTTTCCCATTCACACACTAATGAGACAGATCACCATGCAAGGTGCTGCCATCAGGAGCACATTCACACACTGATGGTACACCATTGGGAGCAACTTAGGGTTCAGTGTCTTGCTCAGGGACACTTGGGCATGTGGACAGGAGGAGCTGGGGATTGAACCACCAACCTTCCGATTAGGGTTCAACCCACTCTACTGTCTGAGCCACAGCCCCCCTAATAGTTGATTTAGAATTTTTATTTTTTTATTTGACATACTGTTTTTTAATTGTCAGTTGAATGTATTTAGATGAAAATGAACTTCATACATATTTTTGCTCATTAAAAAAAAACTAAATAATAACAATACATTTATCATTATTATCAATTATAATTAAACACAGTAAAATCATTTTAATTATTCCAGTGGCCAACTTCAGCCTCAGTATCCAAGAAAGGTTTTCCTGTTCTTCATTTGCAGATATTATTTCTTTCGCTCTAAAGAGGTGCAGTACGAGACAAACCTCTACAACAATGGTCAGCAGTTTTACTCAACCATGGGCCATGTTTTGAAGGGCCCCCAAGAGTCATTTGGACTAACAGAGTTACCTGAGCTTTCGTTCTTACTCTCGGCAAAAAAAAAAAAAAAAAAAATGCTCATATCCACTAATCTTTCTGTGGTGCATGTTAGCAAACAGCTGCTTCCACATCCAGTGTGTAGAGGACAGAGCAGAGGCCGGGCATTCATACCTGTTTGGACTTGGACAGTGATCACATCCGGCATGCTGTCGTGCTGCGGGGGACGGAGAGGGCGGAGCGGGTGGGAGCTCGGGTCGGTGGAGCTCATCTCCATCCGGGTGGAGCTGTGAGGCCGGATGCCGAGCTCCATCAGGCTGTGCTGCTCCTCCACCGCTCTGCCTGCAAAAACATCCCCCGACCAACCAGTCGTTTAAACATGAGACTGAAATGCGACAAGTGAAGTTAGGTACTGTCAGCTGGAGTTCTTCTATTGGCCACATGCTGCTGAGTCAATGTAAGTGAAACATTCCACACAATGAATGACTGTGTGTGTGGAACATATTTCATAAAATACTGTTTTTCCCAATAAAAATCAAACAGCATTCGTTTCCATCGTGTATGCAGCTCTGAAAAAAGTATTTCTGTGAATCTAGCGCAGTTGTTTCCAATTTGCAGAACAGGCACCAGCGGCATGTAAACCACTGTAAAGGACAGGATAGACAACAATTTCACGGGGAGGAAAAGATAAAACGATGGCAGTCATCAGTCAAACATGTCACTTGAATCTAAATTATATTCAAATATTTTTGCTCTTGGGTTAACTTGTAACATACCAGGAGAGCTGTTTTTTTGCACACAGATGAAAAATATCAATGTTCCCGAGGTATTGTCATGAATTGAAATGAAAAATGAAAATCTATTTACCCATGAAGAAGGCAGATGAGCTGCAGCAGTTTTAAAATGTCTCGGCCTTCATGGGGCGTGAGAATTGGAGAACCATCAGTCTAATGTGTGTTGTGTGTTCTAATCGTTCTTACAATCCTTCAAACCCTGGAGGGGTAGAGAAAAAGAGATGTACCGTCCAGAGAGATCTGCAGCACCTCCACAGGGACTCTGAGCTCTGAGGCCAGGTGACATTTCAGCTCCCAAACGCTGAGACCGATGGCGAAAGCTACAGTCATCACATGACCCTCCGGCACCAGCACCACCTTCACTGCAACCGCACAGAGAGACACTCTCAGACTCATAGTCTGTGGGTTTCAGTTGGTCGGTCGATCGATTGATCGATCGATAGATCAAGAAAGTTAGTGCTACCAATAATACAAATAGAGTGGAAAAAATCCCCACAAAAACATATAAGCATATAAAAACATATGGCAACAAACAGGTAAGATCTGCATTATTTTGGTATGTTTATATTATGCCTCCGTATTTTACCACTTCACAAATATAACAAACTAAAATTAAAATGCCATTAATGTGCGATAAATGAGAATGAATCACGCTGTAAACAGATCAGTCTCAGTGGGCCAACATGTGGTGTTATTTTTTTTATTTTATACACTTTATTAATCCCCGAGGGGAAATTTCTTCGCTACAGCAGGGGGGCTCTCAGGTGGGAGCTGCTGCAACAGGCTGCCACTAGCGTGGCGCCAGGCAACCTGACCTGAGGTGCATGTTTTTGGATAATGGGAGGAAGCCGGAGAACCTGGAGAGAACCCACGCAAGCACAGGGAGAACATGCAAACTCCGCACAGAAAGGCCCAGGACCGGATTCGAACCCGGAACCTTTTTGCTGTGAGGCGACAATGCTAACCACTGCACCACCGTGCCATTATCGTTATAAGGATATGTAGAAATCAACAGAATAAATTGAATAAATCTCATGAATTAAAAAAAAAAAAAATCATTGTCAAACATATGGCATTCTGTACAACATATTAAATATAATTGCTGACGGTAAAACATTTTGAAAAAGTAATTCTACTGAATTTACGTTCTTTGTTTGGGTTTTCAGTTGTTGTTTTTTTGTATCATAGTTATTTCTGTATATCATGGTTGTTTCATGATATAAAACAAAACCAATTATATTAAACGTTTTGAATTTGAACCTAGGGTCCAGTTCATATTCTAAAATATTCCTATGGCTCACCTGTCGCTGTTGAGTCTCCAGCGTTTTCTGTTTTTCGGGGCTGTTTAAGCTGCTCAGCATCATCGGGCAAATCGGCCTCAGTTTCAGCTTCTTCCACCGACTCCAGCACATCCGCACAATCTAGAAAACATTTTTTTACCACTAAACACCCCTAAATCGCAATAACAATTACACTTGTCAATCACTATTTGTTTTTGAACGGGTATGTCAGTTTTCCTGCCAAATGGTCAACCTAATCGGTACTTCACTAGCTAGGACCCCGCCTCGGCCGAGGGCGAACCTTCATTGATTGGGGGAGATTAAGCCGGGGTGAGAGTTTCGCGGTTTGGGGAAGGCTTAGTCGAGGATCCACTGCGGCTCCCGGGCCTTGCAGATCCCCGAGATCTCCATGTGGGACGGAAGGATAAAGGCTATGAAACATGATAACCATAAGTGAAACGGTTTAACAAGAGGGAGGGAGGGAGGGTGGGATGTGGAAAACGTGAACAGGCCGAGGTCTAGAGTGGGTGGATATTTATAGGAGTGTGGCCGGAAGTGGGGGAGTGGTTGTGGCGTGGTCCTGCTCCTGAAATTCAGCTAAAACTTTATCTCCAAATATACAAAAATGTTATTGCTGTGAGTTTATATTAAATATCAATATTGGACAATATTTTCTCAAATATAAGAAAAGCCCTAAAACATCTATGCTTTTACATAATGTTTTGTGACTCAGAGAACCGAATGAAACGCTTCATATAAAAAAAAAAAAAAAAAAAAAAAAAAATGTGGGAGTTTGGGGTCTTTAAGCTTTTTTTTAAATGAGAATCTCACCAGTTTCTATTGAGTTTCCAATATTTCCGGTTTCTTGAGGCTCTGGAAGGTGCACGGCATCATCAGTTATGTCAGCTTGGGTTTCAGCTTCTTCAGCATCCTCCGGAGCCTCTGCATAGATGATTATTAAAAAAAAAAAAAAAAAAAAAAAAAAAATCACATTATACCATTTGAATTTTGCAAGCTAGTGCAGCGAGAACGTTTTACTTATGTGGGATTTTAAAGTTTTTAGAGGACATTTTTCGAGCAAATCTTCACCGTACTATTCTGTTTTTACACAAGCTTGATTGTGTCTTATGTCAGAAATAAACCGTACGAAGAAGATGCAGCATGTAGGATACCTCTCAATTGTTAAGATGATGGTTGTATCACAATCCAAGGACAATTCAGCGTGAGCACTGCTGAACAACAGAACTTATTTCACAGCAGGTGTAATTAATTAATTGATAAAAACATGTATTAGATATGACCACACAGTTTCCTTTTGCCAGCCCTTGTGTATTGCACTCTATCAATGGCATAAACTTACTTCAAGGTGTTGAACAGAGCCAACTAATGAGTTACACCTGTGTGACACCGTGTTTGAAACTTTGTTGTGGACCTCTGGGTCAGCCCGGACTCACCTGGAGCCGAACAACCTGCCGCCACCTCTCCGCCATCGATGTCCGGCTCTCTGCCATCCTCTGGAGGAAACCCTGCAGAATGTTCCCCTGGTTGTAGGTTTGTTTCCGTGTTTTTGTCCTCCTCCTCCTCCTCCTCTTTCCCCTCTTGGTCGTTTTCTCTTTGCTCCGACATGGCAGTTTTATTACTAACTAGCGAACCCTAAATTGCTAACAATAGCTCAACTATAGCTGTGTGAGGGCTTGTTAAAGTGCCGTAAATCGGCCATATCAATTCAGTCAGCATGGACAGCGGTAACACGGCGAAGGATTAGCTCACCATCAGTCATTTAAATGTCTTCTTTGATGCCGTTGCTGTTTTATCACTCCCGTTTAAGAGATTTAAACTAGCAAAGCGCAACTAACACTGCCCTCCTAACGTTGCTCCTGGCAACGGCAAAGTTTACACATTTCTATAGCAACAGTAGGGAACGTCACTTCCCTTGTTATAATAACGTTAAAGCGAAACACAATAATAATAATAATATATATATATATATATAGCCAACTATATATATATATATATATATATATATATATATATATATATATATATATAGGCGGTAGGCTATTACTCTTTGACTATCTGGGACTTTGATATTTAGGCAGGTGATTTTTCAATCTAGATAATTTTTTAAGGTGTATTTGTCGTTGACCAAAAAAAAAACCCGTAAAATTATGAAGAAGGAAATTATAATGTAACTTAAATGGCATTTAGTTATATTAAAGTATGCTAAATATAATATCAATACTGTCAGCTGATTTTTTTTTTTTATTGGCTAAAGTTTCATACATAAAAATCTGTTAAACATAATTACTTGTAGGTCTGTTTTTATTGAAATTTATGCTAATGTTAATTTATATATATCACACTTCCATCTTTTTCGCTGTCACATTTGTTTTGTGTAGCATACGTATTACTCAACTAACTTTTATTGCCCACATTTAATAAAAGGTATGCATGTATGTTTAAATACATTTTGTCAAATTTAACTCAAAAGAAGGTTTTAAACCTGCAGAATATATTCCTACATGACTAACACAAGATGAGCTCATCAAATCACTATTACTGACAAAGGTGACAACATGAAAAGTGAAAAATGTGTTGGATTATTTTTAATATGCATTCATGAGGCAAATCTTTATGTTGTAACATTATATGTGCTTTAAATTAGTCATTGTTGCATTTTTGCTTGACATGCTTTGGTGCACATAGACTACGTGAGATCATAATAATATCATGCATAGTCTTTCTAATTGTAATTTTTTAATTAAAACATTTCTATACTTTCTACAAATCTGCAAGCAATCTAGACCATATCTGGGCTCAACACTAACAGTTCACCTGTTGGTGGAAAAAGTATAATGAATGATGTTATTTAAAGTATTTACTAGCATTTAGCTCACTTTTTAATATCTGATCTTTAAAAAAAAAAACAAAAAAAAAAAACACTGTACACTGATGCTACCAGCTGCCATAGACAGAGTCAAGTCCTGAGAAATGTCAACAGGCTTTCGCGAATCTGAATTGTGTGTTTATATTATTTCATAACAAAGAAATATGATAATTTCTTGGCCATGAGTATCCCAAGAAGCTTCCGATTCTGGATTTGTTTATATATTTTGGTCTTAGTTTTTATGCAAACAAAAAAACAAAAAATTTAAGTTTTCAAATCCTTTGGTCCTTTCGTAACCTTTGTTAAATAAAAAGTAATTGACAAGATCAACTTCTGTGCCTGGCAATATTTTTTTTTAAGTAAAGCTAACCTTTTCTGAATAGCTAATGTTGAATTAATCATATTGATTTATTATTGATAATAAATTAAGAGTTTATATTACACATTTTTTTTAAGTAATCAGTTGTGTAATGTATTGAGAAATATTAAGTAGACTTTACCTAATTTCTTTTAGTGTGTCATAGCTGTTAAATGTAGCTACGTTTTACTCAAAACAAGAGGTGAAATCTACCGAAACAAACTGAGTGCAAATTGTTACCTCACTTTTACTGAGTAGATTTCATAGGTTTCTTTTTACAGTGCATCATCAGAAGTAGAATGTAAGTACGAGTGGTACCAACAGTTTTACATGAAATGAGTGTGATTGTACAAGAAAAGCAAACAATAGTAAGAGAAACAGTTTACTGATACAGACACTTACCTCAGTAGGCTACTGTGTACATAATATACACAGTTTAAAACTTGGCCACATGACAACTGTACAAGCTGGTGTGTCACTGTGAGGATGAACACCAGCCTTATTTTAGTTGTTTTACAACCTCCCTCTCTGTGCAGTGACAGTAAATGAGCTTTATGTTGAGCTACACGCTCCTATTTCAGTCTGTGAGCTGGGGGAGCCGGCACGGTGGCCCCTGTAAAGCTCCACTAATCTGCTGCTAGACATCTGCTGGCTTCCCAAACATCACAACGCTTGAAGCAGAGCAGGAGGACTACAGGGCCCCAGTGTAGATCTATCACACATATGTATTCATTTATCCAGGGGAAGTCTGATTATTATGTTTCCATTTTTCTCTGGATCACATTCAGACACTTGAACACACAGTGGAACCTGAAAGGCTAATGATTAAATATTTGATACATATTGTGTCCGTTTGCAGACTTTGTGGTGGAGCGGCAGGTTAGTTTGAAAGCACCGTAGTGCTTTCCCACTTCATTACAGTAAAGACGGAAAGGACACCATGCAATACAGTAGTTATAAAACAAAAACACATTGTAATAACATTGGTGGTTTGATGATTTTAAATTTGGTGGTACATGCACCGTTTTCTTTACCAGCCATTTTCTTGACCAATAAAAATTGTAAAATTCACATACTGCAAAAAAAAAAAAAATTGACCCAAACAGTCTGCTGTATCAGTGTCCCCTTTGACCTTGTATATTGTTGTTTTATCCACAGCTGCTACACGCAGCTTGTCTGGTCTTACCTGACCCAAATTTACGGAGTAAAAATATGGGTGTGGTATTGTTTGCAGTCGTTGCATACTGGGAGTACATTACATTACATTACATTTCATTTAGCTGACACTTTTATCCAAAGTGACTTACAATAAGTAGTAGACCTCAGATAAATGTTTAAACTATTGGAGCAGCTTTATCCAATCAATATGAGCCAAGACCCTACCACCACTGAAATGACAGTTAAAAAAAAAAACTTCATTTCAACATCATTGCACAAAATGTTTTGTCTCGGTGACAAAATAAATTTGAATTAAAGCTAATTAAAGATATTATATAAGATCCTGGTATGCATCCTGATATCAGTTTTCATCCCTGCTGACATGGTAGGTTTCGTGAGTTTTTCAGCATCCCTTGACCCTCAACAACACCTTCCTGTGTCATTGCAAAATCATTTACATTTGCTGCATCGCCATGGCAATACCCTTCCATGGAAGCTCAAAAGGCTTCTCAATATAGCATCATTAAGGTTTAAAAGCTTTCCTGACTATATTAGAGGTAACCTGCTGGAGGAAGCACATGAAAGCAGGTGCTTTGACAGAATACTGACAGAATACTGGCACGTATGTCTTCAGGTAGGTATTGCTATTAAACATACTGGCACGTATGTCTTCAGGTAGGTATTGCTATTAAACATTTAAAGTTAGGGGAATTTTGGACAATGTACAATAGGATTACACCAATTTACAGTTTAATGTCGAAATGCACAAACATGGGTGCCACAACACTGACAAGAAAAAAAGCTTTAAACAAATTTTCGTCATAAAGGTCTCAAGGTTGTATCAGCCAAATTTCAAGCTCGTGTGATATATTCTGTAGGAATTCATGAACAGTATAACAAAATGAACGACTTCTTGTTGAGTTTAGGTTAAAGCGCCAAAAGACTCTCTTTTTTTAATATATCTAGGTGTTATATACATTCCTACTGAAATTGTTTGAGGTGAAAATAGCTGCAGGCACTGCACTTTAGGGGACTGAGCCATTTTGCCACTTCTGATGCATGTGCCAAGTTTCATGAGTTTTCTGGCATGTTTAAGCTGTGTTTTAGCTATACTTTATGCATGTTTTTAGTTACGCATTTCAATTTTATGTTCAGGTATTTTTAGACAATTATCTTTGCATCCTGGTCCTGAGAAACGTAATTTCATTCCATTGTATGTGTATTAATATGGATATGGTCAGAATGCCAAATAAATTAACCTTGAACCTTAAACTTGAACTTTGAACAATAGGGCCTTTGCACTGAGCTCTCATATAAAGAAAGATAGATAATAAAATCAGGAAAAAGAATAGAAAAGCAAAACGCAATTAAAATCGTGTAGATTAAAAGTCATAAAAAAAGGTTTAAAGTCTTGATTGCAGAGAAGGCACAGAACTCTGTTGATGGTCGCTCCCTTTTGCTGAGACTTTTCCAACAGATTATGGGACAGCCACCTTCTCATATTTCTTAGTCAAAGCATCGGAGGAAAAAATAGACCCGAATGATTTGCTTTCCATGAAACAATATATGTCAAACCCGTTTACTGTGAGTCCACGGTCTAAGCCCACGGGGCTTGTGGGCTCTTTAATGTGGGATTCCTGCCAAACATGCCAAACACCAGGCTTAACTCACACAATAGCACACGTAACCCGGTTATATTTAAGACCAGCAGGCCAGGTGTTGCCTACATGCCCCCTATGCATGCTTTAGCAGCCAGGGCTGTGAGGCATCTGAAACAAGGTCACGCCTAAATATAAAAACACTGTGCTGTTAGAGGAGTGTGACCCATCACTAAGTGCCAGTAACATACCTGAAAGGTGAGAATTCTTTTTATTTCATTTGCAGAGACAGACAAGTATTTAATATAAAGGGATGTTTTTGGTTGGGTGCGTGCATCAGAATGTGGATTTTTGTGGCTTGGAGCTTGTCAGTTGAGTGAATTTGTTAGCAAGGAATGCTGCTTTTTTCTGTCTGCAAAGAGAGTGAACAGGTCTGTAAATAATGCTGCTTGTTTTGTCTTGCACTGGTATGGAATTACATTTCCCTATAGTGGTATTAGAGAATGGTGATCCTTAAAAAATGAAAAAGTTGAGATTTTGAAATAAGTGATGCCTTATTTTAATCAGTATATTAAACTAATTTCTTAAAAGAGAAACTCGCGTTTAAAAACAAGAAAAAAAAAGTATTATTTCTTCAAAATTGGAAACTTGGCTTTTTACATATTTTGAAATTTATCATATCATCAGCCCTGATATAAATAGAAAATATTCCTATGCTACAGTGACATTTATTTTGAAATTGGTGCATGGGAGGTTAAACAATTGAGCACATAATCTATTTTTTCTATGATTATCCCCAAACTAGTTCCAGGAAAAGATAATCTTGGAAGTTAAGCATTACCTTTTGTTTTCCTTCACATAAATACCAAAAGACACATTGTTTAAAACTTATGACAACAGACGATTGTTGTTTTGAATGAATGCTTCTTGTATCTTCTAATATACTTACTGGATGCAGATCTGAAAATTAAAACTGATAAAAGGTCTGAAACGGATTTTCAGACATCATGTTGCTGTTATTTATGCTTTGTTAAAATAAAATAATGCTGTTGAATAAACAGTTTGGTCCCTTTTAATTCTTAAAAAGGTTTTATCAAATCTGATCAACAGAATACAATATCTTCTCCCTGCAGGGTGATGAACACTTATGAAGAATATGGTGAAGAGGAGCTCAATGACCACATCATCCAGCTCAGTATTCAAGACTCCTGCCAAAATGCCTTTCTGAAATCTACAGCCAGGTATGAAAGTCACATTCAACTTTCAATCTCCTTTAAAGGAAAACATTTATTAAAAACCAGCTGACTGCCCCGTGTCTCTTCTGCTCCTCTTTGTTAGTTTAGCAGCTGCGACTGATGAAAGAATCAGAGTCCTGGCAGCTATCGAGCAAGGTGGGTCACACTGGAATGCCTCTACCATTACCACAGAGAGTTGTGTTTGTGTTCAGTAGCACACTTTCCCCTGCAGCCAAAAGTCATATAGTTAGTAACTGAGAGCTGAAGCATGGAAGAAGGGAACCGTACAGAATAACTGTCTCAACTCCAGTGAGTCTTGGATGATTCTGATCTTTCCTCTTTTCTTTTCCAAAACTCCTGGGCTGTTGTCTTGTTGCTGTGGTGACCAGGTGAGGTCTCCGTGCTCAGGGAGATGCTAGGGCACGCCTGCGCTTTCAGCGAGTCGGACAGTCATGGCTGGCTCCCCCTTCATCGAGCCGCATCCCAGCCAGTCCCGGAGGTCCTGGAGACTGTCCTGAGATGTGAGTACATTTTTCATTATAAATGAAGTTTATAAATGAAGACTTCAAATAGAGTTGAAGTAAAAGCAACATATTTTCTGTATTGTAGAACTACAATTGAAGACATCAAAACTATGAAATAACACATGAAATTATGTAAACACAAAATATTTCTCATCTGGTTTATGTTTGAGACCATCTGTTGCAGAGGTTTTTGTTGATACTCATGTTGATAGCCCGCATATTAACCACTCAACAAAATGAAGAGAAACACTTTAGGATATAAAGGTCAGTCAGTGCAGACGATTTCAAGGACTTTGGCAATTTCCTCAAAAACCATCAAACATGTGAAGTAACTGCACCTCATGAGGATGACCTCAGGAGAGTAAGATCATAGATTGATTACAGTTACCACCAATTAACAGCACCTCAAATTATCTTAGGAAGACAAATAAAAAGAAGAGAACTGCTTTGACTAAGAATCATGAGGAAAGAACATTAGACAGAAATCTGGACCTTAGTCTGATGAAGTAAAATGTGAGATGTGTGGTTTCCTCTGTGAAGCATTGAGGTCTGATAACGTGTGTGTGTGTCGGTGTATTTGTGTGTGTCGGTGTATCTGTTTGTTGGCCATTTAATCAGCACGGCTACCACAACATTCTGCAGACACAAGCTGTGTCATCTAGTTTGTGCTTTGTGGGACCATCATTTGTTATTCAGCAGCACAATGAGCCAAAACAACCCTCCAGGCTGTTCGACCAACAAGCAGTGATACATTGCTGCAACAGATGACCCGGCCTCCACAATCACCAGACATAAACCTAATTGATATTATTTGGAATGAGTTGGACTGCAGAGTGAAGGAAAATAAACCATCAAGTGATCAGTATATGTGGAAACTCCTTCAACATTGTTAAAAAAAAAAGCTCCAGGTGATGATGAAGGTGACTAAAAAAATGAACAGTGTGATCAAGGTTGTGATCAACACAAATGGTGTCTACGTAAAGTATCTAAACTTTAAAACATGTTTAAGCTTTCTTTAAACTGTTCTTATTTAAATCCAAATGTGTTATTTCAACATTTTGATGTCTTCAGTGTTGTTGGACGCTGTAGAAAATAGTAAAATAAAAATAAAAAAAAACAGTAGAACAAGTATACAATGGGTTTATCAGAGTTTCCTTGATGGAAACAGCAGCCAGCAGCTGTTAGAGGCTTAAATGCACCAGAATGAGTATCTTTAAGTTTACATCCAGCACCAAATCACAACACAAGTCATTTCACGGAACTTGAAATCGTAAAAAGTCCCAAAAAACACAACCTTATATAAAAGAGAGAAACCCCAAAAACTCAACAATTCCCACATGAACCAGGAGGAAAATATCCGACAGTGGGAAGAAAAAAAAACCCTCCCTTTTAACAGGAAGTAACAAATGACAAATTGTGGTGAAATTCCATTTTTAATAAATAAATGAACATGAAAAGTGAAGATGAAACATGAGACAACATGACCAATGTAATTATCAAAGTAATGGCAGCATGAAAAATTATAAATCCACAGAATTATTGAACAAGAAACAATCCTGCTTCCAGCTGATGACAGCTGATGGCAAAAGGGCCTCTGTCTAAAATAACATGTGACATTGAGCTCCACTAATTTATCCTGGAGGTCAGCCACCCCGCAAGGTGTCCGTGGCTTGTGAGGCTCACCTCGCCAGGTTAGCGCAGCTGACACTTAGAAATAAAGTCCAAGAATGTGCACATTGACCTCTGTGTGTTATGTTTGTGTTAGTAGCAGCTCGGGGGCCCAGTCTGGAGGAAAGGACGGTTATGGGAGGAGAGACGCCGCTGACGCTGGCAGTTAAAGCTGGACTGGCACAGAATGTGAAGAGCCTGCTGGAGCATGGAGCATCACCTCACAACATCAACAGCAAAAATGAGTCACCGCTGCTGCTGGGTAGAAAAGAAGAGCACTGTTGAGCACAGAGTTAGTGATGGTCAAGGCGAGTGCTGCGTTCCAAATGGCGTACTTGTGTACTTACACTTATTATTTTGAGTGCATTCAAACTGTTCACACTGTTAAGTACAGAAACATGCAGTGCACTGCAAGTACCAGGATGATGCACTCAAATCGCTCCCAAAATATGGTGTGAAAGGCTGGATACTTTCCACGCTAAAGTGTCACCATCTTGGCTACGTAGAGGAAGGGGCGGATCCCAGCTGCAGCTGTTCCTGAACACTGCACAAAAGTGTTTTCTTTTTCACTAGTTCTGTGGACAGAAGAATCAGTGTTTTTATTGAGTGTGTTAAACAGTGGACATGAAAACATGTTGATTTCTGGGTAAAATAATTAAATTGCAGATATTTCAGCAGGTAATGTGTTCAAATGCCAAAGTCCTTTCCAGTCAGGATACAAAACGGCAGTGTGTGGATTGAAACAACACTACGCTGTCAATATTCCCGCACTACACAAGTAAGAGTCTTTACATTGAAGCACTATTTGTTAGGGTACTACGTGAAGTATGTCATTTGGAACACAGCATAGCAGTCCAACCATGTTTCCTAGAACTTAGGTTTCTTCACTTTAGTTCCAGTTAATGTTTTAGGTGCAGCATATTCACTGGCTGTATTATACTGAAATAAAATGTAACATCTAAGAACTGAATGGGAGTCAGCAGGAGGTGGTTGGGTTGGATAGTCGGTGTGCAAAGCGCATGTCTTGCGTGCATGCTATATACTGCAATGCTATATCTCCAGTTATATCTAGAGTTTGTACGTTCAAGGTACTGCTGTGTGTTGCAATGATTTTAATTTTTTTTTGGCGATAAAGTTATCAGCCTAAAGAGACAGAAAATGTAGTTATATGTGTCACCCCAAAACCACTTTTGTGTCACCTTCACTTCATCTGTAGCCACTGCTTCTCTGCATCTGTAAGACAGCGGCATTCCTTTTCTGATTAAAAACACGCTTTTTAATCCCTCTGCAGCGGTGAGGTCTGGCTCTTATGAGTTGACATACACACTGGTTGCTCATGGTGCTTGGGTGGAGCAGCTCTGCCAGAGGAAGTGGACAGCCATTCACGAGGCAGCCAGGGTGGGCAACGTGGACATCCTGATGCTGCTGCTGAGAAACAGTGGCCGGGTGAACCACAAGGACGTGACGGGAGTGACGCCGCTCGCTGTGGCTGCGGAGCACGGACACTTCCACATGACTGAGATTCTGCTGAATTGTGGTCAGTCTGAAGACAAAACTTTTACTGTAGGTTGAGTTCATGCGGAGACAGTTAGTTCACAAGGGGCGTACATTGTGAGGATATTTTTTTAAATATTAGTGTAGCAACAAAAAAAGGTAGTGGCCTACATTAAATTAGATTAAAATTAAATAATTTGCAGACATCTTTTTGGCTCAAAACATTTGACTTGCTCTGACAGAAATTATGTTTCAACTAACAACAAGTAAACTTTGACTATGGACATGCCACCATAACACATCCATGAACGTAACGCAGTATCCTGTGTGACACAGCCAATGACACAAATAATTAGCAGTACCTGCAGGTACAACTATAACAATAATATACTGTATAGTATTAATAAAGACTATGATACACCAATGATAGTCAGTATGATAGTAACGTTTTTTTTTTTTTTTTTTTTTTACCTTTTTTCTTATTTTTATATTTGTCCTAAAGTGGATTTTCTTGCCTTATTAATGTTATGTGATTTATAATTGTTGTCTATTTTGATATTGTTGTTTTTTGTGGAAGCATACCACAGCAACTAGATGGTCAGGTTCACATTTTTGTACTTTGTAATCTGGCTTGCTTTCCCCCCAGATGAACATCGTGGTCATATTTACATATTACTAGTTTGGCACCAATTACGTTAACATTTAGGGTTAGCATATGGTCTGGTTTGTGTCGACCAAAACCAAGTCTGGGTGGCATGAAATGGAGTCTAATCACCAGCCTAAATTACAGTTTCAGTTTGCTCAAAGTGTCGGGCACATCTAATCTGTATCAACCTCTCCAGTCTCTTTTTATTTCCATCCCTATCGTCCCTAATTAGGTAGTAGAGTGAACTCTCAGGCCTGGAATGGGGAAAGTGTCCTACTTGACGCGGCTGCATCCGGAAACACAGCCTGCATTCAGCTGCTGCTGGACAACGGAGCCAAACCCAACCTGCCCAGCATCACTGGACACCTGCCAATCCACAAGGCAGCGTACGCCGGACACTATGAGTGAGCTTCATTCAAAGTCAGACTTTGGGTTGTAATGGACACTGCTGCCTGTAGGGGGTGGTATGGGGTTTAAAGGCCAGGTCAGACCAGAAAGTGGCACCGCATCATCATTTACATATCTTCACAAAAAGAGCAGTGCTGGATACTCGGTGATTGATTCCAGGGCCAATGGATAACATGTTAGCAAGCCAGAAGCTAATCTTCACACTAGTTCCTCTCTATCTTCTCTGTATTGGACTGTTTTCTGCCCCTTACTATCAAACTTGCAAACTGACAGGTGATTTCACCCTCCCCGAGGCCTTGAACTCAAACAACCAGTACTGTTTGGGACTTTCACCTTTGCGTTCCATTAATGGTCAGCTTGTGACTGGGTGACGCTGTAAAATTCCCATGTCAAAAGTTCACCAGAGGCGAACTGAACATCATGCAACATATACTGCCCACGCAGCCCCCCCACACAAAAATCTGTGAATTTCTGTCATTTCAAAAGATTTTGAAATTGGACCTTTAAGTGTTTCTGAGCTTTTATTTTGTTTTAGCTCCTAAAATAGCTTTTATTTTATTTTTTAGCTCCTATTCTTGATTCAAACCTTTTTTTTTTTTTCCTTTTAGTGCTCTGAAAATGCTGATCCCACTAACCACTAAGAAGGCCATTAAAGAGACCGGTCAGAGCCCGGTCCACTCTGCTGCAGAAGGAGGCCAGAGTCACTGCCTGCAGCTCCTGCTGGCCTCTGGCTTCGATGTCAACTGCCGCATGAACACCCGAAACTCCGAAAATTACCGGGACATGAGGAAAAGCGCCTTGTACTTCGCCGTCTCCAACGGGGATGTAGAGTGCACCAGAATGCTGCTGTCAGCAGGGGCAAAGACAGACCTTGACCCGCTGTGCTGCCTCCTGGTGGCGGTGAGGGCGGGGCGATATGAGATTGTGAAGTTGCTGCTGACAGCCAAAGCGTATGTGAACTGTTACTTCACGGTTGTGAGTGACACAGTGTTTCCTACAGCGTTGCAGTACTGCCTGAAGGATGAGGTGATGATGCGGCTGCTCCTCAACAACGGCTACAAGGTGGAAAGGTGTTTTAACTGTCACCATGACAATGCATTTGGTGCTGTTGACGAAGTGGAGGGGAAGATTCCTGTGAGTGCCAGCCACTCTTTGTTTTTCTTTAACAATAGTTTCTACTCACTAACACTGACTGAATCACTGACAGTACAATTATAAACATTAATGTTCAATTCTAGAATGATCTAAAAAAAAAAAAATGCATCCCTATAATAACAGATATTTTCAAATAATTGACAGCTGTGGGCAATTTTAAAACATTTCCACCTGAAAAGAAATCCACAAATTCAATCACTAACAGTTCCTGAACCGAAATGAAAATGAACAATGTATAGATACGAGACCCGAGCTCTGAAAACCTCTAACATTTAATCTAAAAACAAACTCTGACATCTGCATGATTAAAACTGGAAATCAGAGTAACAGTCTTATAACAAGTAGGTGTTATTGAATCAGTTCTAAAAATTCTCTGCTGCAGATTTGATTGTGAACTCTGTTGCATCCAGCAAAATAGAAAGAAAGGTGGTTAAGGCAGTTTAGAAAGTAAAAACAAAAATCTGAATAAGCTCCACATTTAATTTTTTGGCATTTCCATTATAGATGTGTTTGTATCTTTTAATATTTCAAACTCTACAGTCTACACACATCCGAAGAAAATACTAATGACAATCTGAATGTCCATTTTCTCTCTAGTTCTGTGAGTTCATGAGTCTCTGCCACCTCATGCACCTGTCGGGGAGTGTGGTCCGGATTCTGGTGGACTATGTCAGCCACGTGCACATCTGTTCCAAACTCCAGCTCATCCTGGAGAAACAAAGAGAGTGGCCCGAGATACGTGAAATCCTCAGTGAGTTTAGTCTTGAAATCATGAACAGTATCAGAAATGGTCACATTTGGATAAAATCCAAATTAACATTCAGTGAAAAATCCAACAGTGTCATAAATAAACTATGAACACACCGACAGATCATAACATTTGAACTTTATATGGTGAACTTGTTACCAAATAATTATTTATTTATATATCCAGCAGTTATGGAGTATCATTATCACTAATTTGTTTTCATCATGAATGCAGTGACCAGTGAGTTTTTATAGCTTTTATGCCATCGAGTCAGCTTTCTGCTGCAGCAGAAAAAGATAGTAGTAAGAAAACAGTAAATTTTTCACAATTTTTGTAACACCTTTCACAGTGTTACATTGTTTTCAGATCATCATTTGATTAAGTCCACCTTTAATTCCTCATGTTTTAAGTGCCCCCTTGACCTCTTTTCTTGGACACACCACAGTAAATATCCTCTGATCTTTTGTCCATGAAATATCTTGAATGGACTTTTTGCTCCTCAGAGGATGAATCATTCAGATTTTAAAGACTGCATTGCTTTTCCTCTAGCACCACTGTGAGGGCAGACTTGTTTACATGTTAAGGATATGTTGAGCATATGCATTTTAGAATAACTGAATGTAGTGGTGGAATAATAATTCAGGTTCAGGTTCAGGTAAAAGTAGCAATATCACACTGTGAAAATACTCACTACAAGTAAATGCCTTGCCATGCCTTCAAAACAAAACAAAAACTTGATCAGAAACATACAAATTCTAAATTCACCGGACAGAAAAGGTATGACAAATTGTACTCTGAAAAGTAACCGGTAACTAAAGCTGTCAGACAAATGTACTCGAGCAGAAGATTAAGTACAAGTACCTAAAACGTGTACATAAGTACGGTTCTTAAGTAAATATACTTTATATTGCAACACTGACAAAATCATTGGCATGTTTGCTCTGTCCAACGCTTTACTCTCGAACTAGCAAGAGCAAAATGTAGTACCTCTACATAAGGCCTTTTTCCTGCATAAAGTTGTACATTATTCCTTTTATTTAACCTTGTATCACTCTGTTTTGTCATCTTATTTAATAGTATCATACACAGTTTTTTCTTTTAAATCACAATGTAAAATAATGTTGTGAATCATGCTCTCCAGGCAGTCCTCGCTCCCTTGGGCACCTCTGTAGACTGGAGATCAGGAAGTGTTTGACCCTGAAGAAACTCAACAACCCTGAGATCATGAATTCAAACGTTTTCCCTCCCAGACTGAAGAGCTTCATTCTATATGAGGAGCTCGACCTCTACAGCAAAGATCCTGAACGCAACATGTGAAGATCTGTAGACTTCCTGCAAGAATCTGAATTTTTTTGGGTGGATGTCATCTACTGTTTAAAACTCATGTTTTGATAAATGTTATTCTTATTTCTTCATAAAGTACTTTTTCTAATAGTAATTGTGAGTATTCCTTTTTGAATTGAGTCCTTTGTACTCGGTCACATGATCCTTTGTGGCGTTACTTTTACGTGTCTGTAACTTTCACGCTTACAAAACGTGAAACTATCACACCTCGAGAGTCCAAAGCAATGCAATCTCTTGTTTTGCTGTAGTGGACAGGCCCGTCTATTTCGTGCTTTGCCGTGATACTGGGTTGAATCAGTGCTGGAGAGAAAGGAAGTCAGAAATTATCGAGAGACGGTGATCTTTTTATGAGACTTGTTCAATAGTACCAACAACAACAAGACAAGGAGCAGATGAAAGTAAATCACAGGCTCATATTGCAACATTGTTGACCAGTTGCCCCAAAGCAGATTCAATCCATGAACCTTCCGATCCTCAGGATGATGACTTGCACACTGTGCAGCAGGGAAGACGCACATTTGCACCACCGTTTAGTAACTTTAACGGATGGCGTTACATGTGTGAAAAAAGGAGTTGTTTGGTGATGAAATTATGAAAGAAAATCATGTCATTCTAATGATGTCAGGTGTATCGTCAAATATTTTGATGAAGTTTGGGAAAATAGAAACTGTTGTGCATACAGTACACATTACAGGAAGATACTGAATTTCACTGCAAACTCAACATTTGACCAAACAGATTCCCTTTCAAAACATGTGATAGAGTGATGGACTTCTGAATTAACCATAGGTTTCAGTTTGCCAAAGTTTTGTCACCATGCAGAGGATAATCTGAAAAAAATTCAGCTCTGCAGGACATAGGTTGATTGATTGTAATTTTCTGAAGTTTGGAATGTGAAATGGCAAAACATTTTGGATTTGTTATAGTAAGGGATGCCTACATTAATCAATCATTGCCAAATTTTAGGCATCAACTGAGAAGGGACCCAAGAACAAGAAATAAACTTTTTGTATTTGTAGCGCCGCTTAGAGTCAAAACATCTCGATACTGTTTAATGAAACTTGGATTGAGCATCTGAATATGTGCACCAAGTTTGATTGCATTTGATACAGGCAATTTTGATTTATGAGCATTTATGTCAAATTTAAGTAAAAGCCAAAAGTTTAGAAATGTATAATTAATCAATGGATTTAAGTTTCGGGATGATCAGCCCAACAGTCTAGGACGAGTTTGCAAAAGGAGGTTTTAGAGGGAAAAAAAAGTCACAAAAATTAAAAATTTTAAAGCAGCATAGAGCATAGATGCAGATACAGTCACAGATTCGAATGAAATAATTTTGTTTCTAGCCCAAGCCATTTTCGAGATCATTGCATAAACCTATAGTTGATTGATACAGTCTCAGTATGACTTTAAGTCAATTAGTGTCATTTTTTTGTGCCTAAGTAGTGGGAGCAATTTGCAACCTACCAGCCAAATTTGGTGAGTTTTAACCGAATGGGTTTTGCTGCACATGCACTCTTAGCGGCCAAAAATGAGCAGAAACAGGAACAAAGACAAGAGAGTAGCTATTGCTGATTGGACCCCTAAAAATTTGAGTACATTGAAGGGTTGGTAACCAAATATGTAATCACAACAAGCACTCCGTATTGAGTGCCAGCCTCGATGCAACCACCGGATGGTGCCAAAGTTAGAATAAGTTTAAAGATCCTAATGCCAGTACGGAAAACAACTTTAGTGCTCAATCCAACACATACAAGTGCACATTCCTGACAAATTATTTAGTGATGTTTTCTGCAATATTTCCGCGTTTTACTTCATGATTGTCATGATGAAAGATAAAATGGTAGCAATCATTATAACCATCATGCAGCACTTTGCCATCTGAGAAGCCTTAGATTTCACAGACCTTAGACAAACTGGACTTTTTGTGTTTCACTGTCTCATCTATTCCTGAAACAACAAATTTAGTGCACCTACAGACCTGTGTTGGTCTGATGTTGGTCTGAATGCCTCCATAGCAATTTGACCACTAATAGCACTAACTTTTCTTATGAGTGGATCCTCATTTTTTCTACGTTGTACATTTGCACAATTATGCACATGTATATGCACAAACTCCCAAATAACATGATATGCATTTCTTTAGTTGGTGGAAGGTTTATCCTCTGTTATCCCGTGTGCTTGTGCTTGAGAGTCACAGATAGGAAGTTGGACACCACTGCAAGACAGACTAAAACATGGTTGGTTTGGTCATTTACTTGGGATTTGCTGAAAATATATATTTTTTTATTAACCTCAAAGTCACCTTGTTCTTATTTGTATAGCCATATTGGTAAAGGTTTCCTTAAGATGGAAATATCCAGTCTCAGAGCTGAGTGACGTGAATTTATGTTCTAATTGTTCTTCATGTGATGCCTCTAAAGTACCTTGAGATGATAAAAGTTTAGTGCTGGTGTTGTTTAAGACTTCATCTGCTGTGGTTTAGGATTCTTGTTGTTCTGGGTTTTGTACCCTCATGGTTGAAATGCACTTATTGTAAATCGCTTTGGATAAAAATGTCAGCTAAATGAAATGTAATGTAATGTAATTTAGCAAGAAAACTAAAGATTCAGTCACCTATTCATAATGATATTCCTATTTGACATAGTTTTGGCCCAAAAGTGTGTTCACAGACAAAAACTTTCTAATCTGCATGTTCAACCTGTTTAGCGTTTTTCAGTTTGATCATAAAAATGCTAATTAAAACCAAAGAGGCCAAAGGTCAGTCCGGTAAATCTTCAGCTGATGGAAAAGAAACTGTCACTCGTCTCACGTCTCAAACCTCATTATTTCAGCAAGTTTTTATAGATTTTTTGAGCATGTGTTGGAATGATCTATGCTGTAATGAAAACATTGCCACTCTCTGATGAATCATACAACAAATATTCACACAACTGGCTCATTATTGTTTGTCACTAGATGTTGAAAATGTGCGCAGTGACATTACACTCCATTAGATGCTGCGGCACAGCCTGCGTGTTAAATATTCTGGAACAGGTGACACCTATAAATAGCACACTAGAGTGTTTGCGTGTTATGTGTATGGGGGGTAGTTTAGCCATGACACAAACACTGCACTGCTGCTTCGTCCTGTGACTGCGACACTGGTACGTTTATTAGGTGAGAAAGACAAATTTGATTATGTTTCAGGTTTATTTGGCAGATATTCCTAAACAAAATGATGGAACTTTTTAATTATTGGGGTTAAATTACTAATATTATATAAGTTCAAATAGTTTTGAGGTCAGGGTCAGAGTAGAGAAAATGTAAGTGATAGCAAATTTAAAAAAAAAAAATCAATAATCAAGACTAAGAATGTAGGCCTTACAGTTTGCTCCAACAAAATTACATCTGACCTCAGCTGCTGAATCTGTGTCAGTAATCAAACACCAGCATTGAGCCTGGGGTTCCCACTAAAAAACCTTTAGCTGTTTTAATTTAAGTGGAATTCAAACAATCAGTGCATCTGCTACAGTATGTGGAAATGAGGAACTGCATTTGTGTGAAGTGAAGCTTTGTGTGTTTGCGCCTGTCTACTGTCAGAAAGGATGGATGCCGCTGATTACAAGGATGAAGATGAACTTCCTGATCATGACATTCAGGAACTCAATCAGGAGTCATGTGAGAGAGAACATTATCTTCCCGTCTGTACGTTAAGAGGTGAAGCCACGAGGCTTACAGGGGACATCAAACAAGGTAAGAAGTCCAATCCTGATTCACATGGTTGACTGCACACTTTTCATTATTTTATGCTGTTTGCTGATGGTGATAGGAGGGATAATTTGATGAAAAAAGTAATTTCCAACATGTTTGTGCTTTTCAAGGAATGGGGGCAGGCATGAAGGGCTAAAGTGAAATGCAATGTTACTCAAGAAGATAAAAGAACATTTTAAATGACCCCTGAGGTTGACATTTTAATATTCCACAGAAAATAGAAAAAAACTCCTGACATTGTCTCTGCAGGTAACATATTGGCTCTGCAGGAGCTCTGTGATTTCCAAGCAGCCTTCAGTCAGGCGGATGAAGAAGGCTGGTATCCTCTGCACAGAGCGGCAGTCCAACCTCTGGTCACCATCTTGGAGATGGTGCTGTACGGTGGGTAAGAGGTCAACGCTTTTTATTTCACATGACAGTCAGAAGTGAAGAGGAGAGAGCAGCTGCTGGTGATGACGCAGGTTTTCAATGAACTCAAAAACCAGGCAGTGTGCAATTTTCACGTTCAATGTCTCAATTTCAGAGTGTCCTTTCAATGAATGAACTTCACTGGTGAATTCAAAGTAAAACCTTTTTTCTGTGTGCTTCAACATTTTTCAGTCTGTCTCTGGAGGAAAAGATTCTGGAGGGTGAGACCGCCCTGACTTTGGCAGTGAAAGCTGGATTGGTGGAAAATGTCAAGATCCTGCTGGACCACAGAGCTTCTCCCCACACCACCAACAGCAAGAATGAATCCCCTCTGCTTTTAGGTCAGAGGCCCTGTTTCCAAACACTGTGTCCCTTCTGGTCTTCGACAGCGGACAGTAGCAAAAAAAAAAAAAACATTGGGGAAGTTTTGTCCATCTTCAAAATCACTTCCTTTTCCTCTCATGTCCTCTCTGCAGCAGTCAGAGCGGGGTCTCATCAAATGGTTTCCAGTCTCATAGCTGGGGGTGCTCCAGTGGAGCAGGTGTGTCTGAAGAAGTGGACAGCCATGCACGAGGCCTCCAGGGCTGGCTGTGTTCACGTCATGGAGCTCCTACTGCAGAACGGAGGTCAGGTTGCAGAGACGGACCAGCATGGAGTGACTCCTTTGGGCATCGCTGCTGAGTACAGCCACCCAGAAGTTCTGGAGCTCCTTATCAATCATGGTGAACCATTAATACTTTACATTTTCCACTGAATGCAATAGCTCACAGAAGCTACATTTACAGCTGCAGTGAATGATACTCTTAATTTGATAATTCATTAAATTACTTTATGGAGTTTGTAGCCTCTTGTAGATCCTAGACTTTGTTTAACTGCTCATTTACTGTCTGGTATACAGTCTTATTGTTTCCAGCAGCAGCGGCTGTTAAAATCTAAAACGCTTTGATGAACCTTCTGTAAAATACCTGCTTAAGACCAAACGGCTGGTGAAGACAACCTAGTGATGAAAAGTGTAACAATTAATGACCAAAGAACCAAATATTTTTCTAAGGAGTTGGTGGAGACTAAAACAGAGCTTAGTGGATTCACTTCATCAGAAGTCCAAAAACACGACTCAAATCAAATGATCATGTCACTCTGTTGCTGCTTTGTGCATTCTACTAACATTTTGTGCACAACTACTTTATCAGGTGATAATATGTCTGATGTTTAACAGCTTATTCTGTTGCTCCCCAAAAATGCAGCTTTAAACCTTTTTTACTGTTACCCGGTCGTAGCAGAAGTATTTAAATCCTCAGAAATACTCTTTTACAAACAAAAGTCCAGCATTCAAAATCATACTTGTGTAAAAGAACAAAGCTACCAAAGCATCACCATACATTTAAAGAACAAAAATGAGCACTGAAGTCATCATCATGCATAATGGCCCGCTACCATATAACTGGAATTTTGCATGGATATCGATGCATGTATCACTTTATTGTTTCAGTTAGCAACAGAGGGGTTAATTTTAAGTACTTCTAAAATAACATGATAATGTTTTTATTGATTATATTTTTATATTAAACGTCCTCCACGCTGGTCAGATTAAAAAAGTGGAGTAAGCAAAAGTTGTAGGAAATGCACAGTACTGAGTAATTGCAGAACATTTATTTCGTTACATTCTATCAATACTATTTTATCATGAGCACAACAATATCTTACCTGTTTTTCATATTGATGAAAATTATGATTTTCATTATGATTTCATATAAATATATGATTCATATGAATCCTGGTGATCAGGTCTTGAATGTGTAATTTTCTTAGGATGACTAGTCTTTGCTCTTCGTGGCTTTTCTTAGTCACTTGAGTCATTGTGGTGGTGGGGTGTGGTTAGCTCAGCTGCAGGGGGTGGAGAGTGGGAGGAGTGGTTCAGGGAACGGTGCCGGGCAGGTGTAATGAGCGCAGCTGAGCCGAATACGAACTGATGAGCACAGCTGAGCTGGATGTGAACTGATATATGACCTTTATTTAACCAGGTAAAATCAATTGAGAACCAATTCTCATTTACAATGATGACCTGTCAGCACAGTCCACACAGTGACACAAACAGCACAGATACAAAACAGTATGACAACTGATGAGCTCTCCCCTAATAAAGGGGAGCAGGGAGAAGGAGGAAAGAGGAAGTGGTTGCATGAGTACATTGGTGTAAGGGCCAGGCAAATAAAAGCATTTTACACCTGAACGTACAACTGAGGGTGTCATCTGTGTCCAGGAGAGACCCCGGTAGCACCAACCTTGCTACAGTCATGTCAAAGATTCTGCAGCTTTTCTTGCTTTTGGCAGATCGGTTTCCAATAATTTTGCCAGTGTTGTGTTCACAACTTGTTCCAGCTGGCCAGTAAGTGTCATTGCAGGTTTATGTCAACTGAGTAACTTCAAGAGTTGATTTAGGGTTCGAATTATATCTGTTATGGGCAGTTGGTGCAGTTTTTTGCACTGCTGCCTAACAGCAAGAAGGTTCTGGGTTTGAACCTGCTGGTCGGCTGGGGCCTTTCTGCATGGAATTCAGATGTTGTCCCTGAGCTCCTTGCTTTCTGGGTGCTTCAGTTTCCAGCACAAATATATCTATGCCAAGTTACCTGGTGATCCTAAATTAATCATGAATGTGAGCATGAGTGATTTTCAGTTTTTCCCTCGCCTCTGTGACAGAACTTTGTGCTCCAAAATGTGTTTTTCTGATTCTTCATTTAGGTGCGGATGTAAATGCCCAGGCGCCCAATGGCGACAGCGTCCTTTATGACGCTTCAGGTTCGGGTAATACAGACTGTATCGACATGCTGCTGCAGCATGGCGCAAACCCCAACATTCCCAACCTCAGCTGCCAGCTGCCCATCCATCGAGCGGCGTATGAAGGACAGTACCTGTGAGTGGGTCATTGTTACAGAGCTATTCAATAACAGCAGGCTGATGAACAATTAGCCTTTTTGTAAAAATAAAAAAAGCCTATGACATGACTGCTCAGAGATTCTATCCTGTACTTTTCTTGCTTGGAAAAGTACATTTTAGATGTGTGATGCTGACAGCAGCTATAATGTAGCATGGAGCCTCAGAGGTCTACCTTCTTTCTAACTCTGCAGGCTCAAATTTTTGTCATTTCCAAACTTGTAATTTTTCAATCCTACGCTGTGACAATTGATCAAACTTTGGGCTGCTATCTTTTCAACCACACAAGACATGAATCAGTTCATCCTGTAAACACCATTTTATGTTTAATCGACTTCCCCTGAAATGCAATCCAGATTTTACATTCTTGTATCTTTTCTTCAGGTTCAATCAGTTGCATCAAGAATATTTTGTTCCATAAGTGGGCAGACAGATAAGGTTTCATCCATAGCCCTCCATCCATAGAAAAGTCGTTTGTGTGAAACGATCAGTTTTGTATTCAAACATGTGAAGTGCCATATTAATGCAGAATAACACGGCAAAGGTTGACCTACTTAAGGTTCTGTGGCGATAGAAGGACGTCATCTCCCAGTAGAAAGACAATTGGACTTGCCTCCATGCACCAAAAGGTCCTTCCTAATCGTCATTTTTCTACACTCTCAGTTCACCCCCTGTCCCTGCTTACCCTTACAGAAAAAAACATGAGTTTCCCACATAGGACACGTGATCACATGTTGCAACATATAACAAAATGGGTAAAATATGTGGAAAGGTTTTCAAATGGGAATCTACATGGGCTTCACCCAATAATAGAATGTTCCAAAACCACGTTTCCAATGAGGAAAATACAGTTCTACATGTTTCACATGTGACCAGAGGATACATGTGATTGTGCACATTTGAAATTTGTGTGATTTCTCTGTAAAGATACCCTGAACAACTGCTTCTATGTAGCTCAGTTTCTGATTTAGTTCCTCTCTAATAATCAATTATTTTTTTCCTATCAGAGCGTTGAAGATTTTGATCCCAATCACCACCAGACGTGCCCTGCGTCTGTCAGGCCAAAGCCCCGTCCACTCCGCCACAGATGGAGGTCACACGCATTGCCTGGAGCTCCTGCTGCAGAACGGCTTCGATGTCAACGCGCTGTTAGCCCCTTACATCTCTGAAAACTATGGAGACATGAGGAAAAGCCCGCTCTTCTTCGCGGTCTCCAATGGAGACGCCACGTGTACCGAGATGCTGCTCAAGTCGGGAGCCAAACCCGACCTGGACTCACTGCGCTGCCTCCTGGTGGCGGTCAGGTCGGGATACTACAAGATAGTGAAGCAGCTGATAGCTGCTGGAGCTGACGTAAGCTGCTACTTCACCGTAGTGCACGAAACCGTGTTTCCCTCAGCGTTGCAGTACTGCCTGAAAGATGAGGTGATGCTTAGGCTGCTGCTCAATAATGGCTACGATGCAGAGAAGTGTTTCTCTTGTAACCATGACGACCACTGGGACCACCTGAGTGAGGCTGGATGCTTACAAGATCAAGAGGAAAAAGTTGCTGTGAGTTCTTTTTTTTTTACCATGGAAGTTTTATCAGTTTGTCAAAGTGTGACGTATGACATTGCTGCTGCAATGGGGTTTTTTTTTTTAAGATTGTTTGGGCTTTTATTATTGAAGATTGTACAGGTTGTGAAAACACCTTAAGTCAAAGTAGTTGGAGCTGAAATGGTAAGTCAATCAACAGACAAGTCATTTATCAAGCAAACCTGCCAAACAGAAGTTGTTTGTTACTTTTATTGGTCATATATCAAAGTAAACTGAATATTTTGAAGTCGTAGATTGCTGGTCAGACAAAACTACAGTTCATAACTTTTAGTTAGCCTTTTCTATAATTATGCCAATTTTCCTGCTTATGATCCCCAGAGTAGTGTTTCTCAACTGATCTGATCTCAAGACCCACATTTTTCCTCAGTCATGAAGTCACTCAAATTTTTGAAATCTTTAAGCCAAATATTTCACAAAAAATACCAAAGTAACACACACGCACTGTGAAAAAAAAAGGTGAAATAACCCCCCCAAAAGTGCATGTGTAATGTCTGAAATCCAAAGGAAGTAAACAGGCAGACTCACCTCGAATTGACAGGTATATCTTGTTTTTCAAACAAGTTTAAACAGGTGATGTTCATCAAGTTTTCCAAATCTAAATTAAACTGAAAATATGAAATCAAAAGGCAGATTTATTATGACTTTAACCTGTTTACAAATGCTCCAATGAAAGCTAACAACAGATTTGCTGAGTGGTACTCACAGCAAAACAGATACTGCACCCATGCTGCATTATGGGAAATGTCTGTACTACAACAGTGCATCAACAGAAATTCAGTAATCCCCCCCCACTCCTCCCTACTCCTCTGACAACTCATCAGCCTGTTTCAACTGAATCTCTTCTGTCGTCAAGTTTTGCGACTATGTCGGCGTCTCCTGGCTGGTGAACCTGGTGGGCCGAGTCGTCTCGATCCTCCTCGACTACGTTGGTCAGGTTTCTCTCTGCAGCAAGCTGACAACGATGCTGGAGGAACAGAAGGAGTGGCCTCACATTCACAGGATCACTGGTAAGTTAACAGTGTGGTAAAAAAAATATTAGATTAACCCTCCCGTTGTCCTCGGGTCAAAATGACCCGCAGCTGTGTTCAACCAAGTCATATTTTATTTCCATATTTTTATATTTTTTTGGGATCATTGGTGATCATTCTTTAAAGAAACCCTCACAGCTTCCTTGTCACCAATAATCCCAAAAAATGTGAAAATAAAATAAAACTTGGTTGAACACAGCTGTGGGTCATTTTGACCCAAGGACAACGGGAGGGTTAAACATGATGCTTTTACACATCAGAAGGGGACATACCTGATTTATTTGTAAGGGAAAGATATTTGATACAAACTGTTCTCTGTTTTCCAGGTAACCCTCGCTCTCTGTCTCACCTGAGTCGAGTAGTGATCAGGAAAAACCTGAGCTGCGGCCATCTGACATCCATCCACCTGCCCAACAGGCTGAAGGACTACCTGCTGTTCAAAGAAAACAACCTGTACTCCGAAATAATCTGCAGGCAGGACTGAGGGAGGGGAAGCGGGAGTTCCTCTTAGATCTACTGAGTCTTAAACATCAGCTATGACTTTGTTTTTTTCTTTTCTTCTAGTTTATGTAACAGGACCTGTATTGAACCAAGTTGTAAAAACGACTCTGGAGAACCAAGTTTGGAGTAAAACAGTTCTCTGCTGAGCCTGAAGAATATCACGTGTTTATCAAGCTACAGACTCGTATAACACTAAAGTGTATAAAGGTAACATTTGAGAGCAACTCTCAAGCAATCACTGATTAATCCTTTCAGTGGCCAAAAAGACACCAGGATTTACCCTCCATCTGCAGAATTATTTATTCTTAAAGATATTCTAACAGTTTTCTTTTTACCCTGGTTTCCATTTAATTTAGCTCAAGTTTTGGAATAATTCCCATAAAATGCAGAACTGTCAATCTAACAGTTGGTGGCACTAATTCTCCCATCAGGTGTGATTGAAGAAGGACACATGAGATCACGTAATTAAAAAAGCAGTACTTTGCAGCACTTTGTTTGTTTGATAGTTACATGGTTCCCCACAGAGATGATATTTTCATCCCTTTAGTCTCTCTAAGTGATGTTTAAGTCACATGCTTTGTATAGCTCATAATTTATTCATTAATACTCTAACTTGTGCACATCAGCCAAACATCAAACATAAAAGTTTTTTGTTTTTTTTAACTTAATGAGGGAATGTTTATTTATGCTTTTGGCAAGCTGCAAACACATTGACATTCAGTAATATGATCACTGGCAACATCATTTTGCTCAACAATATTATCTCTACAATATCCACTTGCAGGGACTTAAGCATTATCTAACTTTTTTATGTTGGGCCACTCCCAGCATTTGGTTAAGTTTGATAGAAAGATAGTGTTCTTTACAGTAAAAAGTTGCAGCGACCGACAAAGTACTTTTTGTTTTTACTAAACCAAAGAGAGATAACTCTCTTGAGGCAAACTTCGGGTGTGATAGTCAAATCCCATCATCCACCCTAACCACCTCCTGCCAATAGCAACACAGTTTCTAAGAGTCCTACTTGATTTACTACTTTTTAATAAATCAAATGTATTAATTGTGGTGCACCAAAATGTACATGAGAAACCAATTTAGTTTCAGAACAATGCAGTGTCTCGTAGACAGTGTTAGTGTAAAAATATAGGTAGCCATTTATACAGAGACACAGATGTTAGTTTGGATTTGAACTGCAGAATGCATCCCATCCATCTCACCCCGATGTAGAACACAGTTTCTAGGTTTTCATGTGAAACACTTAAAATCTCCAGTAGAGATTAACATGTGAAATCAATACCTGAATATTTTTCTGAAGTATCAATATTCAGTTGAGGATGAAAAAAAACTGGAGAATTGCTGAAAATATGAAGAAGAAAAAAAACTAAAGTTGTATTCTAGTTTTTGCAACCCTGATGAGTGTAAACCAAACAAGGTGATGTAATATACACTGCTCAAAAAAATACAGGGAACACTTAAACAACACATCCTAGATCTCAATGAATGAAATATTCCAGTTGAAAATCTTTATTCATTACATAGTGGAATGTGTTGAGAACAAAATAACATAAGAATGATCAATGGAAATCAAAATCATTATCCCATGGAGGTCTGGATTCAGAATCATACTCAAAATAAAAGTGAAAAAATCAGATCACAGGCTGATCCAAATTCTGTGGAAATTCCTCAAGACAAGTCAAAATGAGGCTCAGTAGTGTGTGTGGCCTCCACGTGCCTGTATGCACTCCCTACAACGCCTGGGCATGCTCCTGATGAGACGACGGATGTTCTCCTGAGGGATCTCCTCCCAGACCTGGATCAAAGCATCAGTCGACTCCTGGACAGTCCGTGGTGCGACGTGGCGTCGGTGGATGGAACGAGACATGATGTCCCAGATGTGCTGGATTGGATTCAGGTCTGGGGAACGGGCAGGCCAGTCCATAGCATCAATGCCTTCATCATGCAGGAACTGCTGACACACTCCAGCCACATGAGGCCTGGCATTGTCATGCATCAGAAGGAACCCAGGGCCCACTGCACCAGCATATGGTCTTCCAATGGTAGGTAGGTAGTTACTTTATTAATCCCCGAGGGGAATTTTTTTTCGCTACAGCAGCATACAGAAGCAATAAAATAATATAGAATAATAGATCTGAGGTCTGAGGATCTCATCCCGGTACCTAATGGCAGTCAGGGTAACTCTGGCTAGCACATGGAGGGCTGTGCGGCCCTCCAAAAAAATGCCTCCCCAGACCATCGCTGACCCACCGCCAAACCGGTCACGCTGGAGGATGTTGCAGGCAGCAGAACGTTCTCCACGGCGTCTCCGGACTCTGTCATGTCTGCCACATGTGCTCAGTGTGAACCTGCTCTCATCCGTGAAGAGCACAGGGCGCCAACGGCGAAGCTGCCAATTGCCCTGCACGGTGTTGGGCTGTAAGCACAGACCCCACTTGTGGAAGTCGGGCCCTCGTACCACCCTCATGGAGTCTGTTGCTGACAGTTTGAACAGAAACATGCACATTAGTGGCCTGCTGGAGGTCATTTTGTAGGGCTCTGTCAGTCCTCCTCCTGTTCCTCCTTGCACAAAGGAGCAGATAGCGGTCCTGCAAGAATCAGTCAGAAAGGATGAGGACAGAGAAATGGTCTGTGTTCACCACCTGCAGAACCATTCCTTTAAAGGGTTGGTCTTGATAATTGCCTCATTTCCACCTGTTGTCTGTTCCATTTGCACAACAGCAGGTGAAATTGATTCACAATCAGTGTTGTTTCCTAACTGGACAGGTTGATTTCCCAGAAGTGTGATTGACTTGGAGTTATAGTGTTGTTTAAGTGTTCTCTTTATTTATTTTTGAGCAGTGTATGATATAACATACATGTCTTATATCGCATGTGAAATCTGTGAGCCAGGCCATCAAGCTGTTGTTCATTTTTGCTGATTATTTTTATTACAATCTCTCCTGAACATGAAAAAGAGGGTGTTCACCTTTGCTTTGTGCTGCAGTCATTAAGGGTCTCTCAGACCCGAAACTCTCCGAAGCTTAACATATTTATAAGTTGTAAAAGGTGTGATAAATAACTTATCTTTTTCATTTCACTAATTTAGATTACATGTTTTAGCCTCATTAGGTGTTTACTTAATTATTTTTATTATTGCATTTTCTTTCTTTCAATCAAGTCCAAAATTTCCCTTTTAAGCACTTTGACAAATACAAGCCCTGATTTGTACTGGATGACTGTAATTTATTTTTTATTTTTTTATGCTGTTTCAAATGGGCATTAAAAGAAAGAATTGACAACTTTGATGTAGATGTCCACTCAGTGTTGAAGGTAAACATTTCTCAGTGTGTGATATATATTGTCAGAGAAAGCTGAGCGATTAATGGTTTCAATATCAATAAATTCAAGTTCAAGGTTATATTTGTTTGTTTTATGCATAATATGGCTACATAATAACTTCCTTTAAGTGAGACTTAAGTATTCTGAAGAGAATATGTCCCTTAACTCGAATATAAAGCAAGTCTATAGGACTGCCTTCTTTCACCTGGACAACATTCTCATAATGGAACATCCTTACTTAAAGTGATGCTGAAAAACTCTTCCATGAGTTTGTTTTTTTCTTTGCTGGAATATTGTAACTCCCTATAATCAGAATGTCCCAATAACTCTCTAAAAAGTCTCCAGTTGAATCCCACTGCCGCAGCGAGAGTACTGAGATCACATTTCTCCCATATAGCTTTTCGTCATTTGCTCCCTGTAGACTCATTCATACAGAACCCTTAATGACCAAGCTCCTTCATACCTTTAAGACCTCTGGGTACTCTTATTATTATTTAAATCTAACTTCTCACCCAGAGTTTACTTTTGGTAAACCCATGCGTGTCTTTTCGCTTTTAGACCCCTCTATTATTGTTTTTTTCTCTTTATGATGTTCTTTTCTATCTGCACCATCCTCTCACCCTATCTGGTAGGAAGGTTTTGACCTTACTATGTAAAGTGCTTGCAGACAACATGTTATGATTTAGCGCTGTGTAAAAAAACTGAATTGAATGCAAACCAATGGATGACATCACACCACACTCCATCCGTCTTTATAGTGTATACATGTACGCTGGCAGCAAACAATATGAGGTTTAATTTGCTTCATGTGGCTTTACAGAGAGTGAAAGTAGAACCTTCTGACCTGCAGAAACAACACCAACACGGCTCCACGTTCCGGCAGGTTGCCCGAGAACTCGATAACACAGGTCACGTTGTTTTCAACGACCTCCAAACTGTTGACACCAGCTGGAAATCAGGTCAGATCTGTGGACAGCTGTCGCCTGAGGGGGTGTTAATGAGCTGAAACAAAGCTCATTGTGTTTGTGTATACATCGCATTAGGAGCCATATTTGAGGGCTGATTGTGTCGTTGATTGTACAAATGTCTAAATTATATTAACTGCATGTTTGGCCAGTTGGGGGCAGCAGAGCTAACTGCAAACAAAAACTGCAGTTGTTATTATAGCAATAAAATTAATAGAATGTAGGATAAATATACGAGTGAATGCTTGCGGTGATTGCACCAGTTCAGTTCTTTATTTTGTAACTGAACCCATTTTCCTTCTCAGCCCAACTGTACAGCCAAGTGATTGATGGTAATCAGCGGTAATCCAGGTCAAAGGTCAAATTGACCACAGATTTAGGATGAGAGTGATGTTATGTCATTGACAAGTCTTTTCACCTCAGACATGCAACATGATACAACTTCAACTTGCTACGTGGGCTCGGGGATGGATCCATGTCGTTACACTGCTCGGATGGTTGCCTTGGCAACCACAAAACAACCCACATGACCTCGCAACAAACAAGTCCAATGGGTCGAGAAACCTGAGCACTAAAATGATCAGACATTTAAAGCTCTATGAACGCAGAACTTCTCTTTACCCAAATCAGCCCAAAGCTGGTAGCCAGAAATGAGCCACACCGCTGAATGTGCTGACAATCTTCATGTCTTACAATTGTAATGACTGTTGTGCATGTATACTGTGACAGACATCTTGCCATCATCAAGGGTTCTTCCGGCCTGAACGCACAACAACCAGCCAAAGTATAGTGTGCTAATGTGTTTTAGTCCACACAGCCAATATCACACCTCCGTTGTGTTCTCCTCTCAGTCATTTGCACACTTGCCCCATGCACCGTCTGCAGCTAGCCAGCTGTTTTGTGTCCTCCAGCATGAGCCCCTGGTGCCCTGCTGCTTGGGTTTTTAAGGGCAAGAGAGAGTCAATCACTGATCCATTTCAGCTGGGGTTAATCAAGCCCCTTCCAGGCACCGTTCCCTGAACCACTCCCCCAATCAGTCCCTCCTGCAGCTGAGCCAAACCAAGCCCCGCCACCACATATACATACCGTCGCAGGCTGCTGTATAACTTATATTACGCTAAAGGTTTCACATCATTTAAATCTAGTGTTGGACATTTTGTCTTTTTTCTCTCTTTTTTTGATTTTGTTTAATTTGTTTTCTAGAAATCTTTGGACCAGACCAGATTCCACTACATTGTAATCCGGGTATAAAATGGAGTTTAAATGTGTTGTTGAGATCATTCTTGACCTTACAAAATAACATTTGACAAAACAGCCTAATTTATAGGTCCATTTAGTATCTATTATGGAGATTTTGTTCTCATCTCATGATGTTCCTCAGCAGATATAGTTGGCTCAGATGTGATGGAATTGCAGATGTTTAAATTTCCATTTTGTCCCAATGACTTGTGATCAGTTTTGTCCTGGCTTTAGATCATTGTGTCCTGATATAAACAGCATCAGCGTCTACTATCAGTGCTCCTCGGTGCCAGCCGGAGCTACACTGTACGTAATTCCATCATCCTTAGAGAGAACAACTGTTTTCCCAATAACTCCACAACCACACCGCATTTTCAGGGTCCTTACATGTTACATAACACCACACAGCCTCATCTCAGAGGACTCCCCTAGGCGATTTGTTCCCTCTGTTTTTTTTTCGAGGTATGACTCGCTCATCGGCTATCAGCACAAGCCACTCAGGGGGCTCACATTCCTGCAGTAAGCTTATCTCATTGAACCCCCCCACCCAACACCCTAAAAAAAGACAGGACCATCAGAGGCATGGCGGCCCCTCCCCTTTCTCCCTGCCAGGGACTTCTGGCAGCTGAGACCAGCGTGTGGGATTCACCATTTATCTACAGCATCCCTGATCTAAAGGAATCTGATGGAGAAACAAGTGAACTAAAGCAGGAAAGAGAGAACAACTTAGGAAGAAAAAGACAAGTTCAAATTAGCAATTGAAGTGTTGGGAGAGTCCTAAAAGCAGCAGTAAACCATGAGTACCTTTGGGTACTGCAGGGAATTGAAGAAGTATGAGGAGGTGGATGAGGATGAGCTTTTGGCCACGCTGTCCTCGGAGGAGCTCCAGGAGCTGGAGAGGGAGCTGGCCGACCTCGACCCCGACGACAACATTCCCATCGGCCAGAGGCAGAAAGACCAGACCGCCAAAATCCCGACGGGGACGTTCGACAGAGACGCTCTGCTGAAGTACTGGAAGGACGAGAACAAGAAGCTGCTGGAAGATGAGAAAGAGGAGTCCAAACGTGGACAGGTGAGCAGGAACATGAATACTAAGTTGTCTATGACAGACATATTATGAAGACAGTAAACTTCCTGTCAGCTTTTCTGGAAACTAGAGTGCTGAGAATTGCTTTTGGTGATTTTGGGAACTGCAGAATTCATCACAGGTATTTCTGAAACCAATTTTTTTACAACCTTGCAGCTTTGTATATAATTTGTTTAGCCCCTTTCAGCTTGTTTTTAATTAAGGCACTTTTACTGTCTGGGGCAGCCTCAGTGTTTCCAGTAGCAGGAGGCAGCTGAAAATGGGCCTCCAGCAGCTATTTAGACAGTTGAAAAATACCAGAGTCTGAATACTGGACTTAAATGTAGAACTGCGTCTACTTGATATGGAAGTGTGCAGCTGGTTGCTAACATGCTAATTGGTGCTGCAATACATTTTAATAATGGAGAAATAAATACAATCTGATATGAACAAATATGCATGGCAGCACAATTTATGATCAAGTTGAGGGCAAGCACAAATATAATGGCTCATTATGGGCATGTATATGCCCAACCTTATGTGAGGTGATTGTATTGTGTTTAAATCTTGTTAACACATCCATGTATATGATTGCTGATATAAACAAATTGTCAGACACTGCACTTGTTTAAAAATCATGGTCCTGGGATATCACATAATTTTAGTGTTAGCGTCTCACATTTCCTCACACACCAGTTTGTGCAAATGTTATATTAAGAGCTGCCAAACCTTTCTCTGTTTAAACAATTAAAATCATTATCAACTATTTTGATTAACCGTCTTTTATCTATTTCATTCATTAGTTGTTGCAGCCCTAATGTTAACAACCAAAGTAAAGTAAAGTAAAGTAAAGTAAAGTAAAGTAAAGTAAAGTAAAGTAAAGTAAAGTAAAGTAAAGTACTTTATTTTATTAGATGTTGTGTTTGCAGCTTTTGCTGCCTCTAACTGGACAAAAAACAATTAATACATTTAAAAAAAGCTTACATCTGTACTCCGACTTATAATGTGAAGCTCAGTTTCACTCTCAATTTCCCCTCAATCTCAATCCAACTGGTAAAACTTAACCAAGAGGTTTTTTTGTTTTTGTTTTGGTATACTCATATGGATACATGGAAAAGTGGTACCAAGAAAAGTGGAGCCCCTCTACTGTATGTTGGCAGATTATTTCTGGATACTAAAGAGGGGTGCTGCTCATAATGCCGTACTTATAAGAAGAAAGTTTGTACTTAAGTATAACAACAGCCTTGTTTATGAATAAGTAATACACAACCTGTCACTTAAAAAACATTCCGGATGGAACATTTTAGAAACAAATTTGAGTTTACTCTAAAAACTACTATATGGTCTACCTATTTTATACAATCAGACTAGACAAAGTTGAAATTAAAAAAAAAAAAAAAAAAAAAGTCTACATATTTAATATACGAATATACAAATAACAAATAATAATAGCTTTTTGTTTTCAGACCAAAGTAAGGAGGAGTGCTCAGATGTGTCACAAGTATACTGTTTACTTACACGTGTTGCTGGACAACGGTCTAAAAATATAGATTGTCTAAGAAATGCCAGCATTAATAACCGTCTGCCAGCGATGGAGATGGTATTTAATTAAAAGGCAAAGGCCAGAAAATGTCAGGGTCGACCTAATTTTCTGTCCTATCATCTGCAGGAGGCACACTCCGATAAGAGCAGGTGGATGGTGACCAGCGACGCCTGCAAGACTCTGGACAATGACAGGATGAAGATTTCACACAGGGAGAGGAAAGCAGGAAAAAGTGTTTTTGGCAAAAATTATTTAAAGGAAGATGAGGTGGAAAAGAAAGATGTATGTAAGAATGAGGCTTTGCTGGGGAGCAAAGGTCCTCAGAAGAACAATCCAACAAAAGGCTTGAGGAGTGAATCCAGGACTGAAACCACAGGCCAGAACCTGGATGCAACCCCTGAAAGACCGAGCGGGAACCCCACTGTTATTGACAAGGCTCTGGAGCAGATTCTGAGTGACGATCCCACCACGATTGAAGTCAACCTCAACAACATCGAAGATATCTCCCAGGTGACCTTGCTTCATTTTGCTGAGGCCTTGTGCACAAACACTCATGTCCACATCTTTAGCCTTGCCAACACTCGCGCTGATGACTGCGTTGCCTTTGCCGTCTCCAAGATGCTCCGTGAGAACCGTTCCATCAGAAACCTGAACATTGAGTCCAACTTCGTATCTGGTCAGGGTATCTTAGATCTACTGGCGGCACTGCAGCACAACAGGACGCTGGTGGAGCTTCGCTTCCATAACCAGCGGCACATCTGCGGGGGGAAAGTGGAGATGGAGATGGTCCAGCTGCTTAGAGAAAACACCACTCTGCTCAAGCTTGGTTACCAGTTTGATCTCCCGGGCCCAAGGATGGCAGCGACCAGCATCCTGACGCGTAACCAGGATCAACAGCGACAGAGGAGGCTCCAACAGAAAAAGGAAGAGGGGCCAGCAGCGCCGTCCGGACAAGTTTCCAGTTTATCAGCAGAGAACAAGCCACCAAAGAAGTTGTCGAATTCACATCACAACACTGAAAATCAGAAGAGAAATTCCCCTCCGGCATCTCTAGACCCACCGACGAGGAAGATCGCCGAAATGGTGAAACAGCACGAAGGCTCGAACGGCATGAAGGCTCAGATGAACCAGAGAAAACCGAAGTCAAAGAAACTCAAGAATGGCGCCAACGAAAAGGAAAGTGCAGATATTCTCAAAGACCTGAAGAGCGCCCTGAAGCCGTCACTGCAGAAGAGGCGAGACGAATCCTCCCGCCTGCCGCCACCTCAGAAGTCGAGCCGCGATGACCTGATGGCAGCGATTCGTGGGAGCAGCATCAGCTCCCTGAAAAGGGTAAGACTTCACGTTGGGCTGTCACTGACTAATCTACGTTCGGGGTTTGAAGGAATCTTGTTTTTGCTTGAGTGAAAGCATCACAGACATAATTACCTTCCAAAAGCCAATTACCCCACCTCCCACCCCCACCCCCCGAGTGTAGAGGTCTACTTTCAACAGATGATAGACTGTCACCCTGTAAATTCCTCAAGTCTCTGTCAGGTTAAAAATAGTAGACTTCTTCACTGCCGTTTGATAAGACTGATGGCTTGGAGAGCGCCCAGGAAAAGACCAGACCAGCTAAAAGTTGTTCATATTTCCATTACGGGTAAAAGTGGGTCAGAGATCTTTTTATTATGGCTTTGTTGTTGTCAGCACTACCCCAAACGTAAACCTTTGATTTTAGGGTTAAGAAGCGAGCGACAGGGGTTAGGTCAGACATGAATGCATTTTTTCATGTTGATTGACTTGAATGCAATACTCGTTTACGTAAAAAAAACTTTAAAATCTGTTTGTATATGAGTGAAGAGTAAATGTTTGTGCTTAGCAAAACTACCCATTTGTTCAAAATACATTTTGAACAAATATCAATTCTGGATGAAATTAGTGGAATTGTTTCGGCAGACATTTCCGATAGATGTCTATTGCGTTCATATATCCAACACCAAATGTGGTAAGTATTCATTTCAAAGAGAATGTAATGAATAGTTAGAAATTATCATACGTGCACGTGTTGGCACCAAGTGGCAATTTTCCAAACACATCATCATTCTTCATTTTTTAAATCAGCCACCCTTAACGATGGCATACAAATTAACTTGTATATTACCAGAATGAAAACATAAACTTGATTTTAAAAAGGCCAAAATAATTTTCACAAGAAATTCTGTTTTTTTGGTTCGGTGAATTCTTCTATCTAAATATGATTCGAGTTGTTTTTGTCTGACACATCCATCCAGTCTGTCTTAAATCTACTATGACTGATGATCTTGGACTTTTGTCATTTCAGGTGGATCCGTCACAGACCTGACCTGCCAGACTGATCACACCTGAACTGTTCTCACTTTGAATCAAAATATCTCATGTTTATTGCCCACTAAATGTTTTTTTTTTTTTAGCAGTATCATAATCTGAACTTGTCACACAGTAGCAGCAGACTGGCTTTCTGTATGTTTCTGATTTTATTGTTACTTTGTGGGAATTCTATGAATGTGTAGAGAAATAAACTTTATGTTCCAACATGAATGTCTTTCATTTGTCAGCGTGGTAAAAGTTTGGTACCGAGACTGTTGTTGCCTCCAGGCCCTCCTGACACAGCACATTTTTGCTCTGTCTTTGCAAAATGACAGTCCATTACACGATTTCTTAAAAAGTGCTGACTAGATTCAGTTTTTATTGACACATTTCATCTGGCTCCATTATGTAGATTCTCTGACTGTAAACGACTTCAATTAACTTCATTAAACCTGTCCTCCTGAGACGTATGACAACAGGTGACTTTCTGTGGGCGTATTTCATGCTCTTGTCTCAAAATTTTTGTATTTGAAATCTCTTAAAGGCACATAACTCATCCAACATAATTATTTGAGAACAGCAGTTTTTTTTCCCCCATGAACTTGACCCCTGATAAAGTTTATTTTCTTTCCAGCTTCAGATGTGAAAAATGTTGCTTTCAAATGGAACTTGTGAGGATGTATTTTTTACAAAGTCTTGTTTTTGCATTTTGCCTTGATTCAAAACATTTTAGGTTCAATAGAGAGGGTTGCGACATGCACATGCATATGCATTGTACTTACTGGTCTTATGAAACAGTATATACAGCATAAGCACATATTATCTTGACAACACCTCTACAACAGCTGTCTTCTCTAATACAGACCACTCAAACAAAGATTAAACTCCACTACAAACTCACAGTGGGAGCTGGAGCAACTGCTGATCACAGTCCATTAACACACACACGCGCGCACACACACACACACACACACACACACACACACACACACACACACACACACACACACACACACACACACACACACACACACACACAAACACGCATCGTTGAATACAGAACAGAGATTGAGACAGCTTGACACTGTACATGACTGACAGCATGTTCTTCATGTTATAGGCCTACTACATGTTATTATTTGGTTTTGGTTAAAAAATCAAAAGTTAAAATTATGACAAAGTCTTATCCAGATGAGTTGTATATTCACTGTGATGCTGACATACCTTCATCACGCAGACAAAACCGTGGATGTACAGTACTAGTCAAAAGTTTGGACACGCCTTCTCATTCAATAGTTTTTCTTTATTTTAAGTTTTTTCTACATTGTAGATTTATATTGAAGACATCCAAACTATGAAGGAACACATATGGAATGATGTGGTAAACAAAAAAATGCTGAACAAACCAGAATATGCTTTATATTTTAGATTCTTCAAAGTAGCCACCTTTTGCTTTGATGACAGCTTTGCACACTATTGGCATTCTTTCAATCAGCTTCACGAGGTAGTCACCTGAAATGGTTTTCAATTAACAGTTGAGCCTTGTCAAGAGCTAATTTGTGGAATGTCTTGCCTTCTTAATGTGTTTGAAACCATCAGTTGTGTTGTGCAGAGGCAGGGTTGGTGCACAGTTCTATACAGTGGCCTATACAGGCCTATTCGACTACAGTTCTAATCCATATTATGGCAAGAACCACTCAACGAAGTAAAGAGAAACGACAGTCCATCATTACTTTAAGACAGGAAGGTCAGTCAATCTGGAAAATTTCAAGAACTTTGAATGTATCCTCAAGTGCAGTCGTGAAAACCATCAAACGTTACAATGAAATTGGCTCTCATGAGGACCGCCCCAGGACAGGAAGACCAAGAGTTACCTCTGCTGCCGAGGATAAATTCATTAGAGTTACCAGCCTCAGAAACCGCAAATTAACAGCACCTCAGATTAGATCCCTCATAAATGCTTCGCAGAGTTCAAGAAGCAGACACATCTCAACATCAACTGTTCAGAGGAGACTGCGTGAATCAGGCCTTCATGGTCGAATTGCTGCAAAGAAGCCACGACTGAGGAAGAACAAGAAGAAGAGACTTGCTTGGGCCAAGAAACACAAGGAATGGACATTAAACCAGTGGAAATCTGTACTTTGGTCTGATGATTCCAAATTTGAGATTTTTGGTTCCTCCCGCCGTGTCTTTGTAAGACGCAGAAAAGGTGAGCGGATGGTTTCTACATGCGTGGTTCCCACCGTGAAGCATGGAGGAGATGGTGTGGGGGTGCTTTGCTGGTGACACTGTTGGTGATTTATTCAAAACTGAAGGCATACTTAACCAGCATGGCTACCACAGTATTCTGCAGCGACATGCCAAGTGGGACCAGCATTTGTATTTCAACAGGACAATGACCCCAAACACACCTCCAGGCTATGTAAGGGCTGTTTGACCAAGAAGGAGAGTGATGGAGTGCTGCGTCAGATGACCTGGCCTCCACAATCACCTGACCTAAACCCAATTGAGATGGTCTGGGATGAGTTGGACCACAGCGTGAAGGCAAAGCAGCCAACAAGTGCTCAGCACCTCTGGGAACTCCTTCAAGACTGTTGGAAAACCATTCCATGTGACGACCTCATGAAGCTGATTGAAAGAATGCTAAGAGTGTGCAAAGCTGTCATCAAAGCAAAAGGTGGTTACTTTGAAGAATATAAAATATAAAACATATTCTGGTTTGTTGAGCATTTTTTTGTTTACCACATACTTCCATATGTGTTCCTTCATAGTTTGGATGTCTTCAATATTAATCTACAATGTTGAAAAAAATAAAAATAAAGAAAAACCAATGAATGAGAAGGTGTGTCCAAACATTTGACTGGTACTGTATTTAGGAGAACTGGTTACAGCAGCACCACTCAGGCTTGTTACCAGTTTTACCTGGTGGTCACTTGCAGGTTTCCCGACCTGAAAGACGCTACGCATTAAAGTTGCATTTTAAATTTCTACTAGATAATTGTGGTGTCAAGCCAATACGCTAAATGTCGCTAAATGTGTTGCCGTGCTCCAAGTTGAGCTGAGTTAGCAAGCCAAAATGCCATGGTTAACGGATCGTAATAAGAACTGTATACCAGATTACAAGATGGTGCTTCTTTTAAATGAAAGTTCCCCAGTGATACAGATACCAAACAATTTGTTACGATCGATGGTATACAAATTAACTTGTATATTACCAGAATGAAACTTGTTATATACACCTAATCTTAAAAAGACTTTTGTTTTGCCTCATTCAGAGCAAGACTCAAAGACAGAAACAGAGATGGAGAGATATGGAGACAAAAGACTGAAAAACACTGCCCTTCATCTGTTAAATTATTATCATAATCTAATACATTGGGTTACTGCTATGACTATATGATCAGAAAATTATAATAAAGGTTTTTAATTTTTGGAATGAAATGCAGAGTGTGTCCTGGAAGCTGCACAATGAATGATTGCCCATCGGTGCATCTCCCTCTGCTGAACTAATCAACCCGTGGCTGTACTCTACGTTCAATTAAAAAACTGTGCAGTCTGGATTTTGAATAATTCTGGACTTTTAAGATTACTCGGATTGCAGATTTTTAGCAACATTGATTTATTGCTGTGCCATCTGTAATCTCAGACCTCTAAAAGACACATTGAAAGTAGAATTTTGCTGCCTGGAATCCTAAAGCGATGTGCATAGGTCCCATTAAAAAACGAATGGGGGCGAACACAAGCAAGGTAGCATTTAGTGATAAAGTATATTATATTTTATAGTAACATTATAGTATTGTTTGAACTATAATATATTGTATATTAAAGTAACAAATAATATGGGAGTACAGTATCAATGAGAAAACAGCGTTGACCCTCCTCTGCTCTCACAGACATGCTGCAGTGTCTCTCAGCACTCCGTAAATATTTATTTTTGTCCAATTAAAAATGAGTAACATTTAAGTGACATTTTGTTAATGATGTGAGGTGTTGTAATGAGGGTTCACTCAGTCAGACTACCCAACCCTCCCCCCACCCCAGTCTTCCCTAAGGGGAGTCTATATTTACTTTGAACAACTGTTAAATGAACGTTGTCAACTGTGCAGCCTAATGAAATACAATGCGTTGGATGTAGATCTGAGATTGATACAGTGTACAGGTTCACTGCTGTACCATAATTAATAATGTTGTAAAATCTTTTCAGTGTCCTGTCATTGTGAGGCAGGATATACAGAAGGGTCCAATAGTCTGAGAGTACATGGAGAAATCTATCATTTTTCTCCTTTAAACCTGGAAATAATCCAAAAATGGTTAAAGATTTAAAATACCATAAACATTTTTTTTAAATCCATCAAACTGAAGCAAGTTAGTGGCTTTGAAAAAAAAAAAATCTGATTTCCTTGATGGATTTGATTGTCTCATCAGACGCTTGTTCAAGGAAATTAACTTGAAGCTTTTGTCAATCAGTAATTATTATGACCTCAAATTTCCAGCAGAACATTTCTCAGTAGAATTGTCATAGTGGGGAACATGGCATCAGAGCTAAATGAAAATGTCAAAAGTCAGATTGACATTCTGGGCAGAGAGGAGTTTTCTCAGCATCAAGTCGTGGCAAGACGGAAGGTTTCTAAAGGGCTGTGAATGGCACTCTAAAAACGCTCAGGCAACTAGATCCAAGCACAATTAGGCAAACCAAATGTCACAGAGAAACAGAAAAGCAACTTCATCACAGATACACAGGTAACTGAATAAAGACTTCAATCAGCAAAAGTCCAGGTCAAAAGAAGGCTGTCCAGTAGTGGTCTCAGAGGACCAGTACTTCTAGGTGGGTGACTTTTTTTTACTGATGAATTCAAGTTGGGAGGTTTGTGTCCGTATCAGATGGACCGCTGCACGTAATTGACTTCACCTTGATCAGCGAGAATTAGCACTCCATTCTTCAGAGACATGCTCCAACCCTCTTGGTTTGTGAGGGAAAATTACCTGTAGCCATATATAACCATTGATTTACTGTTCATTCTTATGCGCTCATGAACTCATTGTCTCTTTCCTGTTGTTGACCTGTTGTTTAGCATTTTGCTCTCAGTAATTTCCCACTGTTCATGCATGTGCTAATCTGACTTTGCACATACAGCAGCATCAGCAAACTTTATCTAACCTTACACATACACAGCTGCACCCCGACATATGCAGCAACACCTAGACATGCCTAACCACAAAAACGAAGTCTAACAGACAGCTCCTATGTCTAGTCACGTACACAATTCACACTTAGTCAGTTTGAAAACTGCTCTGATCCATACTTACAAGTGTGACTTTGTATTGCCTTCGAACCTTAATTAAATCATTTTAAAGACATTAAGTCTTTGCTGTTTCTTCTCACCAGAGTAAAGACATCAATTCTCCACCAGTTTGCATCTTACTGCTGCAGGATAAGGAGCCCAAACACACCTCAAAGCTCTGAACAACTACTTAAAGACTGAAGATCAGTAAGTGTTGACTTGTCAGACTTTTCCTCAACTGTCACCTGACCTGCATCAGTTGTTTTCCCTGCTACCTTCCACATAATATAAACATGAATTCCCTGGTTGTTGTCATATACTCAACTCCTCTTCCTCCTCGGAGTACAAATAAAGGGAATCTTTCATCTTGTACCAAAACTGTTTAGCGGAGGATTGAACGAGCTTGACCACTGACAAAGAACAAAAGACCAACTTCTCTGTAAATATTAACATTTATTTAGGTATACAATTTAGTATTCTCATTGCTCCCCCCCGGCCCCCTTCCCCTTCTAATCCTTTTCACAGGTTTGATGTCAGTATCACGGCTTCTCAATGCAGCATTTAAACCTCGCTGGAGGATGGTAAAAACTCTAAGACGAACAGTTAAAACGAGCGTAGATTATTTTTCTTTACACTGTTTACAGACAAGAGGATCACAGGCATCGCCAAACCCACAAGCTGCTCCAAAATGCCACATTTGGTTCATTCATTATTTGCTTATTCTATTATTTTCCCATTAGGAGGCATTTACAGTCGCATTGCATAAACTCAATGTTTGTTTACAGAAGGAAAAATAAAGGATGAAGGACTTCATATTTTTTCAGTTTCTTTTTGGCATGATGCGAAACACTGTTGACGCTTCCTCCTGCAGAGAATAACAGAATGATGTCACGACAAAAACAACCAATAAGATGCAAGAAGAAAACTCTCGTCATTTCACAGATACCACACAGAGTGAGTTCATGTGTGTATTCAGCAAAAGAAAGTCAAACATTGTCAGTCATGTTTGAAACCACATTTAAAGGCTGTGATATCACAAAACTTTAAACTTTTTAAAAGACCTCATTTTCAACGTATCCTGCTTGACATAAAATAAAAACTATTACCGACGAATGCACACTCCAAAAAACTAAACCGAACTATCATAGAAACTGTGTGCAAATAAACGGCTTTAATTACATCAAAAATAAAGGTTGAAGGATGCAACTGAATTGCCGCAATTTAGACATCGGATGTCTTTCTGGGAAAAAAAAAATAACACCACTAAACTACAATTAGTAGGAAACTCGAACGTACGAAAGGAAGTGCGGTAAGAAAATAGTGTTATTTCGCATTTAAACCAACCACTATCAAACACAAAGAGGATCCTGCCTTTTTGGTCGCACAGAAGTGTCCCTTTTTAAGTTTCTCAAAGAAGGAATGAATAAATGAAGACATAAACATGTTTCCCATGGAGCACACAAAGGTCTCCGACTCCTCTCGGTGGAGTGTTTTTATGATATTGAAAGCGATATTGAAAAGTAGCTGGCGGTGTCTCCACATTGTGCTGATGATGGATTTAAGTGCTTTTCTAGTGACATGAGGGAAGTGTAGGAGCTGTAACAGTGAGGATGTGTAGTGAACTGAACACATTTAAACTGATGAGGTATTGCACAGATTAATTATAATAATCATTAAAAAAAAAAAAGAAGCAAAAAAGGCCAAAATAAATATACAGCAAATTCATACAACATTTTACATTACAATTTTAGTCTGGAAGATTTATAGGAGATATTTTAGTGTCAGTGGTAGGTGCAGGATCGCGGTGAGGTGGTTGAGGAGAGGAAATCGTCACTAGTCATCCCACTCGTCGTCGTCCTCGAAATCCTCCTCTTCGTCGTCATCCTCGTCTTCGTCTGGGAAGAGAAACATGAAAGCCATTTAATACGATGGAAAGACTGAAGAATACAGGTTTCTTTGCTGAAGGAAAAGTTTGAGTTAGATGAGGAGATATCATGTCTGTGCACCAAATATAAAACAACAACCAAAAACTGACAGATTGCAGTTTGTTATTCCATTTACTGGGTAAATTACCGAATATTACAAAACTATATGCAACTCGCATTACAAAACAAACAGTGGCGGAGCATCGACGAGCAGCTTCAGAAGTTGCCTTAGAATCATCAGTTTTTATTTTTTATATTTAAGAAGTATCAAAAGTACCTGTATTTCATAAATAGTATTTTTTATTTATTTATTAAAAAATGACTTATTGGCTAATGCGGTGTGCTTTATCTTCCGAAATGTAAACAAACAGGTAAAATAACTGAGGTCAAATTGTAGTTCAGTGTAATTCACTGTATCCATGGCAACAGTATTTACCCTGCCACTTGTACCATTTTAAAGCTGTTCAAAGAAGTGAAGATTGATAGCGACAAACCAAATCATATGACAGTTGTATCAATCTTATCCAAACAGGTTTCTAAAAATGTCAAACTATTCCTTTAATATCTGTGTATCTTGGGAGTTGCCATGTCAGATGGTGTGTGTGTGTGTGTGTGTGTGTGTGTGTGTGTGTGTGTGTGTGTGTGTGTGTGTGTGTGTGTGTGTGTGTGTGTGTGTGTGTGTGTGTGTCTCTGGTGAGGGTTACCTGAGGAATGGATGGCTTTGCTCCTCTTCTGCATCACTTCCATGAGCGCGCCAACGATGCCCGCGGTTGCAGCCGGTGTTGGAGGGCCGGACTCTGGAAGATCCGGCACCTGGAGACACACAAACAGGCGGGTGCAGTATGTTACGGATCTAATCAGATATTTCATGTCTATAAAAAGTATCATGTATATTCATATGCAGTACCTCAGAGGGGTGGTTTGATTCGTGGTTGGCATTTTTTTTTTTTTTTAACACCTGAACTATCACTACAGCCCATTTATTATTCTCACGTGACATTTTCATTTTAAAATAATTTGTTTGTCAAATAATAATGTAAACTTTAGTCTCATCTCTTGTGTGTTCAGAACAAAGACTTGCATCAACGTATGGGTTTGGATACATTGACGAATAATGTGAAATGACACGCGGCTGTTTTAAGTTGGTCTATTCATAAACTACTAATTTGCATTTAAGCTTTCTATATAAAAAATGCTTTATGAAGTTGCAAATTGAGGTGCTTTTTTAAGCCATTGTTAATTGACACTTGCTGACTAGGCTACCATGAGTTCTTGTTTGTACTGAGCAGGTTAAACCACTTCATTACTTAACATACTGAGGAAAACCATCACAATGATTGTAAGGCAAGATCGAAAATTATACAATGCCTTCTTTGGACGATAGATATACTTATAAAAAAATGAATAGTTTAAGTCACACTGAATTGTAAGTCACTGTCATATCTTTGTTCAGCTTTAACCTAAAGGACGGAGTCTGTTAATGCAAATATTGTTCATCTCAACTGCAGGTAAAGGATAAAATATCTGATGGGGAAATTATTGCAGGTCTCTTACAGTCTTGAGCTGGATCCCCTGTCGGATCTGGTCCAGCAGGGCGTCCCGTCCTATGCCGGAGGCCGGCGCTTTGTTGTTCTGCTCCACCTTCTTCAGCTGAGTTCCTCCTCGGATCTGCTCCAGCAGCGCCGACTTCCCGCCCGGGCTCGGCGAGTGAGGCGAGTCTCCACCTCCACCTATGGCATCCAGCTCTGGAGGGGGAGGAGGGCCGGGCGGGGGAGGTGGAGGAGGAGGTGGGGGAGGAGGTGCGGGGGCGCTGCTTCCCGTAGACTGTTGGGTGAGTGGGGGAGGTGGAGGGGGTGGGGCCTGAGGAGCAATGGAGGAGTGTGAGGAGGAGGACGGGGGAGGAGGGGGGGGGAGGCTGGTGGTGATGGTGGTGGTGGTGGTGGTGGGGGGGAGGAGGTGGCTGGTGACCCCCCCTGGTGGGAGGAGGTGGGGGAGGCGGGGCGCCCAGAGTTCCTGGCCTGGAGGGAGGCGGGGGAGGAGGAGCTGCAGCTGGGGCTCGGGATGGAGGAGGAGGCGGGGGAGGAGGGGCTCCTCGACTCCCTCTGGAAGGTGGGGGTGGGGGTGGGGGCGGAGCTGAGCTGTGGGGCGGTGGAGGAGGAGGAGGAGGAGCGCCACCACGAGAGGGAGGTGGAGGGGGTGCTGGGGAGAGATTATAAAATCAGGCCTGAACTGTAACATCTGTCAGCTTCAATACATTTTACAGGTAAACTAGATTAAGCTGTGTTGTCATGGTAACAAAACTGACGAGTGTGGGATGGACAACTTGTTTCTTTAATTAAAGGTAAAAGTTAAATAATGACTTGTGTAATATGGTGGTAATAATGTTGTGTCATGGTGCTGTTATTTGAAGGGAACCCTTTACGCTGCGTATCATCGTGTTTTCCAGCGGAACATCGTTTCGCTCCGTGATGTCCGTTAACCTCATCCTGCCTCTTTTTTTCAGCGTCTGCTCGGAGGCCGTGCTGCAGCCGCTATACGTCACAGAGCGCAGTGAGCCAAGTGTCCTTCTCAAGTTATCCAAAACGGACTTTAACATGTCAGACGGTAAATAATTCAACATGTCACCTCCCACTTAGTCCTGCATTTTTCAGTTGTTTGACTGCATCGTTTAAGCCGGTCCACCATTTTTATTATTATTTTTTTTTTTTAGCACAAACTGCGTTACAAACGCATTACGTAAGTGTTTTTTTTTTCTTTTGCAGATGAAAAAGAAAGGTAAAAGTTAAATAATGACTTGTGTAAGTCATTTTGTTGTGAGGAATAAAGGCAAAAGACACTAATGAGAATAAAAAGGTTTGATAAATTGTCTGGCACAGTTTAAACGAACCCGAATATTTTTTACAAACTTGGAACCTGATACAAAACAGAACCTGTCCCTCAAATGATCAATAACTTTCCATCTTCAAAGACGGTACGCTTTGCTGTGTGGTCATGCAACTGATTATCAATTCTAAACAGACAGCTATGACTAAATATGTAGCTTTAACACAATTTGTAAGGAAAGAAGACAAAAATCACTGCGGCAGGTGTCCATAAGACTTTTAAAAATAATCCTACTTATTGAAAGGACTTCCACCCGTGTGTCTGTCTGTCTGTCTTTTTTTTTTTTTTTTACAAGTCTTGCCCCACGCTGAGCTCTCGGCAGCTTTGTTTCAAAGCTGCTGCTTCTGTTCTTTGATCCAAGAGCGCTATTTCATCAGCAGATCACTTTTAAATCTTGGAAGGAGGAAAAGTGATGAAGAGCTGCATAAAACAGGCTGTGTGTGTGTGTGTGTGTGTGTGTGTGTGTGTGTGTGTGTGTGTGCGTGTGTGTGTGTGTGTGCGTGTGTGTGTGTGTGTGCGTGTGTGTGTACAGTGATCAGCAGTTGGTTTTTTTTTTTTACCCTGGCAACATGTTGGAGTTGTTTCATGGATTCAGCTCACACACACACACACACACACACACACACACACTTAAATCCTCCTAAATTCAGATTCAGGTCACTTAACACTGCTCTCTTCTGCTTTGAAACTTGCGCAGGTTAACATGAATAAAACATGGAGGGAAAAAGTCGGGACAGAACCAAGCACAGTCTGTCACAAAGAATAAAAAAGTCAGACAGAGAGCAGTGTTTCATCTTCTCAACTCGCATCTGCTGTCTGATGAAAAAAAATAAAAGGAGGAAGGAAGGAAATGATGGTTTAAGATAAAGCTCAGAGAGGAATCATGATTTTATAAAAGGTGAATAACTCGGACACAATCTTTCTGCAACCTGTGAGGCCTGCAATAATCCTGCTTATGTCTGGCAGTTATATGGATTCTTTTTTTCTCCAGGTAATAAATAACTTTTTTCTACTTTAGTACCTGAGGCTTGATGCTACACTGCACGACACACTTTAGGGTTTACATTGGCTGGTTAAAGTGACATTGATCAACAGTTCAACAGATGACGGGGTACTCCTCTGAGTCTTATTAAAGGAACACGACCAACATCTGTAAACATTTCAGAGACAGAAAGTTAAGTCCGTATTTAAAGTCAGGTGGATGAATTTGGGATGTTTCTTAGCTCATTGGAATTTAACAAGGATTATTGTGATATTTGTGATTTAAACAGGAGAAACTGATGGTGGGAAATGTGAAGCTGCTACTGTGACTGCTTCCTGAGGATGAGAGAGAGCAAAGAGAATCAAAAGATTCGACAGGCTTGTTACTGTTGGGAGTCTCGTCGTCTGTCGCTGTGCTCACATCACTTTTACTTAAATTACACTCTTGCCGTGGCTGTCGTAAAGGACAACAAGCTCGGCAACAGCAGGTCAAGCTGGATAGACGGCAGGATGAGTGGAGAAATGAAAGGACTGGCATCTGATCAGCTTTCATTTTAGCCCCAATACTGATCTTTGGGATCTGATCGGGATTTCTGACATCCAACCTTGAACTTTGGTTTAGTTTTAGTGTCCATCACTTGGTGAACATTCTACTCACAGCATTTTGCAAAGGAAATGAAAGTATGCTTTAAGCCAACATGTTATCAACAGCCGTCTCCAAAATCTGTTCACGAATACCAGCCTGGCCTTCAGACATTCAGGGTGAGGAGGCTCCGTTCGGCGAGGCTCCATCGTTCTGACATTTACTGTAAGAAGTCTATTTATTCTGACGTATTTGCACTCACTGGAGTGAAAATTGTAAAGACAAGCCCCCTCCCCCCCCCCCCACACACACACACATTTAAAATCTCCCTTCCTGCAACCTCTGCTCACACTGTACGGGTTCATCCACAAGCCACCAGGTGGCGCTCAACACTGAACCGGCTCCTGCTCGGCTTTGTCTGCTAACAACTCCAATTTGGTTTATTCAAACAAGATGGCTGAGTCCTCAGGGGCGACATAAAGTAAGAAATGTAGCCGTAGTTTGTGCAATTCTAAACCTGAAATTGTACAGCTGGCGTTTATAGATGATAAATGTAATAATTGAAAGTTCCAATTATTCCTGACTAAACAGATAAGAGGCTTTTCATATTGACAGTATGCAGCATTTGAGTGCCTCCACTGTTACAGTAAGAATTATAGCCAATAAAGTGCATTTATTTTTTTGAAAAGAAATGACAATGATTGTTATTTTATGCAGTATTTCTGTTTTTGCTGTTTTTTCCTTAAAAACTAAGCAGAACCCTGCGTGGACTGAGAGAGTTCCTCGTGTTGTTGAGAGGTTTCTTTATTATTGTATGTTTCATAGTTGCTGATTCTCAGGAGATATTCACACTCGGTGTGATGAATCAAGATGACTGATTAACCAAACTAAGAAGCTCATTTCCCACATTTAGGAATAAAGAGATACAAAAAAATTGATTCCCTCCAACTCCACCTTGTAGGCAAGATTAAACGACTGATCGTTTGTTCTGTAAAAAAAAGGGAACACCCTCAAATTTACTTATATTGTCAGCAAATTGAAAATCCAAAGATATTCAATGCAGTGAAATAAAGGGAGAAATGCTGAATAGCTGGCGTAGTTTGTGGAGTACTTCAACAGCAATGAACAAAACAGTTGTGGATTAATTTTCTGTCCAACATGTCAAATAATGAGCTGAGAAAATACACTGCATCTGTGTGTTTACATCAAAGATGTGTAGATAATCAGCAATAAAAATCATTAAGAATAAAACAACCTCAGAGACATTCAAAGCGCTGCAAATTAACATTCTGGGGACAGTGATTGGAGCTTTATTCTTCAGAAGAGTTTGATTATTATTTCAGTTTGACACATCAAAGGTTTCTGTGCTGCCTGTGTGTGTGTGTGTGTGTGTGTGTGTGTGTGTGTGTGTGTGTGTGTGTGTGTGTGTGTGTGTGTGTGTGTGTGTGTGTGTGTGCGCGCGCGCGCGCCCTCACCCTGCCTCCTCAGCTCGTTCTTGACAGCCTCCACCCCTCCCTTCTTCTCGATGAAGTCGTAGATGACCTTGGACGTCTCTCGGTCCTTCAGCTGAGCCTCAGAGATGCCGCACATATCGAACAGGTTCTTCAGCTCGGGGTCCAGGTTGTTCAGCTGTTGACAACATCGTGAATATGTACAAGTGAATTTTTGTAGTCCACTAATTGACACATCATTTACCCGTTAGACTAAACAGATACTGCCTATCGTCATTGTTTTGGGATATAGTGTATAATGTGATGGTTGTGGAACTGTTTAGTAACCTTGTGAAAATCTACAGCTGAACAAAGATTTGACTTTAGAAGCAAACCAATAAGTGATATCACAGTAGACTGCCGCTTGTTCCAAACTCCTGCTGGAAGTTTTTGTGGATACTTCTTGTCCTTCAGCAAATAAACAAAGACACCGATGACACCGATGAGATGTTTTTGAGAATTTTGAAATCAAAACTTAAAGGTTCCTGCTTCTCTCTGATTGACTCTGTGTGCGTTAGCTTTGAGAAGCTTCGAGTGTGTGCTTCCTATGCCGTGAGGGTAAAACTCCACAGCAGTCAAAGTGTCAGTATGACACCTGGTGGACAGCAGGTAGAATTTCAAGCTGTCTAAAAACCAAATCGACACAAACTAACTTATCTCTGCTGCTTATCACAAAATCGGATGTTCTGCAGCGCTGTCATGCTGCAGTGCATTCTGGGACCTGACATGTTGCCGTGTTATCGGTTCATGTTTTCGGGACGGTGAGGCTTGGTTGGTGGAGTGGAGAGAGATAATTAACAGGCAGTGACAAGCAATCAGCCTCCTGCTCATTAAACCCATCAGTCTGAACGACTCGTTTTTGTTAACGTACAACTTAACGATGACGCGCATCAGCAGTTCCAGTTGCTACTGGAAACCGGTCTCCATTTTACAATTACAAAATATTTGTCAAACGTGAAAAGAGAACACTGATAATACAGCTTCTATCTGTTTACTTAACTGCAAAGACGTCCTCACCTACAGTCGCTCTCTCCCTGTCAAACATCAGATAAAAGCAAAGATTCCCCAAAATAATGTTTTTACAATCCGTTTTGTCTGTTATATATCTACTATAACACCAAATGCTACAATTACTGATAAATGATTATGCTTAAATTATTCATATGTTGCCAAAAAATGTTTGACTGGCAAATATGTGATTTCTGAAACCGATGTGACGTGATCAGCTCTGGCGAAGAAGTCTGGATATGTGATTGTGGGACTACAGAAACACCGCAGTGTTACAGAAAGATGCTTCCATTAGCTTGTAAACAATCTTCAAGCAGATTACTCAGACAAAAAGCAGCGCAGTTTGATTTTGGCCCGTTGGCGACGCGTTTGGAACAATGACCAGCTGCTTTCCTGAAGGTTTTGTACACTGATTTAATCAGAAAATGTTTACAATATTTTATTGTCTGACATGACACCACATCACATAACAAGGTTATACCTTTTTTTGTATGAACACAATAGATGAAAGCTCGCTTACTTTAATCTTGCTGGTTGTGGAGACGACCACATTGTCGGTGTGTTTGTTCGTTTAAAAGCCTATTCAAGGGCTAATCTACGGCGGTGTTCCAAATGGCTTCCCTCAATACACTAATAAATAGATGCATGTTAGGACTCTTACTTGTGTAACGCAGGAATTTTCGACTGGGTAGTTTACATTTTTTTTTTAAATTTTTTAAATCACTGCTGTTTTGTACTGACCGCAAATATCTGCAGCATGTGAATGCATCACCCGGCGACATATCTACAGCCAATGGCGTACTTACCTACTAACTAAAAAATAGTGAGTGTTAGTAGATAAGCACGCCATTTGGAACACAGTGAATGTCATAGCAAGATTGGAAAATGCACGGAAAATGTTGTCAATTATTAGCTACAAATAGTGCTTACAGATGCAAGAGGCACACATTTGCATGTGCGGGCCAATGGATATATTAGCAGCATCTGAACCTGTGTGCTTAGATTTATTAGGATCTCCACATTTAACAAATATTATCACGTCAACTCAACTTTATTCATGAGGTGCAGAATGGAGGTTTGTATTTTTGTGCTTCAACAATTCATAGAGTAGAAGAAGTGCCCTCGAAAAGCTTGTATTTATCTTCTATATTAATTCATTTCTGCGGTACACCACGCCGTAATTGGTTAATGAGGCTTCAGCCTAGTTCTCTGGAACATTCTGTGTGTGCAGCTTCTCAGACGCAGAGAGATGTTTGCGAACATGAGCAGGAAGCAACAAGAGCCTATTGTGTGATTTCATCATGCAGCCGCCACCACACAGGTCACTATTGTGCTCCTGTGAGTGTGTGTGTGTGTGTGTGTGTGTGTGTGTGTGTGTGTGTGTGTGTGTGTGTGTGTGTATAAAAAGGGGGTACTCACATCAAAACCTGTGTTAGGATCCCAGCCCACGTGACCGATGTGCCTGAAGAGGATGGGACAGTTATGTGGTGAGATCATCCACACACACACACACACACACACACACACACACACACACACACACGTCTGCATATAACTATACAGAAGTACATCGACTGTGCTCACATGTGCACGTGGGTGACCATGTGCGCATGCTAAATAGTGAGCCCCCTCCCTCACACACACACACACACACACACACCAGTCCCAATCCGACAGTGCGGTCATTGAGCGCTCTCAGACTCTAACGTAACATGTTTATTGCAGCCATGAAGCAGAGTGTTCCTGCTGGATCAGACAGTTGAGACAACACAGAACCCGAAAGTCACGGGTACCACCACCACTACTCAGTTGGTGAAAACAGTTGTATGACAACCACAAGTTTGTTGCACAAAGTAAGTGCAACAAACTTGACAGTGATGAAAGATAGATACTATCAAGTTGCAGTTTGCAATCTCTGTGATTTTCAGAGATTTCTGGAGTTTGACCCACTGCTGGGACTAAAAGTCTGGATATTTCTATTCAATTTTCAAAAGTTTTTTTTTTTTAACTGCTGTTTTGTGAGTCCACGCACACTAGCTGAAACAATCAAGAAAATGAACTGATAAATCAAGACATAAAAGTCAACTTGAAATTATTTTGATCATAAAAATGCCAAACATCCTGCTGCTCCAGCTCCTCTGGTTCAGGCAAGGATTTTCAGATTCTCTCAGGAATCATGTCACATGCATAACTGATTTACACAAAGCAAAACAACCTCACAATCTGGACAAATTGTGATGGGCTTTTTTTCTTCTTTTTTTTTCAGGGTCAATACAATTATTTTGTAAATTAATAAATGAAAATGGATCATCAGATGGGAACTGCGTGAGGTGGGACTCACTGGAAGTTGCTGGGTGTGCCGATGTCAGCCTTGGTCAGCTTCTTCTTCTTGCCTTTGGTCTTCTTGTCCTTGCGGTTCAGGCCGCTGTGGCTCAGCATGTTGTTGAGGTGGTACGGCTGCTGGTGGCTGTGGGAGTTGTGGAATCGGACGTTGTTGATCTCCGGGTTCTTGATGTCCACTGTGGCCATGTGCAGAGCCGGGCCTGAGAACACGGGAGGTGGGGGGGTGGGAAGAGAAGGGGTAGTCAGGGAGAGAAATGTCCACGAGCTGTGGTGGATTTTGGACAACTTTCCCTTTCAACAAAACTTGAGATTTTTGGCTCCAGGGCTCTTAAGCATCAGGGTTTTTTGTTCTGTGCAACATTTTACTTTTCAGGGCTTTTTTGGCGGGGGTTCATAACTTAGCATTTTAAGGCATTTTACAATGCTTTAACGCCAAATAGAGTTTCAAAGCTCTTTCACTGTGATACAAACCGAAACATGAGACATATGAAGGAACATTTTTCTTTATTTTTTTTTGCAGTGTCATGGTTCAGTAACAGATTCTTCAGTCGCCCCCAAAAAACACAATTTTATGGGTAAATTAAAATTTTAACTACACAACCCTCTTTCAAGATATACTAAATACTATTGGTATTGTACAGTAGAAATCATTTGTTTTTCATTGTTGTAGAGATGTGGATAGTATTTCAAGTTTACTTGAACTTTAAAATAAGTTCTCAGTCAATCATAGCTCATCATTATGGCTTTTGACCCGAATATATTAAAAAAAACAACCTTCAAGCGAAGTCCCTGACCATCTGCCACAAGAGGGCGTCAAGTGTGAGAAATGGATCTGAACCATCATGTTGTCTCCTGTGCCCAGAAATGTCAGAGCTTACAGACATAGGGTTAATGACTGAGCACCGTTACGGACACTAAGTTTGTTCCCTGTCAGGATGGTGACTGAGGGGAAAAAGTTACTACAAATAAAGTGGGTTTGGATTCATTGTCTGGCCAGTTCAATGCTGCCTGGTTTGAATTAAGAACTCCTCCCTGTCCTGATTTAGTTTTTTGCTGAAAGTGTTATTTGGAGTTCTTCACACACAGCTCACCTGGCTGCAAAATGTCAGAGAGAATAACTGATGCAAGCGTTTGAAGAATTTCAGCAGGTCTGACAGACTGAGGGACATTTCTATTTCTATTCCTCTTTGAATATGTTACCATGGTTATGTTTTACATTAATTACAGCGAGTTAGCCCTGCGTGAGCGAACGCTCCCCTTTCACTTATCTAAATGAGGTTCAAGCTGGTGGCCAATCCAGGATAAAGCAAAAAACTGCTTTGGCCAGTAAAACATGCGCAATTGCACATTCCTGGTATGACGAGAAATAAAATAGTCACCCCGCGATAACTTCCCAGAGATATTGCCTCCTGTCGCTGGGTATCATAACCTGCTGTTGCGTTTTGGCCACTAATAAAACTCGGGACTCGGGGGTTCGGTTACTCTGGACTTCCTGGATAATATCTCATCGTCTCACTGGAACCATAATCAATACGTCGCCACCAACACAGCCTATTTGACTTGTTATATTGCAGAGATGTTTCAGGTCTGAATGCACACTGTATGTTTTGATGCATAACATGAACTGTCCTAGCCTGAGAGTTTTTACCTGCCACAGATGATAATCAATACTGCTGGCTAGAACCAGTGGCACCAGTGCTTGCTATAGCCTGTTAACACTGACTTAAAGACCTCACAGAAGGACCGAACCGAGTTGCCTACCCTATGTTGCAGTTTAATCTGCATATTATATGACGTCGCCCCCTGAAAGTCCATAGTCACAAAAAAACATGCAGGTGGAAAAATAATAAGGCCTGTCTGATATACCTGCTTTTGTGGCTGAAGCAGCTACAATAGCAGCCGTAGTCTTCACACAGTCTCAAGTCTGGTTTTAACAGTCATAAATAATCCAACTGACCACTCTTGACTCTCACACATCATCATCAATATGCCTTTAATAATCTGTGTCTAAGGGATAAACATGGCAAAGGGCTGCTTGTAAAGTGTAAGAGTAATTACCAAGAGTAATTTCATCGGTCTGCACTGAGCTTTTATGATCCATCCTTTTCTAATGTACATGTTGACCAGTTCTTCTTCCACCCCTCCTGTTGGTTCCAACCATTCAATCTTCGAATTCTTTGTAATCTAAAAAAAAAAAAAAAAACGCAGCAACATCTGACATAACCACTAATCCACTGCTAATCCTAGTCCAAATCCCTCGTCCCCCCCTTTGGATACCGGGTTTCTACGACAAGACCGACAGGCTTGCTTCAAATCTGCCATCTCCTGAGGATGAGGACAGAGCTGGTGGTTAGTTTCATACTTTCGAGCAAAGCTGATGGGATCGCTCTATGGAGGCCTTTGTATAAAATGAGTTGTGGTCCGTTTTGAATCTTACTGAAAAGGAGAGCTGACATTAAATGCCTGATAAATCATGTCTACTTCTCGGACAGACAGCAAAAAAAAAACAAAAAACAAAAAATAAGTGATAAAAAAAAAAATCACTGCTGAAATTTAGCAATGGAAAAATTATACACAAAAGCCAAATTGCTGATTTTCAGATTTGTAATTTCAAGCACATCACACAATATAAGTTAAGTTCTTGTTGTCAATGAACATTTTTGCCTGATGAAATGTGTACCATGGCTCCACAGGTCATTGCAATATAAATAAGTCCTAAAATTTCTAATATGATTTTGCATAGTTACATATTCTTCTTAAATTGATGTCAGGAAAATATTATTATCAATATTATGAAATGGATTTCAGGACTGTAGCCAAGCCATAGTTGCTTCAAATATTGGCATCATATTAAAATCAATGCAGACCTTGAATGAGTTTGGGATCATTTTTAAAGTACAAAGATGAGGATTTCGGGTAGAATAGAGGAAGAGGGTGGAACAAATATTACATATAATATAAATATAGACTTTTAAACCCTTATGAAACTGAATAAAGTAAACTAAAAACTAATGAGTTTTTGTAGGACATTTGAATCGGACAGCATTAGGTTTAGTTGGCTAAACGGTTTTGGCAGCTCACAGGCCAGCTTCCTGAGGACATATGCTGACCAGCATCCACAGGCCTCCAAATTTACTGCACTGCTTACAGCTGCTCTTTCAATGTTGCACTTGCCAGGATGAAACTTGCAATCTTGGGAGTTCAAACATGATGTATAGAACTCGGGAGGTTAAAACTGGCAAGAAAGGCAGGATGCACTTCATTCAAACTCCAAATAACTTTGATCTCTGTTGTCAGCACATTTGAATCTGAAGATTGCTAACTTTTGCTTCTACAAAAACCTCTGCGTTCTTCTCCAAAACAGATTTGACATGAGAGAACCGACAACTTCACTTCCTGCTTGGCTCAATCCAGCATCCATTAAAGCTGACCACATTCAGCTTCTCAATTAACATGATTTGTGAAGGAGCTTTAACTTCAGAATGCAGAGCAAGCCTTTCAGCATTCACAGGCAATGAGGATAATCCATTAAGTATCAACATGAGCAGCTTCTTCCTCAACAAGAGTGTTTTGTTATTGATGTTCTCACAATCAGGACAAGAACAATACATTCAAAGAGGAAGGAAGAGGCAAACATACATCTTCCCAAGCAAAAAGGCAAATCCAGAGCTGCACATGTTGCACTGTTGGGCTTTTGTTTCACAGCTGAAATGTCAGAACGGATTTGTGCCACTGGAGAGAAACTTCAGTGAAAGAGCAAATTCAGGCACAAATCCATGAAGTGAAGCGACGACTGATCTGTTCAAACCATCCTGGGTACACTCTTTACAGCGTCACTGTTTGCCAACAGTCCGAGGGGCTCAAAATAAAAGAGAAGATTTTTGGGACGACATGCAACACAGCTACAGAGCTAAAGGACCAAAATACTCTCTACTTTGTTCATGGCAGTGTTCAGGTGCAGCCAAACACACTAAAATAGCATTTATGTTTTGGAAAACTAAGAACAAAGCAGTGTCCTCAAGATAAGAGATGCTGCACAAGACTAGTCAATTTTTTTCCCCAGATTGCCATGGTTTGCTTTTCTTTCAGCCTGATATACCAATCTCTGCCTCTACCATTCCATATCATAATATATCCCTAAGCTCTGATGTTCCCAAAGTTATAACATAAAACAAACTGGCATCTCACTTCAAACCCATTCATTTTAAGAACTGGATAAGGGACTCCATAACAGTGCTTATTCATTTACATGAAAATGGGACCCGGCCCACAAACCAGAGGCCGGACTCTGATGTCCCCATAAAAGTTTAAAAATGTATGACAATCATCAAACATGTCTGCAATTACATATGTCATATGAACAATTTTAATTACATGGCTTTAGTCTGTGGCAATGCAACTACGAATCTGTCAAGTGTGTGTTACACTGATGCTCCTGAAATGTCGCAGGTTAATACATATTTTATTAACATATTTTAGGGCCTTCACTGAAAGCTGCATTATTTCACAGCTGTGAATTCCAATGCAGTTCAGAGTTTTGGGGCATTTTAGTGTCCTAAATCCATTTGAAATCCCCCCTGGGAAAAGTGTTGTGGTTAATCTAACACGTGTCATGAGTGACCACTTGTAATTGAATCTCAATTCCCCATTCCATATGCAAATAAAAATATACATCACGTAAATAAGCAAGTAAATAAGCTCATGAACGTGTACAGAAACTCATTTTAATACGCTGTCAATTCGAAAATGATGACGCATTTGGTGTCTGTAAATGTCTAAACACTAGAGTTTGTAATTCACAATCTTAACTGTCAGACACGACCCAATCAAGTAGGTTCGGCCTCAGATTATTTTATTATTCCAGTGGGTTTGAGAGGGTCAGACTCTGCGCTGTGGCAATAAATGAATGGTGCAATTGGGCAGAAACTGTGTCAGAAATTACAGACTCCAAAAAAATTACAAAAAAACTTTAATAAAATCTTAACCCCAGTGGAGGCTTTGGTGAAACAAACCTCAGGTAGACGTCTGTATTTTTATTAATTCAGTAAATGGCTACTTTATAGCCAAACCATTCGCAAATACATCCGTCTTACTTTCTGTAGCCGACAGTCCGGCACAGAGAATTTCTCCAATGAATTAACCTGAAGCCCCGACCTATTTTCTTTTGCTGTACCACAGTTTGCCACTGGGGTAAATTGGTAGCAAGTTCAAGGCGGTGGAACCTCATTCAGCTCTCTTGAAAACATCCACTGCTCAGTACAAGTTGAAGACCATTAACACGTTGATTGTTTGACCATTTTTTTCTGTTGCTCAGATGTTTCAGTGTGGGGATATGTTGTTTTCAAATCACACTACTTTAATTAAAATGGTCTAATTAACAATAAAAGATGATCAAACTTTACACCTGTCATCATTAACTTCCTTTCGATGCTTATTTTGTCAGATGATTTTGCAAACAAAAAGTGAGTAACTTGACTGATGTGCCCTGACGTTTTTAAAACTTTAAACTTATTCATGCGTTTAAAAAAAAAAAAAAGAAAAAAAAAAAGAAAAAAAAAAAAAAGACATTCATTGGCGATAATGAAATCAATTCCACGCAAAACAAGATGATGAGCAGCAGTGACTGTGGGGATTACAGATTAGGCCTAATGTGCATCACAACGAAGTTTAAAGGGGGAACGACAGCAGAGACCATGTGGTCTACATATGGCACAGATGGGCATCCTGCTGACCAGATTAACCTGCGGCAGACTCCGCCACACATCAGTGTGCGAGTCATCCTGTCTCTGAAACAAACGCCAACGTGTCAGGAAATAACACAACACCACACTGCAGTCTGCTGGCATTTGTAATCCACACATGCATACACGGTAACATCCATAGTTGGGACCCTCCAAAGCCTGTTGCTCTTAGATGTGTATAGTGGTCCGGACTATGTTTCACCACGTGTCTTTTACAATCACTACAGAGCCCACACCCGCAGATCACTCTCAAAAGTCGCCTTATCACACAACATACCGTCAAGAAGAACACAAATTTAAAATGGGAATAGAATAGGATACTCAGTTCCTAAAAGAAAAGGTGGTGAATGATTAGTCTGCACATAATTTGTCATATGCAACTTCCACATAACGGTTTAATGCAGAAGAACAAACCTGATGGTCCCGCTGCAGTGAATCAGTGAAAGCCACGAGAGTTTCTTCTGTTCTGTTGCTTTTTTTAAAAGCGATCTGCTCAAAGTGCATTTGATGCCCACAGTTAGCAATGAATATGTGGTTTTGAACAGAACTCTGGAACCCGAGATTTAATTCAATTCAAATAAGTTCAGTTTTATATATAGCGCCAAAGCGCAAAATAAGTCTCGTTACAGCACCTAGCGTAGTAGATAGAGTCAGAGTGAAATATTTTCAGCAGTGTTATGAGTTATGGGTGGAGGAACCGAATGCTTGTGTTTGATCTTGTGTTCTGGCATTATTGAGGAATGAGTCAAAACAAAAAAAGAAACCATGTCAGTGAGCTAATAGGGAAAAAGACGAAGCTGCTTTATCAATATTAAGAATTCAACATACCATTTTTAGGGTCACCTCTTTTCTCTGCAAAAGAAATATTAACAGATTATAGTTTCAGAACAAAATCCAGAGTCAGCTAACTTTAGAATGTATGAAATGGAAGTTATTTGTTGATTCTAAAGCAGCAAGAAGAAGCAGGAATTGTTCAAGAGGTTTGAGGTTTGAGGTTTCGGTTAGTATGATTCTGAGATGGTCAGAATAAATATTTCAGTGTTAAAGGAGAGTGTCGAAGCCATCAAAAGAAAAAACATGCCGTCTCACGCCTTTCTATGCAGCCAGCAGAGCAGTCTGATAGAATGTTCGGGAAGGTTTTGACGGGAGCGGATGAGGAGGAGAAAGCAACAGTCCAGACAGTTGTGTCTGACATACACTTGTTTCCCACCAACTCCACCACCACCACCACCTAGAAAACCTTCTGTGTCCCAGCTCCGTGAGCCTTTGAACCCTCAGTGATAATCACAGTTTGAGGACTGCACTTCAAAAGACTGGCGTGCTGTGAGGAGCTGGAGGGAAGCCAAAGAGGAGCCTCACTGCAGTCATTTACTACCATAGAGAAAAGACTGACAGTTTTACGACAGCAGCTCGGAAGACGCCGAGCTCCCAGCAGCAAGGAAAGGAAGAAAACTGTCCCAAACCAAACCTCAACTCGTGCCCTTGTTGAAGAAGAACACCTTAACAGATTTACATGTTGGCTGTTTATAGCTGGTGGTCCTAATCTGGAGTGATTTATTCCCCTCTTGTACAACAGATGTGCCCATTCACACAAGACAGTTGGTCTTGTTGCGACTGTTATCAGAAGCTACAGTCTGCAGTGCATCGCTCTGAATGGGGTATTAAACCACAGGACAAATACAGTGGTGTGAAAAAGTGTTTGCCCCCTTCCTGATTTCCAATTTTTTTTGCATGTCTGTCACGCTTAAATGTTTCAGATCATCAAACAAATTTAAATATTAGTCAAAGATAACACAAGTTAACACAAAATGTAGTTTTTAAATGAAGGTTTTTATTATGAAGGGAGAAAAAAAATCCAAACCCACATGGCCCTGTGTGAAAAAGTGTTTGCCCCCTCCTGTTAAAACATAACTTAACTGTGGTTTATCACACCCGAGTTCAATTTCTCTAGCCGCACCCAGGCCTGATTACTGCCACACCTGTTCTCAGTCAAGAAATCACTTCAATAGGACCTGCCTGACAAAGTGAAGTAGACCAAAAGATCCTCAAAAGCTAGACATCATGCTGAGATCCAAAGAAATTCAGGAACAAATGAGAAAGAAAGTAATTGAGATCTATCAGTCTGGAAAAGGTTATAAAGCCATTTCTAAAGCTTTGGGACTCCAGAGAACCACAGTGAGAACCATTATCCACAAATGGAGAAAACATGGAACAGTGGTGAACCTTCCCAGGAGTGGCCGGCCGACCAAAATTACTTCAAGAGTGCAGCGACGACTCATCCGAGAGGTCACAAAAGACCCCACAACAACATCCAAAGAACTGCAGGCCTCACTTGCCTCAGTTAAGGTCAGTGTTCATGACTCCACCATAAGAAAGAGACTCGGCAAAAATGGCTGCATGGCAGAGTTCCAAGACGAAAACTACCGCTGAGCCAAAAGAACATTAAGGCCCGTCTCATTTTTGCCAGAAAACATCTTGATGATCCCCAAGACTTTTGGGAAAATACTCTGTGGACTGACGAGACAAAAGTTGAACTTTTTGGAAGGTGTGTGTCCCGTTACATCTGGCGTAAAAGTAACACCGCATTTCAGAACAAGAACATCATACCAACAGTAAAATATGGTGGTGGTAGTGTGATGGTCTGGGGCTGTTTTGCTGCTTCAGGACCTGGAAGACTTGCTGCGATAAATGGAACCATGAATTCTACCGTCTACCAAGAAATCCTGGAGGAGAATGTCCGGCCATCTGTTCCGTGACCTCAAGCTGAAGCCAACTTGGGTTCTGCAGCAGGACAATGATTCAAAACACACCAGCAAGTCCACCTCTGAATGGCTGAAGAAAAACAAAATGAAGACTTTGGAGTGGCCTAGTCAAAGTCCTGACCTGAATCCTATTGAGATGATGTGGCATGACCTTAAAAAGGCAGTTGGTGCTGGAAAACCCTCCAATGTGGCTGAATTACAACAACTCTGCAAAATGAGTGGGCCAAAATTCCTCCACAGCTGTAAAAGACTCATTGCAAGTTATCGCAAACGCTTGATTGCAGTTGTTGCTGCTAAGGGTGGCCCAACCAGTTTTTAGGTTTAGGGGGCAAACACTTTTTCACACCACTGTACATCTGGAATCTGTGCCATCTGTGGAAGCCATTCTGGTCCTACATTTTGCATAAATACATTGATGCAGATCCCCTGTTTTGCTGAATTTTTTTGCACTGTACACAACCACACAGTCTTAAAGGCATGTTAAATTAATAACAGATGATTCATCCAAATACTGCGTGAACATATTGTTTTTGCGGATGGAAAAAAGAAAGAATCCTGCACACTTAAACCTTCAGGTGTTTTGACTGTGTTGAATCTTTTACTTCCTTCTATGTCTTTTTCAAAGTCTATTCAAACATCATAACAGCACATGAGGAAATGGCAACTTAATCATTAATGAGGGATGTTTGTTGAAGTTGTGGCATGCAAATATCCACTCTCCTTCACATGACATGAACTCTTATCTTTCATTCAGCTATTAAGCTAAACTATGCATATCTCACTGATCTGATGAAGCTGGACATGACTGTGGCAGACTGGTTTGGGACTTCAGATTCAGGCTGGGTTAGTAGAAGAGGAGGCGAGTTCTCCAGTGTGAGGTGCTAAAGTTTCGCCACGGCTGAGGAAGCAGATGAAGAAAAACTAAAACTGTGATACTTGCCTGTTTTCCGCTGCCGTCGGTTGAGCAGGTCATTGATGGCGGCTCTGAATCGTTTGGCTTCTTCTTCACTGGCGAAGTTCAGGCCAATCTGACAGCTCTGAAAGGAAGAAGAGGATGCAGGAAGTTTGCACACATCGTTACAAGGGAGGGTGTATAAAAACAAACATTTATCCTTACAGGTAGTTTAAAATAATAATAACAATAATAATAATAATAATAATGATGAAACAGCCAGATTAAGCACATAGTCACAGTATAACTGTGATAAAAAGTGAGATCAGACCTGAATGTGAATATGTGATTGTGTGTAAGGGTCCCTGATTATCAAACTTTATTAAACACACGGGACCTGATCAGTGAGGCCAGCTGCTGTGGACATTTATGCTTTTGAAGTAATCAAAAAGAGCTGGACACTTACGTCTCCTGCAAATGTAATGAAGTAGGGTCTGGAACTACAGATGGAGAAGTTGTGGTACAGTTCTTGTTCAAACATGATTTTACCTTCCTGCAAAGAACACGAGACAGAAAACATCAAGACATTGAGGAGATTCTTCCTGAAGTTCAGAAGGAACAAACCTGTGGAATATTCCCTGGTTAACAATCATCAAAGTCCCTTTGTATCCAAATGAGCTGATTCCTTTAAATTAAGTCACGATGCTAAAGCTCAGCCAACTAGCAGCTGATCTACTTTAACATTCTGCCAGAAAGTGAAGGAGCACATTTCCAAAAACACCTGACTAATCCTTCAAGATGCCATTGTGTTTAGTTAAAGCTTTAACCTTCTGAACCGCCAACTATTTTCAGGGTACTTTTACTACCTTCACTTTTAAGCTCATATCTTGGTCATTACAGGGGCTAACCCTTCATGCTATTCCTTGTTAATTCACGTCCGTCGGGTTTTAACAGTTGATAGATCAGTCTCCATTTCAAAATGAGTCTCACTCACCTTGATATCAAACACTCTGATGAAGTAGGATCTCTGTGGGTTGTCTTTAACCAGGCAGGCCACTCCACAGCATCTTTTCACCCAGCTGCAGCTCCGCTCAGACCCGTACACCTGGACCACCGCCGAACACAGGGTCTGAGCACACAGAGAAGGATAAGATGATGACTATCATCAGCTGTTTTTTTTTTAAATACTTAAAAATCTGTAAGAGCAGTACTGAAGTTGCTCAAACAAAAGAATTTTAACCACTTGATCTTCATCCACGTGGTTCCTTGTTAAAAGGGCTCCAAACTCCACATGAACGGTGTGACAAAGTAGCAACGAAGCAGCCGATCGTGAAGAGGAAATGTACATGATGCAAAACCGTTAAACGGCGATAAGGGCTGCTCACCCATGAGAGACCTTTTGAGATTACATTACATTTATACAGAGGACTTTAGTGGACCAAAATCAACTTGACAATATGAAGGACACGACAGAGACAGAGTATCTGATATTTTACCACAGTGTTTTAACCTTCATTTCTACAGAGCAGGAAGCAGGAGTCCCGCTGCTGTCCTCAGCACTACGTTGTCCTCGGACTGTTCTGGTTTTGTGGTTTTGAGGTTTCTGCAGAGGTCGCACTGTGTTAAATCCCGTGCCAGAATTTGCTCCCTCTGCGGCAGAAAGTAACTCTGGCCCGCTGGGGGAGGAAAGAGGAAATGCCACTGAGCCTGTTTCCTCCTCTGTGATTTATAAGCAGCGGGTCAGAAGAGCAGCAGGAAACACTTTTCGCCACGAAATCACTGCTCAGCATCACACAGGCAAGGTCATAGGTTGGCCGTTAAAAGCGTCGTTTGGGCTATGTAAATTCTCACAGTGAGGAAAGTATGCAGCAATAAATAGAGACCAACGCTGCAGACTCGGACTCCCCTGCAGGTCGCATTGGCTACTCCCTTAGCGTCTGATAACTACCAACTTGAGAAACAATACCACTAATGATGATTTTTATAACATAATTTATCATCTGTTAGACTGAGCCTCAAGGCACATATTGCTTTGAGTTAGTGCTAAAAATATTAATGAAATTACACATTAGTCGCTCAACAATTAACTCATTTCGATAAGTGATTGCTGTTTGCTTCTTAGATGTGAGAAGTTGTTGCTTTTCTCTTTTATATCATTGTTACTGAAGATTTCTGTTGTTTTGGACAAAGCAAGCAAATTGAAGACAACGCGCTCTGAAGTATAAACTAAAAAAAAAAAAATGTCCACTGGACATTCATATTAAACTTAAACATCAACCATTAAAGTCAGCAGCGTATAGCAGTTGACATTAAACCAGCAATGATACTAGCACTGCAGCAGTTTGCAGAAATGTTCTTGTTATATGCCCCCAGATAAATCCATCACAGAGCAGCTGTAGTAATTTGGCTACAGATATAAAGGGGCATTGCAAAAAATACAAATCATTTTAAAGGTGATCTTCATGTTTTTCATTGACTTACTATAAAGTTTGATTTTTTTTTTTTTTTTTTTTAGAGGACTGGAGTTAGGTAGATCAGCAAAATAACTTCAGTTATATCTATTTGACAAAAACTTTTGCTTTCTTTAGTGGCAACTGCCAAAGAGAACAGGAAAAATATCCAGAGACAAAGCTATGTAAAAAAAGAAAACTAAATAATACAGACGTTTTGTTTTAAGAAGTCAAATTTTGAACAAAGCATGGGTTTCATTATCTTTTTTCCAGTAGTTTTCCATGAAAGCTGCAGCACAATCCACCACCTGGTCAATAAACCACAACTTTGTTGAATTATAAGCCAGTCTAAAACTAGCAAATGTATGATTTGAATTAGAAACTGTTTGATCAAACAAGATTACAAATATGACCAAACATTGGTCAGCTTTTCATTTTCTGTGATAGAGTTCAGCCACTATCAAAATGCACGTCTACTCGTCGATGCGAATCAGTCTTTTCAATATAATTGACTGGTCTGACCTCGGAGCTCTGGTGTGTTGCCCTGCAGGCAGCTGCATCTCGCTGCTGACCCTGCAGGCTCAGCTCCAGCTCCGCCTTTGAAAACCTGCAGTAGCCGACATTAAAACCTGCTGAGCTGTCCTGCAGATATCGCAGCATATCACCTCCCAATAGATCATTAAACCCAATACTCGCATATAAGAGGATTTTTGTACCTCGGTATGAGTCAGTGTAAAAGTGCAGGGAGGATAAAAACACGTTCAGAGGAGAAACATTTAGATGTTGCTGTGTTCCAGGTTAAAAAGGAATATTTTATGAGTTCAAATGGTTTGTGAAGCAGCCCTGCAATGTCTACGTGAAATCCATAAAAAAACAACTGACTTAATTTGACAATGTTCATGAAAAGAGCGTCATAGACTCTTTCGTATCTCCATACATCGAGGACAAACATAACCGTCTTTGATGAAGTAGAAGGAAATGCTGCACTGCAACAATTCCTTGCTCCAGCAACATTTTCTCAGATGAATCAACACAGTTAACCATTTCAAGCTGGAAAACAGCTAAACATACGGTTTAAAAAAAAAAGGGAGAGGAAAAAGTGGTTATAAAGGCTAGCTTGAGCCAGTTTAAAACTCGGCATGTTAAAACAATTATTGGAAATAAATTAATCCCAATGTGTCTGGTGTACCACCTGGAACCCTCCTGGGGGCTCCTGCAGTTCAATGCACATGTATACTAGTTACACTGAATCTAAAACTCCATTTGTATTTATTTAGCCTATATAATATCCATAACAGCACGTGGTGACACCTTTTAATTGCTAATTTTGCCCAAAAACGATACTCTTGTTTATAATGACATAAAAGCATAGTAAATATTTGCTTTGAAGCTGCAAACTGCTAATATTTGGCAATTTTGGCTTGACTGTTGTCCAAAAATCAATTAATTGTCTGAATCTCCCATCACTAATTACAGATATAAACACATTATAGCATTGCACTACACTATTTCTACCCTATGTATGTTTTGCCTAGCCAACAGTTCAAATTAGTTTTACTATTGCATAAAACCAAGAAACCCTGTAAATATGATAACCCCTTAGATTAAATACAACCGGTTAATTCTAAAATTTTTGAAGTAGACCAATATGCGATTTCAATAAAATATCTTGTCAATTCTTTCAGGGCTTACTTCAACTAGTGTTTACTATTTTAGGGTCTGGAAATGTACATAGGCCTATTTGCAAAATGTTACAGATCTCAGTCAGGGAGAAATACAGCATGCAAATTATTGTTACATACGTAAACCCTTAAGAAGAAAATATATTATTTTAATAAATCGTCGTTATTTATGTCTGACTTTCAAGATTTTACTTTTTATGCCTAATCACTATTTGGATCACTGAGCCCTCAAACTACAAGCCAATGAAATAACCAAACAAAGATATGACGTCGCCATACATTAACAACAAACAAAATATAGGTAAACATGTAAACAGTAAACGTAAAGAAGTACGAATGGTCACATATGTCTTGAGTATCGCAGTGCCCCCGGTTTGAGTATCACGGTGGTGTCCAAACTGGTTTATGGTGCTTCATTTATACTGAGGGAATAAGGGAAGCATTAAGAAGTAACACATGAATTTCTAATATATCTGGTGATTGCACCTGCACCCAATATGAACCTGCAGGTGGAAAACAAACGGGGGAACTTACGGCGCATTTCCTGCCCAGGTAACCGAAGAGGCACTCGTTCTCCTGCGGGGTCAGGAGCAAGGAGCCGACGTTAGCAGCCCTGCGGGGCGGCTGGTGGCTATTCATGGCTCCGAATTCTTATAGTAAACCCCCAAAACGATGCAATTATCCCCGGAATGGGCTCAGCAAACACTATTAATTACAGAAAATCCATGCGGGCTCCGGTTGCTGTGGCCTGCAACCGGTTCATCTCCGCTCGGTCCAACTCCGGGCAGGAGGGCGGAGAAGGAGGACGGGGGTAGTGTTCCGGGCCTGTTCCTGCTCGAGAAATAACCTGAACTTTTCCGTTGGGTGTTAAATATAAAACTAAGGACTCGCTACGTGGCTATTGGCGGATAGACGCTCAACTTTTACTCCTAAAGTACAGCACCAGCAGCACCAGCAGCAGTACTGATGCGTACATCCAACATGGCAGCAGGAGGGAACAGACCACTTTAAAGAGGCAGCAGAGGGGGGTGTTGGTTTTAAGGAATTCGGTAAATATCCACTGTAATATGGGTTGTACTGCGACGTTGGCGAACAGAGATGCAGAAATTTACGATTTGACATTTATTTTCAAATTAAAACTCTATGGTACAGATGATTTTTTTTTGAGTCATGGTGAGTGTAAAATTTGTCTGGAAAAGCCCAAATGGTTCGGTCCGATGTGGTAGCAGGAATGCAGGTCTGCGGAGGGGAGGGGAGGGGAGGGAAGGGTGTTTAGTGCGTAGTGTGACGCAGCCAGAGGAGGAGCCAGATGGTAGACGTGAGGACGTAAACGATGCCGCTCGGCATGAATAATGTATACATTTGTTGAATATTTTGTTCGATGCTGGGAGAAAATAATGAAATGTAATATAGAACACATAAAGATGACCAACAATGCTTATGTTGTCACATAAAATGACTTCATATAAATAGGCTAAATGAATTGAGGCAAATAACAAAGCAAAATACAGCCTGCAGTTTTTTATTCAATTAAAATAAAATGTAACATTATTATAATGATCATCGTTAGATTTGATTACGATAACACTGCTGTTGTACTGATTTGAGTCTGCATTGTTTTGAGGATGATACAAAACTTTGATTGCACTGAAGTTTATGTTGATCCTCTCTGTCAGTAAGAAGAGCCCTGGACTCACAGCATATAAAGTAGAGTATATGTAGATCTTGCATCTCTTCTGCAGTTTACAGAAAAGTAAATGCAAAATTATGGGCCTACGTCACTCAGACCCTTCTTGGAAACCATTAATTTGCCTCAAAACAACAAGTGATGAGTCGGTTCTCATAGTCAACAGGTGGAATGGAGGAGAAATGAGAAATAAGAAACAGCAAGGCTCGTGGGACATTCCTGGTAAGGATCGTACCTATACCAACAGCAGTCCGAAGAAGTGTTCAGAAATGTGCTGCAACAAGTCTGATCGATGATGACCCCAACTTTCAACCTACAGCACTCAAAGGATCTGCTGCTCATGTCTTAGTGCCAGATACCACACGTTACTTTTGGAGTTCATCCTTTTGGAGCTGCTTTGGTGGCATGAAAACGACCATTATCATTCATGTATTGGCTGTAGAAGAGATAGCATCCTTACATTAGGGAAACGAGAAGATACAGCTCTTTTCTAAAAGTCAAAATAACTTTAATTACATTTTAGGTGGAAGTCTGGATGATTAAATGAGGTAGAGGGTTTTAAAAGTGGAGGTGGCAGATGGACAGACATCAGCGCCAGTCGGCGTCATGTAGGTGCTGTCTGAATGAAGCAGGGTTAAAGTCCATCAGCAGCCTTAACACCAACACTAATCTGTGCACCAGCTGCTTCTACTCCCTATAGTATAAAACATTGTAGAGAGGCCAAACAGACAGTTAAAAGACCATTCACAAGTATCAAAGAAGCTGCACTCTTACATGACATCCTGCCAGTGCCCCTCAAAGCTGCAGCAGTAAAGTTTCTTTCTGTTGAGGGCGTTGCTGAACGAAAATATTATTAAAAGCTTATGGAGCAAATTGACCTGTAGAGGCCTTTTGGACGGCAGCGCAATGTCCAGGTTGCCTTTGATAACACCGAAGATTTAACATGACCTGGAAGATTACGAATCTTCACAGACATCACAAGGGTGCGTCCTCTGGAAAGCAGAAATGAGATTTGGAACATGTAATGGCACTCTGACCATTAGTTGTTTAATTTTTTTTTAATCCATGCTAGCGGAAAAGTCGCTCTTCTGACAGTCTGACTGAAATATTTCAACAACTATGGATTTCCAAAATATCTCCTGCAGGCATTCATTGTCAGAAACTGCTTCGACTTTGGTCATCCCCTCACTTCATCTAATGCCACCACCAGGTCCAAGTTATTTTTTTTTTTTTATTCCATAAAATATCTCATCATCTACTGTGTATACTGTGTATGTATTTTCTGAAAATGTTGTACAGATGGTGGCCACAAAATGAATCCTACTAACGTTGGCTTCACCCTGACTTTTCCTGGTGCTACAATAAAGTTGTGGTTATGGGTGAAATGTCTCAACATCTGTTGGACGGATTGAAATTTGGTTCAGACATTTGTTGTTCCTCTCTGGATAACTTATAATCACCTTGGTGACCTTCCAGCTTTTTCTATGATCAGATACAAATTTTGAAGTTGTCCAATACTTTGATTTAAAACTAAATACATGCAAACTTAATGACATTCCTATTAAGGCCCAGCTCTATTATGTTTTTAGTACTTAGTAAAAAAAATATCACTACTGGCTAAACTGAGATGTTGAGCATCGCTCTGCTGAAGTACATCAAAAAGCCACAAGCATAGATAGTTTTAGAAAACAAAAAGGCACAAAATGCCATGGCGTGTAGGGGCCACGCACTGCAGCTTAAAGGTCAACGGAGCTGTTTCCTCCTCAATAAATTTCCATTTTTTTTCTTATCTAGTTTCATAAACACCTGTGAAAGAGATAGTGTGATTATCCTAACTTCAACAAGTAAGGGGAAGTGGGGGAGGGGAGATTCCATCAGAAGAGACCCTGCAAGTCCTCTGACCAGATTTAGTGATTTGCTTATCAAATCCCTGTTTCCGTTTGGCTACATCAATCCGGACGTATGCAACTTGGAAAAAACTGAAAAAACTAACTTTCCTCTATCAGTGTTTCAGCAGTTATTCTTTCAGACAGAAACAATTTTTCAAACCTTTCAGTCTTGCAGCCCAGCGTGATGAGCCAAGTGCTGCAACTGCTCCGCTGACCTGCCAGGACTTTATGTATTTGTACTTGTACTTGTACTTGTACTTGTAATGGAGTACAATAATACACAAGAATAATTTCTAATGTAATGAATCTTAATACTTATTCCACTGTGGTGCACTGTGCACCTCTTAAGATGATGTGTCAGGTGCACTTTTCAACCATTCCAATTGCTTACCCATGTGACAGTGCAAGAGAATATTACTGCAATTTACTGGTGCAACCACTAGATGGTAGAAGACACTGTGCGGTCCAACTTCACCTCTCCCTTTGTCAGTGGTGAAATGATCGGCAATACCGCCTTCCATTGGAAGTAAAGGTCCTGCACTGTAAATTATACTTGGGTACAAAGCATTATGTACTTAAGCATCAAAACTATCACTTATGGCCCCTGTCATTGTGAATTTATAATCCTACTGGATTATCATGATTTGGTATTACAACCCAGTTTCCAAAGAAATTGGGAAGCTGTATAAAATGTAAATAAAAACAGAATAGAATGATTTGAAAAACCACCTAAACCCATACTTTTTCAGAATAGACCAAAGGCAACATATCAAATGTTGAAACTGAGAAATTTGATTGTTTCATGAAAACTACTTATTTTTAATCTGAAGCCAGCAACATGTCTCATAAAAGTTGGCACAGGGTCAACAAAAGACTGGAAAAGTTGTGTAATAATAAATGTAAAAAAACACAATCTCACAACTAATTTTATTTTTAATTGGCAACAGATCAGTACCATGATTGAGTATAAAAATAATATTTCAGAGAGGCAGAGTCTCAGCAGTGAAGATGGTTACAGGTTCACCACTCTGTGAATTGTGGACGCTGCATCCTCGGGGCAAAAGAGGAGAGGGACCATCCAGCCTGAAAAGCCAGCATCTGTGATGGTACAGGGATGCATTAGTGCACATGGCATAGGTAGCTGACACATCTGGGAGAGCACAATCAATGCTGAATGATATTTACAGGTATTGGATATGCTGCCATCCAGACAACTTTTCTTTCACAGCAGGTTTTGTTCATTTCAGCAAAACAATGTCAAACTACAATCTGCGCATATTTCCTCTGCGTGACTCTCAAGCAGAAGAGTCCGGGTGCTAAACTGGCCTGCCAGCAGTCTAGACCTGTCGCCCGTTTAAAACATCTTCCTTCATCTGTCTGTGGCGATGCACATAAGAATTTCTTTTCTTCTAATTTATTGAAATTTATGGATAAGTTAATTCAGAAGATCTGTTCTCTTTTCATTCCTCTGTGGATGTGCTTTGCGTGTTGCTTTCTTTTCTTCGTCATTTCTCGCATTCATAACCTTATTGTCACCATACTTGGCCAATGATCTCTCCGCCCATTTTTGGAGCTAATCAATTTCTCGTCGCTCTTCTTTAGCATTGTAATTCTGTCTTTCAGACCTTCTGACGCACAACCCTCCTTCTCTCCATCACTACTTTATCCATCTGTTTTTTATGGGAACCTCAAATAAAGTTTATTATGCATATTCCACCACCTTCAGCGTGGTCCTGTCATATCCCTTACACCCATTTGGGACAACGCTTAATGAAGTGGCCTGTCATTGTCTCAGTCTAATCGCCCAAATCTGTTACACAAACTGTAATTTTTTTTTAACAAATTGTATTTCACTCCAACTGATATCTCCTTTATTGAATTTAAATTCATGAAGCTAAAGTTAAAGAATGTTCTTTTCTTTTATCAACAAGTGTCTATGTGCCTTTGATCAGGGCCCCTGTCCCCTGTGGTGGAATGTAATTAAGTACATTTCCTCAAGTACTGTATAAGTACAAATTTGAGGTATTTGTACTTTACTTGAGTATTTCCATTTTAACTTTATACTATTGTAAATGTTTTACTCCATTACATTTGTCTGACAGGTTTAGTTTTTAGTTACTTTTGAGATTACGGTTTTTCATACCCTTTCTATCGAGTGAAAATCCTGTATCTCCAGATTTGGTGATTTTGAATTAGAATTCTTTGAGAAAATCAAGGATTAGACATTGCTTTATGGGCTAAGCAAATTCTTTGACTTTAACATTTAGAAAAAACAATCTTATTTGCTTCATAAAAATAATAACGATAATAATAATGTCTTATTTTAGGTGAAGCACTATGTATATTTAAAAAATTTCCCCTCGGGGATTAATAAAGTAAATACCTACCTACCTACCTATGTAACTCAAGTTGAGAAAAGTGCTATAGAAATACATTTTTTAATATTATGATTATCTTGTGTAAGAGGATGCACCTCATACACAATGTCACCCACCTGCATGTACGCATTCATTCATTCATGAGCCAGGAAATGCACGAGACATTCTTCTGAGAGCTCATAGAGAGTAACACTGAAGGTAATCCATGTTGCCACAGGGTCTGTTACATTTCCACCAGAAGATGAATAGGTGTTGTTCACAAAATGTTTATCTATTACTTTTAAATAATCTGTAATAAAGGACTAGCCGAGAGATTTGTAATTGCTTTGTTAACTGCTCACAACGATCTGTTTCTGTGTTTGATGAATGACTACCACCAGTATTAAAGCTTACAAATAGCCAATCACATGGGCTCTATGCAGCCCACATATCGTGTGTTACACACAGGTATTAATATCATATTTCCAGAGATAACAATTCATACAAGATTTCAAAATTACATTTTCGACAATATAGCCCAAAATATATGAAAAAAAGAAAAGCAGTTGCATATTTTGCTCCAAATTATAAAGTAATAATATTTTTCAGGGTGCTCTTCCATCATGTAGATATTTTTAATTCAGTAAAGGATTTGTGTGCCTCTGCGTCACTCAAAATGACTTGAAATTCATTCAATAAGTTGAAAAAAGCTTTGCTTCTCTGTGGCCTAACCTAGACTCTGTTCTCTCACTCACACTCACACTCACACTCACAAGCACACTCGCACTCTGCCAGTGTAATCTAATCAAAAGGGTGCTGATTACTATGATGGGTATCATCCTGTCTGTCTGTCTGTGGTGTTTCCTGTCCACATGTTCAGTCAAAGATTGGGCTATCCCACAATCAAGGCCACAAATGAATTAAAATCCTTCTCGTAGCTGTTGAGATGTATCAGGCTGGACCAAGGTGATGAACAAACACTTCTATAGACTCAGATTAAACAACACATAGAAGCTACAGACAATTTAAAGTACAGTCAGATAGCAAAGCAGCAGCAGACAAAGCAGATCAATACATACATAATGTTCCATTAATGTGTCCCTATTTTACACAGTTTTTTGTGACCAAACACATCCAGAGTAGGTTTGAATGGATTGCTCAGTTTTCAATCATTTTTTTATCTGAAGTTTTGAGTGTCTAAGTGGTGTCTGAACTAACAGTTGTGTCAGCAGCTTAATGCAGGTGCGAAGGAGGTCTGAAAGCTTGCATGCCTGCTTTTTCGAGAGAAACACTTTTTAACTGATGACAAAGATTTATGGAAACCAGCCTTTCCCCTTATTCCTTCCAGCTTTGTCATCCAGCAATAACATCCATCTTCTCTGCTCAGCATTTCTAATATTTCTACAGCTGACAGGAACTGTTTTACTTCTATGTTCTGCATTATAAAACAAAGGTGCTGCTGCTGCTGCAGTTTGTCTGTGTGGTAGACCTGCACAGCAGCTTCACACAGATATCCCTGTCTAATCTGCGAATATATTAAGACACCTGCTGCTATCAGAAGAAAAAACAAAACTGCCCAGCAGTCTAACGCCTTTCTGTACTCCCTTCTGCAATGGTTCCAAATCCCTAGACCCCAGAACAAATACCAGGCTGGAGAGACTGCTGTTCATTTCCCGTTTCAAACTAAAAAAATCAGGTTGATTCCATTTTATAACTTTGACTTTATGTTTATTGTTGTAACCATAAAAACAAATTTCCTTGAACCTGAAGGAACAGCTTGTTTTAACCCAAATCATGATCTTTTCCCAAACCTAACCCAGGAGATGAAAAAGTCCTGGCATAAAATTATGTGAGGGACACATGAGCAGGAATTTGAAACTGATTCGTCTGCGTTAAGAAAGTCAATCTTAAAAATCCGCTGAGGTCACAATTGTCGCACAAAAAAATTAAAACAGCCATTGAATTTTGATCACCAGAGCCCAAAAGGAACCTCTAAGTTTCTTGGAGCTTTCCCAGACATTAGTCACTAGAGGTCAAAGGTTTGGGGAACTTTTGGTGGATACACTATAAATAAAGGAAAAAACACAACAGGAGTTATCCGAGATGCTGGCCTGGTATTTACTGACCCGAGTTCACTTTAAGAACAGAATCTGGCCAGACTCTGTCGTGGGTTGATAGAAACCATTAAAGCAGCCTTTAACCAATCGGCACTGACCACTATAATGCATGTTGTGCAAGTCGAAATGTATGCATAGTTCTTTCCCTGGTCTCAATAACTTAATATTTGCTGTTCATATTGCTATAGCTGGCTCCACCACCGCTGGCATTATCGAAGCTACAATTTAAAACAAATGCTGGACTGATTGGTCAGCCCATCAGAGTGGCTTAACAAATCTATGTGCAAACAGGGTTTCCAGAGTACAGCCACACCTTTTCAAATTGAACCTGTGAGCAATAGGTGGGCGGAGCCAGACTAGTGAGGAGCACTCATTTGTACAGATTCATTCTCAAGTGGAATTTATGAGTAGAAAAGGTGAACAACTGCTTGAAACAAGTAGTTACAACACATTTTTACAGTTTAAAGAATTTTATTTGCTTGACTTGTGACTTTGTATTTCCAAGACTTGGAATGACACTCTCAATTTTGCATATTCACCGATTGATATAGTTCAAAAGAGAGTTCAGTACGAGTGCAAAGTATTTGTTGGAACGTGTAACTTGCACTTCCCCATTTTTGTGCACACATTGCATGAATCTTAAGGAGAGATGAAACAGATAGGATCAGATATCAAAACTGAACATGACGAAATTGCTGTTTCACTAAAGAGTTGACAGGGCCTTTGAAAAAAAAAAAAAAAAAAAAGGAAAGACAATGATGAAAGAATGATACTCTGCATATATGTGTTAGCATAAAGAAACAAGGTGCAGCTAGTGGCTTTACAATCAATTGTGCCACATCTAAAATCAAAGTTTCAATCAGTCAGAAGGCCCTTTAAGGTGGAACATACACAGGCATGTCAGTATCTAATTAACTGGCAGCTGTAACACACACCATTATACTAATGGAAGAAAGTGAGGCCACATAAATATCCTTACCTCAGCAGGTAATACTGTTCACTTGTTTCTCCAGGAAGTTCTTCAGATGAAGGAATGTACCGTGATTTGATCTGATGTGCGCTAATGTTTAGCTGTAAGCTACTCTAAAGTCAGTTTGAGACGATACTGCGTGACAGCTGTTAGGAAGCTTGATGATAAAGTAAACTTGAGTGTTAAGGTTGTCTGTTTGTGTAGCTGTAATGTGATGTTTCTGGACATTTGTGTGGTGCTGATGCAGAGGTGAGGCTGTACAGACAGTCACTTTGTAATCTTACCCATGTTTTCTCAGCTGGAAGGATACAGATGGGAGAGAAGAAGAATTGAGGCAGTGTCGGGAATCAGCCCCATAACTAACCCTGAAGACACTGATATCATGATGTCTGTATTGTTTTGGAATTTAGCAATTTGGTGATTGAGAAAAAAAAAAAAAAAAAAAAAAAAGAATAGATAGATTGTGATTCAATATTAAAATCTTTTTTTTGTACAATTTCTGCCAGATAAATATTTTTTCTCACCGTGTGGAGATGCATTTCAATCTTTCTGGCAAGAAACACAATAGTTCAATTATTCAAATGAATAATAAATGTATCTCAATGTATCCTAATGCCTTCGGTGGTCTCTTCACTTCGATCAGCACGTCAATATTATTCATTTGTTCAATACTAAAGACAGTAATAACTATCAAAAGGGTTAAGGTGTTTCCAAACCAAAAACCATGGTTTGGACAGAGATGTCCAGTCTCTACTCAGAGCTTGGGATGCTGCTTTCAGGACAGGTGACATGCTGGCCTACAGAAGTGCCCGGAGAGACCTGTAGAATGGAATCAGAGAAGCAAAGAGTAGTAAAATGCAGCACATTGAGGGATACTTTGAAAAAAGGTAAAGTCCTGGAGCATGTGTAGAGGAATTAAGTCCATAACGGACCACAAGAGCAAACACTTCACTGACCAACCATGACAGTGCACTCCCAAGCATCCTTAACCAGTTCTTTGCATGCTTCAACACACAGAACAGCAGAGTGAGAGCTCACAAGACTCTACCTGAGGAGGAGCAGGCATTCGTCCTGCAGCACCACCAATTCAGACCCACTCTAAAGAAACTAGATATCACCAAAGTGCCAGGACCAGGCTGTACATTGAGCTCACGTGCTGACCAGCTGGCAGTTTACTTCTTTAACCTGTCCCTACAACAGGCTGTAGTCCCACATGTCTCAAATCCACCACTGTCGTCCAGGTGCCCAAAGAGGCAGCAGTAAATAGCCTTAATGACTACTCCCCAGTTGCCCTGACCCCAGTCATTATAATGTGCTTTGAGAAGATTATACTAACCCACAGCAAGGACATCGTCCCCACAGATCTGCACAGCCGCCATTTTGCACATCGAGGGAACAGATCTACAGAGGATGTTGTCTCAATTTCACTTCTTACAGCCCTGCCCCACTTACAACATCCTACCACATATTGTATGTTAGGATGCTTTTTGTTGATTTCAGCTCTGCTTTCAATACAGTAATCATCCATAAACTGGTACACAAACTCATCAACTACACCCCTCACTCTGTTAATGGATTATAGACTCCCTTACTAACTGACTGAAGGTCAGGATGGGTAACCACACATCCTGAACACAGGTGCACAACAGGACTGTGTGCTCAGCCAAGTCCTCCGCACTCACTTCACCCACAACTGTACCCCCTTCCACCTCTCCGACACCACAGTGATGTTTGCTGGTGACACCGCTGTGGTGGGACTGATACCCGAAATTGAGGAGACCCACAATAGACAGGAGGTCCAGCATCTGACCGAGTAGTGTTCAGACAAAAAAATCTGGTCTTGAACACCACGAAAACAAAGGAGATCAAGTTGGACTTTAGAAGGTCCTGTTAGGATATGGTGTTGTAACGGACCCAGATGCAGACACAGTAGGAAGATGTCTTTTATGACCCAGGAAGTCCTTTATTCTCTCCAAACACTGACACACAGTAGGCAGAGAAAACACAACATACAAGTCTGTACGAGGCCAATGTTCAGTGAGGAGTCCAATCTCCTCTCCTCTCTACTCCTGAGCCGGAAGCTGGCTCCGTTGCGGATTGCGGCTGGCAGGCAGGCAGACAGGTACGTAGCATGGGCGTGGCTTTGCTGGGGAATCCCGAGGTTTCTACCAAGCCAGCGGCAGGCTGACTAGCTTTGTGGGGAAATCCCGAGGTCCTCCACAAGCACAGCAGACAGGCAGGGTCACTGTGTGACATTCGAAGCTTGACACAGGATTGCCAATGCTTCTCAGCTGATCTCTGAGGAGGATAGTACGAGGAACACGAAACAAAATAATAACAATAACAAACAGACAGGGAAATGACGCACACATGAGGAGAGGTGATCGGGGACACAAATAGAGGGAAACACACTAGGATCAGACAGGAATCCTCACAGGTCCAGGAAGATCATGCAACAGCCACTTCATATAAACGGAGGAGAAGGTGAACAGAGTCAACGAGATCACGTTCCTGGGAATCCACATTGCTCAAGGGCTAACATGGTCCCTCAACACTTCCCATCTGGTGAAGAAAACCCAGCAGAGGCTTCACTTCTTAAGCAAACTTTAAAAAGCTAGACTCCGCCCACCCGCTTGCAGTTGCTCCATTAATTGCACCGGCCTAATTTACATGTATACAGTGGGTACGGAAAGTATTCAGACCCCTTTAAATTTTTCACTCTTTGTTTCATTGCAGCCATTTGCTAAAATCAAAAAAGTTCATTTTATTTCTCATTAATGTACACTCAGCACCCCATCTTGACAGAAAAAAACAGAAATGTAGAAATTTGTGCAAATTTATTAAAAAAGAAAAACTGAAATATCACATGGTCATAAGTATTCAGACCCTTTCCTGTGACACTCATATTTAACTCACATGCTGTCCATTTCTTCTGATCCTCCTTGAGATGGTTCTACTCCTTCATTGGAGTCCAGCTGTGTTTAATTAAACTGATTGGACTTGATTAGGAAAGGCACACACCTGTCTATATAAGACCTTACAGCTCACAGTGCATGTCAGAGCAAATGAGGATCATGAGGTCGAAGGAACTGTCCAAGGAGCTCAGAGACAGAATTGTGGCAAGGCACAGATCTGGCCAAGGTTACAAAATAATTTCTGCAGCACTCAAGGTTCCTAAGAGCACAGTGGCCTCCATAATCCTTAAATGGAAGAAGTTTGGGACGACCAGAACTCTTCCTAGACCTGACCGTCCAGCCAAACTGAGCAATTGTGGGAGAAGAGCCTTGGTGAGAGAGGTAAAGAAGAACCCAAAGATCACTGTGGCTGAGCTCCAGAGATGCAGTAGGGAGATGGGAGAAAGTTCCACAAAGTCAACTATCACTGCAGCCCTCCACCAGTCGGGGCTTTATGGCCGAGTGGCCCGATGGAAGCCTCTCCTCAGTGCAAGACATATGAAAGCCCGCATAGAGTTTGCCAAAAAACACATGAAGGACTCCCAGACTATGAGAAATAAGATTCTCTGGTCTGATGAGACCAAGATTGAACTTTTTGGCGTTAATTCTAAGCGGTATGTGTGGAGAAAACCAGGCACTGCTCATCACCTGCCCAATACAATCCCAACAGTGAAACATGGTGGTGGCAGCATCATGCTATGGGGGTGTTTTTCAGCTGCAGGGACAGGACGACTGGTTGCAATTGAAGGAAAGATGAATGCGGCCAAGTACAGAGATATCCTGGAAGAAAACCTCTTCCAGGTGCTCTGGACCTCAGACTGGGCCGAAGGTTCACCTTCCAACAAGACAATGACCCTAAGCACACAGCTAAAATAACAAAGGAGTGGCTTCAGAACAACTCTGTGACCATTCTTGACTGGCCCAGCCAGAGCCCTGACCTAAACCCAATTGAGCATCTCTGGAGAGACCTGAAAATGGCTGTCCACCAACGTTCACCATCCAACCTGACGGAACTGGAGAGGATCTGCAAGGAAGAATGGCAGAGAATCCCCAAATCCAGGTGTGAAAAGCTTGTTGCATCATTCCCAAGAAGACTCATGGCTGTACTAGCTCAAAAGGGTGCTTCTACTCAATACTGAGCAAAGGGTCTGAATACTTATGACCATGTGATATTTCAGTTTTTCTTTTTTAATAAATTTGCACAAATTTCTACATTTCTGTTTTTTTCTGTCAAGATGGGGTGCTGAGTGTACATTAATGAGAAATAAAATGAACTTTTTTGATTTTAGCAAATAGCTGCAATGAAACAAAGAGTGACAAATTTAAAGGGGTCTGAATACTTTCCGTACCCACTGTATATCTATGCCAAACCTTACACATCCCTGATCAAGGAGAGGTAGTATTTTTAGTGTCTTACATTTTTTTGTCTCATAAAACCTTTTTTTTTTTGGGAAACATTTTTACCCCAAGTAAGTAGGAAATCGTTTCATTTCATAAATCACTTAATATAATTTAATTAATCAATAGATAATCTTTTTCCACAATAAAGGGTAAAATGTATTCCAGTCTGACTACTGTTACTTTCTGTTTGGTCCAGTAAATGAGGGTCCTGTTGGTTGGGGAGGAGGGATCAAACCAACAATAGTGGGGCATCTCTGCCCTGATGACGTCCATGGGACCTGACAGGCAGGGGGACCAAGACAGAGACATGATTCAACCGCTTATCTGATGGATAACATTTTCTGAAGTTTAAAACACCAACAGACTCAAAAATCATCCAACAGGAAGTCTTCATCTTCAGCAGTCAGCAGAGGAGGGGCAGGTATGTTATTTTCTCCAGAAAATTGTTGTCATTAGCTTTTACATAGTTTTTTTTTTACCTCATCAAACCAATTTCTATAGTTTCTATAGTCCCTGGTAATTGTGATGTGCTGCTAATGTTTGCGATCACTGATTTAAATGTATGGCTTGGGTTAGACAGAAAAACGTTTAACACAGACTGAAAGCCAGGCTGGTGGCAGTCTCAACAATTATGATTTTGTCAGCTTAAGTTAGCCAGACTCAGCTAATACTAACAGCCAAACTCAGTAGTAAGTGGGTTGAAATCGCTCTCTCTGGACTTTCATGTTTCCAGGTAACTCTAACCTTTCTTTTAAATTTTATACTTACAATTGGAGGAACGATTTGATGGAAACACTCGACTAAACTAAAGCTTATTCCTACCCTTGCCTTACCTACGAGAGTGAATCAAAAAGTTACGAGACATGGGTATAATCTTTATGAGTAAGTATTCCAATTTTCGTCACTTGATCAACAACAGCACCTGAGTTGCACACGTTCTTTTTTACCGATATCAGATATTACCCAACGGTCGACCTGAAACTTGAATGGAGAGAGAAGTTTATGTCAAATCTTTGGGGAACAGAAAGAAGTGCACTGTTCACATCTTAAAACCTATTAATCCACACTCATGTTAAACATCTTTATGTCTAAAGTAAAAGTTGCAAAGAAAACTTCCTGAGCTCAAAAGTTTAAATTTACCACAAAGGAAAATATTGCACTTTCATTTGAAGATGAAGGTTTGTGTTTGTTTTTTGCGATCAGTACTGTATTTAGATTTACACTAACATACAAATCGATTAAAAATCCACAGTAACACACTGTACAAAGCTTAAACAATAAGAAACCTTTGAGATTACAGTAATAATACTGTGACAAAAACAACATCTACAGAGACATACAGAACACAGTTTATAAAGACAGAAATTGTTGAGAATACTTTAAGCTAATTATACCTACTGGAACTTATCCTAGCTGACTTTGGTCCATCTGAGGGCCAACACAAAAACACTGACAACCACTTACAATCACAGTCACACTTACGGCAGATTTAGAATCACAAATTAACCAAACAGGGACTGTGGAAAGATGCCGGATTACCTGCAGAAGCCAGATGGATGGACACCCTGGTGTGAAAATCAAATGTAAAATTCAGGTTGTTGTTGTTGTTGCAAGAGAGAAGTATCTGAGCACTTTTGTTAATAAAACCATAAAATCCCATCTGGAAACTGTAGCAAAGAGGCCGCAGCATGAAAACCCACACATGAATATATTTAAGACACCAATAAAACCTGGAAACTAACGACATATAATCAGTGTGCGTCAAAGTGCTGTAGTATGAAGGCCTCATTAGGCTTCAAGTAAAAAAAGGTTTGTATGACATTTCAACAATGCAGCAAGCACTTGGTTTTGCAAATGTATATTGTATCTGTGTGTTTGAGGATACATGAGGTTTGCAATGATTGAATCCTGTTCTACAAGGGGAGAGTCGAGGTAAAGGGAATCGAAAATGCGCAATGCATTGTGGTACTTTTAGGCACTGACAACAATGTTCCAAAAGCAGGAAAGCTCTGAAAAAAAAAAAATCTGTTTTCTTTTTCATTATAGCACACACTGAGGAATCCCTGCAATTGACTACATTTACCACCAGAAATGTGTCAACATCCACATAAAAAGCAGCAAATATTTCCTTTAATTTACTCTTAGCACATTTTTATTTATTTATTTATTTATTTTATTTGCAGACCGCTACCATGATCAATGATGTTAAATCAGCTCACTTATTTAAGAAATGTGGCCTCATCTTGCACACAATTTTGGAACACACACACAATCTGCATACAAGGTGGGAGTCAAATCAGCAGCCTGACTCAGAGTTTCTATGGTTTAAAAGCTCCCAACACACACGCACACGCACGCACGCACACGCTCACTCGCACACTCGCACACACACACACACACACACACACACACACACACACACACACTCAATGATGTGTGGTGTCCCTGTAAATGGGTAGTCACTCTGTCTCTGGTTGTTGGACATTAACGCTGGATCATTAACTGCTAATTCATGGCTAGCTTCATATTTTCCAGATTACACTATATCTGCTTGTCATGAATTAAACATACCTACTAAAAGTCATTTAGACCAGCCTGAGAGCCCAAACACATAACCACATCTGCACACACTTCTGCCAAAATACCACAGATAAAATCCAGCTAAAAAGCAAGCAAGAAAAAGTTTGACCACAATTTAGCAAGCTTAACAAATCATTAATTCTTCAGATCTCATCAAATGTTGCAGTAATGTGTATGGGGCTAAGGCCAAGTTTTAAAGCTGCTGTGTTTTTAGAGCCTTTCCAAAACCACAAAGACAAAAGCTTTAATTGTAGGGCTGGATTTAACAATGGGTTATCGTGGACAAAATTGTTGGTACCCTTCCGTTAAAGAAATAAAAACCCACAATGGTCACTGAAATAACTTGAAACTGACAAAAATAATAATAAATAAAAATTTACTGAAAATTAACTAATGAAAATCAGACATTGCGTTTGAATTATGGTTCAACAGAATCATTTAAAAAAAACAAAAACTAATGAAAATGGCCTGGACAAAAATGATGGTACCCCAAGAAAAGATTGAAAATAATTTGACCATAGGGACATGTTAAACTAAGGTGTGTCCTCTAATTACCATCACAGGTGTCTTCAAACTTGTAATCAGTCAGTCTGCCTATTTAAAGGGTGAAAAGTAGTCACTGTGCTGTTTGGTATCATGGTGTGTACCACAATGAACATGGACCACAGGAAGCTAAGGAGAGTTGTCTCAGGACATTAGAAAGAAAATTATAGATTAATATTATTAAGGTCCACGGGACTGTAGCCAACCTCCCTGGATGTGGCCGCAAGAGGAAAATTGATGACAAATTGAAGAGACGGATAATATGAATGGTAACCAAAGACCCCAGAACAACTTCCAAAGAAATTAGAGGTGAATTCCAAGGTCAAGGTACATCACACCATCCGTCACTGTTTGAGCCAAAGTGGACTTCATGGAAGACAACCGAGGAGGACACCACTTTTGAAAACAAATCATAAAAAAGTGAGACTCGAATTTGCCAAAATGCATATTGACAAGCCTCAAAGCTTCTGGGAGAATGTCCTTTGGAATAATGAGACAAAGCTGGAGCTTTTTGGCAAGTCACATCAGCTCTATGTTCACAGATGCAAAAATGAAGCATACAAAGAAAAGAACACTGGACCTACTGTGAAACATGGAGGAGGCTCGGTTATGTTCTGGGGCTGCTTTGCTGCATCTGGCACAGGGTGTCTTGAATCTGTGCAGGGTACAATGAAATCTCAAGACTATCAAGGCATTCTGGAGCGAAATGTGCTGCCCAGTGTCAGAAAGCTTGGTCTCAGTCACAGGTTATAGGTCCTCCAACAGGATAATGACCCAAAACACACAGCTAAAAACACCCAAGAATGGCTAAGAGCAAAACATTGGACTATTCTGAAGTGGCCTTCTATGAGCCCTGATCTAAATCCTATTCCAATCCCTATCTGTGGAAAGAGCTAAAACATGCAGTCTGGAGAAGGCACCCTTCAAACCTAAGACAGCTGGAGCAATTTGCTCATGAGGAGTGGGACAAAATACCTGTTGACAGGTGCAGAAGTCTCATTGAGAGCTACAGAAATCGCTTGATTGCAGTGATTGGCTCAAAAGGTTGTGCAACAAAATATTAAGTTAAGGGTACCATCATTTTTGTCTAGGCCATTTTCATTTGTTTATTTTTTAAAATGATTTTGTTGAACCACAATTTAAAAGAAATGTCTGATTTTCATTAGTTAATTTTCAGTACATTTTTATTTATTATTACTTTTGTCAGTTTCAAGTTATTTCAGTGACCATTGTGGGTTTTTCTTTCTTTAACGGAAGGGTACCAGCAATTTTGTCCACATGTATAGGTGAGGGGTTCAGCACTCTATGAAAGACTGCTTTGGCAAGTAGTGCAACAATTTAAGAGTAATGTTCTTTAAAGAATCCTCACAAATAATTTGTGGGATGTCATAATCTACGATACATAATAGAAAATTAAAATAAAAAAATTAAAGATTTAAAGAATCTAGATAAATTCCTGTGCACAAGGGACAAGGCAGAGTAATATTGAATGGCTGTAATGACCAGCCCTCAAGCAGTACTGCATTAAAAACAGCCACAATTCTTTAGTGGAAATTACTGCATGGGCCCAGGAATGGACTGACGCAAAGTAGAAAACTGTCCTATGGTCTGAGGAATACAAATTTGAAAGGGAGGGAACCATGTATGCTGAATGATATATTCAGGTTTTGGAGCAATATATGCTGTCATCCAGACATCGTCTCTGTTAGGGAAGGCCTTGCTTATCTCAGCAAAATAATGCCAAACTGAATTCTGCACATATTACAACAGCATGACTCCATAGTAGATGAGTTCATTTTAGCCTGCCTGCAGTCCAGACCTGTAACCTATTGAAAGGATTTGTTTATCATGGAACAAAAAATACAACAAAGGAGATCCTAAACTTTTAAGCAGCTGAAATCATATATTAGGCAAGATTGGGACATTTCATTTTTAAAACTCCAGAAACTCATCATGTCAGTGTTGTTAAAAGAGGTGATGCAACACAGTGGTAAATATGCCCCTGTCCCAACTTTTTTGAAATGTGTTGCTCGCATCAAATTCAAAATGAGCATACATTTTTCCATACATGTTTCAGCATCTGATGTCTTTGTTCTATTTTCAATTTCATATGGGTTTACATGATTTGCAAATGATCGCAATCCTTTTTTCCTTTCATTTTACACATCACCCCAACTTCTTTCAAAATGGGTTGTATGTAACTGTCCATCTCCCTTTAAATGTTTCTATAAGTACACCAAAAGCTACTTAAAACTTGAATCAACGTCCTTGTGTATGCACACATATTTGGTCAGTAAAGCTGACTCAGATTGAGACTTTTTGCCCAAAACATCCAGCTAACGTCAGTCTTTGAGCACAAGATAATGTAGAAAGCAAATGCATATATTAAGCTTGCAAACTGACCCATAGTCAGCTCAATAGCTCAACTCTGAATAATTAATGGAAATTGTTAACAAACTAGAGAACAAAATGCCCTAATGAGCAATAAATAGTTCACCCAACAAAGGTAAAGTATCATCTATCATGTTTACCCTTGTCACCAATCGAGTTAATTATATTAAAATACAAAAACATTAGTTAATGAGCACCACACCCAATATAGAACAGAGGCTGGTGGGAATGCAATTAGTTGGTTATGCACCAAAGTAAGAATGGAATAATAATTTTAACCTGTCAATGGTGCTGGATGGAAAGTGATATCTCGTTTTTTTTTCAGAAAAGAATGTCGGAATCATTTTGCAGGTATAATAATGCCTTTCCATCAGTAGTTATAGTTGCTGAGACAATGATATCCATAGAGACATGCCATTAGTATGGCTAAACATCACGAGGGTTCGCGCACTCTGGCAATTTATCCCCCTGTCCTCATCTGGATCCAGTTAGTTGAGTTCCGCTGTTTTTCACTATTTCGTTAAGTCAGTTTGAGACACAACATTAAACTGAGTCTCCTGTGTCAGTTTGGACTCAGACTTTGTGTTTGGGGGGCCTTTCTTGTGGTCCTGAGTCCCAGTGTTTCCAGAGGCTCCTGGGTTTCAGTGGTTTGGAGGACAGCTTTAGTGGCTTCACTGCACTGTTTGCTTTGGATCAGTCTCCCCAGAAAAACCACCCATCTGGAAGGATTATGAAACCGGTGTGAAACACAGTCTGAAGAAATGCTTTCATAAGATGAGCTATACATGAGAAAACGCTGATGAATTAAAGCCTTCTTAAAATGTTTTAAAGAAAACATTTCGACAATTTATTTGGCAATATATCTCTGAATCTGACCCCTTCCATAGTCCTCTCCTCCAGCTTTCCACTTACTGATCCACATTCAAACTACTGTGATCATAAAATTCTCAAGCCTTTAAAAATGATCAGCTCCAGGCCAGTGAGATGAATGAAAAATAGCAATGATTGGAGAATCCTCAGCCCACCAGTGGTTTCCCTTTTCCCTGCTTTGGTTACAATCCTGAGAAGAGAATGATGGGAGATTTTCCATGGCATCCTTGGAGGCAACCTCAGTGGCCATGTTTCCAAAGAGCCGGGTCACAATGTCTCTTCCCCAACTTTGGAAAAAGTGAAATATGAATTACTTGCATATGAGGGGGCGCCAAGAGCAATTAGAAGAGGAGGGTGTGGGGGGCTCTTACATAATAGCTAGAGGGAGGTTGAGAAGGAGGAGGGAAGGAAATAAGTCAAAGCTAAATTGAGACTAAACATGTCTTTTCCCACTGTATGTATACATCAGAATTCAGGTTTTCAGGCTTTGAAGATGGCGCTGCAAAGCAACATTAAAGATCTCCTTTTACACAAATTCATTGTGAAATGTTTTTCATGCTAAAACTACTGAAGAAAAAAAAAACTGTTGTCAGTGTCAACTACCTTGACTTTCTGAGCTGAGATGAAATAGTTTTAAATATGTTGAAGATTTATTTTTGCAAGTTGACTTCCAATCAATATATATCTTTTAATTTTTCTATCTATGTCTCTATGAATCTAGCTGCCTTTGTTAGAAAGTGACATCTGCATTTATAATTTCTTCACTGCCACCATAAGAGCTAATACGTGCATAATTTCCTTTTAACCTTAATCAACTGTGTTAAATTCAGAAAAGTGCAGTAGAAGTACTATGACACTATCTGATAAAATTTGCAAGAATTTTTTGTTTTAGTTGGTGTTAAACAATAAAATGAGGGAATGGTAAGCTTTTTCTGATCGTTCATTCTTTCCACATCGTCTCTGATTCTTTGAGATTTGCACTGACGTCCTTCCCATCACAGACCTGCTCTCTTTGAGAACAGGCTAGCTTTGTGTTTTGTTGTGTTGTGGAATTTGGAGCATTCACTTCAGTGATCATCACTCGTGTCCTTTCACAGGCCTGCCTGATTATCCCTGTTCACTGAAGCTCATAACGTATTTATTTTCGCTCAAAAAATGCAATATGTCTTTTCTCCCTGTGTAGGACCATTAATTGCTCCATGAGAAACCAAGGGCCATGGCGCTGATGGGGTTCCACCTCCTGCTGCTAGTCTTGTGGCTTGGCATTGGGGTAAAGCTCCATGTTGGGGGCGACCAGATGAAGCCGGTCCGGGCACCTCTGATCCCTAATCGGCCTTTTGTTGTTGTTTGGAATGCTCCTACCGAGCCGTGCCGTCTTCGATTTAAGGTGAACCTGGACCTCAGCGTTTTTGACATTGTAGCAAACCTCAATGAAACCCTGAGTGGACCAAACGTGACCATATTTTACCACAGCCATCTGGGATACTACCCATACTACTCCAACACGGGGGATCCGATTAACGGGGGCCTGCCACAGAACCAGAGCATGTCCAAACACCTGAGCAAGGCACGGGCCGACATTGACAAGCTGATCCCCCACAAGGACTTTCGAGGCCTAGGTGTCATTGACTGGGAGAACTGGAGGCCTCAGTGGGTCCGAAACTGGGGCTCCAAAGACATTTACCGCAACAAATCCAAGGAACACATACGGAAACTTCATCCAAACTGGCCAGAGAGCAAAGTAGAGAAGGAAGCAAAGGAACATTTTGAGAGGGCTGGGCAAGCTTTCATGAACTTGACCTTGGCACTGGCTGAAAGTCGCAGGCCAAATGGGCTGTGGGGGTTTTACCTGTTCCCAGATTGCTACAACTACGGCTACAAGAGACACCCACAACGCTACACCGGGGAATGCCCCAACGTTGAACATGTTCGCAATGACCATTTAATGTGGCTCTGGAAGGAAAGCACGGTCCTCTACCCATCCATCTATCTGGACTATGAGCTGAAGTCCTCCTCCCACACCGTCAAGTTTGTCCACTACAGAGTGAAGGAAGCCATGAGGATCGCGTCTATTGCCCATACGGACTTCACATTGCCTGTGTTTGTCTACTCCAGACCATTCTACGCCTATACCTTTGTAGTTCTTTCAGAGGTACGCTTTCAGCTTTTTCAACAGATTAAGCAGAAAACCGGGGGTATCTGGTAGACAAATGATAAAGGTGCATACCACATAGTACAACATCCGTGGTTTGATTCTTAGGCGGTAGGCCTTTGTTGCATGTCGTTCCCTTCTCTGCCTCAGTTTTCTTTTTTTCTTCTGTATTTACTGTCAAATAAATGCAAAAACACCAAAAAGAATCAAACACCTGAACAAAATGAAAATGCTCACAAACCCCTACAATTGGCTGCTTGGTTAAAGCTATTCTCTTTTGATGTCAACATAGTCACACATTATGGATGGTTGTAGCCCTTAAGAGCATTTTTAGATTTTGAAATAAAGGAATGGAATGAGGAATTTGGATTCCGACATGTGTCATGAGACAATATAAACTATAAAGTTATAATTTGATTCCAGTTTTCTTGGCTAAACATACCTACCGTTTGGTTTAAGAGTGACCTGGTTCACACCATTGGCGAGAGCGCTGCCTTGGGAGCATCGGGTGTTGTCCTCTGGGGATCATCAGAATACTCTCGATCACAGGTAACAGTAAAAAGGACAACCAAAAATGTATGTCGAAGGTGGTGTGTTATAATAGTGCAAACTTGGTGTTTATTTGCAAATACGCAATAGAAACAGGTTTTTTTTTGTTTTGTTTCAATAGGTTTCAATATTAAATTCAATAAAACAGACAGCTTTAATTTAATTTGAAATCAGATCAAAGAACAGCTGCAAGTTATGTTATAGCACCCCTCCCGTTTTTTTTCTTTTTTCTACAGTTTCTTTAAGTAAACATCTGATTCATGTCATGTTACAATGAAAAACTTTAAATAAAATACAATGCCTGCAAAGTAGGAAACCAATAGCTGATGGTAGGGTGTGGAAAATCCTCAACAGAGAATTAAAGCAGAGACAATCTGGTTTATGGTTAAAAACAACAACAAACAAACAAACATGAAGAGACACCACTATGATCTTTGATTGTGTGTTTTGTCGCCTTTGTCCTCCAGAGGAATTGCCTGACAGTGAAGAAGTACATTGACGGCCCTCTGGGACATTATGTAATCAACGTCACGTCGGCCGCTAAGCTGTGCAGCAAAGCACTGTGCAAGAAAAATGGGAGGTGTGTCCGCAAGAGCCTGGACTCAGGGGCTTACCTGCATCTCAACCCACGCTTCTTCCACATCCACCGCAACACCGCACCACGGGGACCGCACTTCCACGTCAGTGGTCACCTCAACCACCATGATATCCTGGACATGAAGCACAAGTTCACCTGTCAGTGCTACCAGGGCTGGACAGGAGTTTACTGTGAGATGCCTCAGGCTCTGCCCCTTTCCTCTCCTCCTCCCCCATCCCAGCCGGTCTTTCCACAGCCTCACCCCTGGGGGAACAGCCTGCTGGGAAATATCTTCCTCCTTCTAACGCTCCATTTCTCCTGTTTGTGCATCATCATGTTCCTGGCACTCTGTCTGATTATCAAGTGTCTCATACTTTAAATACCAAGATTAATTTTAGGACAAGAGGGCTGCTGTTAGTGTTAGCCAGACCTGAAGTGTGATGTGCTACGGTTCCTCTAATGTCTACTCGTTGAAGAAAACTGACTGTATTGAAATTAAAAGAAAAACCTCCAATGTCGCCCTATGAATGTATAGTTCCCATTCTGATAATAATGTCTTACTGGCAAACTTGAGACGTTTTTTTTTTTTTTTTTTTTTACCACAAAATTGTTCTTAATATAGAACAACCACAAAGGGTTCCTCACAAATGTTTGTAGCTAAGGTTACTAAAGATAGATTTACAAAGGCACGAAAGTTGTAACGTCATGTTTTTGACTAAATACACTGTGCAAGATATGTTTTAGAAGTTTGTGGTTTGACATGTCTACAATTTTTTTGCTCCAGTAAAACTACGGGATGACTTGAGGTGGTCCTGTATAACAATTCTGATGGAATTTATGGTAATAGTAGCAAACTTCAAATTAGCCAATGCATTTGGTGTTTAACAATCTAAATACAGTATCACCATACAAATGCTTAAGAATTTATATTTTACTCTCATCTTTCGGTGTTTTCAGGCTTTCTGCTTTTTGGCTTCTTTCTTGCTACTGCAGTTGATTGTGCCTTTGCGTTTTACTGTTTAAATTCTTAGCAAGAAGCTACAGAAATTATGGGAAAATGAGAGACTTCCTGTATCACATTGTCAGTCTCCGAGGGTGTTCAACTTGGCCATCAGCACCCCTCCTGGGTGATCGGATCACAAGTGGTCAGCTAAAGGGACAACAAATGTTTACCCAGTGTGAACGCACCCTGTAGATATCCAAGATGATCTGCTTCGCCTACGTCCTCTGACCAAGCAGAAGAAATACTGAAGGCAGCTCTTGGTGCCGCATTCCTTTGTTTGTATCTGACCCGGTACTCAATGTGTCACTGTCCGGTTACTGCAGGCAATAGCACTGGAAGATTTTTCTTCCACTCAAACAGTTCTTAACCCTCCCGTTGTCCTCGGGTCAAAATGACCCGCAGCTGTGTTCAACCAACTTCTATTTTATTTCTATATTTTTATGTTTTTTTTTTATCATTGGTGATCATTCTTTAAAGAAACCCTCACAGCCTCCTTGTCACCAATGATGCCAAAAAATATGAAAATAAAATAGAACTTGGTTGAAAACAGCTGCGGGTCATTTTGACACAAGGACAACGGGAGGGTTAAACCTGAAGATCTTGGCGTGCTCTTCGGTAAAACAATTCTATGATTCTGCTGAGAGCAGTAGAACTACATACATACATACATACTACAGTAAGCAGAAGAGACTTACTTGCAAACGTGCAGCTATAAAGCAACTGTTTAGTGATGAAAAACACCAGTGCTATGCTTATTTTCACTAAAGCCTCCTCTGGGTTTACCTTTTTTTTCTTTTAGTTTATCTTGTCTTGTCTAATTTCTGACATGTTGGATAAGTAAACTATTCCACAGCTGTGATCAGACCCACAGCTGTGGAATAGTTCATTTATCCACCGCAGTGCAGAGCCCAACCCTCTCAAAACCACTGGAATAATTAAATAATCAGAGCCTGACAAATTAGGGCCTCATGCTTGAGGTTGTGAATTGCAACTCACTGAAGTAATTTCTGACAAGTACAAACATGGAATACGTCATACATTTCCAATAGACGGTAAATTGTAATGAAGCTCCAGAGAAAGATGTTTCATTTTGTTAAATGCGTCTTCTCCCGATTCTGCCTGCATTCTTGTGCTTATTTACTTACATATTTACGTGATGTTTGTGTTCATTTGCATATAGATTCATTACACAGGATGCGTAATGACATGTGTGAACAGGCTCTGTGACATGTGTGACCATGTCATTTGGAAAGTTGTACTTTGTGGGAAAAGTCTAATTTCAGGTAGACTTTCGGAAGGCAAAATATTTTATTAGCAGAAACACAGTTGGATTAAAGAAAAAAAAACATATAATTTTCTTCATTACAAGCTATTTTGCCATCTGCTTATGATTTCTAAAGTTTAATTTTCTTTAAGAATTTCCTAAAAATAGACTGTAGTCTAATGTACACTGTAAAAATAAAGGTCTTTGGCAACCAGCAGGAAGTTTTAGCTTGTTGCAAACTCATCACAAAAAAAAGAAACTAAGAGAAGAACAACAAACTTAATTGGAGATAATGTTCTCAAGCTGGAAAAATAAACTAAATACTAGTCTTCCTTAGACCTAAACAAACCTCATAAAACAATCAGTAAATCAAAACGTTCTCTCGATGACACTTCACTCAGTTTACAGTCAAAATTGTTTAATTGGGGATAATAACTGTGATGAGGCTGACATCACAGCCAGCACTTGTCAGCCTGCTGAGTGAAACCGCAGTCAGTCAAATAAGTCACAGCGAGCTGTGGCGGGACGGGTCACATGACCAAACAGTTTAACAATAGTCCTAGTTTGTCTCATGGGAAAGGGAGGGATGGCTGGTTGTCAAACGCTGTTTTGGTAATGGCAGGGGGGAGAAGTTTTCGGATGCAATGACTGCCTCATGATTCATCTCTGTTAAAAAAAAAAACACCTGTCAAAACATTGTAGAGTGTGGATTATAGAGGTGTTGAAGTCAGATAATTATAAATGAAGGGCTTTGCCAACCAACTTCAACAGCAGCTTCAGAGTGATTCATCTGCTACTGTTTGAGGGTCCAGAGCTACATGGTAATGTTTTAACTGATGCAACAAACTTATTTTAATATGCTTATTGTATGTTTGTATGTTTACCCGTGGATATTACTAAGCAAAGTAGGTGTTGGAGGGAGGATTTTTCATAAACCAAACCATTTTGTAATTTGTAACCTAATTTTACAAGATCAAGTCCCACAATTTAAAGGAACAGTTGAATATTTTGGGACATAAGCACATTCTCTATCTGTCAAAAAGCAAGCTGTTTGTGGATTAATATCTATCCTGTGTCTGTGTGTTAAGTACAGAGCAAGAGTAAAAAAAAAACAACACTGTTTGTGGGGCGCTACATACTGAAACTTTATATATGACCTTTATTTAACCAGGTAAAATCAATTGAGAACCAATTCTCATTTACAATGATGACCTGACAAACAACAGTATATCTATTCAGATGCATTTTGTGCAGTATCTGCATGTATAGAGATGAAATTAATACTTGTAATGGAACAAAAACCTGGAAAACCCACTGTGACAACAAGGTTTCAGGAAGCTGCACAGTCACTCAAAACAGTTCCTGCACCTTTATTCCATTTTCCACATGACCACCTATACCTTGAGCTCTATGGATAAGAGACACTAGAGACAATTCCCAAATACAATTAGTGCCTGTTTTTATAACCAGATCCAAGTGAGAGCTGAAAATCTCTGAAGTTGTATGTTCGAGATCATCTTATAACAATAAATCAGTGACACTGACGTTACTGGATCTGTTCTAAAAACAATAAACATTCTTCCAAATGGGATGCAACAGAGATAAAGCATAAAAATCTTAGTTATAGTTGTACTAGGTGGCCTGTTCAGTGAATGCACAATGCTTAGCAACTTTCTTAATGGAGTCAGGTTGTATTTTTACAATAGGTTGTTCAGGGACCTCCTACGTTACTTTGTAATGCATTACTCCCAACATAAATAAGATCCCTATTATATGCACCCAGTGAAGAGAGCAGATTTCTTTTGATAGTATTAGCATTTGCTACGAGATGAAGTATTAGTTAGACTTTATATCAGGAGAGAAAAAAACTGGATTGGTGCATCCATCATAGACACATTGGAGCCCAGGAGCAGTTAGAGGATATTAAGGCCTTGCGGAAGTGCATTTCAGTACTGATAATGAGGAAGGGAATAGCGTCTCCTTTTCAAATATGGAAAAAACTGCATTATAAATGGTAAAATCAGGGTGTCACAAACATTGTAAAAAAAAAAAACATCATTAGTTTAATCATAACAACGTGTTGGATTAGTGCAACAGACTATTTGAAGTATTTTGCATTGTGGTCCAACATGAGGATGGTGTTAAAACCCATTCAGCTTTGTGGCCATAGTTTTTTGGCTTTGCGCAGTTGATAAAATTTGTAAAATCCACCTTCCTTTGCGGCTACACTGGCATAAAAAATATAAAGTTTAGAATTACATGACTGTTTTTGTCGAGATGAACTTTAAACTGTGGGAATATACATGCTGCTGCTGGGACAAGACATTTCCACAACTTATTTTATAAGACAATTGTGTTTTGCAACCTCATCAACTGTAACTATGGCAGGGTTGCATGTGCATCATTGCAAAGGCAACAGGGATCATTTGCGCTTCTGCTTCCAAAATGATTTCTGCATTATAAAAAGTTTAAAAAGTCCTGGTAGATATACATGCACAAGTGAAATGAGGGTTACTGCTTTCTGGTTTTGTTTGTTGTAACTATGATGTGAACCATTCGACCAATCATGATGGACATTCATGGGTGACAGCCTTTAGCGCCCCACCCATTTCCGTCCCTCCGTCCATATGTACGTACGTCCTATTCCCTTGGCGAGGCTGTGACATTTATGACAGTTACTGAATTGGAGACATAATAATTGACAAAAAATTCTGGTAATTGTATAGCTCGTTTGTGCTGTCAGGGTTGAAGTTGTGCGTGAACCATCTATGTTTTAGAATGTTTAAGCTTCTTTGCAGCAGCATCTATATGGGTTTGGAGGGATATGTATGTAAACTACAACTTGAATGATGAGCTGAGGCATACAGTCGCCAGGCAGTAATTCTAGTTTATATGATTAACTTAATTGGAAGGTTGCATCAAAACATCTTGTTTAAATTATTTATGTAAATGGGATGAAATACATCAACACCCACCAACATGTCTGTGGGATTTCAGACAGGTCTGTCCGTGTGCGCTCTCACCCACTGAAGCAACAGAAATAGTCATCACATAGACCTAATTTGACCTTAGAAAATTACACTGAAATTGCACTGCACTGCACATCTTTACCGACACGCGCCTTCTTCCGCCATTCCACCCATCTATTCACAGCCAAGTTCATGCTGAACCACAAAAATATAAACTTTATTTGTAGTGGAAAAGTGCTAATAGTCCCCTGTCCTGTTGGGGTTTTTGTTTTTGTTTTTTCACATCTTTATCAATGGTCTAAGAATACATCAAAAATAATAACAAAAAAAAGCCACTTGCACTGTACCAAAATACACTTAGACCAGCCCTGGATGTCTAAACTATATTTCATGGCCTTCACAACTCCTCATGAGTGCATGTGACTCAAGCAGAGCTGAAGCTGACTCGGCCAAATTATTCTGTCAGTTTGCCTCTGTTGGTGTTATTATGGGATTATGATGCTTTGACAACCATGGAAGTAAACAGACTCAGCAGCTGTCTTTTTCTTCTTCATCTTCTAAACACAAACATAAGAATGTGACGTTGTCAATCAAAGTTAGTTCAGAAAACACTATGAAGACAGGTTTTGCAAAGTTTGTTTCCTTCAACATTACATGACATTTAGATACTTTCTAAAACACTGTATCATATCTATGCACTGGATTGCATCGGAAAATATACTCAGGGCTCATCGTTCAATAGGTCTTAAATACACAGACACCAAACACCTGTAATTTTAAAAACCTCAGACCTCAGTTAGCTCCTGCTTTTTGACTAACAACCATAATCAGCTTTAGTTAGTATCAGCAGTCTTTCTACAAATTCAGTTTGTCTGCAGGTGAAGCTGGCAGAGACTAAACATGAGTCTCTTCTCAAACTGACAGTGACAGTGTTACACTGTGTAAGAAGTCAAACCAAGTCAACCCAAGTCTTAAAGTAAACTAATGAAAACTTCCGAAAGAATGAGCAGAATCTGAGTTCATAGTGTGCAGCTTCAAATGGCTGTATATCGTCTTTCTACTGCCTCCCCTTCAGTTTCATCTTCCACTGCAGATTACAGGCAGGGTGGCACGGCAGCTAAACATTTACATCCTTCGTACACAAACAGTTAACAAGGTCTAAACAGCTACAACTGATGATCCAGATGAATACAAATATCTCACCTCCCAAACTAATTCAGATGGGGGGGGAAAACAAAAAACATCTAGACTGTCTCAACTTCTGACTATCTGGCCGTAAAGATGACAACTAACCTCTTGGAAAACACATAATTTTGTCCTTTCAAAATGAAAGTGTGTATCAGAGAACAGAAGGGCCCAACAGCTGTTTCTGGAAAACGTGAACTCACATGATTGCAGGTTTGAATCTTGAATGAAGAAGAGGACATTCTAAGCTACTGCTGAAGTGCAGGAGACATGAAATGAAAGTTTTGCTGAAATCTGAAACGCTTAACACAAAAACAAAGGAGAAAAACCCAAATAGAGAAAGCTGTGTCTACATAGGAGGGGATCAGGAATGTGGTCTTCATTGGTTCCACTTTCTTTTGAGAAACTGACACCAGACTGGACCAAACACATAAAGAGCAACCTGAACATAGATGTTTCACATCAGCAATTTCTTTGAAAAGGTATGAAAGATTGTTGTTTCGTAGAGAAAGTGCTATACTGAATGAGCCCAGTATTCGTCCACTGTAAAACATTTTTACACTTTTTGAAATTAACAAAGAGTTCTGATGGCAATAGTAGCTATTGATATTATATTTAGCTAACTGTGCTTGCTTGGTCGTATGACATTTCTTCAAAAAAGTAAGCTGAAGTTTGTGTCTCATCAGTGTTTTCCAATGAAGACAGCTTGCATCTTAAGTGATGCGGGGAAGCAGCAGCACAAGAAGACAAGCAGCTGCCAGCTTGAGTCGCCTCACAGATGTGAATACAGACAAGTCCTGAAGATGTGAACCTTTCCCACTAGGACCTCCCATGTTGTGAAAGAGGCTTCATGAAACCCTGTCCTGTCCAGTTGTATCAGGTAATTTAGGATCCACATGAAGTTTTACTTTTTAGTTTTTAACCATTTTTAAAAAAAATTGACAACAACAATCTAACCACAAGGATTATCAGTTGTATCAGTTTTATATTCACAAACTATCGTATCTCAGCACTAGGAATCTTCCAAGAATTTTCTGTCAAGACCCTTTCTGCTTCTTGGAGCAACTTTTACTAACGAACCATTAGACCCAGACACAAGTGATAGATAGAGTTTCTATTCCCTTTAGGGCAGTGGAATACGAGGCAGACGATTCTGAGCCTTCAAGTACAGAAAACTACAGTAGACAGGACAGGAAGTCCTCTGATAAAAACTGCTCTTTATCCTGTTGGGGTTCCTACAGTCACATCTATTTGACCTATTTCTGGTCTACACGTTTGGGTGTGAGATTTGTGCTGAAGGAAAATAGTTGGTAGTATCAGCAGTGTTCTGCTTTTGTAACTTGGAGCAACTTTTTTTGGATGAGAATAAGTAAAAGAAACTTAACAAGTCTTATGCACAAGGTCAGCCGCTCATTTATATGCTTTATCCCCATTTTAATCTTCATTTCCTTATAACCTGAAGGGTTTTCTGAGCTGTCCTCATCACAAGAGGGCTGTAAACTCTTATTAACAACAACCGTCTTGTGAAGGAAAATAATGCTCCTCGTCTGGTCATGAGTTAAAAGATTGGAGAAAGGTGAGAAGGTCTGATGGTGGTGCTAGAGAAGAAGTTATGGTCACTAATCATTAGGTGGGGAAGATACATATCCACAGAAAATTCAAATGGTTCTTAATCGTGTTTTTATATATATATATATATATATATATAAAAACAAACATTTATTCAACGTGACTAAAATAGATGAAGAACAATCACAGCGTTTTAAGAAAAGAATCGGCTCATCAGAGTGTGTAGAAGCCGTCTCTTCCAGTAAAAGCATCAACATGGCTTCTGTTCAAGCAGCCTGGCGTCAGTCTGTTGATTCTGAATCCTGTGGTCCTCTCAGATCCCGATCCCACATCAACACAACAGCTCCGTGGAGGTTCTCGAGGGCCATAAAATGCAGCGTTAGGCTGGTGGGCAAAAAATGGCATCAGAAACAATAATAGGACTGCCGAGGAAAACTGGCAACTCTGCAATGAAACACATTCACTGATATGTTTTAAGGAAACCACGAGAATGTATAAGAGTGTTAGATCTCTGGACTCACCAGATCTGTTTAATTTGTGTCAATAAGTGCAGCAGACTGTGTTTCAGCTCCTGGGAACTAAAGGTCAAAGCCTTTCTTACCGCAATGTTTTGTCAACTTCCTTCTGTGTGAAGGTCTGATAAAAAGATCAGAGAGCCGAGAGAAGAGATATGAACATGTTCATTTAAACAGGAAATGATAATTCTGCTTTTCTGTAAACTTGGTTACATAATAATGGCAGTGTATATTGATCTGACGATTCAACTTGCAACAATGGATTCTTTTAGGCCACTTGGAGGCAGCAGAAACAAAAGACTTTTTTCTTTTTTTTTTACACATCCCACAATAACAGCAACATTAACTTTCATTTGTCTTTGTGTGTGTGTCTGTGTGTCTATGCTACAGGGGAAGTGCCAAAAGAGGCCGTACCTATGTCGAAACCTGCCAATGATTAAGCCACTGATGGACCAGTGGTGGAAAATGCAGTATGAACCCAGTTTTATATGGATAATACATACACGTTTTGCTATGTACTATTGGACGCACTAGTGATAATGATTCTCAGATACATTTTAAAGTGTTCCAATTCCATCAGTCTGCTGTACATTATCTCATAATTATGAGCTCCTATTTTCTCTCACGTGTCTACAGTGTCACTTACTGTATGCACGTACTAGGGTGGGATTAGGACTCTTCAGAGAATACTCTACTTTTCAAGATTTCTTCAGTATCAAAGTGACGGTTGTAGCAAAAGCAAAAAGAACTGTTAATACGGTAGCTGATTCAACATACTCTATTTTTCAAAGTGTAAACAATATGGGTGAACCTTATGATCATGATATAGCATGTCAGAATTACTCTCTCTTATTTTATTTTGTAAATGTTATGCACTTCCACACACAGCAGTGAACATCGCCTCTCAATGATCAATCTGAAGTAAATGGGTACAACTTGGCTGTAAGGCAGTTGTGGGCCTAATAGCTACAAGATGAGCTGAAACTCACTGTTGAGCTTTGTACAGGGAATCACAGGGAAGCTGAAGCTTCATCAATATGTAAAAATGTTTTATTACAGCTAATTAAAGCACATTAGAGGCTATCAACTACAGCTCAGGAACAAAATCTGATAGGTTCCAGTTGTTTAAACAAAAAAGAGCCAACGGCGGCATGGAAAGAAAAAAAAAATCTAAAAAGTGGATAAAAAGCATAACATGTTCTGCAGGATTAAATATTTGGAGTTTAGGGGTTAAAACATGCAAAACTAATAAAAGGAAATTATTTCAACTGGGTGTCAGAGGGAACCAACAGCGTAAACAGCCAATATGGTGCAGGGATGATGGCCTTTATCTCCAGCAAGCACAAAAATCACTTTTCAGTTTCTGAACTTTTGCGAATAAATGTAATTTCTGTCAGCCTGCATCAGCAGGCGCCGTGCACGTTTTACAGATGAAAATCAGCTTTTTTTTTTTTTTTTTTTTTTTTTTTTTCCCTGAGCCCCCCCCCCCCATATCATGTAGTAAGTATTGAATGCAGGCTGACCCTGACCCATCTCTTCCTCTCCGAGCAACCCGATGCCTCATTACAGCTGAAGCCATTAAAGCGGGCTGGAGGATCCACGCTGTCTGAGCCCAGACCTTTTCATAACACAGTCCATATGTTCATGAGGAGCCTCCGACCGCCACAGCTGGCCGATGCTGAGGTTTCCGTGCAGGGGTGAGTGAGTGAGTGGGTGAGGGTTGGGGGTCGGGGGGTAGGAGGGCTGTATGAGTTCAGGGTGGGCCTTTCATCTGCAGAGGTAGTGGAAATGAATCTGCAGTCAGGATCACAATGCCAGGCTGGAGGAATCCAAATACACATCCCACTACCACCGACACCCCCCCCCCCCCCCCCCCCCCCCATCCACCCATTGTGGGAATGTGGCTTCCTTCACACACACACACACACACACACACACACAGGCTGGAGGAATCCAAATACACATCCCACTACCACCGACCCCCCCCTCTATCCACCCATTGTGGGAATGTGGCTTCCTACACACACACACACACACACACACACACACACACACACACACACACACACACACTGAAGTGGGGGTTAAGGTACAATGAAATCAGCCTGTAGGTTTTTCTTTTTTCCATTTATCTTTACATGCACGAAGGCTATGTGTGCGTAATTCAGTAGATCTAATAGAGTCAGTAGGGACTCTAATTGAACGTATTTTGACGTGTGATTAAAATGAATACACATTTGGTAAACTCACAGTTGGTTGCTCCTGGAGCTGAAAGGCAGAAGATAGTTCCCTTAAGGTTAAAGCTCAGTTAGACAGCAAAAGCAAATCGAAAACAGTTTCCAGTAGAAACAGGAGTTCTTTGGACCTTCACAGAAATTATGAATGTGCCAGATTTCCTTTCCAAAACTACAAATTCTCTCAAAAAGGGACGACAAGACAGGAATATTCTTGACATTTTTGGAAAAATAAGACATTTTTGCATGTTGAGAATATTTTTCTTGACAAATCTATAAAACTTTGCTTTTTAATCTCCAATGCTAGAGACTGTTTCTGTCTCACCTCTGAATCATATAGGGCCAAAAGGGAGACCCATCGAAACACCTACTCCCCAAAAGTATTTGATATGTGGAGGAAAATAGATAAAGAAATGCAGGTATGTAGTCATATTCATGATATTGTAACACTTTTTCACATTATCACCACACATTAACTTGTTGCAGAAAGAACAAGTTGCAATACAGCCAACATGGATATTCCAGATATCCTTATCATTTTTTAATCCTACGGACCCTCTTGAAAAACAATGAAGTTGCCCTTTAACATTACAAAATCAAAATGATGGCACCAACCCCGTGTGGTTTTGCGTGTCAAACCAAAATTTTGTTGACCTCATCGTTTGTCCAATTTGACATCTTAAAAATATTTGTTGTTCCTGAACTTTTTGGCTCCTTTGGCTCTTTTAATGGAAAACAGACTTTTTATTCAGGGAAACTTTCCCTGGTTTTCGTAAACTAAACACACCGCTTGGTTTAAAGAGATGTTATTGAAAAGTGAAGCTGAGCTGCTGCTGCTGAGCATCGGAAAACACACACAACCAAACACAGATGACTTCACCAAACAATGGGGCTCAGATTTTTATTCAACCTTGAACTGCTCTCTTACGTTCCTCATACACGGAATTGCAGTGCATATAATTATGACTTACGATCGGTCCCGACTGATGGCCCATCCCGCTGTTTGCCAAAACGTCCTGAGGAAAAGCGCCAACCTGGCTGTTCTTGCACTGAAACACACATTGTGTTTGTTTATGCTTTTGCTTAGACAAAGTGAAAGATGAGTTCTATAGGAGCAATTAAAAGAAAATTGTACCTGATGAGCTCAGAGAGAAGATCTGAAGGAGGCACAAATCACTGATTATCCAAAGGAGGAAAAAAATAGCTCAGTCACCAGTTGCGGGTGATTTAAAGGAAACAAACAAACACACACACGCACAAGTTCTGATGCCATATCTCCAAGAAACACTGGTGTTTTAGTTCAACTTTTTTTTCTCTCTGATCTCTTTTAAATCACACAAGAAGATGAATATCAGTTTCATCTTTGTGCATTCGGAGCAAAGACAGTTCTCTCGAAAACAAACACTGTAAACTGATCTGAAGAAACTCACACGAGCCCTAAAAGTTACTGGAACTTTGGCTGTCAGTGTCTGTATTGATATCAAAATTCTTTGGGCTTGTTTCATTCATACTAACTTCAATTTATTTAGCAGTTTTTACATTATTTTAGTTTCTATTTGTAGTGCGCAAATTCAATTAACTTTTGTACAGTCAACATGTTTATCTTCAGTTTAGTTTAGCATCTCTGGAGTTACCACTGCTGCGTGTTGTTTGCTGGAAGACATTTCGCAAGGCTTGAGTAAAAATGAACCTCTTAAATACAGGAAGTGGCCAATCAAACTCTATCAAAAGCCTGCTGCACCATGAGAGCATCAAATATTTCCTTTTTTGGGGGTAAATAACATTTTTGTAAGAAAATACCTGTGACTCCTCTTGCCTGTCAGCTCGGTCCTTTACAGTCTTTAAGGCACATTGGTATCATGTATCCACTCCTCTAAATGGCTGACTCTTTTCTGAGGGATGCATGTCAAGGCCAACCACAAGATGTCTTCTGTCTTGTGGTTTGTCAGCTCCGTGACAGAATGACCACTCGGTATTTTTCATCACTATTAAATGTGGGACAGTTGTTCTGTGCTGAGTGTGAACAAATGACAGGAGCATGAGTTTGTGACATCACAAGTCCAAACTGCACAGTTGCCGAATATGAGCGACGTCACTTTCACAGCAGTTGTGCAGCACCAGAACCAGCTATATAATTACAAAAGAAAGACATGGAAATCTGAATCTATACAGCAAGGGACAAGAAGTAACATCAGAAAGTTTTAACTGAGTCAGTTTTTTTCAGTAATGATATATTTCTCCACGATGTCACATGAAATCCCATTTAAACACATGTTGTATTTCTTCCAACAGATGCAAATCTCTTTAAATGCTCTTTATTTGGATGACATATTTGCTTTGGAAACAAAGAGTTAAAAAGGGAAAATCCACGTGTATATTTAACAGAGGGACTCACAGGGATTGAGTTCACAGCAACTTTTGTCTTCTACTTGTAAATATGTGTGGGTAACCACTGGAATTTCAGCTTGGGCTGGGTAAAAGTGCCGGGTCCACATGTAGTGCCATTTAATTAGCGCAGTGACACTCCGCTGCACAGAGGAGCGATTATATAAATTAAAACATATATAAAGATGAATATTCTGGTTAAATGTCTTGTGCCACTTTTGAGACCTCCTTGATTTCCTGTTCCCTGCTGCTGCGTTGATTTTCTCAGGGTTGTTGGGTTTGTGTGGACTTGCCAGCAGACTGGCGGGTACAGTTTCCCATTTCCCATTTGACTGTTCAGCAAAATTAAAAGCATGGTGCTAAAGTCCACCAAACTGTGCCAAAAATTCAGAATCTTTGGTATATTTCAGGATAACTCATGAATAAATCTCACTAGTAAACTGTAAACCCAGGCCTCTGAGCTCAAACTGACAGAGGTGATAGGTAAATTGGTGATTCTGGGATTAGGCCAGAGCCTCCCACCATGTGCATAGACAATGGGTGCATTGTTATGTCATTCCTTGCATTCTACGACTGTAAGTCGCATACTATGTCTTTTTACTTTTAGTACATACTGCAGCTAACCTTAAAAAATATGTAGTTTTGCATGTAGTATGTATACAATTGGGACATATTACTTCATCATAAAAACGCATCTTGAACTTTGATCCTCTTCGTCATATCCGTCCCAATTCGTACAGTGAAATTTGCTGTAAAAAGAAAAAAAATGCAATTTGGAATGAGTACGCTTCCTTTTTATGCCTCTTCTTCTTCTTCTCCTCCTGGTGGAGAATTAGCGCCACTAAATGTCTCAGCAGCTCAGTTGACGTGACACATCTTCCGCTGCACAGAAGATGTGCAAGAGCACACAAGAGCTTGAATAGGATGCTGGCCTGCATACTCATTGTAAACAATGAGTCTTCCAGACAAACAAGAGTTAGTTATGGAGTTCCACAAGGCTCAGTGTTAGGCCCAATACTTGTTACTTTGTACATTGATACATGCTTCCATTAGGAGATGTCATCAGGAAGCACTGCATAAACTTCCATTGTTGCAGATTACACTCAGCTATATCTTTCTATAAAACCAGATAAAACTAATCAGTTAGTAAAACTTGAAGCCTGTCTAAAAGACATAAAGACCTGAATGACCAAAAACTTCCTGCTTCTAAATTCAGACAAAATGGAAGTTATTGTACTTGGTCCTAAACACCTCAGAAACTCTTTCTGTAATCACTTAGTTACTCTAGATGATGTTGTCTTGGCCTCCAGCAAAACTGTGAGGAACCTCAGAGTCATCTTTGATGAGGATTTGTCCTTTACACAACATATAAAGCAAATCTCCAGAACTGCCTTCTTCCATCTACGTAATATTAACAAAGTCAGGAAAATCCTTCCTCAGCGTGACGCAGAAAAATCATTCATGCGTTTGTTATTTCTAAGCTAGATTATTGTAATTCCTTGTTGTTAGGATGTTCAAATTACTCATTAAAAACTCTGCAGCTGATCCAAAATGCTGCAGCAAGAGTACTGACGGGATTTAGTGAGAGAGATCATATTTCTCCAGTTTTAGCTTCTCTTCACTGGCTTCCTGTGAAATCAAGAATAGAATTTAAAATTCTCTTGATGACTTACAAAGCCCTACATGACCAGGCTCCATCATATCTCAGAGATCTTATAGAACCATATAATCCTAGCAGAGCACTTCGCTCTCAGTACGCTGGTCTACTTGTGGTTCCTAGAGTTTACAGAAGTAGAATGGGAGGCAGAGCTTCAGTTTTCAGGCTCCTCTCCTGTGGAACCAACCAGCTCCCAGTTTGTGTTGGAGGGGCAGAAACCCTCTCTAGCTTTAAGATTAGACTCAAAATGTTCCTTTTTGATAAAGCCTATAGTTAGGGCTGGCTCAGGTAGACCTGAACCAACCCTTAGTTATGCTGTTATAGGCCGAGGCTGCTGGGGGACCTCGTTACATGCTGAGCTTCTTTTCTTCCCTCCTACTCTTTAACTGACTCATACCTCACCATCTTTTTCTCTATCATAGCTTTTTCTTATTGTCTGTTGTCTCCATTCAGTTCCCTCGCTCGTGTAGTTTCTCTTCTTTCTTTTGCAGATGTCCCGCCATGGAGCTGCATGTCTCTGCCCTGCGCTTGTCGTCTCCACCAACAGTTCTTCTCTTCTATCTCTATGCTGTCCTTTTCTCTCTCTGCTCTCCTCTCACCTCAACCGGTCGAGGCAGATTGCCGCCCTCCTCTGAGCCTGGTTCTGTCGGAGGTTTCTTCCTGTTAAGAGGGAGTTTTTCCTTCCCTCTGTTGGAGGTTTTTCTCCCTTAAAGAGGAGTTTTTTTTTCCCTCATAGCTTATGTGGGAATTGATGAATTGTTGGGTTTCTCTGTATAATATTGTAAAGTCTTGCTGTAAGGACTTTAATGTGTTAAGTGGCATGAAATAATCTATGTTGTGATTTGGCGCTATATAAATAAAATTGAATTGAATTGAATTGAATTGAATTGAATTGAATTGAATTGAATTGAATTGAATTGAATTGAATTGAATTGAATTGAATTGAATTGAATTGAATTGAATTGAATTGAATTGAATTGAATACTGCAAAATATGACCAGATATAGGAGGACATCCTGGTACTTTTGGCATAATACTTTGTACGTACTACGTATTGGGACTTACTAAATCTTTTTTTTGGCATACTAAATAGTTTGGTAGTATGGCTATAGAATGCAGGGTCTGTCTCCCTCTGTCTCCTGCCTACTACGCCCACCTCACCTATATCCAGTTCTCCAATCACCCCCAGCATGCCCCCCACTGTGCAATCAATAAGTCACAGTACTTATTCTGCAGCCTTACCAGAGAATAGGTCAAGTCTTTACATCAAGTCTGCTTGAAGTTCTAATCTAGTGATCCTCCACTGTGTTTCTGTATTGAATATCTTTGATCTCGTTTGAAATAAAGGGAATCACTTTATTTCTGATTCCCTCGCCTGGACTTTTGTACTTTCTTTGAACCGTCGTAAGTGAAGTTTTCTCTTTACTGAACACTTGCCTCTGTCCTTCCTCCTGTTCAAACTTTGAAAAGTTAATGCTAAAACAAAATGAGTATATTTAACATTCATTTTTCAAGTTGAACACACAAACGCACAAACATACGCTGCTTGTTGACAATTGTGTTTACGTCTGTGTTCCAGACTGATTGAGGTGGATGAGCTGAGACTTTTCTTCCAGAGTGGATCAGACCTCAGAGGAGCTCAGCAGACTCCCAGGGATTTAAAACATCTCTCTCTCTCTCTCTTTACTTTGTTTCTATGCCTCTCGTCTCCCCCTCCCTTTCTGCTCTCTAATCGCTGTGTTGTGGTGGTGACGCTTTCTCCTCCCTCTCTTCTCTCTGGGCTGTATATAAGTGTGGATGGCTGGCTTGTATTTTAGACTAACGGAGGGAATGAATGCAGGCCCGTTGCACGTATGGCGCAGAGGGCCACCATGACCCCTGCTGTGACCCCTGAAGAAGAGACCCCAGCTTCTACAGGTGAGTTCTGGTTGCATGTTTTCACCATCTAACTCTTGAACGCTTTATTCTTTTTATCAGACTTTCTTTCAGTTTGACTTTCCTGCAGATTTAGTTTTTTCCAGAAGGAGGAAGATAATGTGTATTTTTAAATCCAGAGGGAGGCGGTAACCCCTGGGTGTTACAGCATGTCTTGAGTGTTTTGGGTAGTGCAGGAAGGAAAAGGAGGCGGGGGTGCCTTGTCATGCATGGAATGTTGGCTCACGCTTAACAAAACCCTTACAGTAGAGAAAGTTCTTCTCATTTAGAAATCAGATACAAAGCAGCCCATTTTTTTCAAGTCTCTGACTGGTATTGTGTTCCATCAGGTAAAAGCTGTGCCTCAGTTATAACAGAGGAATTAAAAAGTCACATTCATGTTGAATTTCAATCATTTAGCAGATGCTTTACTCATAACGACTTACGTGGAGAAAAAACCAACAACACGGGAGGTCACGGTTTTCGAGGAATGTCAGTGAGAGCGGTTGGATGGAAGTTCATCACAGCTGCCAATAAAAAGCTCTTCTCTATTTATGAGAGCTTGTTGTTTTTCAGTCTTGCCCTCCATGGAGCGACAGGGGTCAAGTTGTCTGCGGTTAAAGATCAAAAGGTGGAGCTGGCAGTCTTGATCAGTTAACAGGATTTCAGGAATGTGCATTTGAAGCTCTGCAATGAAATGAGTCAAGCAAAGTTAATCTGAATGATCCGCTCCCTTCAGCTGTCTAATTTGGGAATTCTGGTGACCAAGGATAACCAGACAAACCTCTTCCAATTAAAAGATGCATGCATCGTTAGCATACGCAGTGTACTGACATTTTATGATAAATATTGTAAAAGAAAATCACATCTGGTTTTATAGTTGATCCTAACATTGGATGATAAGGAGAAATCAGACTGAGATTATGTTTATTTCAGCTGCATTGTGTTGATCTCACAAGTTACAGCAGCAGAAGAAACTGGTGGAAAATACAATAAGAGTGCCTGTTTTTTTTAAAATATTTTTTTAAGAAATCTGAGAGAAACCTAACTGTTTTAAGTCATAAAACAAGGAAAATATTATGAATGAGATCCTTGTAGTGATTTTCAGTAGTTTTTAATATACTTTTTCCAGCTTGGATGATACAATATCATCAGAGGATTCAACTGCATATGTAACAGTGAGTGGTGGATGTATTCTTCAAGATCCTTGAAGTAAAAGTGGAATTATAGCAATTTGAAAATAGTGTCAACAGTGTCACAAGTCAAAGTCACATAAGTATTACCAGCAGGATGTATTAAAAGTATCAAATACAAGTCAATACACAGAAGGGTCATTTCAAAGTGTTTTAAATTATACTAAAATTCTGTTATCTCAATTATAAGGCAATTTTTATAGTTATTACCTCCTGCAATATAAAAACTGTTTTGGGTCTTCTGGTTTTTTTGTTTTTTGTTAGTTTTACTTATGGATAACACATATCAGCCACAATAACTGAAAAGTCTGTAATTTATTATAGTACGTTATATATTACAAGGGAAGCCTATGTTTTGTGTGTACTATAAAGTCTTGTAACTGTACCTGTCAAATAAATTTAATGGAGTAAAAAGTTTCCACTGAGGTAGAATAATCTGAAGATAAAATTTTGGGGAAATGGAAATATGAGGGTGGATCAAAAAGTTCAGAGACTATTCCCGCTGTGTGCAAATGCAGCGCAGCACAGTGATGTGCAGGGGGAAGCAGTGAGCCTCATGAGTAAGTATTCCAAGTTAATCAACCTCAGCACCTGTGTTTCACAGGTTTTCGTGACATGAGGTACGTGAACATTTATAATTTCAACATGGACCTGAATGTTAAGGGCAGAGCGCACATCAAATTCTGTGTCTGATTTTTAGGGGAACAGAAAGAAGTTGCAGGGAGTCAAATCTCACAAGTATTGCTGATGGAGAGCGACGATTGTGTTGTGCAGTTGAGTTTTCAATGTACTGTGAGCACATTGTCATGGTGGAGAACCCAAGTGACATCTGGGCCACAGTTCAGGTGGTTTGCACCACATGTTGTACCTCAGACGCCCCAGAACGTCATGAGTAGAACTCTGTGTTGACAGTCTGGCCCAGGGGGACGAGTTCATGGTGCACAACCCTGAGAAAATGAAAGAAAACCGACCTGGTTTTCACCTTGTCTGCTTTGTTTGGTCTTAGACAGTGATGTTCTGCCCAATAAAAATCCCACTGAAAACACCTCACCCAGGTAAATTGTTCAGTGAGTTTCCTGAAGGAAAGAGGAGAGAGATTTCCTTTGACACAAAATTAAACTCCTTGAAATTGCAAATACACACATACCACTGGTCACAAAAACTTGTGTGACACAGGTGTTGATGTTGATCAGTCTCTGAACTTTTTTTGATCCACCCTCGTACACGCATGCTTTTAAAATTCTTCAAAAATTACATATTGGACAATATATCAGAGAATATCTAACTCTAAAATATCGGCATTGGTATGTGACTCAAAAATCCTGTACTGCTCCAACTCTACATTGGATGTATATATAATACCAGAGGTGGGCATGATCCATCATAAAAAACTTTACGCTGAATTTATTTTTAACCCAGGGGGAGGTCCCTGTACTGGTGACCAGACTGTATCCTGCTACACAACCCACCGCTATTTTTAGAAGGCTTCATTAAGTGAAGACCCCACCTAGTACTACAGTGATTAAATGGGTGTAGCATTGTTATGCTTAATTACTTTAGCATCACATTTGGTAGAGCTGCTGCTGAGAAGTCTTAAAACAGGTTTAACGAGATCAAAGCTTGCTGACTCATTGTTTCAAGGCTGTTATTTACTCTCTATTTTACACTTTGGATTAGGCAGAAGTGAAAATGTAAATTTTTGCAAATGTTTTTCAAATCTTACTCTGGCCTGGTGATGGTTATGGAGGCTTGTTATATTTCAATATTCTCCCAAGCTAGACTCCAAATTTGTTTCTAAAATGCTTCACTAAAAACACGTATTAATAATAAAACATAAGATTTTCACATCCTTTAATTATTTTCTTCTAATTCGCACGTTCTCACCATCTTCTGGCCAACCAAACCAAACTAACAGGAATCTGCTGTGTGGAGCTGACGTATTGAGACAAAAATTTTGGAAAAGAAATATCAGATCCTGAAAACAACATTGTTTTTCTGCTCCACTTTTACCATACTTTCATCTCCATGTTTGTCTTCTCTCTTTGGTTATCCATCTGTTTTCTCCATCTGACAAATCCACCCGAACTCGCCAATAGTCTTCGTCGTGGCATAGTGATTTCTGAAGCCCCAGTGCTCACCAGCCGCTGTGATTAGCTCTGGCTCCGCCGAGTGGAACGATTTTAGCTTTGGTGGTTCCTCTCCTCCTGCTTTTGTTTTAAGGCTCTGATGTGAGGAACATGAATCATGACCACATTCAGTTACCAGGAACATTTGTTAAAATGCTTCACTCTTTGCTCTGGTTAGCATGGTTCAATTATCTTTGTGTATGACTCATGGAAAGTCCTGATGCAGAGTCATGTTTTTGAGTGTTGTGATTATGGAGGCGATGATGGAGGGGACAAGCTACAGTCCGATTTGGAAAGTTTTCAGGGTTCATGTAAAGTTGAACAATCGCACAGGCACCTCTGTGTGCTGAGGCTGCTCTCAGTCTGATGAAATACTACATATGAACCCATTGGATAAACATTTTACAGTAATACATGATCATTAGGCTGAAGATAATGCACTTGTTGGACATCAACATGGTACTTGGATATCCTGTTTTAACTATAGGCAGATTATAAACTGTGGTACAGGCAGCAATTCTGACTACTTTTCGCTCATGCTACAATAACATTATAAAATCCTTTTTGTAAATGCTAACAGAGGATTCTGATGAAGGAAACGTCAGTTGGTTCGTCCAACACTTTGGGTGAGAGCAAGATGTAGCTGCCTATGCTCATCCAAGTCTCATTAAAATTAAATGTGAATATTCATGAAGTCCACAGGATCAATCTTAATGAGTTTTATGAATCTCTTTGCTTTCCAGTGTGACACACATCTGCTGTGCTGGGAAGAATCACATCTAATTATTTGGTGTCCATGCACCAAAAGCTGGAATGTATAGATGAAGACTTAGCATGTGATCAAATTGCTGCTGTAAAAGAGCATCACATTTGCTAGAGGACCATGTATGATGTTTCCTGACACGTCCTGATGACGTTAATGTACATTACTGTTTTGATACTGTAGCCTGTAAGCACTGCCATGAAGGACCACATTTCCATTTCCAAGATTTTCTCGATGGCGCATGTGCCTCAATGTTCTCTCAGTTCCTATCCTCATGTATAATTAATAAAAAAGTTAGTTTTCTCAGTTGGGGTCTGTGGACTCAGGACAGACCTATGTTGGGTTTTGAGTTCAGACATCAGGAGGGAGCTCAGGGTCAGCTGATTTAGTTTCAATTCAATTCAATTCAATTCAATTCAATTCAATTCAATTCAATTCAATTCAATTCAATTCAATTCAATTCAATTCAATTCAATTCAATTCAATTCAATTCAATTCAATTCAATTCAATTCAATTCAACTTTATTTATATAGCGCCAAATCATAACATAGGTTATTTCATGGCACTTAACACATTGAAGTCCTAACAGCAAGAGTTTACAATATTATACAGAGAAACCCAACAATTCATCAATTCCCACATAAACTATGAGGGAAAAAAAAATTCCTCTTTAAGGGAGAAAAACCTCCAACAGAGGGAAGGAAAAACTCCCTCTTAACAGGAAGAAACCTCCGACAGAACCAGGCTCAGAGGTGGGCAGCCATCTGCCTCGACCGGTTGGGGTGAGAGGAGAGCAGAGAGAGAAAAGGACAGCATAGAGATAGAAGAGAAGAACTGTTGGTGGAGACGACAAGCGCAGATCAGAGACATGCAGCTTCTGGAAAAGAAAGAAGAGAAACTAAGCGAGCGAGGGAACTCAATGGAGACAACAGACAATAAGAAAAAGCTATGGGAGAGAAAAAGATGGTGAGGTATGAGTCAGTTAAAGAGTAGGAGGAAAGAAAAGAAGCTCAGCATGTAACGAGGTCCCCCAGCAGCCTCAGCCTATAACAGCATAACTAAGGGTTGGTTCAGGTCTAACCGAGCCAGCCCTAACTATAGGCTTTATCAAAAAAGAATGGTTTGAGTCTAATCTTAAAGCTAGAGAGGGTTTCTGCCCCTCCAACACAAACTGGGAGCTGGTTCCACAGGGAGGAGCCTGAAAACTGAAGCTCTGCCTCCCATTCTACTTCTGTAAACTCTAGGAACCACAAGTAGACCAGTGTACTGAGAGCGAAGTGCTCTGCTAGGATTATATGGTTCTATAAGATCTCTGAGATATGATGGAGCCTGGTCATGTAGGGCTTTGTAAATCATCAAGAGAATTTTAAATTCTATTCTTGATTTCACAGGAAGCCAGTGAAGAGAAGCTAAAACTGGAGAAATATGATCTCTCTTGCTAAATCCCGTCAGTACTCTTGCTGCAGCATTTTGGATCAGCTGCAAGGTTGAGGAAAGATTTTCCTGATTGTATTAATATTACATAGATGAAAGAAGGCAGTTCTGGAGATTTGCTTTATATGGTGGCTAAAGGACAAATCCTCATCAAGGTTCCTCACAGTTTTGCTGGAGGCCAAGACAACGTCATCTAGAGTAACTAAGTGATTACAGAAAGAGTTTCTGAGGTGTTTCGGACCACGTACAATAACTTCCATTTTGTCTGAATTTAGAAGCAGGAAGGTTTTGGTCATCCAGGCCTTTATGTCTTTTAGACAGGCTTCAAATTTTACAAACTGATTAGTTTCATCTGGTTTTATAGAAATATATAGCTGAGTGTCATCTGCATAACAATGGAAGTTTATGCAGTGCTTCCTGATGACATCTAATGGAAGCATGTACAAAGTAAAAATTATTGGGCCTAACACTGAGCCTTGTGGAACTCCATAACTAACTTTTGCTTGTCTGGAAGATTCATTGTTAACATGGACAAACTGGAATCTATCTGATAAATAGGATTTGAACCAGTCTAATGCAGTTCCTTTAATCCTCGTAATGTCTTCTAATCTCTGTAATAAGATTGTATGATCAATCGTATCAAAAGCAGCACTGAGGTCCAGAAGAACAAGTACAGAGACGAGTCTATTATCTGAGGCTAACAAAAGGTCGTTAGTAATTTTCACCAGTGCTGTTTCTGTGCTATGATGAACTCTAAAGCCTGACTGAAAATCTTCAAACAGATCATTCCTTTGTAAATGATCACAAAGTTGATTTGCAACAACTTTTTCAAGGATTTTAGAAATAAACGTCAGGTTGGAAATTTGTCTGTAGTTTCCTAAAACAGCTGGATAAAGAGTCGGCTTTTTAAGTAAAGGTTTAATTACAGCCACTTTAAAAGCCTGCGGTACATAGCCGGTTACAATAGATAGGTTGATCTAATCTAATATGGAAGTATTAATTAAAGGGAAGACTTCCTTAAAAAGTTTAGTTGGGATGGGATCTAACAGACAGCTAGAGGATTCAGATGAAGAAATAATTCTAGTTAACTCAGAGAGCTCAACAGGGGAGACATTTTCCAAGTTTACATCTGGTCCTACAGTTGCTTTCAGGGCTGCTGTGCTTAAGTTAAGAAGTTCAGGCTTCTGACCAGGATGCCGCCTAGCCACCTACCTAAGGAGGGAAAAAAATTTCTGAGCTCATTCCTCCTCCCCTGATGATAAACCCTTTAGATTTGAACAAAGCTGATCTCTAATTTTAGCCTCATGGAGCAGTGACCCCTGACCTTTTTTTGGCATGTCAACTTTGGAAATAGGTTTCATGAGATGTGAGCAGTTCAAAGCTCCATATCAAGTTGCTATATTTAAACATTTTTTTGTGATAACACTATCTACTGATAACTAAAAAAAAACTTTTTAATAAACAGAAAAAATTAATTTTACGATGCAGAAACATGTTTTTTATGGTTTCATATCATATGAATGATCTTGTGACCCACAAGGTTAACTTTGAACTCCTTGATCACATCAGGTTGATTGCATTATGACTTTTTGTTCTACTTGCTTGCTGCATACTGTATTTTTTCACATCATTTTATTATATTATTGCTAAGTGGTTCAACAAAACCATCGACAACACCTTGATTCTGGGACCTCTGGGACAAAATGATCAATCTGTTAGTTGAATATTAATCTAGAGGTTATTCAATAATTCAGAGAATTAGTTTATGCATAATTGTGTACGTTTATTTATGTTTGTTGCAGCTTGTATTTAAACAGATCAAAAAAGAGAAGATCCAAAGTTCTGCTTCATATAGAAAAGTAAACTTTGCTGTCGGAACAAAGAGCACCATTGTTATTTGATGCTCTCTTTATGCAAACATTTCATTATGTGTAGGTTATTGGAAATACAGTCAAGAACAGTCAAATCTTATTTTTTTTACGTGCTGACGTTAACAAAAACTGCAGCAACAATTAAAAGAAATAAGCGAGGAAGATTAAGCATGACATGTCAACTGCTTCCTGAATCTGAATCTGAGTGAATAGTAATGTGACTTGTTGACGTCCGGTCGGTGTTTGGACATATTTGTGTGACAGATGGCATGTGAGGGAATCTGTAATTTTGGCTCCAGCCCATCATACCTCCATCGGGGGTTCGGCTCGATTCCCAAACATCAAACCAAGGACCTGCTTCTTCCGCTCCTGGCATCTCTGAATATGCACAGACTGTGCTCCTCTTTCCATCCTCTCAGAAATGCCTCCATCAAACTGTCGGTTGCAGTTACTCCTGAGGTCTTTCGTTATAAGATTCCCTCGTGTTCATGAAGTAAATGGTATAAAATTAGCTCCTTTGAGGTTATTGAGGATTTTCAACATTGTACAGTAACACTTTGAGCCATTCAAAGAGAAAAAAATGTCTTTCCTCCAATCTTTGTGGAAACCTGTAGCTTCAGTTCAGTTCAGTTGTATTTATACATTGACAAATCACCTCAGAGAGCTTAACACAAAGGAAAGTCCTTACAACAGAACAGAACATTTTCGAGAGGAAACAAACAATTCAACGATTATATACATGAGATAAGAGGTCACAAACTGATCAGCTGTGAAGTTACAGAAGACTACAAGTATGGTATGCAATCATTCCTCCAGAACAACCCTCTAAACTTCAGACACAGGCAACTGCGGTTCAAATTCACCCCAATTTTCCAACAGACACTAAAAATTAAGACGGTCTCTCTCTTTCTTGTGTTTTGTTGAATGAGTGGAGGCATTCCACAAGAACCACATACATCAACAAATTCTTATCTTAATCTATGCCAGATTGACCTGCGGCTCCAAACTACTTCTGATAAATAATTCATTTTGACACAAAGCCAAACTTTAAACATAAAATCCAGTGTGTATAATCGGAGGCTTCTCTTTCTGTCTTTTACTTTGATAAGAACCATGAGGCGCAGCATATAAAGGCTTGGTTCAGTTCAGACTTTAAGGTGGACCCAGAGTCTTTGTGCATATGAGAACCAAATTAACACAAGTTTATTTTTAGACACAAGTTTTATCTTAAAGAAACCTGAGGTCATTTGTTAATCATGTAAATAGATGGATTGTGTTCCGATTTAATTTATCATTTACATGATTGGACCCCTTAAGCCTTTAACATATTTATAAAATACTGGTCTCAGTAGAGGGAACTCCTGGGCGGAAATGGTTAATCAAATTTAGAATGAAAAGGATCATTCGTGTGCAACACACACCAAATCACTGTCAAAGTATGATTGAAAAGCAAAGCACTTGTGACATCTTTTCTCAGCCCAACAATCACCATTGACTTCTTTTATCCATGACCACTACCTTTCCCCAACCTTAACAAAGTAGTTTTAATTTCAGTAACCAAATCTAATCAACCCATAGAGGTGGCAGATCAGGGAAAACACTTTCGTGAAGGTTATACAAGTTTTTTTGGAAGACATTGGCAACCAAGTTTACCAATGTAAAAGCCATTATATGGCTCAGTATTATCAGTGTCCTAAAATCAACAAAACATCACTTGCAGAATCAAACACTTTTTCCAAGATCTTTGGAAAACTTCCATGCTTTAACAAACCAATAATTAAAGCTTAAATCTTTACAGATGTGCACAGTCCATGTGACAAGTGATGTAATCTATGATGGTATTCACAAACAAGTATCAAAAGGTACGGATCTATAACACCTTGATTTTCAAGGAAGCCTCAGATTTGAGCACAACTCAGAGATTTCAAGCTCAAACGGAAAACCCACTAAAAGAGTAATCACACACATTCCTCTGGTCAAATCATGTCTGCTCTCTGCCAGGCTTCAGATGGAAGTGATTTCAGCTCGAACTGAGAGCCATTCATTCAAACATTTACTGTAACACTGCTTTGAAATATGATCTGCTATCACTGAGTGCAGCAATGAAATTAATTCCAAACCTACAGTGAGAAACTGGCAAGAATGCAAAGAGGGGGAAAATACTTTGATTCCAAACCGACAACTCAGCCGGGAAAATTCCTGTTCAATTCCAATTTTTCAAGGACGCTATTTCCGAATACCAAGTTTAACTTCACATAAAATAATGACTGAATAATAGTTGTAGATGTTTCATTTAACTACCTATCCTACAATACTACATTATATGTATTCAATTCAATTCAATTCAATTCAATTCAATTCAATTCAATTCAATTCAATTCAATTCAATTCAATTCAATTCAATTCAATTCAATTCAATTTTATTTATATAGCGCCAAATCACAACACAGGTTATTTCATGGCACTTAACACATTAAAGTCCTTACAGCAAGACTTTACAATATTATACAGAGAAACCCAACAATTCAACAATTCCCACATAAGCTAGGAGGGAAAAACTTCTCTTTAAGGGAGAAAAAGCTCCAACAGAGGGAAGAAAAACTCCCTCTTAACAGGAAGAAACCTCCGACAGAACCAGGCTCAGAGGTGGGCGGCCATCTGCCTCGACCGGTTGGGGTGAGAGGAGAGCAGAGAGAGAAAAGGACAGCATAGAGATACAAGATAAGAACTGTTGGTGGAGACGACAAGCTACCAAGCGACAAGGGACCGGCTGACTAAGCCTGCAGCCCCGGGCAGCTGTACACCCCCTCCATGAGAAGCTCCTACGGCTAGCTGGTTATTTAGCATGGTGCACAGCCGCAATTCTAATTCTATGACCCTGGCCTCCAGAGCCCTGACTACACTACATTTATTACAGGTAGCATTATCATTAAGGGAGGCAGGGTCGTAACTAAACATGTCACACACTGAGCAGGAAAAACAAGAAGAGGTGGAGGGAGAGAGGGAAGCCATTGCTAACTGCTAAGCTAGCAGTACCAAAACGCCAAGTCAAGTGAACATTGGTCAAAGATTTGACAGTAGAATTGCTCAAGAAGAGCAAACGTGAGTTTTAACTTCAGATTAGAAGAAGTGTGGAGAGAGTTAAGATACGTATAATTCAGGAAAAGAAGCTGAAATAGCAGAGAGAAGTAACACCAGTCACAATGGTTGTAGACAGGAAGTGACGCAATACTGTCAGCGCGTTCGTTGATTTGTGAAAGAAGAACTACTCTGAGAATCGTCAACCTGCAAGTTGATTTATTACAACAATTGGAGAGTCAAAAGTCATCCTGTACAGGGAAACCTCTCAGTTTGTGAGCAGCACACAGTTAAGCTCGCTGAACATTGATCCAGAGAAGAGTAGCCATCTTACTGTTATACAGAATTTTATATGAAAATGTGCTGTTATCTGTTTGGTCCAAAAAACTGTTGGAAAGGGGCCGTGGTTTAGACCTGGCCCTCTCTTGTTGGTGCACAGGCTAGTCCCAGCCTCTCGGCACACGATCTCAGCCATTCCTGTGAGACAGCACCCTCGGTGGGAGGAAACCTGCTGAGTTTGTTGTGCACTTGTTTTTCTGGCCTTGGTGTCATGGAACTGAGCATCATGTTCTAACTGACAACCGCCATATCTTTGTTATCATGTGCGCGTATGCGTCCTTCATGATGACTCAGATCTTTGGGTATGGTGACCTGTTCCTCTTTACCAGTAACATGTACACACACTAACATTGCAGGCAGTAATACAGCTTATGCACACAGTCCATCATTCTGATCCTTTATGATGTATAAACCTGAAGTTGCACAGTAGTACAAGGGTATAAGAAACAGTATATTTTATACAGTCCAACAATGCGCTCACTGTAACATCAAACGAGATCCTTTGACTCCTCTGTCCGCAGGTTTGATAACAATACTTTTTGTAAGTATGTATTCTAATCATTGGAAGTGGTAAACACATTACTGTCTGTGTTTACTGGTTTAGACTGAATGTTACTAGGTGACTGAAAACTAATTGTCTTTTTTACTACATTTAGCATCATCTATAAAATGTACATAAACATTTTTGATATAGGCAGGAGTTGTCCCATGCTCCTATGGTTTAGGTTGCACTTCAGTTGACAGTACTCTTCATGAAAATGTGTGACTGTGAAGTAAAAGGTGAAGGAGGGACGGCGAGTTTATTGTACAGTGAAGACAATATAAAAAGGCATTAATAGGATTTTAAAATAATAGAAGTGAAAACATAAACAGTGAAACTCTAACATAACATTTATCTGACTTATTCCTCAAGATAAGTATATGCTAACACTTCGGCGTAAACGTCCCAAGATCGTAGATTCGCCATGCTAATGCTTTAGCATTTAAAGTAAGACATTGTTGAAAAAATTATCCATTGATTGATTTAAACTAACGATTATTATCAATTACAATTACAGTGTTTGCAACACAATGACAGTAGCTGGCAAGCTAATGGTTTATCACAAGTTTTTAAGAGAGTAGAATGTTACAAATTAACATGGCGTGTGATGAAGGAAACAATATCCAAAGTTCTAGAATAAACATTGTTCAAATACTTTTAAATGTTACATGAAATGAAAATAAAGTACACAGTACTTTATATAAAAAAAATAAATCCTTTCATCAATCCCTTATCTCGTCCCACTTCATCCTGAACAGGGTTAAAAGGGGCAGGAGTCTATCCCAGCGGACGATTGGGGGAATGCAAATAATGCATGTCCAAATAATGTTATGATTGTTAAAAACTGCTACTATGGGTCAAACCCAGTGTTAAGATGCAACACGACTGGTGAGGTAATAAGTAAACTTTTGAATTTCACTGAGAGTCACAAGGAAAGTCAACTGAAATGTCTGAGGTAGAGAATTCAGACACGTGATTGCTGTCTTTGTCCGCTGTCTGACTGGATGTTTGCTTCAGAAAGCTGTGTATGGGATGCAGAGACACAGCAAACACAGAACCTCGAGATCTTTGGCAGGGAAGCCTGTCATTATGGTCTGAGGCTTCAGCTCCGGTCAGAGGAGGACTAGATGTGGACAGGAAAGCTGCGATGTGTCCGGCTGAAGTCCTTGTTCCAATCCTTGGGTGTCAACTGACTTCCTCTCTGTATCCTTTGACCTTTGGGTGCCTGAGCTATAGGCCACAAACTAATTATGTCCTAAAAAAAGTGAATTAAATCGTTTTAACCTAAAAAAAAAAAAAAAAAAAAAAAAGATAAAAGTTGTTGCAATAGTTGAATTTAGGATTCAAAAACAACAAGAACAAACAATAGAGGTTATAAATGCAGTGGAATTATAATTAGTACCAGCTTAATATCAGAAATGACTCATGAAAAATCTGATACGTATTGGTTGATTGATTCAATAGTCTATCAAAACTGTAATTTTTTTTTTATTTAAGTGATGGTTTCACATTCTGAGATTTGGGAATTCGCTGCTTTTCATTGTCTTCCTTTCAGTAAATCAGATATTTTGGACTGTTAGTCAGACAAAATGTAGTCCAAAGAAAAACAACTATAAAAAAAAAAATGACCTGCAGATAAACTGATAAAAAAATAATAATTATAAAAATAATGGTTAGCCCTATAGCAGAAATATCAATGGCTAATTTCATGGATAATTTGTTTCTGCACAAAGGGCTGTAACTAATAATCATTATCGATTAATCTGTAAATGTATTGTGCAAATGTTCGATTTTTTTTTTTTTTTTTTTTTTAAATGTCCTTCAGAGTTTTCTAGTTTTTGTTGTCCCCCTGGCCTCTTGATCTCAGTTTTACAATCATGATACAGAGAAAAACACCAATTTGTCACAAAGGAGAGCCAATGACTCAAGCAACTGATCTATTTTTGCTTCTTTCTTTTCACCAATCATTTAATTTGATAATCATTTTTTGGGGAAAGAAATGTAGATGAACAAAAAAAATGAAACAGGCACCGACTTATAGAAAAACAGATCCCTACTATGGTTCCAAAAAAAAAAATCCACCAGGAACCTGCACTGAAACAGTTTATATTAATACACTGAGTCGAACATTTAAAAAGTCACCACTAGATTGCAGCATAAGACAATGATTGGTTCTTAATAGTCTTCTTTAGGAGTCCAGTATACATGTTGTCCCTACAAAGAACAACTGAACAATCCATTGTGAGCATCACCATTTTCAAAATAAATAGAACTGCTTTACCATGAATAAAATATATTACAATTGAATTTGAATTTGGTTTTCAGTTGCACAATGGTCTTATTCAGTCGCTCATTTTATTTGAGGTGCAGCAGATCTGCAAAATGTATTTTCTACCTTATTCATGTTTTTCTTAAACACAAAAAATGTATGTAGGCATAACATATTAATCACTACAGTTACAGTGCAAATAGTTAAGTAACCACTAGATTGCAATTCGGGTACCCACAGCAGATTACATATGATGAAAACATAGTCCACCCAGACCCAAAAGAGACTAAAATCATCCAAAAGGGGCGAAAATCCCCACGACACAACTTGATGCTGCTTGGACTATTATATTTGGAGGCAAGATAAATTGTCTACAACAGTCACAGCTAGTGTAACACCGTGGTGGAATTTGACATAATATAATTCCGTCCCTTTTTCCCTTCAGTGGTGCATTGCCTTATCACCCCAAAGAACAAACCTGTTCAAAGGTTTACCATAAGATTGACATGGAGCTGATTTGGAACAAGCCTTACTATTCAAATACTTTACTGTATGTATGTATGTATGTATGTATATGAATATCTCACCTTAGATGGGTGAATAATCATCTAATCATATTTCTATTGACATTTTGTGAGACAAAAGAAATTTGTAAAATGCGCTTGGGGAAAGCTTCCATGTTAGAAATTGAAATAAAAAAACAAACTATTTTTTTTTCTTTTCTTTTCTCCCTATCAATCTCTCCTCAGGATGATTGACAGCAGCAATTCCTGAACCCCAGAATGCCTGTGGTGCCAGTGGGTGGGGCATCCTCCTCCCAACACGTTGTACCTGTAGTCCTCACCTGCTCCTGGCTGCTTCTGTTTTTCCATGCCGCCTTTGGTCAGAAACCCGCCAAGCTGCCTCTGATTGGTCGGAAACCTTTCATCGCTGCCTGGAATGCCCCGCTGGACATGTGCACCATAAAGTACAATGTTACCACCAACCTTGACCACCTCTTCCACATCCATGGGAGCCCGCGTGCTGATTGGACGGGTCAGAACGTTACCATCTTCTACGCCAACCGGCTGGGCTACTACCCATACTACACCCCGCAGGGCAACGCCGTGCACGGTGGCCTGCCCCAGAATTGCAGCCTGGACGTGCACCTGCTGAAAGCCTACCAGGACATCAACCACTTCATCCCTGCAGAGGACTTCCGCGGGCTGGCCGTCATTGACTGGGAGTTCTGGAGGCCTCAGTGGAGCCGTAACTGGCATAAAAAGGACATTTACCGCCGCAAGTCAAGGGAGCTGACTATGAAGGCGTACATCAATGTGACTTCGGCACAGGTGGAGGAACTGGCACGGCGGAGGTTTGAGAAAAGCGCCAGGGTGTTCATGCAGAGGACTATCCAGCTGGGGACGCGCCTTCGACCCAATGCCCTCTGGGGTTTCTACCTCTACCCTGACTGCCACAACTACAACTTGCATGAGCAGAACTACACTGGCTTCTGCCCCGTGCTGGAGAGGCTGAGGAATGACGACCTGGCGTGGCTGTGGAACAGCAGCACGGCGCTCTTTCCCTCCGTGGCTATCAGGAAAAGTCACACCGACAGCATCAGCAACCTGCACTTCTCCCAACACAGGATCGGAGAGTCTCTCCGCATCGCCTCGCTCACGTCAAAGGAGTATGACCTTCCCAGCTACGTGTACCTGAGGCTGGGCTACCGAGACGAGGCCCTGGCCTTCCTCACCACAGTAAGGACAGAGTTGAACACAACAATGGAGCTGTTTTACTGTGTTTTCAGCACTAACCACATCATTTCCATACATACTAACATTTCCACTACACCGATGCACAACAACGTGGGTACTTCCCTGCGCATACACACTCGAACACTGGAAACTAAACCTTTGGCCGGTTTGTCTAAACAGTGTGAATTTCATACATTTCATAATGACCTAAGCGGAAATAATTCCACCAAGTTCCACCATGCGCTGCTTAACTCTCAGTAATGACACTTCCAACTTTAATAGGAATTAAATGGTGATCACATGTTAGGATACTAACTTAAACAAACTGTATCAATTTGCCACAGCAATAACACACACATCTGCTTATTGTCTGCAGACTAAAATAAGTCTTTAACAGGAGCTATGATTCCTTGTTAACTGAAGTTATGGACATTTTCACTGCAGTGGTGTAAGACGGGCCTGCTGCTTTAATCTGAGTCTGACAGGTAAAATGCTGCCCCTCCTCCTTTAGCGTGACCAGTGATTATGTAAAACGTTTATGACAACACAATAACATCAAGATGGATAATTCATAATTTCTAGTAATTAGAAGTTTCAAACAACACGATCAAAACAGGGAATAACTGTCAAATACATCAACACTACTTCCTCAGAAAGATAATATGGAGGGAAAAGAGAAGGCTTAAAAATGGTAACACGGCACAATAAGTCACATATTGAATTCAATCTTCCATTTGCAACAATAGCTCAGGTAATTAGCCACAATTACAATGTGAGTATCTCCAGAAATACATTTGTGAGCACGTGCAAGCTTCAAAGGAAATCCAGCTGCATTTTAAAGCAAAGCCTTCCATAATTCACTTGTTTGTGTTTACAAATATAGAATACCGGTTTTCTGTTTGAAATCTCAGTTTGACTCGAAGCACTAAGGCAGTGTAATTAGAAACTCATTTATTTACTAGTTTGTGGTAGGTTTAGAGTCCTAAAAACTGAAACTTTCAGTCACTTCCCTGGCTGTACTTGTTATTATTAGTACTGTGGAGAGGCTTCACAGTTTATGAAGTAATGTAATTTTAATAAATACATTACATAGTGACAATATAACATATAAAACATTTTCTTTTGACCATTGTGTTTATTCACTGAATGTAAGGATTGTCAGACTTTATTTTCCACTGCCATCTACGTAGGTAGGTAGGTAGGTAGGTATTTACTTTATTAATCCCCGAGGGGAAATTTTTTCGCTACAACAGCATACAGAAGCAATAAGATAATAATAGAAATAATAGAATAAAATAATAGAATAGAATAGAATAATAGAAAAGCAATAAAATAGCAGTAAATAGCAGTAAAAAATATGAAATGCACAGTATATATAGTACATTATATATATATATATATATATATATATATATATATATATTATATACAAACAAACCAAGAAACACAGTCAACAGTGTTATTGTACTGTGATGGATTTATAGCAGCATTTATAGATACAGGAAAGAAATAAAATAACAGTAAAAAATATTAAATATAAAAATGCACAGTATATACAATAGAATAGAATAATTAAATTAAAACTAACTAAACAATAGTGCAAAGTTTTTTTTTTAAATGTTTTTATATTTAAACAACCAAGAACAACAGACAACAGTGTTATTGTTGTGTGATGGATTTTGCCAGAGGTGAGTTATTGTACAGTCTTATTGCAGTGGGCAGGAATGATCTCCTGTATCTGTCCTTGTGACAGCGGAGCTGGAGGAATCTTTTGGAAAAAGTGCTCCGCTGTCTCTGCAGCAGGTGGTGGAGAGGGTGGTCAGGATTATCCAATATGGACAATAGTTTGTTCAGCGTCCTCCTCTCCACCACCTTTTCCAGGCTGTCCAGTTTGTAGCCGATGATGGAGCCGGCCTTCTTAACCAGTTTGTTAAGTCTGTTGGTGTCACCGGCTCCAATGCTGCTTCCCCAGCAGATCCCAGCGAAGTACAATGCACTGGCCACAACAGACTGGTAGAACATCTCCAACATCTCGCTGCACACATTGAAGGATCGAAGTTTCCTCAAGAAAAAGAGTCGACTCATCACCTTCTTGTAGACAGCATTGATGTTGGTCTTCCAGTTCAGTCTGTTGTCGATGGAGACACCCAGGTACTTGTACTCCTCAACCATGTCCACCTCCTCTCCCAGAACTCTCAGCGGTTGTGGAGCCGTCGCCTTCCTCCTGAAGCCGACCACCATCTCTCTGGTCTTGGCCACGTTCAGGAGCAGGTGATTCCTTCCCGCCCACTCCACAAAGTCCTCCACTACTGCCCTGTACTCAACCTCCCGTCCATCCCTTATACATCCTACCACTGCAGAGTCATCAGAGAACTTCTGCAGATGGCAGGACTCTGAGTTGTACTGGAAGTCAGTGGTGTATAAGGTGAACAGGAAGGGAGACAGAACAGTTCCCTGTGGAGCTCCAGTACCACTGACCACCGTATCAGACAGCAGACTGCCCAGACGGACAAACTGTGGTCTGCCTGTCAGATAGTCATTGATCCAGGAGACGGTGGGCGTGTCCACCCCCACCACCCGCATCTTCTCACTCAGCAACAGTGGTTGGATGGTGTTGAATGCACTGGAGAAATCAAAGAAAGTGATTCTCACAGAGTCACCGGTTCCATCCAGGTGAGACTGAGCTCGTTGCAGCAGGTAGATGATAGCATCGTCCACTCCCACACGAGGCTGGTATGCAAATTGCAGAGGGTCCAGAGAAGATTTCACCAGCGGCCTGAGGTGGGCCAAGACCAGCCTCTCCAGCACCTTCATCACATGAGATGTGAGGGCAACCGGTCGGTAGTCGTTGAGGCCAGATGGAGTCGTCTTCTTGGGGACTGGAACCAGGCAGGACGTCTTCCACAGCACCGGGACCTCCTCCTGCTTCAGGCTCAGGTTGAAGAGGTGTTGTAGGACCTCAGCCAGCTGGACGGCGCAGGTCTTCAGGACCACGGGGCTGATGCCGTCGGCCCTGCAGCCTTGCGCTGGTGGATTCTCTCCAGCTGTCTCCTAACCTGGCTAGTCGTCACAGAGAGGGTTACCCTAACCCTAACCCAAACAGCACATTCCAGTCCGTGGACTCAAAGCAGTCCTGCAGGGCTTCTTTAGCCTCCTGTGTCCACCTCCTCACAGTCCTGGTGGTCACAGGCTGCCTCTGCACCAGGGGAACATACTTGGGAGTCAGCAGGACCAGGTTGTGATCTGATCTACCAAGGGGGGGAAGGGCAGTAGTACTGTATGCATCCATGGCATTAGCATACAGTAAGTCCAGAGTTTTATTGTTCCGTGTGGGGCAGTTAACATACTGGTGCAAAGTTGGCAGTACTTTATCCAGACTGGTGTGGTTAAAGTCTCCAGTAACTGCCAAAAATGCACCGGGATGCTTAGTCTGCAGTTTAGACACAGTGGAGTGGATGGTGTCCACTGCTGCCTCTGCATCAGCTGATGGAGGAATGTACACAGTGATAACTAGTGGAGATACACAGAAAATCAGATAAAGAAAACTGATCTGCTGATTCAGCAAGTAGTTTTAGAAATAAGCTTTGAAATGTCGAGGTAAAAGTATCTTACTTATCAAAGTGAGATACATTTTATCTGTGGTCACATTTAATGCATTTAACTGTCTATATTCCTGCATAGATGTTAAACTGGTATGTTTTCACAAACTCATTTCATTCACAAGCATCTGCTAAAACCCTAAAGGACCATTTCCCTAAAGTTTTGGGTGACAGAGGTAGAAAGAGTAAATGTTTATGTGTGTCAGTGATGGTTGTACCTGTGTGTTTTCTTGCAGAAAGACTTGATCCACACCATCGGGGAGAGCGCTGCCCTGGGAGCTGCGGGATTCGTCATCTGGGGAGACCTGAACCTTACCTCGTCCAGGGTAGGTCGCCTCTGCCCCCCGACACTCTGTCGGCTAACAATTCCTGTTACACAAAGAAAATGTACCTACTATTCATGTGTGTTATTGTAGCAGAAGATCCATTTGCTCTTGTATAAGTATTATATACATGTTTGTTTCACACAATCTGAGGTCAACCATCATAATCTTGGCTTTAGTATATCTGTTACTTTCAGATTGGACAAGAGTTAAAGCAGCCTTAATTTATTATTTTTGTCCACAAGGGGGAGACAAACTGCTCATCGAGGTATAAGAGTCACAGCATGATGTTGGCTTCCTGTCTCCACATCCTGTAGACATGGAGCAACATGATCATCTAGCCCAGTCACATAGAAACATTTTTTATATTACACATTAATTGAAAACTTTCATAATACAATATAATAAATGATCAAGATGAGCAGGTAGCTGAAAGATCACCTTCTTGTTGTTAACATTCAGCTGGTTTTAGGAAAGGAAATTCAATTTATGCACTCAGTTTTTCAATCTACATTGGTTATCATACAATTTATTTGCAACAGAAAATGTGCTTTAAAGGAATTGTAATGCAGACTGTAAATGTTAACTCATGTGTTGTTTTACACCATCTTGCAGTATAATATCTGCAGAGCTCCTCAGGGGTCATGTGGTGAAAAACAAAAAAGTATTATATTAATTAGGTTAGAATACATAAGGAACAGATTAGCAAACCAAACAGAATGAATTACAGACATGCAACTGTCCGTGTTGCTTGTTTACAGATCAATTCCCACAGAATCTCACCTAAATATTTTGTTTTGTACCAAATGACACCTTGGGTGGCTTCCTAACTTTTGTATGGTTATGTTTAGGCACTGGAAGCCTGTGGTTAAGGTTAAGGAAAGATCATGGTCATGTTGAATACAGAACTGAGGTTAACATGCCATGAAACCAAAACTAGGTTCTAAAATAGGCTAAAAAAAAAACAACAACCCCAGAGCTACAAGGTGTGGAAATAAGGACTTTAATTCATCTGGTGGACTCAAACACAACTTAAATAGGATGATGATGTTTTTCTATAATACTGGATGTGGGAGTAGGCAGATGTTTGCCATCAATCACTTTTGAAGAAAGATGTGTTTCCAGCGATCTTAAAGTAACCAGTAAATCAATGAATGAATATCATACTTTTTTTCACAGCACAACTGCACCGTGGTGAAGTCCTTCGTGAGCCACCGCCTGGGTAAGTACATCACCAATGTGACACGGGCTGCCGAAGTCTGCAGCGACCTCATGTGCCAGAGCAATGGCCGCTGCGTTCGCCGGGACCCTCACGCCCACCATTACCTCCACCTGAGTGCCGACAGCTACCGGATCCATCCCTCTGGTGACGGGGACTTTGTTGTGACCGGGTGGCACTCGCAGCATGAACTGCAAATGCTGACTGAACGGTTTCGCTGCCACTGCTACGAAGGCCACGAGGGCGAACGCTGCGACAGCATCAATAAAGTGAGGGAGGATGATGGGCCGTGGAGGGAGGACAGAGAGGAGGATGATGAGCAGGAGAGGAAGAGGACAGAGTGGGAGGACGAGCAGGGTGAACGTTTGGAGGGAGGGAAGAGTGCGGCGTCGCCATCGGGCTGCAGTCGCCAACTGATGCTATTGATGCTCCTGTTGAACTTATCACTAGTAAAGACGGTAATGGTATGATAAAGGCTTACAGAAGGAGTCAATTAAGATGCAGCTGCTGAAAGATGCTACTTTTCAACACAATAGTCACTATGATGTTTTGATTCAAGATTGATTTTAACTGTGGGTGTTACTATTATGTGAGTGTATGCGCCATCAGCACGACAAAGATAATGCTCCTAAATCAATGGCTACAGCTACGGCTAGCATGAACATAATGGCTGGATGAGTTAAGGAAAAAAATAATAATTTAGTCTGAATATTAGGCTATCATCACTTAATGTTGATTTGTAAAATAACACCAAAAGTTCATGGTTAGTTCCCAGAATTCAGTGTGATTCTATAAACTGCTTTTTTACTCCGACCAATGGTCCAAAAACCAAAAGTATGGAAGAAAATTTCCTTGTAAATGTGACATCCTGATCTTGTAATTATGAGATCTTTTTTTTTTTTACTATAATTACAGGTAAATTTCTTCCAGTTTGTCAATCAAAAATCAAAACTTTCATCAAAGATTTTTTTCTGTTGATTGACTAAAGCAGCTTAAAAATGAAAAGTGCTTGTCCCAGACCTAGTTTGGCAAATAACTCCACCATTAAATAATACATTATTCCATTTACAATTTAAATTTAAATTTAATTGCAAATTTTGGACAGAACCAGGCTAGATGATAATTTATCCACTTTCTAGTCTTCATGCTAAGTGTAGCTAACTGGCTGCTCAATGTAGCTTTGTGTTTGAGTGGAGTAATACTTGTTTCCTCCGACTCTTATTTAGAACATCCAGCGCACTAAAATAGAAACATTTTTGAATGTCAGTGCGAATCAGAAACAGAGCGTTTTTCTCTGGCAGCTGCTCTGTTTAAAATGTAACAAATGGGTAAAACATGTCACTTCCTTTTCTTTTCGAGGGGTGAAATGGCACTTTACACAACACAGAGGTTTGGCATTTTAACAGACCAGGATGATTGTTTAGTTTGTTTTGGAGCCAAGCCAATGAATACCAAAGGGTGCTAACAGTACCACAGAGCCATATGAAAATAATCACTAAGATGTGGTATTGGTGCGTTTAAAAACATCCTTTACTTTTCTTAAAAGAAATAAGTTTACGTCGGATGGCATGTAACTTGTTGATGTTGTCAACAAAAAGCTGTTATTTCACTAGATACTACACATAAAATACATATTTTTTTGTACAGTAGCTTATATTATACCCTTGAAGTACAGTTTGTCAGGAAGTGACACATATTGTATCCTGGTCTGACGCAGCACATACATGTGAAGGTGCTCATGATTTCAAAATATATTGTAACTGAATGTTTTAATTGGGTTTATTACCCTACAAAAGAGAACCAAGTCTGTTTTTGTAAAAAAAAAAGAAAAGAAAATAATTTTAAATTTTTTTGTCTGTTAATGACTTTTTAAAGACTGATAATATAGCTCAGTTTGGAGGAATCAAATCAACACTTTGGGTTTAAAATTTTACTTCATCTCAATTGGGCTGTCTCTGAAGCTGATATAGAGGACTGTGGGTATGACAAAACACTGAACAGCATGTAAAGGATGGCACATACTGTATCTGACTCAGATAGACTTGGTGTTCTGCGGTTCTTTGAGGCTTAGTTCTTGCCAGTTTGTGGTTGGGCAACAGGTTAGAGTCCATAAATAATGCTGTTGCAATTTTGTTTTGATGCCTCGAGTTAGTTTTAAACTTTTTATATTGTCTTTTTCTTTGTCTCGGTTGACTTTTATCTGGACCATTCCAACATTAATCCTACGAAGCATCTAACTACATTAGTTGACAAGACGATCTCCTCTCTGTGTTCATTGTGTTTGCTCAGTTATCACAAAACTCAATGTATTGAAGTCAGATGGTTAAACTGTCATTAATTCAAGCACTTTTAGAAGTTCATTAATGCAACCAGCTACATTAGAACGTAAGCAATAAAAAAGTGAATTTTCTAAGCAGGTATCATTGCTGATCTTCTCCCCGGCTCTAGATGTTCTCATCCCATTTGCTGGCACTAAATCTTTGAAAGTTTGGGAATTCAGACATGCCAAAACATTTTCATCATCGTCTTCGAAAGAAAAACTGTTGTTATCATGACTTTAGTCTTCTTTATCAGTGCCAAAACTATTTTGAGTCAAAGTTCAGTTTTGTTAAACATTGACCACAAGCTTCATGAGAAATCAACATACATTACAACACTCACACAGCTTCCCGTGGAACTTGTGGTCATGGACTGCTCTACACCGAATTTGTGTGCTTTTCTGTGCTTGGTATCAAAGACCTGTTGTAAGAAATATAGGACTTTGGTATGAGAAACCAGACATCTCGCCTCCTACCAACACTCAAAGTTTATTTTCTTGTAACCACTAGTGAAAATGTGTCTTCAGCTCCTCTTACGCCTTCTACAGCAAGTCTGTTTCCACTTGTCTTTGCATCGACTTTGTATTCTGTACAATCATATCCATCTGTCCATCATAAGCAAGTTAGTCCAGAGGGTCTTGCTCCTGGGAGAGCCAGAGGTCAAATGAGATATACTGTACAATCCCTGGGATCGTCTGCCAGCTTGACATGGCCCCAAAAAATTAACACTAGGAGACCTTCTGAACAGATGACCAAACCAGCTTAACTGGCTCCTTTCGATGTGAAGAAACACCGGCTCTACGACGAGCTTCCTCTGGATGTCTCGGCTCCTTACCTTGTCTCTAAGGATGAGTCCAGTCACCCTACTGAGGCTCCTTGTCATGTTTCAGTCACTACCTCTAGCTTATGACCCTATTGGTAAGGGCTGCATGTAGATCAGCTGATAAATCTACAGCTTTGAGTCAGCTCCTTCTTTACTGCAACAGTCTACGTAAACTGCCTGTTAATCTCTCTCGATATACTTGCACTATTTCTAAACTACACTTTGCATTCAGCCTGAATAAACAGCATTGTTTTTTTTGTGGCAGCTGGCACATGATGATGTCAAAACAATGTGCAGAAAAAAGGCTGCAGTGAAACTGACAGAAAACAGCCTAACTTTTCCAACCGAAACTGAGCACAGACCAGCAACCTTGAGCAAATTACATCAAACTAATTGCAACCTCAAACCTGGTTTGTTTCTTGTAATTTCTTAGTTATTTGATGTAGCATATGTCGTGGATCTCTCAAACTGACCTTAAGAAGAAGTTCAGGCCTGAAGAGAGTCACTACACTCATCATGATGCAGTAACTTTCCTTACTGTATCTTATTGTTTCAATTTTAAGATTGTAAACCATGTATGCAACAATGACTATGCAAATGTTATATGAATGTAAATGCACTGCTAATAAAGACTTTTCTTCAGTACTGTGTTACTTCCTCTTTTTTTTCTTATGTTTTGCAGCCTCAAATGCCATTTATGAGGCTTCAAACTTTTAGTCTTCTTCAAAATGTAAATTCCAAGGAGCCTTAAAAAAAAGAGTAACTTTAATCTTTCCATATAATTTATGAAACTGTAACCTGTCTACTGGTTTCTGTTTAAATGCAAGAAGCATAAAAAGAGGAAGAAGTACAAATTGAGAGATCACAATCAATGCATTGTCACCAACGGTGACAAATTAAAAAACATCACCCATTCAAAGACCTGAGAATGTATCTACAGAGGAAAACAAGTCAAATGCAGATACTAGTTTAAAGTATTTTACAGCAGTATCTGCATTTGACTTGGATCTAGGTGATGGCCCAGACAAGACACACATCATTGCAGATATCACTTAAAATGAGAAACATGCTGTTCACAGTAATCATGACAGCGATGGGTCAGATATAGACTGTGTGGCAGCATAAACAATTCAGTTTATGCTGAATTTATGCAAGCAGATCACGACAGGAACAGTTATCAGGCATTTTGACCTCATCCCTTAATATGACCAGTTATAAAACACTCTTTCACCTATAGTTCTATGATTTCTCATTTGAAAGGGTTACTAGTGACACATGGTTTGGATATTGTCGTGTTTGGGAAAAATGCAGATTTAAATGGGTTAATTGTCTCTTTTTACAAATGAGCTTATAATCCATCATGACAGCTTCAATATGATCACTGCGACTAAAGAAAAGGGACCATGTGACTCCTCTGACATGCAAATTAAGACACATGTAATGGCCTCCATCATGTAACTTTTTACCTATAAAACAAAATAACAAACCATTTCTGGAGAATTTTAATGTTAATGCATGATGTGTGAAGAAGCTGTCAATGTTTCTAAAGCAGGTCCCAAACAAAATCAAAGTGACAATTCTATTCTACTTAGTCCATACTTTAACGCTACAGCATGTATATTCCAGTTGTAATACTGCTTTAAAAATGTTTAAACAATCAGAAAGTAAGAAATGTTATCCATTCAATTTTCTCTATGAATTGTGTAACTCAGTAAACACAACCAAAAAGCAGAGAAATCCACCCAAAAAAGAAAAGACTAAACAGAGGTTATCCTCACCATAACTCATAATGTTGCCATTTTTAAAAATTTGATTTCACTCCTATACATTTTCATACTATTTACTGTAAAGAAATAAACAATTCAATGTAAGTCTATCTTTTGTGACTGGAGGCAAAAACAAAAGGTATACTTACTTATATATGATACCATTGATCTATGTATCCCTTATACATGCACAATACACAATAAACAACATGTCATTTACCTTTAATCACTGGAAATTATTATAACTTTTTTTTACAACTTTCTTCACTTTTGTTAACATTTGGTTTAGAAGTTTTCTTATGTTTATTTGCTGCATCAAATCATCAAAAGTCACTATAATGAAAACAATAAAATATTTTTCATGAACTGACCAATGAAACCTCAACCTGTCCAACAACAATCTACATGCAGAGAGCAACGAGAAGTTAGGACATCAATCAGATAAGAATCGGTCAGAGTGAAGAAACTCTTTCCTCCGGCACATGAAACAGCAAAAAGACAAATGCTGGAAACTTAAGAGACAGAGAACAGTACTTTAAAGGTCACTGAAGAAAGCAGCAGGTAGGAGCTAATAACATTTCTTAACAATATTAATACTGAAAAATTATTTAAAATGCAGATTTTCCTTTTTTAGAGAGATACAGACGATTGTTGTTTGATACATTTAGACAATTTGGAATCAGTGAACTGAATATTGGGACAATTTGTCATCAGAGTCATAATGAAAATGTACTGTAATAATCTTTAAATTTATGTTAACATTAAAAAGTAATTTAAAAAAATTATTATTAATTTTGCTAATGATTCAGTGTAGTGCACGAATACGGATCAGATGCTTTAATGTTGAAAAAGGCAATTTTAAATACAATTAAACAATATTCCTATTGATTTCAAAATTAAATGTTTTATAATGTCTTTAATCCTCCAAATGAAAAAGCAGTTTAAAATAACATGTCGGCATTAGTAAAGACTTGCCATGCATTTTATTATACACAGGTTTGGGACAACTTTTGATAAAGTCCCCTGAATGTGAACATGGAGACAATGTAGCCAGAACAATGTTTTAAAGATTACATTTGAATTTAATTGGGGCTGATATTTATTTGTTTTCTGTCCTTCTTGTGCAGAGCCATTACAATGGCCCCCTCCTTCCTGTCCTGTGTCGCCATCTGTGTCATCGGATCTGTCGCCTCAGTTCTTGCCCTACCACTAACCGAGCCACCATTGATCCATGACCACCCGTTTGTGACAATATGGAACGCCCCCACTGACGAGTGTCAGCAACTTCACATCCCATTGGAAACTGCAGCTTTTCAGGCGGTGACCACACCTGCAGCTGTTCCAGGTCAGTTTCTCACCATCTTCTACGAGGACCGCCTTGGTCTTTACCCTAAAGTTAACTCCATCAAGCAGAAGCGCTACAGAGGCGCAGTCCCCCAAAATGGCAACCTGACGGAGCACCTGGCGAAGGCCCAAAGTCAAATAGATCACGATATCTCTCAAGATTCCTCTCCTGGACTGGCTGTCATTGACTGGGAGTCCTGGCGTCCCCTTTGGGACCAGAACTGGGGATCGAAGCGTATTTATCAGACGTTGTCCATTGCTAATGCAATGCAGATGGCCCCATTTTTATCATCAAAGGAAATTTCCAAGCTGGCAAAGAGCCAGTTCCAGAATGCAGGGCGCAGCTTCATGGAGAAAACCATCAGCCTCGGCATTGGCGAGCGTCCGAGCCGCCGCTGGGGCTTCTACCTTTTCCCTGACTGCTACAACTATGGATGGGAAAAGCCTGGCTACACCGGTATGTGCTCAACAAAGACCCAGAAGCAGAACAACCAGTTGCTGTGGTTGTGGGAACGCAGCACCGCCCTCTTCCCCTCCATCTATCTCCACCTGACTCTGAGGAACTCCCCCCGGGCTGCACTCTACGTCCGCAACCGTGTCCAGGAGGCGCTAAGGGTGGCGGCACTGCCTAAACGTCCCTACACGGTGCCAATCTACGTCTACTCCCGACCGCTTTATCGGGATCAAACCCAGATATTTCTGAGCCAGGTGTGTATTAGGTTCCTTAAAAATCAGTTTCAATAACTTTGAATAAACTCTCCTCAGGCCAATAGGTGTTGGTGTAATCAGGTGCTGCCCACCACTCCAACGTATGAAAACCAAACAAAATATGATTATCAGACTAAATCTTATTTTTGTTTCTATCCTTGCTGAAATGATTGAAGCTGTCTCATATGACTGTTCGAGTTCACTTAGCAATTACAATCATTTTCTTACATTAAACTGACTGACAAAAAAACTAAATGGAGGGAGAGAGTACAATGTGAACAGTATGTTTCAAGTTGATTTGAATTGAATGGAAATAATCAATGGAAATAAATCAGTCTAGAAATGACCTGAGAACAAATACATTTACAAATTATCTTCAAATTTGTTGAGAAACGATCACATTTCTTGTGTTGTTCTTCCTCTTTCAGGCAGATCTTGTCAGCACGGTCGGAGAGTCTGCTGCTCTGGGAGCCTCTGGGGTTGTAATGTGGGGAGGCACCAAAGACTACAACAACAAGGTAACCACAACGTTATGGTTGGACTGACCTGCCCTCTGTCATCAAAGGATTAGTTACCTTGACACATTATTCACATGGTAGCAAGTAAGCTCAAAAAGGGTCTGTAATCATTCCTTCTGTTTGCGTAATGGCTATGAACTGATCCCTTTTTAACATGGCAACATTGTTAGCGGTGGGTTTATAAAAAATAATGTTTTATTGTATCTGAAGCAGTGGGAAGATGAAGATCATCACATGGAAATGTGTCACTTTAAGTTTCTGTGTTTGGCCACTGCCATGATAACGTACTCAATATATAACACAGATGACTAAACTTTAATCAGCACATAAGTAATCTGCTTTCTTTCCTCTTGTAGGAGGAACTGTACGTACTTCCTAACTCTGCTGACAGATGTGTGACAAAACTATCGAAGTTTCTGCTTTTTTTTTGTTTTTTTGTGTTGATGTGTCTTCAGTTTCATTTTCATTGCATTTTGATGTTAATATGATCCTGTCACGCAAATAACATATATTGTTTTCGGAAGTAAAAAAAAGTAAATAAAGAATTAATGCACACTCACTATAATTTCAGGACTCAATCATGAACATCGCTGTTCCTTTTTTATTTTTTTTATTTTTAAGGTCATGAAAATAGTACATCAATGTGTCAATATTTGGAGAAAACTTAGTTTTTTGTCTTCAGCTTTTAATATTTGAGGAATATTATGTATGTTTTTTAATTACTAAAAAAAATGATTCCTAAGTCTCGAGTATGAACCTCACCATCTCTCTGCAGGCTGCCTGCCAGTCTCTGTCCGAGTACCTGACATCCACCTTCAACCCGTATGTCGCCAACGTGACGGCGGCTGCCATGCTCTGTAGCGAGGTCCTGTGCCAGGGGAAGGGCCGCTGCGTCAGGAAGAGCTATGACTCCCCCCACTACCTGCACCTGAACCCCACCTACTTCCACATCCTGCGGGCTGACAGGAAGTATGTGGCTATCGGTCTCCCTTCCGCCGCCGACCTCAACGCCTGGGGGGAAAACTTTACCTGTCAGTGCTACGCGGGGTGGAGCTGTTCTCCCAAGCTGTTGCATCCAACCTCCATCAAACTCATCTGGGTTTAGTCTGAGGAGAATAAAATGTTTCCAAAATGGTGTCCCTTGCCGACTCACTAGTCTAATTATATGTTGCTTAATCCAATTAAAAATAAACATGTAAATCAGATGCAACAGAGCTTTATTTGAATTTTAAATCAAAAGGTGTCAAAGAAAAGGCTATCCTGAAAACAAGTATTGTCACTGGAAGGTTTGTTAGTCTGTGAGTGATGGCAAACAAGACACGTGAATAACTAGTCTATGTCAAAGGAAAAGGCCTGCCATGAGTTTCTCATTCTCATAAAAAAAAAAAATCTAAGTTTTTCGAGATTTATTTTGCTTTTTTTAAATTTGGCACAGCCCACCAACCCCACACATGCTGTCAACCTGTGTTTGACTATTAATAAACCGCTTTATTTTGCCTCTACTGCGTTTGGTTCATTTAAATATTGTTTGTTGTGTCGTTATAGTCCTTAAATCCCACCAAAGGGATGTAACAAATGGCATTAATAACAATTGCAAATCAATTTTGGAGGTTCAACCAGCTCATTGCCTGTGACACGAGTGGGTGGGTGTGGGAGAGAAAGCTGGAAGAAATATTTTATTGGTGTTTTCAGTGATTACCTTCTTTTCTTTTTTTTTTTTTTTTTAAATGTGTGCACACAGAGATAGCACTCTCAAAGAAAACAGAGGAATGATCAGAGAGAGCAACATCAGTCTTCACAACAAGTCTCTCTCGCTAACCTTAGAGGATGACAAATTTCCAGGTCAAGATGATTTACTTCTCTGCTCTACTAATTGTGCACAATATATTAACATGTATTACTTATGTCTGACAATATGCTTCATTGGATACTTACTAGACCAAGTGTTGATTATATTAACATCACGGTTTCCTTCAACACACCACTCACAGCAGAAGTTGACATATTGATACAAAACTTTACCAAATACAATTTAAATTTAAACAAAACTTAATGATTACAGAGATCTTCTTTATGTCCCTAAAATGGAGGTGGGTTTCCACTATGTGACTGCAAACTGATTTATGTCCCCAAAACATGAATTAAAGCTTGTATCCACAGGCTTTAATTATCAACTTCCCATGTAATAAACAACCTCAACGGAAAATAAAGATAATGCTCTTTTATCAGAATTAGTGATTTTGTGGAAATTTCCCACAACTGCAATTGTTTCACTTGGAAAAAATTGACTTGACCTCTTTGTTTTGTTAGATAAAGAAAAAAAAAACTGTAAATCAATTGCTATTAGTAGCAACTTTGAGCTAAAGCTGATGATCTGTGATGGAACCAGTCAAGCTGCTTATGAATGTGATTCATCAGTCCATGATTAAACCAGAATTATTTCCTTCATCTCAATAAATTTCCAACCACAGTTGACTAAGTTCAAACTATCACTGCATTCCTCGTGTGTCCGGACAGAGGCCTCAGATATCAGCGGAAGAGACACATTGTCCTCATTGTTGAGCTTCTTTGGATATCTTCCTCAAGGCGGGAAGGAGGGAGCCTAGAAAATGTCAAAAACCAATAAAGAGACGGAACACCTCAAGGCTGCAGATCACTCAGCTCTGACAAGTTGTCACACGTGTTCCACCTGTAACTCAAGTGCCTGCAACAGCTTATTTAAAGAGGAGCTATTTAGACTTCCAGAGGAGAATGAAGTTGTACTGTTTATGATGAACAGGTAATAATTTCAAGACTCAGTGACCGTGCAGTTTGGACGCCAGGGATTTGGAGCCCAGAGCAGGTTGGTGCTCATTGATGTCTTATTTAACTGCCTAATTTGGGTTAAAAGGTTTATTGGGAGTTTAACCTGAATATTATAAGGGTGGAGTTCACCAGCAGCTCTAACACAACTTCTTCCTTGAGTATAACCTCACATAAGTGCAGTTTAAGTGTTAACCTTCCAGGTATCCTCGCGGACACTATGCGAGAGCTGCGTTCGTCTGGGTCAAATTTGACCCGGAGGACAAAAGGTGCGTAGTCCTACAATGAAAAATGTATCAACATTTTTTTTTCAAACTTTCGTCATCCAACTTCATTCCAACGTATTGACACTGGTTTTACACTTTTCTTTTTATATTTATGGTCAATAGACCTAATTTTAATGAAATTTGTGCTCATTTTTGAGTAAAAGAAAATTGTGACTTAATTGTATTATAATGAAAATTAAATTTGTATTTCTCGATGGATTATCACAGACTGGTATCTGTCATATTTTAGTCCGATTTTTTTTTTTTTTAAACCATTTCATATTTTCCACTGGCAGCAAATAGTCACACCTGTTGTCCTCCTGTTGTCAAAACTGACCCAGTCTGTTTTTTAGGGCTTGTAAGGCATAATGGAAAGTTCATCACATCATTTTTTGTCAAACCTTGTTAGCCAACTTCATTCCAACTCACTGACACTGTTTTTACACTTTTTATTTAAAAATGTTTGGTCATTAGAGCTCATTTCTTCTGAAATTATAATTCATTTTTGAGTAAAAAAGAAGCACAAATTATCGCCCAATTCTGTGGCACATTTTGTTAGTCAACATCATTCCAACTCAACACAACTCATTTTCCACACACCTCGTGTGTGTGCGTGTGTGTGTGTGTGTGTGTGTGTGTGTGTGTGTGTGTGTGTGTGTGTGAGAGTTTGTTTTTGTTGTGTTCACATGTTGGAAAGGGAAAGCAAAGGACTCGTTAGGACAGCTGCACACATGTGGAGCTTTGAATGTGTGTGTGTGTGTGTGTGTGTGTGTCTGTATGTGCATATGTGTGTGTGTGTGTGTGTGTGTGTGTGTGTGCGTGTGTGTGTGTGTGTGTGTGTGTGTGTGTGTGTGTGTCTGTGTCTGTGTGTGCGTGTGCGTGTATGTGTTTGTTTTTGTTGTGTTCCCAGCAAAGGGAACAAAGCAAAGTCAAAGGACTCGTTAGGACAGCTGCACATGTGGAGCTTTGAACGTGTGTGTGTGTGTGTGTGTGTGCGCGCGCGTGTGTTTGTTTGTTTTTGTTGTGTTCCCATGTTTGGAAATGAACGTCAAAGGACGAGTTAGGAACGTTTCACACGTGTCTAGACTGTGTATTTCAATTGAACAATGCAGGTCAGGCAAAAATCAATCACCACTTTCAGCAAAAGAGTTGGGCTTGTAAAACAATTTGCCCATGATTAAATGTTTTCTAAGCCACCAAACGTGTGGATGGGAGACAGCTAGCTATAAATAGAAGTAAATATAACTGTCGAGGCTGTAAGAATTGAATTATTCTTTTGAGTGTTGACATCATCACACTAATACCACAAAGGTCTCACTGATACATCAATACCAGCATAGATGTTGGCTGATATTAAAATGTGTTTTGAATAAATTGTTGCCACATTTTTATTTAGTCTTTTCTTATATTTATCTTTTATTCAAATCCTTCACTCAAGTTATTTGTAGAACACATTAAAAAACAATTGCTGGACATGTACATCTACACTGATATTATATAAATGAAAATTAAAAGGTAAAAGGCTATAAAAGACTAAATAGATTACACATTTGAGGAAATGACATTTTTAAAAATAATTTCAATAAATAAATAAATTTTTACCAAGAGTTATGGGACAAGAGAAGACACCACTGTCTGACTGTCCACACCTGGACTTTGGTGGTTGCTTGTGATCCGATCCCAGCAGGACACATGTGGGTGTGGCTGGAAACAGCAACTATTTGGATTCTGCCCCAGTCTGCATACTCAGTTTTCAATTGGTTGCCTCATTTTTGTGTGAACCAGCTTTTGTTGAGACACAGTTTGCACAGTTGGACAGTTTCTGAAACTCCACTTCTTTTTGACGTCAGAGTAAAAACTTTACATTCTAATCCAGGGCACAGCTACACATGTACTGTTGGCCACTGTTGAGACATTTTATTTCTTTTAATACTCACTGTAGAACAAGACATATTGTTTAAAATACATTTTTGTGCAAAATAAGCTTCACTACATCGGGGACAATATTTTTATCCAACAAAGCCTTCATCCAAATTAAACGTCCTGCTGTCAATATGCATCTTTCCATTTCACTAATTACAAACTATGTTGTTTCAGTCTGTTCCCTTTGTTTTATTTTGTACTTTTCAAACTCTACCTCAATTGGCCAGCATATTTTAGTCTGCAGATGAAAAAAAAACACAAGGTACATAAAGTCTTTTTTTTTTTTTAAATGTATTTCTAAAGGTTACTGAGGTTTCTGAGGTTACTGTTCATAAGCTTTAAATGTGTTTGAGGGTGTTTCCATCTGAGCAACATGTTGGCATGTGATGAGTCAGGCTGCAGTTTCTGAAGTTTGACGATGAGCTTAATTGATTTTCTGAACCAGGGGTAGAAAAAGACAGATGATGGACAGGAGACAGACAGGAGTTAAAGTAGAACAAACATATCATAAAAGGCAACAGCACAATTATTGAGCAGGCTGTCTTTGCCTGTGAGAGAAACACAATAAGATGGGAACATACATATTAGAAACACAACAAGAACAACACCAAGAGTCCTGGCTGCTTTCATCGCAGATTCTTTTTAGGTGTTACTGTAGTTGACTGCTGCAGTGAGACTGGTGCAAGCTGAGACCGCATGGCTCGAGCCTGAGACGCAGCCACCACTTATACTATCAGATACAGAAGTACAATAACTGAGATGGGAACAATGAAGAGAAATATAAGATCAAACAGTCCAGGAATGTAGTTAACGACAAAGCCGCACTCTCCATAACAGAAGTGATACCTGCCTGGTTGTTTCAGGACATCATTCAGAACCAGACCAAACCACAGAACAGATACAACACACATCCGAACTCTTTGAATTTTTGAATTGTGATTTTTGGAGGAGTAATGCAGAGCGTAACAAATAGCCACATAGCGATCAATAGATATGAACACCATGCTTCCTATTGAAGTGATGAATGCTAAATACTGATACACGGCACACATGAGGTCACCAAATAGCCAGCAGCTGTCTATGAATATCATTTGAAAGAGCACGAGGAAGCCCACGAAGAAATCTGAGACGGCCAGAGAGAAGAGGAAGAGGTTGCTTTGGGTGTGGAGCTTCGTGGGGAGGAAGAATAGCAATACTTTATTATTATTCTGTTGTATCTATAACCAGTAAGAGTGAAACAGACAGAGAAATACTGAAATACCAAAATACACGCTGCATAATGTGGCCACTTGAAGTGTGCGATGGAGATGATGACCAGCAGGTTGAGAGTCACTGAGCAAAGAGATGAAGAACAGCAGAGTGTAAATCAGCATTTCTCAAAGTGAGGATGCTTCGATCTCCTTCGGAATCTTGAAGATTCTGAAAAGCAGAGCTCAGCTTCATCCATCACCAGAGAGAGAAGCAGCTACTGAACCCAGCAGCTCTCTGACCCAATCCTTGTGTCACACAGCTGATTAATCTGCACCCCCCCTCCACCCTCCACACCACTGTACTGTTGTTTTTCTCCATAGAGATTGACTCACTATCTTCCTCGAATTCCCTCCTTTCCTTCCATCCATGTGTTCAGTCAGTACTTCCAACCACAACCTTTTTTTCTTCCAATTGTTTTTTTCCATCCTCTCAGAGAGGAGAGGTGCCTGCAATTGTTGCAGCACACTTTAATAATAACAAAAACACGTGTAATCGTTCCAACACGAGGTTCCATCAAAAGTTTCCGAGCACAGTGTGTTAGTATGACATGCACTGAGCAGGGAGAAGCTGTAACCTGTGAGTCTGTATTGTAGGTATCATCACTAAATCAACATTAGCACCCGAGTTATGCATGTTTCGGCTGTTCCAGTGTGTCTACCCTGTGGATCATGATTGGGCTTTTCCTTATTGCATCACCAAATAAGAAGGAAAAAACCCAAAATAACCCCAAACCCCAAACCCCTTGCTCAATTATGATATACATCTGCTAACAATTCAGTTCAATATTTCATACGGAGGGTTAACTTTGTTACTGTCTGGAACCATCTTAAATTGACAAATATAAGAACTAATTTTTCTTTGTGTGATGACTAACAGGGAGACATTCTTTTTTGAATGTGTTATAAATAAAAGCAACTTAAAAAGCTCCTGTACGAATCAAAACAAAATGGATTTCTCTAAGAGCTGCCGTAAATCATTTGTGACCTAATATTCCTGATTTATTCCTTCCTTCCTTCTTTTTATTGCAGATCGGACTCTTGCTACAAAATGAGGCAAGTCAAACTCATTCATAACAAACATCTCTCATTTATCTTCGTCATTAAGTGGGCCCTGCTGTGCTCCAGCAGAGCCTTACCGAGGACCGACCCTCCCGTTCTTCCTGACTACCCCTTCATGTTTACGTGGAACGCCCCAACCGAGCTGTGTGACCTCCGCTTCGGCCTACCCCTTGACCTCTCCTACTTCCACTTTGTCAGCAGCACCCTGAGAACAGCAACCAACCAGAACATCTCCATATTCTACATCGACCGCTATGGCATTTTTCCCTACATTGACAAATACACCGGGAAGATGTACAACGACGGTTTGCCGCAGCTTATAGACCTGCAGGAGCACCACGAGGAGGCTGAGGATGACATCGGGTTCTACATTCCTGTCGACCGCCCGGGCCTCGCCGTGCTTGACTTTGAAGAGTGGAGGCCGCAGTGGGCTCGAAACTGGGGAAGCAAAGACATCTATCGGCAGTATTCCATTGAATGGGTCAAAATGAAAAATGCGTCATTGTCCGACGATGAGGCAAAGAACCAGGCAAAGTTAATGTTTGAACATGCGGCCAAAAGGTACTTTCTCCAATCTATCCAAATCGGGAAAAATTTGAGGCCCAAAAGACTTTGGGGTTACTACCTGTACCCCGACTGCTACAATTACGACTACAACCAGGACATGGTGTGTTTCACAGGAGAGTGTCCTGACCTTGAGAAGCACAGGAATGACAACTTGATGTGGCTCTGGAAAGAGTCCACAGCGCTCTTTCCATCCATCTATCTGGAGTTTGTGCTCAGAGACTCCCAGCAGGCCCGGATGTTTGTCCGCCATCGCATCCAGGAGGCCATGAGGGTGTCAACCCTCCCCAACAGCTCCTACTCCATCCCCATCTACGCCTACATAAGACCTGTGTACAAAGACAGTATTAACAACTACATGTCAGAGGTCAGAAACAAACTGGAACACAGCTTTTTATCACCTTTGGGCACAATGTATGTATGTGTTATGTACAATTTGTGTGTATGCTAGTTTGTGATTGGCTGGCAGGACCCTACCATCCGTCTTTTTAAAAAATATATAAAACTCTTTGAAAAAACTTTTGTTATCACAAAATTGGGTTATTATTACTAAAAAAAATGTTTTAATGAAAAGTAAAACCAAAATTGAAAACAATTTAAAGTATCAGTGAAACTGTTTCATATGTTGTTTCATATGTTGATCATTATTGATTATAATATTTTAATGTTGATCCTTGGTGATGAGTTTTATTGCCTCCCTGTCGAAGCCCTGCTCTACTGTAATTGTCCGGCTAACATGTTTTTGCAGTTCGATCTAGTCAACACCATCGGAGAAGCCGCTGCTCTCGGGGCCGCCGGTGTCGTTTCCTGGGGAAACATGAATGTCACAGATACAGAGGTAGAATGAGACTTCACTCTGTAGTTTTTAAATAAACGTATTCTTTTCACAGCTTCACCAGCAACCATAAACTGACTCTGTCCCACAATCTTGTAGGACTCCTGCTTTGACGCTCGACGTCACTTGGAGCAGGTCATGAACCCGTACATCCTAAACGTCTCCACGGCGTCACGGCTCTGCAGCAGGGCACTCTGCCAAGGCCGAGGCCGCTGTGTGAGGAAGCGCTGGAACGACGACGTCTTCCTTCATCTTGACCCCCGTCGTTACCAGATCCAGCGGCAACGACGCGGCGGCCCGCTGATGGTCACCGGCGGCCTCTCGCAGGACGACATTAACTGGTTCGAACGCAGCTTCGACTGCATGTGTTATGGGACAGAGCCGTGCCAGTCAGTCCTGACACTCAATGTCCTCCACGAAGCCGTCTTCAACCAGAGGAGTCGAGGTGCTGACCAGACGCACTCTCCCTTGTTGGTGGTGATACTAATCTGTCTCAAGTATGTGATGTGAATATAAATTATAGAATAAACGTTGCACTTTTGAGACAAGACGTGTGGGTGCAAACAGTTAGAAGACAATTACACCATTTTTTAGCTTGTTGTTCACTTGTTTTGTTATTTCTGACTGTTTTTACCTGCATCTCCATAAAGAATGTTTCTATTTAAAGTCTCTAAGCCTCATTCCCACCACTTTCTTTCCCCAAATAGTCATGTAAGCACAATGTAAACTAAAACATTGTTTAAAAGGGACATAGGATTTTAGTGTTTTTCTGCCATTTCTACACTGTTATGATATCATAAGTGTTGTACATGTCCAAACTTTGAAAACGCGAGGTGAACATGTAAAATGCCCCCTGCAAGTCCAAACCCATCCAGACACCAGGAGAAAATCCTTGAGTGAAGGACTTCATATCTTTAACCACAATTGGATTATAACTGATCGGATGTAAACACAAAGTGAATGTTTGCGTCATGACTGCTGACTCTTTGCCAGCTCTTTGAGGTAACTGAAAACAAACCAGTAGAACACAAGCAGAAATTTACATGAGACTTCTGGACAGGTGGTATACTCGCTATAAAGTCAGAGGAAGCTTCTATTCCAAAAGAAGCACACTTTGGTTTAGACATCCCGCCCCTCTCCAGGAGCTTGGTTCCAGAGCCAGTGCTGTGCATGGAGGTGAGCCCAACTACGCTGCTCAAAGAAAATAAAGGGAACACTCAAACAACACAATGTAGCTCCAAGTCAATCACACTTCTAGGAAATCAACCTGTCCAGTTAGGAAACAACACTGATTGTGAACCAATTTCACCTGCTGTTGTGCAAATGGAACAGACAACAGGTGGAAATGAGGCAATTATCAAGACAACCCTTTAAAGGAATGGTTCTGCAGGTGGTGAACACAGACCATTTCTCTGTCCTCATCCTTTCTGGCTGATTTTTGGTCACTTTTGCATTTTTCCAGTGCCCTCACCACTAGAGATAGCATGAGGCGGTGTCGTCAACCCACAGAAGTTGTTCATCCAGGATGGCACATCAATGCACACTGTGGCAAGAAGGTTTGCTGTGTCTGTCAGCACAGTGTCAAGAGCACGGAGGAGATACCGGGAGACAGGCCGGTCCACCAGGAGACGTGGAGGGGGCCGTAGGAGGACAACAACCCAGCAGCAGGACCGCTATCTGCTCCTTTGTGCAAGGAGGAACAGGAGGAGCGCTGCCAGAGCCCTACAAAATGACCTCCAGCAGGCCACTAATGTGCATGTTTCTGCTCAAACTGTCAGAAACAGACTCCATGAGGGTGGTACGAGGGCCCGACTTCCACAAGTGGGGTCTGTGCTTACAGCCCAACACCGTGCAGGGCGATTGGCAGCTTCGCCGTCGGCGCCCTGTGCTCTTCACGGATGAGAGCAGTTTCACACTGAGCACATGTGACAGACGTGACAGAGTCTGGAGACGCCGTGGAGAACGTTCTGCTGCCTGCAACATCCTCCAGCGTGACCGGTTTGGCGGTGGGTCAGCGATGGTCTGGGGAGGCATTTTTTTGGAGGGCCGCACAGCCCTCCATGTGCTAGCCAGAGTTACCCTGACTGCCATTAGATACCGGGATAAGATCCTCAGACTCATTGTAAGATCATATGCTGGTGCAGTGGGCCCTGGGTTCCTTCTGATGTATGACAATGCCAGGCCTCATGTGGCTGGAGTGTGTCAGTAGTTCCTGCATGATGAAGGCATTGATGCTATGGACTGGCCTGCCCATTCCCCAGACCTGAATCCAATCCAGCACATCTGGGACATCATGTCTCGTTCCATCCACCGACGCCACGTCGCACCACGGACTGTCCAGGAGTTGACTGATGCTTTGATCCAGGTCTGGGAGGAGATCCCTCAGGAGAACATCCGTCGTCTCATCAGGAGCATGCCCAGGCGTTGTAGGGAGTGATACAGGCACGTGGAGGCCATAGTTTTATTGAATCAGGTTTGATTCAATGTCACCCGCTCTGGCCCCGGGAGGGCATCTGACTCTGGCCCCGGGAGGGCATCTGACTATGGGCTGCTGGTTTCGCTAACTTCATTTTCCGCAAAATAGAGTCTCCAATAACCAGGGTTGGTTTCTCAGCGGGTGTTTCGCCGAGTGGGGAAAATCGGTTGGAGAAGTGAAGGGGTCGGTGGTGAACCATGGGCTTCTTCTTGTGACTATGCCTCCTTCGTACTGTCAGAAACAGACTCCATGAAAGTGGTATGAGGGCCCGACGTCCACAAGTGGGGCCTGTGCTTACATAGGCAGGAGTTGTCCCATGCTCCTATGGTTTAGGTTGCACTTCAGTTGACAGTACTCTTCATGAAAATGTGTGACTGTGAAGTAAAAGGTGAAGGAGGGACTGCGAGTTTATTGTACAGTGAAGACAATATAAAAAGGCATTAATAGGATTTTAAAATAATAGAAGTGAAAACATAAACAGTGAAACTCTAACATAACATTTATCTGACTTATTCCTCAAGATAAGTATATGCTAACACTTTGGCGTAAACGTCCCGAGATCATAGATTCGCCATGCTAATGCTTTAGCATTTAAAGTAAGACATTGTTGAAAAAATTATCCATTGATTGATTTAAACTAACGATTATTATCAATTACAATTACAGTGTTTGCAACACAATGACAGTAGCTGGCAAGCTAATGGTTTATCACAAGTTTTTAAGAGAGTAGAATGTTACAAATTAACATGGCGTGTGATGAAGGAAACAATATCCAAAGTTCTAGAATAAACATTGTTCAAATACTTTTAAATGTTACATGAAATGAAAATAAAGTACACAGTACTTTATATATATATATAAAAAAAAAAAATCCTTTCATCCATCCCTTATCTCGTCCCACTTCATCCTGAACAGGGTTAAAAGGGGCAGGAGTCTATCCCAGCGGACGATTGGAGGAATGCAAATAATGCATGTCCAAATAATGTTATGATTGTTAAAAACTGCTACTATGGGTCAAACCCAGTGTTAAGATGCAACACGACTGGTGAGGTAATAAGTAAACTTTTGAATTTCACTGAGAGTCACAAGGAAAGTCAACTGAAATGTCTGAGGTAGAGAATTCAGACACGTGATTGCTGTCTTTGTCCGCTGTCTGACTGGATGTTTGCTTCAGAAAGCTGTGTATGGGATGCAGAGACACAGCAAACACAGAACCTCGAGATCTTTGGCAGGGAAGCCTGTCATTATGGTCTGAGGCTTCAGCTCCGGTCAGAGGAGGACTAGATGTGGACAGGAAAGCTGCGATGTGTCCGGCTGAAGTCCTTGTTCCAATCCTTGGGTGTCAACTGACTTCCTCTCTGTATCCTTTGACCTTTGGGTGCCTGAGCTATAGGCCACAAACTAATTATGTCCTTAAAAAAAGTGAATTAAATCGTTTTAACCTAAAAAAAGATAAAAGTTGCTGCAATAGTTGAATTTAGGATTCAAAAACAACAAGAACAAACAATAGAGGTTATAAATGCAGTGGAATTATAATTAGTACCAGCTTAATATCAGAAATGACTCATGAAAAATCTGATACGTATTGGTTGATTGATTCAATAGTCTATCAAAACTAATTTTTTTTATTTAAGTGATGGTTTCACATTCTGAGATTTGGGAATTCGCTGCTTTTCATTGTCTTCCTTTCAGTAAATCAGATATTTTGGACTGTTAGTCAGACAAAATGTAGTCCAAAGAAAAACAACTATAAAAAAAAAAAATGACCTGCAGATAAACAGATAAAAAAATAATAATAATAAAAATAATGGTTAGCCCTATAGCAGAAATATCAATGGCTAATTTCATGGATAATTTGTTTCTGCACAAAGGGCTGTAACTAATAATAATTATCGACTAATCTGTAAATGTATTGTGCAAATGTTCGATTTTTTTTTTTTTTTTTTTTTTTTTTTAAATGTCCTTCAGAGTTTTCTAGTTTTTGTTGTCCCCCTGGCCTCTTGATCTCAGTTTTACAATCATGATACAGAGAAAAACATCAATTTGTCACAAAGGAGAGCCAATGGCTCAAGCAACTGATCTATTTTTGCTTCTTTCTTTTCACCAATCATTTAATTTGATAATCATTTTTTGGGGAAAGAAATGTAGATGAACAAAAAAAATGAAACAGGCACCGACTTATAGAAAAACAGATTCCTACTATGGTTCAAAAAAAAAAAAATCCACCAGGAACCTGCACTGAAACAGTTTATATTAATACACTGAGTCGAACATTTAAAAAGTCACCACTAGATTGCAGCATAAGACAATGATTGGTTCTTAATAGTCTTCTTTAGGAGTCCAGTATACATGTTGTCCCTACAAAGAACAACTGAACAATCCATTGTGAGCATCACCATTTTCAAAATAAATAGAACTGCTTTACCATGAATAAAATATATTACAATTGAATTTGAATTTGGTTTTCAGTTGCACAATGGTCTTATTCAGTCGCTCATTTTATTTGAGGTGCAGCAGATCTGCAAAATGTATTTTCTACCTTATTCATGTTTTTCTTAAACAAAAAAATGTATGTAGGCATAACATATTAATCACTACAGTTACAGTGCAAATAGTTAAGTAACCACTAGATTGCAATTCGGGTACCCACAGCAGATTACATATGATGAAAACATAGTCCACCCAGACCCAAAAGAGACTAAAATCATCCAAAAGGGGCGAAAATCCCCACGACACAACTTGATGCTGCTTGGACTATTATATTTGGAGGCAAGATAAATTGTCTACAACAGTCACAGCTAGTGTAACACCGTGGTGGAATTTGACATAATATAATTCCGTCCCTTTTTCCCTTCAGTGGTGCATTGCCTTATCACCCCAAAGAACAAACCTGTTCAAAGGTTTACCATAAGATTGACATGGAGCTGATTTGGAACAAGCCTTACTATTCAAATACTTTACTGTATGTATGTATGTATGTATGTATGTATGTATATGAATATCTCACCTTAGATGGGTGAATAATCATCTAATCATATTTCTATTGACATTTTGTGAGACAAAAGAAATTTGTAAAATGCGCTTGGGGAAAGCTTCCATGTTAGAAATTGAAATAAAAAAACAAACTATTTTTTTTTCTTTTCTTTTCTCCCTATCAATCTCTCCTCAGGATGATTGACAGCAGCAATTCCTGAACCCCAGAATGCCTGTGGTGCCAGTGGGTGGGGCATCCTCCTCCCAACACGTTGTACCTGTAGTCCTCACCTGCTCCTGGCTGCTTCTGTTTTTCCATGCCGCCTTTGGTCAGAAACCCGCCAAGCTGCCTCTGATTGGTCGGAAACCTTTCATCGCTGCCTGGAATGCCCCGCTGGACATGTGCACCATAAAGTACAATGTTACCACCAACCTTGACCACCTCTTCCACATCCATGGGAGCCCGCGTGCTGATTGGACGGGTCAGAACGTTACCATCTTCTACGCCAACCGGCTGGGCTACTACCCATACTACACCCCGCAGGGCAACGCCGTGCACGGTGGCCTGCCCCAGAATTGCAGCCTGGACGTGCACCTGCTGAAAGCCTACCAGGACATCAACCACTTCATCCCTGCAGAGGACTTCCGCGGGCTGGCCGTCATTGACTGGGAGTTCTGGAGGCCTCAGTGGAGCCGTAACTGGCATAAAAAGGACATTTACCGCCGCAAGTCAAGGGAGCTGACTATGAAGGCGTACATCAATGTGACTTCGGCACAGGTGGAGGAACTGGCACGGCGGAGGTTTGAGAAAAGCGCCAGGGTGTTCATGCAGAGGACTATCCAGCTGGGGACGCGCCTTCGACCCAATGCCCTCTGGGGTTTCTACCTCTACCCTGACTGCCACAACTACAACTTGCATGAGCAGAACTACACTGGCTTCTGCCCCGTGCTGGAGAGGCTGAGGAATGACAACCTGGCGTGGCTGTGGAACAGCAGCACGGCGCTCTTTCCCTCCGTGGCTATCAGGAAAAGTCACACCGACAGCATCAGCAACCTGCACTTCTCCCAGCACAGGATCGGAGAGTCTCTCCGCATCGCCTCGCTCACGTCAAAGGAGTATGACCTTCCCAGCTACGTGTACCTGAGGCTGGGCTACCGAGACGAGGCCCTGGCCTTCCTCACCACAGTAAGGACAGAGTTGAACACAACAATGGAGCTGTTTTACTGTGTTTTCAGCACTAAGCACATCATTTCCATACATACTAACATTTCCACTACACCGATGCACAACAACGTGGGTACTTCCCTGCGCATACACACTCGAACACTGGAAACTAAACCTTTGGCCGGTTTGTCTAAACAGTGTGAATTTCATACATTTCATAATGACCTAAGCGGAAATAATTCCACCAAGTTCCACCATGCGCTGCTTAACTCTCAGTAATGACACTTCCAACTTTAATAGGAATTAAATGGTGATCACATGTTAGGATACTAACTTAAACAAACTGTATCAATTTGCCACAGCAATAACACACACATCTGCTTATTGTCTGCAGACTAAAATAAGTCTTTAACAGGAGCTATGATTCCTTGTTAACTGAAGTTATGGACATTTTCACTGCAGTGGTGTAAGACGGGCCTGCTGATTTAATCTGAGTGTGACAGGTAAAATGCTGCCCCTCCTCCTTTAGCGTGACCAGTGATTATATAAAACGTTTATGACAACACAATAACATCAAGATGGATAATTCATAATTTCTAGTAATTAGAAGTTTCAAACAACACGATCAAAACAGGGAATAACTGTCAAATACATCAACACTACTTCCTCAGAAAGATAATATGGAGGGAAAAGAGAAGGCTTAAAAATGGTAACACGGCACAATAAATCACATATTGTATTCAATCTTCCATTTGCAACAATAGCTCAGGTAATTAGCCACAATTACAATGTGAGTATCTCCAGAAATACATTTTTGAGCACGTGCAAGCTTCAAAGGAAATCCAGCTGCATTTTAAAGCAAAGCCTTCCATAATTCACTTGTTTGTGTTTACAAATATAGAATACCGGTTTTCTGTTTGAAATCTCAGTTTGACTCGAAGCACTAAGGCAATTTAATTAGAAACTCATTTATTTACTAGTTTGTGGTAGGTTTAGAGTCCTAAAAACTGAAACTTTCAGTCACTTCCCTGGCTGTAATTGTTATTATTAGTACTGTGGAGAGGCTTCATAGTTTATGAAGTAATGTAATTTTAATAAATACTTTAAACAGTGACAATATAACACATAAAACGTTTTCTTTTGACCATTGTGTTTATTCACTGAATGTAAGGATTGTCAGACTTTATTTTCCACTGCCATCTAGTGGAGATACACAGAAAATCAGATAAAGAAAACTGATCTGCTGATTCAGCAAGTAGTTTTAGAAATAAGCTTTGAAATATCGAGGTAAAAGCATCTTACTTATCAAAGTGAGATACATTTTATCTGTGGTCACATTTAATGCATTTAACTGTCTATATTCCTGCATAGATGTTAAACTGGTATGTTTTCACAAACTCATTTCATTCACAAGCATCTGCTAAAACCCTAAAGGACCATTTCCTTAAAGTTTTGGGTGACAGAGGTAGAAAGAATAAATGTTTATGTGTGTCAGTGATGGTTGTACCTGTGTGTTTTCTTGCAGAAAGACTTGATCCACACCATCGGGGAGAGCGCTGCCCTGGGAGCTGCGGGATTCGTCATCTGGGGAGACCTGAACCTTACCTCGTCCAGGGTAGGTCGCCTCTGCCCCCCGACACTCTGTCGGCTAACATTTCCTGTTACACAAAGAAAATGTACCTACTATTCATGTGTGTTATTGTAGCGGAAGATCCATTTGCTCTTGTATAAGTATTATACACATGTTTGTTTAACACAATCTGAGGTCAACCATCATAATCTTGGCTTTAGTATATCTGTTACTTTCAGATTGGACAAGAGTTAAAGCAGCCTTAATTTATTATTTTTGTCCACAAGGGGGAGACAAACTGCTCATCGAGGTATAAGAGTCACAGCATGATGTTGGCTTCCTGTCTCCACATCCTGTAGACATGGAGCAACATGATCATCTAGCCCAGTCACATAGAAACATTTTTTATATTACACATTAATTGAAAACTTTCATAATACAATATAATAAATGATCAAGATGAGCAGGTAGCTGAAAGATCATCTTCTTGTTGTTAACATTCAGCTGGTTTTAGGAAAGGAAATTCAATTTATGCACTCAGTTTTTCAATCTACATTGGTTATCGTACAATTTATTTGCAACAGAAAATGTGCTTTAAAGGAAATGCAATGCAGACTGTAAATGTTAACTAATGTGTTGTTTTACACCATCTTGCAGTATAATATCTGCAGAGCTCCTCAGGGGTCATGTGGTGAAAAACAAAAAAGTATTATATTAATTAGGTTAGAATACATAAGGAACAGATTAGCAAACCAAACAGAATGAATTACAGACATGCAACTGTCCGTGTTGCTTGTTTACAGATCAATTCCCACAGAATCTCACCTAAATATTTTGTTTTGTACCAAATGACACCTTTGGTGGCTTCCTAATTTTTGTATGGTTATGTTTAGGCACTGGAAGCCTGTGGTTAAGGTTAAGGAAAGATCATGGTCATGTTGAATACAGAACTGAGGTTAACATGCCATGAAACCAAAACTAGGTTCTAAAATAGGCTAAAAAAAAAAAAACAACAACAGAGCTACAAGGTGTGGAAATAAGGACTTTAATTCATCTGGTGGACTCAAACACAACTTAAATAGGATGATGATGTTTTTCTATAATGCTGGATGTGGGAGTAGGCAGATGTTTGCCATCAATCACTTTTGAAGAAAGATTGTCAGGAGTCCGGTTTTCCTCTGTTTTGCCCCCGATCCCCTCTCCTCCTGTGTCCCCTCAGTCCCCTGTCTGCTTGTTCTGTGTCCTCCTCTTCTCACCTCCCGTGGCCACGCCCCTCACCAGTCCCAGCAGATGCAGCCACTCACCCCGGATCACCACCTGCAGGTGTGCTGCATCTCCCTGATCACCTCCCCGGACTATAAGTACCCTGCCCCTGCACTCCTCTGGTGGTCGGTTCACTTGTTAGTCACCTGTCCGTCCTCCGTCCGTCCGTCCTCCGTCCGTCCTGTTTCCGTTCCTCTGTCCGTCCCTCTGTCCGTCCTGTTCCCGTTCCTCCGGTTTCTGTTCCTCCTGCCCTCTGTCATCAAAGGATTAGTTACCTTGACACATTATTCACATGGTAGCAAGTAAGCTCAAAAAGGGTCTGTAATCATTCCTTCTGTTTGCGTAATGGCTATGAACTGATCCCTTTTTAACATGGCAACATTGTTAGCGGTGGGGTTATAAATAAAGAATTAATGCACACTCACTTTAATTTCAGGACTCAATAATGAACATCACTGTTCCTTTTTTATTTTTAAGGTCATGAAAATAGTACATCAACATGTCAACATTTGGAGAAAACTTAGTTTTTTTGTCTTCAGCTTTTAATATTTGAGGAATATTATGTATGTTTTTTGATTACTAAAAAAAATGATTCCTAAGTCTCGGGTATGAACCTCACCATCTCTCTGCAGGCTGCCTGCCAGTCTCTGTCCGAGTACCTGACATCCACCTTCAACCTGTATGTCGCCAACGTGACGGCGGCTGCCATGCTCTGTAGCGAGGTCCTGTGCCAGGGGAAGGGCCGCTGCGTCAGGAAGAGCTATGACTCCCCCCACTACCTGCACCTGAACCCCACCTACTTCCACATCCTGCGGGCTGACAGGAAGTACGTGGCTATCGGTCTCCCTTCCGCCGCCGACCTCAACGCCTGGGGGGAAAACTTTACCTGTCAGTGCTACACGGGGTGGAGCTGTTCTCCCAAGCTGTTGCATCCAACCTCCATCAAACTCATCTGGGTTTAGTCTGAGGAGAATAAAATGTTTCCAAAATGGTGTCCCTTGCCGACTCACTAGTCTAATTATGTGTTGCTTAATCCAATTAAAATGTTTATGAAATTATAGCCTCATCTTCAGTCAGCAATCAGTTTATTTAAAAAAAATAAACATGTAAATCAGACGCAACAGAGCTTTATTTGAATTTTAAATCAAAAGGTGCCAAAGAAAAGGTTATCCTGAAAACAAGTATTGTCACTGGAAGGTTTGTTAGTCTGTGAGTGATGGCAAACAAGACACGTGAATAACTAGTCTATGTCAAAGGAAAAGACCGGCCATGAGTTTCTCATTCTCATTAAAAAAAAAAAATCTAAGTTTTTCTAGATTTATTTTGCTTTTTTTTTTATTTGGCACAGCCCACCAACCCCACACAACCTGTGCTTGACTATTAATAAACCGCTTTATTTTGCGACTACTGCGTTTGGTTCATTTAAATATTGTTTGTTGTGTCGTTATAGTCCTTAAATCCCACCAAAGGGATGTAACAAATGGCATTAATAACAATTGCAAATCAATTCTGGAGGTTCAACCAGCTCATTGCCTGTGACACGAGTGGGTGGGTGTGGGAGAGAAAGCTGTAAGAAATATTTTATTGGTGTTTTCAGTGATTACCTTCTTTTTTTAAAAATTTTTAAATGTGTGCACACAGAGATAGCACTCTCAAAGAAAACAGAGGAATGATCAGAGAGAGCAGCATCAGTCTTCACAACCTAAGACATGTTTAGATCTAAGAGATTATTAAAACCAGAGTGGGGTGTCCATCACATGCTGAGCGAGTCTGGAGTTATCAAGAACACAACACAGGTCTTTAGTGCCTCTGTCCTGAGGTTTGTCAGCATAGATGTTAAAATTACCAACAATAACTATACAGCTGCGGCCTAGTCACCAGTAGCACTCAGCTTATGTTTTAAAGCCACATCGGATAGTATTTTTATAGTTGTAGTTTCTTCAACAATTGATTTAATAAATTGCTTTTTATTTTACTGTGTTATATTCTAAAAATTGTTTAAATAACCTTTGTAATCTTGGGGGAATCCTTTGCCTCAGGCCATTGCTTTCTGTCACTTGTGGATCCGTGGTTGTTCTATCCAAAATCTAGAAGGAAATAACCCACTCTGCGGTACCGGTGGACACACATGGTAGAGTTTTAAAGAGCATTTGTTGACGCAGCAATGAACTGTGTTCACAGATAATGGTTTTCAGAAGTTTTTCTAATCCCAGACTCGGATTTCCACCACAGTTTTGTGTCTGTTTATAATTCAGTGCCGCCTGTGGACCCAAATATCACACCCATCCAATATAGTTTTTTGGCCTTATTCCTTGCGTACAAAGATTTCTTTGGATTGTCTGAATCTTTTTATGATACTATGTAGCATAGATGATGAAATCCTCAAAGTCTTTGCAATTGTATGTCTTTCACAGAGTGGTGAACCCCTCCCCATTTTCAGTGCTGAGAGACTCTGCCTCTCTGGGGTGTTCTTTTTTATACCCAATCATGTTACTGATTTGTTGCCAAATAACCGAAATTTGTTGTGAAATGTTCTACTTGTTTAGCATTACACAATGTCTTTTGTTGCCACTGTCCCAACTTTTTTGAAACACGGCAGCAAATTCCAAATGAGCATATATTTTTCATTTGATATGTTGTCTTTGGTCCATTTTCAATTAAATATGGGTTTACATGCATTTACATTACATTGCAAATCAACACATTTGGTTATTATTTACATATTACATAGTGTCCCATCTTTTTGGGAAATGGGGGTACATGTTTCTGCTGTCTCTCTCGCTAACCTTAGAGGATGGCAAATTTCCAGGTCAAGATGATTTACTTCTCTGCTCTACTAATTGTGCACAATATATTAACATGTATTACTTATGTCTGACGATTTGCTTCATTGGATACTTACTAGACCAAGTGTTGATTACATTAACATCACGGTTTCCTTCAACACACCACTCACAGCAGAAGTTGACATATTGATACAAAACTTTACCAAATACAATTTAAATTTAAACAAAACTTAATGATTACAGAGATCTTCTTTATGTCCCTAAAATGGAGGTGGGTTTCCACTATGTGACTGCAAACTGATTTATGTCCCCAAAACATGAATTAAAGCTTGTATCCACAGGCTTTAATTATCAACTTCCCATGTAATAAACAACCTCAATGGAAAATAAAGATAATGCTCTTTTATCAGAATTAGTGATTTTGTGGAAATTTCCCACAACTGCAATTGTGTCACTTGGAAAAAATTGACTTGACCTCTTTGTTTTGTTAGATAAAGAAAAAAAAAACTGTAAATCAATTGCTATTAGTAGCAACTTTGAGCTAAAGCTGATGATCTGTGATGGAACCAGTCAAGCTGCTTATGAATGTGATTCATCAGTCCATGATTAAACCAGAATTATTTCCTTCATCTCAATAAATTTCCAACCACAGTTGACCAAGTTCAAACTATCACTGCATTCCTCGCGTGTCCGGACAGAGGCCTCAGATATCAGCGGAAGAGACACATTGTCCTCATTGTGGAGCTTCTTTGGATATCTTCCTCAAGGCGGGAAGGAGGGAGCCTAGAAAACGTTGGGACGGCCGAATAAAGAGACGGAACACCTCAAGGCTGCAGATCACTCAGCTCTGACAAGTTGTCACACGTGTTCCGCCTGTAACTCAAGCGCCTGCAACAGCTTATTTAAAGAGGAGCTATTTAGACTTCCAGAGGAGAATGAAGTTGTACTGTTTATGACGAACAGGTAATAATTTGAAGACTCAGTGACCGTGCAGTTTGGACGCCAGGGATTTGGAGCCCCAGAGCAGGTTGGTGCTCATTGATGTCTTATTTAACTGCCTAATTTGGGTTAAAAGGTTTATTGGGAGTTTAACCTAAATATTATAAGGGTGGAGTTCACCAGCAGCTCTAACACAACTTCTTCCTTGAGTATAACATGACATAAGTGCAGTTTAAGTGTTAAATTACAAAAATCATAAAAGTGTCAGAATGAGTGCTTGCCTGTAACCTGCATGGAGCTTGAGACTGTAATTACATATTAGACTCCTGTGACCTTGAGAAGCTACTAAAGTTAACACTGTGCAGAGTGTGTAAAACTATATCTGTCGATTCTGTTACCAGTGAGCACTGTCTGGACTGTGTATTTCAATTGAACAATGCAGGTCAGGCAAAAATCAATCACCACTTTCAGCAAAAGAGTTGGGCTTGTAAAACAACTTGCCCATGATTAAATGTTTTCTAAGCCACCAAACGTGTGGATGGGAGACAGCTAGCTATAAATAGAAGTAAATATAACTGTCGAGGCTGTAAGAATTGAATTACTCTTTTGAGTGTTGACATCACCACACTAATACCACAAAGGTCTCACCGATACATCAATCCCAGCATAGATGTTGGCTGATATTAAAATATGTTTTGAATAAATTGTTACCACATTTTTATTTAGTCTTTTCTTATATTTATCTTTTATTTTAATCCTTCACTTCAGTTATTTGTAGAACACATTAAAAAACAATTGCTGGACATGTAAATCTACACTGATATTATATAAATGAAAATTAAAAGGTAAAAGGCTATAAAAGACTAAATAGATTACACATTTGAGGAAATGACATTTTTAAAAATTATTTCAATAAATAAATATTTTTTTACCAAGAGTTATGGGACAAGAGAAGACACCACTGTCTGAGTGAAGCTTTAGTGGGACTACAGTTATCTTAGCTTAGCATAAAGACTGCTAACAGGGAATAGTCTAGTTCTGTCCAAAGGAAACAAAGATCACCTACCAGAACCTCTAAAAAACAGTAGTTGCCATGTTGTTGTTTTTATGAAATGTGCATAAAAACGACATGATTGACAGGAAAAAAGAAAAGTCTCTATTAACAGGTCTAGGCTAAGAGGTGAGACGTTTTCTGCCTCGACCTGTGGTGTGAGGCAAGAAGGCTGATGGGCAGATTTCTTAAAATGTCAAACTGCTGTGTTCTTTTGAAATAGTACCACAAGCTGTAAAAACTGGGCGACTTGGAGTGAGAAGTCATAAACCCATCCTCATATTATCTCCAACTATTCAGCTCTAAATACATTTTTAGCCCCTTTTAGCTCCCAGCTTTGGTTTTCTGGCAGTCCGTGCATGGTTCAGTCTGATTGTTTCCAGCAGCAGCAGCAGGCAGCTGTGTTTATCAAACGAGCACTGATACACCCACTGTACACTAAATCACATTTATCAGTATGGAAGCAGACAGCTGCTAATTCCAACTTTTTTTTTTTCCCATTATGTGTTTGTAAAGATTTTGTATCTTTAATAGGAGCCAGTGGGGTGAGAGCCAAATACAGAGTAATCTATTTTCTAAATGCATTCAATCCTATTTTTTTCTTAAATCTTTGTTCACTGGTCTTAGTTTATTACCGCAAAGAATCTCTTGGAGAACAAAAGGATAAATGCCTTGCTTAAGAGGTCCACAGCCTGAATCAGTGAGGGAGGAGAAAGCATTTCTAATTATCAGCTTTTTGGTTTGTCACTGACATGGACTGAGAGCAATACTTTAACTGAAACTGCCGAGGTCTCATATGTCAACTCTTTTATGCAACATAGGGAAATCCAAAGAATTACCGAGTAAGATCCATGTCTTCAGGATATTAAAAACACATAAATCTTTCCTGCCCTGAAGACAAGGACATGTGGTACCATTTTACCATGAGGATTTATTACTATCTATTTTCAAGAGCATTCTCTTTCAATTTGAGAGCATTACTTCTTGTTTTCGGGAATTTTCACCTTCAGCTATTATAATGCTCTCCCCCCAAAATCCTAGCCTAGTGTTACCAGACCCAAATTCACTGTGTAATATAATCACGGCTGAAAACTGAAGCTGTAAGCAATAGTCTGGTGGAGCTACGCGATCAAAACCCTGCCCTTACTCTTAAATTGCCGTACAGATTTGCTCACCTTTCACTCAAAACTGCATGTCTGTGCTCAGATATACTGTTGTTTGCACAGATTTCCTGTGCACCGATGTAACCTTTCCTCCTTCAAGTCAGACTGCTTCTGTGCACTCGCAAAACTTCTGCTCTTGGACGTCAGCTTGGTGTGTTGTCCTGTTGCAGTTATATACGTTTCCGCTGTTCACATACACAATATTTAATCAAAACAAGCTGAAATGTTGTTGCATTAATTTGTTGATGGCTTTTGTCCAGCACTTGTAAACCACACTCTTTGTAAGTGAATCGTCAGGGCAATTTGTTTGTTGTTTGTTAGGGTTTGGCAGGAAATTGGCTCTATAGAAGAGCTTCTTTCTGTATTTACTTATTTCATGTTTGTGCCTGAACACTCGAGTTTGTAAGCCTACAGCCTGAAACATGCAGGACCTGATCGGCTCCAGTCAGATCACTCCATTTTTCCGGCTCTCTTCAGCTGCTGTGGACCAATAAACTGCACAAGGCAGCAGCAGTTGTCCCAGAGCTGGGGGTCAGATATTACATGATATAAACATGATGAATGCAGAGGAGGCTTTGGTAAAACAAGCGTCTTGTTGTACAGCCTTTGTTTTAATTTGTTAATCGGCTGCCATATTGCCTCGGGTTAGCAATAAATCTCTGGTTTTTCTGTTCAGTTCATCTGAATCTATCAAACCTGCTGTAACATGATGGTAACACATGGTTACCTATTTTTTGTGTGAACCAGCTTTTGTTGAGACACAGTTTGCACAGTTGGACAGTTTCTGAAACTCCACTTCTGTTTGACGTCAGAGTAAAAACTTTACATTCTAATCCAGGGCACAGCTACACATGTACTGTTGGCCACTGTTGAGACATTTTATTTCTTTTAATAGTCACTGTAGAACAAGACATATTGTTTAAAATACATTTTTGTGCAAAATAAGCTTCACTACATCGGGGACAATATTTTTATCCAACAAAGCCTTCATCCAAATTAAACGTCCTGCTGTCAATATGCATCTTTCCATTTCACTAATTACAAACTATGTTGTTTCAGTCTGTTCCCTTTGTTTTATTTTGTACTTTTCAAACTCTACCTCAATTGGCCAGCATATTTTAGTCTGCAGATGAAAAAAAAAACACAAGGTACATAAAGTCTTTTTTTTTAAAATTTATTTCTATGACAGTCTGAGGTTACTGTTCATAAGCTTTAAATGTGTTTGAGGGTGTTTCCATCTGAGCAACATGTTGGCATGTGATGAGTCAGGCTGCAGTTTCTGAAGTTTGACGATGAGCTTAATTGATTTTCTGAACCAGGGGTAGAAAAAGACAGATGATGGACAGGAGACAGACAGGAGTTAAAGTAGAACAAACATATCATAAAAGGCAACAGCACAATTATTGAGCAGGCTGTCTTTGCCTGTGAGAGAAACACAATAAGATGGGAACATACATATTAGAAACACAACAAGAACAACACCAAGAGTCCTGGCTGCTTTCATCGCAGATTCTTTTTAGGTGTTACTGTAGTTGACTGCTGCAGTGAGACTGGTGCAAGCTGAGACCGCATGGCTCGAGCCTGAGACGCAGCCACTACTTATACTATCAGATACAGAAGTACAATAACTGAGATGGGAACAATGAAGAGAAATATAAGATCAAACAGTCCAGGAATGTAGTTAACGACAAAGCCGCACTCTCCATAACAGAAGTGATACCTGCCTGGTTGTTTCAGGACATCATTCAGAACCAGACCAAACCACAGAACAGATACAACACACATCCGAACTCTTTGAATTTTTGAATTGTGATTTTTGGAGGAGTAATGCAGAGCGTAACAAATAGCCACATAGCGATCAATAGATATGAACACCATGCTTCCTATTGAAGTGATGAATGCTAAATACTGATACACGGCACACATGAGGTCACCAAATAGCCAGCAGCTGTCTATGAATATCATTTGAAAGAGCACGAGGAAGCCCACGAAGAAATCTGAGACGGCCAGAGAGAAGAGGAAGAGGTTGCTTTGGGTGTGGAGCTTCGTGGGGAGGAAGAATAGCAATACTTTATTATTATTCTGTTGTATCTATAACCAGTAAGAGTGAAACAGACAGAGAAATACTGAAATACCAAAATACACGTTGCATAATGTGGCCACTTGAAGTGTGCGATGGAGATGATGACCAGCAGGTTGAGAGTCACTGAGCAAAGAGATGAAGAACAGCAGAGTGTAAATCAGCATTTCTCAAAGTGAGGATGCTTCGATCTCCTTCGGAATCTTGAAGATTCTGAAAAGCAGAGCTCAGCTTCATCCATCACCAGAGAGAGAAGCAGCTACTGAACCCAGCAGCTCTCTGACCCAATCCTTGTGTCACACAGCTGATTAATCTGCACCCCCCCTCCACCCTCCACACCACTGTACTGTTGTTTTTCTCCATAGAGATTGACTCACTATCTTCCTCGAATTCCCTCCTTTCCTTCCATCCATGTGTTCAGTCAGTACTTCCAACCACAACCTTTTTTTCTTCCAATTGTTTTTTTCCATCCTCTCAGAAAGGAGAGGTGCCCGCAATTGTTGCAGCACACTTTAATAATAACAAAAACACGTGTAATCGTTCCAACACGAGGTTCCATCAAAAGTTTCCGAGCACAGTGTGTTAGTATGACATGCACTGAGCAGGGAGAAGCTGTAACCTGTGAGTCTGTATTGTAGGTATCATCACTAAATCAACATTAGCACCCGAGTTATGCATGTTTCGGCTGTTCCAGTGTGTCTACCCTGTGGATCATGATTGGGCTTTTCATTATTGCATCACCAAATAAGAAGGAAAAAAAACAAAATAACCCCAAACCCCAAACCCCTTGCTCAATTATGATATACATCTGCTAACAATTCAGTTCAATATTTCATACAGAAGGTTAACTTTGTTACTGTCTGGAACCATCTTAAATTGACAAATATAAGAACTAATTTTTCTTTGTGTGATGACTAACAGGGAGACATTCTTTTTTGAATGTGTTATAAATAAAAGCAACTTAAAAAGCTCCTGTACGAATCAAAACAAAATGGATTTCTCTAAGAGCTGCCGTAAATCATTTGTGACCTAATATTCCTGATTTATTCCTTCCTTCCTTCTTTTTATTGCAGATCGGACTCTTGCTACAAAATGAGGCAAGTCAAACTCATTCATAACAAACATCTCTCATTTATCTTCGTCATTAAGTGGGCCCTGCTGTGCTCCAGCAGAGCCTTACCGAGGACCGACCCTCCCGTTCTTCCTGACTACCCCTTCATGTTTACGTGGAACGCCCCAACCGAGCTGTGTGACCTCCGCTTCGGCCTACCCCTTGACCTCTCCTACTTCCACTTTGTCAGCAGCACCCTGAGAACAGCAACCAACCAGAACATCTCCATATTCTACATCGACCGCTTCGGCATTTTTCCCTACATTGACGAAGACACCGGAGAGACATATGACGAGGGTTTGCCTCAGCTTATAGACCTGCAGGAGCACCACGAGGAGGCTGAGGATGACATCGAGTTCTACATTCCTGTCGACCGGCCGGGCCTCGCCGTGCTTGACTTTGAAGAGTGGAGGCCGCAGTGGGCTCGAAACTGGGGAAGCAAAGACATCTATCGGCAGTATTCCATTGACTCGGTCAAAATGAAAAATGCGTCATTGTCCGACGATGAGGCAGAGGATCGGGCGAAGTTAATGTTTGAACGTGCGGCCAAAAGGTACTTTCTCCGATCTATCCGAATCGGGAAAAAATTGAGGCCCAAAAGACTTTGGGGTTACTACCTGTACCCCGACTGCTACAATTACGACTACAACCAGGACATGGTGTGTTTCACAGGAGAGTGTCCTGACCTTGAGAAGCACAGGAATGACAACTTGATGTGGCTCTGGAAAGAGTCCACAGCGCTCTTTCCATCCATCTATCTGGAGTTTGTGCTCAGAGACTCCCAGCAGGCCCGGATGTTTGTCCGCCATCGCATCCAGGAGGCCATGAGGGTGTCAACCCTCCCCAACAGCTCCTACTCCATCCCCATCTACGCCTACATAAGACCTGTGTACAAAGACAGTATTAACAACTACATGTCAGAGGTCAGAAACAAACTGGAACACAGCTTTTTATCACCTTTAGGCACAATGTATGTATGTGTTATGTACAATTTGTGTGTATGCTAGTTTGTGATTGGCTGGCAGGACCCTACCATCCGTCTTTTTAAAAAAAATATAAAACTCTTTGAAAAAACTTTTGTTATCACAAAATTGGGTTATTATTGCTAAAAAAAAAAAAAAAATGTTTTAATGAAAAGTAAAACCAAAATTGAAAACAATTTAAAGTATCAATGAAACTGTGTTTCATATGTTGTTTCATATGTTGATCATTATTGATTACAATATTTTAATGTTGATCCTTGGTGATGAGTTTTATTGCCTTCCTGTCGAAGCCCTGCTCTACTGTAATTGTCCGGCTAACATGTTTTTGCAGTTCGATCTAGTCAACACCATCGGAGAAGCCGCTGCTCTCGGGGCCGCCGGTGTCGTTTCCTGGGGAGACATGAATGTCACAGATACAGAGGTAGAATGAGACTTCACTCTGTAGTTTTTAAATAAACTTATTCTGTTCACAGCTTCACTAACAACCATAAACTGACTCTGTCCCACAATCTTGTAGGACTCCTGCTTTGACGCTCGACGTCACTTGGAGCAGGTCATGAACCCGTACATCCTAAACGTCTCCACGGCGTCACGGCTCTGCAGCAGGGCACTCTGCCAAGGCCGGGGCCGCTGTGTGAGGAAGCGCTGGAACGATGACGTCTTCCTTCATCTTGACCCCCGTCGCTACCAGATCCAGCGGCAACGACGCGGCAGCCCGCTGACGGTCACCGGCGGCCTCTCGCAGGACGACATTAACTGGTTCGAACGCAGCTTCGACTGCATGTGTTATGGGACAGAGCCGTGCCAGTCAGTCCTGACACTCAATGTCCTCCACGAAGCCGTCTTCAACCAGAGGAGTCGAGGTGCTGACCAGACGCACTCTCTCTTGTTGGTGGTGATACTAATCTGTCTCAAGTATGTGATGTGAATATAAATTATAGAATAAACGTTGCACTTTTGAGACAAGACGTGTGGGTGCAAACAGTTAGAAGACAATTACACCATTTTTTAGCTTGTTGTTCACTTGTTTTGTTATTTCTGACTGTTTTTACCTGCATCTCCATAAAGAATGTTTCTATTTAAAGTCTCTAAGCCTCATTCCCACCACTTTCTTTCCCCAAATAGTCATGTAAGCACAATGTAAACTAAAACATGGTTTAAAAGGGACATAGGATTTTAGTGTTTTTCTGCCATTTCTACACTGTTATGATATCATAAGTGTTGTACATGCCCAAACTTTGAAAATGCGAGGTGAACATGTAAAATGCCCCCTGCAAGTCCAAACCCATACAGAAACCAGGAGAAAATCCTTGCGTGAAGGACTTCATATCTTTAACCACAACTGGATTATAACTGATCGGATGTAAACACAAAGTGAATGTTTGCGTCATGACTGCTGACTCTTTGCCAGCTCTTTGAGGTGACTGAAAACAAACCAGTAGAACACAAGCAGAAATTTACATGAGACTTCTGGACAGGTGGTATACTCGCTATAAAGTCAGAGGAAGCTTCTATTCCAAAAGAAGCACACTTTGGTTTAGACAGCTCTGGTTTTACAGCATAAAGTGACATCATCTCCAGCTATCACAGGAAGTTTGGGCAACCGCAAGATCACAGAAAGATCTGAAGGGGCGTCCTGCTGCTGAGGATGCTCAGCAGTAGAAAGCTGATTACCACAGTGTTTATTGATGCACACGTCCAGTAGTTGGAGATAGGGAAACTTGCTGGATACCAGAATCGAGGTAAGTGTGTGTCATTCTAGCATTTCCATGCAATGTGACACATTTTGACATGACACATGGGATTGTAGGAAGAAAGAACAGCTTTTGTAGCAATACTAATGCTAACATAGATGACACAAAGGTAGCGCCTGCAAGTCGTGAGCCCCCAACGGCAATGGACTGTAAAGCAATTTTGGCAGATTAGTCAAACTGTCAACTTTCATCCATAATTTCATGCACACTGGCCCCAGTGATTCACTGAAAAAGGAGGGCCTTACAGGGTGATGGTGAATACATTTTCCAAGCTGCAAAAATGTCAAATGACATTTTGATTTGAGAAATTTAGTCCTTTAACATTGAGAAAGTCCAGAAGCGGTGTATAATTATATAAATAATGTGTGTGGGGGAGACAGGAATAATGTTGGTGTCCACAAGCAAGAACATGCCGGGTCTCTGGTGGCTGTACATCCTGCATCGCTGGACAATAGGAATGAATCAGGGTCCATCTCTGACGGCGGTATTCATTTCTCCTAAATACACTTTGGTAATGATCTATGAGTATCTCAAAACATAAATGGGCAGCACAGAAGCCTCCCTCACAAGTTGTGTTCGCATGAAAGAGTAACATAAACAGTAATGTTGGTGGAACAAAAAAGTAATGCTGGCATCAAAATTTAACATTACTGTTCACTATCATCGTGTAACCATCAACACAAATAACTTTTCAAGAACTGGGTGTAGCCAATGAGTAGTAACTATTTTCTGTCATCATGTGACTAGTTTTTGTTTACAGACTGAGACGAGTTACTGTTCACGGTCAGTGTGTTGACCGTGATACTAACTAGTTGCTGTCCAGTGACTTCTTACTTTGGTCATCATCAAACCCACATGACTAACAAGTGACTGTCCTCTTCTTACTATTTGTGACCACTGGTACCGCAAGGTGGGATATTTCCTCTTAGAATTTAGATAGAACAACCACGGATCCACAAGTGACCGAAAACAATAGACTGAGGCAAAGGATTCCCCCAAGATTACAAATGTTTATTTAAACAATTTTAAGAACAGTAAAATAGAAAGCAATTTATTAAATCAACTCTTGAAGAAACTAAATATAAAAACACAATCCAATGTGCTTTAAAACATAAGCGGAGTGCTACTGGTGACTAGGCCGCAGCGGTAGGCAGTAAAAAGGGGGGGGGGGGGGCAGACTCTGGGACAAGGCCCTCACCAGCTCCTGTGCTCCACACAGTCACATCAAACTACAGTATACAAAATTATAATCAAAAGCATGCAAATACTGAAAGGATGTGTAAGACAAAAAGAAAATACCATCAACCACACAACTGAGAATGTGATGAGCAGGTGAGAGACCCAGTCACCAGACCCACCACGTCTGGGCAGCCACGCTGCTGCCAGCCCCAAGCACTCCTAAAAGAAAACGGGATAATCAAACTTGACGCAAATACAATTTTATAGAAAGTAATATTCCTGGGGAAAATACCAAACACAGTTTAGTTAAAAGACAGGAAACTAACAGCAACAAAATGCATCTAACTAAACCATACCACAGAAATAAAGAAACACAAAACAGGTACAAAACTAAACTAAACTAAAACAAAAACAAAACAAAACAGCAGTGGCTTTCAGTTCTAGCCTGAATGTTGTGCCTCCTCCATCTGGACAGGCTAACACCTGGTTTGGGCCTCCTTGAGGAGCTGGATATGGGGTATAAACAAACAAGAGATAACAAATAGCAGCATAACTTTACTTAAAGACTAAAACCTAAAGACACCTACCAGATCACTGTGGCTCCTCAATGCAGCACTGACACCAAAGGGACAAGCAGGCTGACAGCAGCCCATTCTGTGCAGCTTTTATACTCTGCCTAATGGGTGAACCAGGTAGTAGGAGGTGCCAAGGCCTGCCTGAACCTACAGTGAGACATGTCCTGACTGGCTACATATTCAACATGTAAACCAAGACACTGACTCGTTACAGTTTACAGACGAGATACTGTGAAATGACCAGTTACTGCTCACTGTCATTATGTAACCCATAATACTGCTGAACTATATATATAGTCTAATTACCAGATATTAATTACCAGTTACTTTTTATTGTTATATTTGTAACCCACAACACCAACAAGTAACTACTCAATAACTAGTAACTAGTTTCATTGTCATTATGTAACCCATGAAACTGACCAGTTACTCTTTATAGAAAAGATACTGCTCACTGACTCAGCATTTGTGGGCGGTTTCCGACCTCCGAGTTGGAGAAATCACCTGAACACCTGTCAAACTGGAAATTCTCCCTCAGGTAAGTTGGAGGTTTTTGAGAGCTCCGAGAAGCAGGTTCAACGTCACTCGACATGGCAATGTTTGTGGTGAAAGAAAAATAAGTCACTTCAAGGTTAATTTAGGTCATAATAGTTAGAACAGAATATTGTGCCACACGGCAGGTACTTTGTCATCTGCTAAATATGACATGTAGAAATGTAGTGTGCAAATAATGACTCCATTTTGTCTCTGTGATGGTCTACGTGGGTGATGCCGAGATTGTTTTTCACTTTTCTGTACTCAGACAGCAGATAGAGCAGATTTTCTCTGGGCTGCCACGTTGCCTCTTTGTTGTTGTCATGTGAACACTCTGAACTGAAGTCGGAGGTTACCAAATCAGATCTTTCCCACTTCCCAGCTGTCTGAATGCACCAAAAGCAACAACATCATATCATAACTGAAGCTACAATCTGTCTCAGTCAGCCTCGACAGCAGTCAGTCAGAAGGATGAAAAACCAGCTCCTTTAATTATCTTTCCAACTGCAGTTGTGCAGCCCAAGTTGCTCAACCGAGAAGGCATCGTCTTGCAGCACTCTTTTTCAGAAAAGGCATATCAGTAGTGAAATATTATGAAGTGTGAAAAACTACAGCCGCATGCAAGTAAAGGCATGCTGAGAATCCCAGTGGCTCCCTCTTCCAGGAAACAGGAGCAAGCATGTTTACTTAGATGCGGAGTGATATTACATTCACTTGCTGTGTCTGTGTACCTGCCTGTTCTGGTTGTTTTCAGGAAGTCCGATCAACTGCTCCTGACCAATCACTGACACTCATACCTGACAAGGCTTTAAACTCCCCTTCCTCCCAGTCTTTAACTCTCTCTCAGCTAGCAGACTCTGCAGCCTCTCCATATGACATAATTTATTATTTTTTAATTGACTGTCTTAATAAATAAATTAAGTAAAACTTTATTCCATGTTGTTTCCACCCCGCCATCCCTCAGACAGACTCCTAATAGGGGAGATTAGAAAAAAAAAAAAACATGATCATCACCTGTAAGTTGGTGTGTTAGCAAATGTGATAGTTGTAACTGGAGGTTTAAGGAAAGAGTCTGACATCAAACGGAGAGACAGCTGAAGCTGTGCACTGGCAGAGAGTCCACTTTGGCTCAGCTGCAAAAAAACAGTCTGTGTCTGAGGTTGTTGTCCAGAAGGGGGAGTCAGAGATCTGTTTCTTTACACACTTCAGCCCCTGTGTTGCTGTAGCCTTCCAGCAAGAAGATTCTGGGTTTGAATTTCAGCTAGGGTGGGTCCTTTTTGTGTGGAGTCTGCATGTTTTCCTCAGGTCTGCTATGTTCACTCCGGGTACTCAAGCTTCCTTCCCCCAATCCAAAAACATGCATGTTAGGTCGGTAGGTAGGTAGTTACTTTATTAATCCCCAAGGGGAAATTTCTTCACTACAGCAGCATTTATAGATACAGGAAAGCAATAAAATAACAGTAAAAAATATTAAATATAAAAATGCACAGTATATACAATAAAATAGAATAAAATAAAATAGAATAATTAAATTCAATTAAAACTAACTAAACAATAGTGCAAAGTTGTTGTTTTTTTTGTATTTTTTTAAACATTTAAACAAACAAGAAAAACAGACAACGGTGTTATTGTTGTGTGATGGATTTTGCCAGAGGTGAGTTATTGTACAGTCTTATTGCGGTCGGCAGGAATGATCTCCTGTATCTGTCCTTGTGACAGCGGAGCTGAAGGAGTCTTTTGGAGAAAGTGCTCCACTGTCCCTGCAGAAGGTGGTGGAGAGGGTGGTCAGGATTATCCAATATGGATAATAGTTTTTTCAGCATCCTCCTCTCCACCACCTTTTCCAGGCTGTCCAGTTTGTAGCCAATGATGGAGCCGGCCTTCTTAACCAGTTTGTTAAGTCTGTTGGTGTCGCTGGCTCCAATGCTGCTCCCCCAGCAGACCACGGCGAAGTACAATGCACTGGCCACAACAGACTGGTAGAACATCTCCAACATCTCGCTGCACACATTGAAGGATCGAAGTTTCCTCAAGAAAAAGAGTCGACTCATCCCCTTCTTGTAGACAGCGTTGATGTTGGTCTTCCAGTTCAGTCTGTTGTCATGGAGACACCCAGGTACTTGCACTCCTCAACTATGTCCACCTCCTCTCCCAGAACTCTCAGCGGTTGTGGAGCCGTCGTCTTCCTCCTGAAGTCGACCACCATCTCTCTGGTCTTGGCCACGTTCAGGAGCAGGTGATTTCTTCCCGCCCACTCCATAAAGTCCTCCACTACTGCCCTGTACTCGTCCTCCCATCCATCCCTTATACACCTATGGATGATTCTAAGTTGCCCATTAGTGTGAATGCAAGCGTGTGAGTCTGTTTCCCGTTTGTCTTTCTATGTTGGCCCTGCCATGGGCTGGCGATCTGTCCAGGATGTACCCTGCCTTCCCCCAAAGTCAGCTAGTATCGGCTCCAGTCCCCCTGTGACACCATTTAGGATGAAGCTGGTACAGATGGATAGATGTTTACAGATACATTACACACAGAAGAACAAATCTGTCCACATACTCACTTATTCACTAATGCAGGACCAATACAGAACATCAATAGAGTGGATTGAATCTATGTTGTAAATGAATTGATAAATTTGACCTTTTCACGACAGCATCATTTCAGTGAAAAAAGGTAAACCTATGGAGCAATGGCAGAGAGGAATTAAAGCAAACTGAGTAAATCTTTCTGTTTTTTTAAATGTTGGTTCTCTGTGTTCACTCTGTTGTTCAGTCTCAGCACCTTCTAAAACTTCCTTCACTCATAACATCTATGAACCATTTTACCGTGGTGGTCCAGTGTCGCCTACGTTGGGTCTTTGTTCCCTGAGTTTGGTCTCCAGGGCACATTGTTTTTCTACAGTTGTATGTACAAATCATTCCTCCTCCTCAGAGACTGGCAAACAGCACTTGGCTGAGGTGTAAATTCAGGTTGCTGTTTCCCGGTGTGCTGAGTCGTTTCAAAACCCTTTAATAACACCAGATCTGTTTTTTGAAAGTGGTCCCGAACAGCATATGAAGCCTGTGATCTGTGGTGCTTTAGGTTCTTTTTGATAAAACACTTTAAAAAGGGGTCTGTGACTGATCAAATTTGGCCCAAACTAGAAATGCGCTGTAAAGCAGCCAGAGACTGATGCAACACTGAAGTTGCTTCGGATAAAACAGAGCAAAATGTGGCGCTGCTGTGTTGTGTTTTTGTTTCTGCTCTCGAACTCGCCTCTCTGTCCTCGAGGTACCCGGATGTTCTTCTGCTTTCACTTCTGCTATCACAACCCTTTTCGTCCTCCAGCGTCTGGCTGTGATCAGCATGTCTCTACTGCTGTTCCTGATTTCACACAACAAAGATCTGAGAGACGAGCAGCTCCTACACACTCAGCTCTGGAACCAGCACAGTCAACGATAATATTCAAATTTCATCATGTCCTGAAAAAAAATAAAGGACAAATATGATAGCTCTCCAAAACAGGGGGCTGATTTAAAAAACATTTTTTTATAAAGGTGCTCTCAGGATCACAGGGAAAGGCAGTGGTGCTCCCTTTATTGTAGAGGTCTGGGTACAATTGCATTCACAGTAATAATTATTTGGTACAAATTTCAGGAACTTATCAGGCAACCGTTTAATTGGTTGTTTACTTGAATTTACAAAAAGTTGATCATTTTCACAAGAACATCTTTTAAAGAGATACTCAAATCTTAAAAAAAAAAATAGTTTTACATTCTGGAAATGCCCCTATTCACTCAGTATGCTAAATTTAGGGCCACAGCCAGCAGTTGGTTAGTTTAGTTTAGCACTCAGACTGAAAATAAGGAGAAACATCCAGCCCATCTGTCCAAAGTTTTAAGGGGAATCTAACTAAAAGCACAAAATAAGATTTCCTACAACATTTTTTTTTTTGTAAAATTAAACTCATTCTGTCGTGTTGTGGAATGTGCAGACTCCATTACCCAAATACACGCTCATTGTTTAGTCGTGTGAATGACTGAATTCCAGAGCACAGTGAGATTTTATGTTACAAGACATGTTTGGCTTCTTTTCTTGTCCTCTCATCCATATTCAGGACTTGTCAGCATTCAGAAGACTCCAGTATCTGAGCGACTAAATGCACTGACGAACAGCTGGGCTGTTGTGTGCGGTATGAATATTTCATGTCTACGACGTCTTCCTAGTTTCTGCTGAGACCTGCAGGTTTGATAAACCTCTCAAAAAGAAGTGAATGTATCCTGCCTAAGTGCTGCTGTGATGCTCAGCTAATTTTCATTCAGAGTAGTAGTGGTGCATATTCGCAGGTGAAGGCCTAAATGGGCTGAAAAACAGCCACAGTAACACATCAGTCAACATGTTCTTCTCTTCTATCTCTATGCTGTCCTTTTCTCTCTCTGCTCTCCTCTCACCCCAACCGGTCAAGGCAGATGGCCTAATGCATCTATGGGGCTCAGGATGGCTGTACAGTATCTCTCTCATGAGGAGGCAGATGCCTCATCTGCTGTGTTCATATTTTCAAATTAATTGTGCGTCCGCTTTAGTTATGTTGAGGCCAAGTAAGGCCAAAACCAAGAACAAATGTTACGTTAATGTGTCACACAATGTATCAATATGGTTAGAATATTCATAATTAGTAGTAATAACTGAACAAACTTGAGAAGACTCTTACCCTGTATGATAGCTAGTTCAGAGAAATAGAAGTTGGTTTTGGGAAGTACAAAAAGTATCTTGCCAGTGAGGACTCAGAGCCATTCTGCATGCATGAAAATAAAGGCAGCAAAATCCCTGCATCAGAAATGTGACATACATCCTTTTTCAGGGTACATTTCTTGACTGGAAACTCCATGACGTCACCTTGAGACTTATTTGTGCACAACAGGCCAACAACATGCAGCAACATGAGCAACCCTGACTCTGGAACTCATATTTCTACATGTATATATGTACAAAGAATATGGTGGATTAAAAGGTCACTTTAATGTATCGTTGGGTCTCCTAAAACAGTTTTTTGATCTTACATTGATGGATCTTTACTTAATGGTGCTAAAGAATTTCCATTCGCTATCTGAATGTACTAGCCAAGACTAGTTGTGTCGTGTGTAATGTGAAACTAGCTATTAGCCACTAAGAACTTAAGAATGACTTCACACTCAAAGTTAATGGTTTTGGAAACATCTGGCGCACCAATAGTGCGTACAGTTATGTTTTAATAGTGGCATTACTCAAAAGGATGTTAACAAAACCTTAGAATATTGACCACAAATTTATTAGAAGTCCAGGCATTACCTTCGGGTAAGGATAAAGGTGTCAGAAGTATGAAGAGACTTTCGGTTGTTGAGGAGGAGTTATTGAATGGACAAGCAAAACAATTTACATCACTCTTTAGGGTGGGGCAGCATTGCCACCCTCAGGGTTTCACTGTAGGGGAAGAAACTGTTATTAACACATCCAATTAGCTGAGTGTCAACTGAACTACAGCCTCCTTGTGGTGGAGCAGTCGCCCCCCGTGTTCTGGCAGCATGGCCCCAGCCCGGTCCGGCTCATCTTGGCTCGGCTCGGCCATCTTGCTGCCTGTATAATCTGCTCAGTCAGATGGAAGCTGTCATCCGGGGGGGAATAAGAGCTTTATTGTCCCGATTCTTCTCCTTTGTTGGTGATTGTAGCAACATTTCTAGGTCACCGGCTGTGACTGAACGCCCTGTTGCCCAAACCAATGCTTCACTGAGGGAATTCACCCACCCTCCCCATATTTCACCCAACAGTGTTGGGGGAACACAATTATAAATCCGCTCCCAGCAGCAACAGCCGGGCTGCGATCGGTGAAAAGATTCCAGCTTCTGTTTTCTGTCAGAGCAGATATATTATGGATGCTGACTCAAACTGTTTGTCAAAAGGGTCTTTCATGGTGATAATAGGGCGGACGGGCTGTCAGATCCTTTCCCCATTCACATTTCTCCTCATAATTATCTATAACCTTTAACCCTGATTTTTTTAGAGGGGTCAAGCACACATTAATATTCTTGACTGAGGTTTCGATGCTCCGATTAGAGGCCTCAGTTATTCGCTGATGATGGAAAGAACCTTTACAGTATGGCCATTTAGCAGGTAAACATGTGAAAGTGAAACATACGTATGAGCATCTATGTCCAGAATAATATAGATAAATTTAAAGTAAAATGTCTTTTCTTAAAATTTTGTTGAAATTCATATTCCAGCATCTCCAAAGCAGTCCAATTAACACAGTTTATGTTGTTTGTTCAATCCACATAAAAAGCTAAGTGGAAATACAGCACTTTGCTCTTCTATAGGATGTTAGTACTGGACTATGTTTTGGCTGTGAGCGGTGATAAACCTATTGTGTTGTGTTGTTTTTACGCTTATATTTCTGTAGAAATGAAACAAAAGAGATATACAATTAAAATGTTGATTTTTGAACTTTATTGATGCTGTGAAATATTTAAACATACACAATTAAACTTTACGAAAATAGAAAATGCATCACTTTTTCTTTTAATAGATCTGAAAGTTTTTAAAAAGATTTAAGACTTCTCCTCAGACTGTTGTTAAGTGAACATTCAGCTCAATAATTTATCTTTTCCCTGATAATCTTTGCGATAGAGCAATTATAAGATTATTCACAGCCACAGGTGGTTTGGTATGATACCACAAATGTTAAGGGGAATCACAGCACACCGTCACATAGACACACCCGTTCACAACAGCAAAACTTCAGAGAGCTACACTTGCTGCTGTCTTGGCGCTAAGGTTACACATTTTCCTGTAGTTGAGGAACACGACACCTACTGCATGCTTTGAGCCATGTGATTTACAGAAAAACTGAAACTTTTTGCAAAAATACGTGGTTGTGGTTACTAAAAAAGCACATGGTTGGGGTTAAGAAAAATAAAATGGTTGGGGTTAGGAAACAAGAAACAACTGAAGAAAAACGGTTATCTTTTGGACTTGAACCTCATCATCCTAGTCTAAATGCCCTTTGTACTCGGTCTCCAAACCTCTGTTTCAGGATTTTGGTTACATGATCCTGCGTCACATGACATTTACGTGCATGTAAGTTTCACGCTTTCAAAACGTGTAACTTTCACGCCTAGGCAGATATTTACGTGCTTGTAAGTTCCCCACTTCCAAAACATGTAACTTTCATGCCTAGACAGCCCAAAGTGTGTCTATGTCATGTTTAGCTGTAGTGGACGGGTGCGTCTGTTTCCCACTTTGCTAGGATACTGGGTTGAATATTTTTTATGTTGGACAGGCCTGCATGTTCAAGCCATAGCAAACTGTTTACCTCATGGTCACAATTATATGTCCAGAAGCAGATACCTTGAATTTTATGCTAGTAAATGCTTAAAAATGGCAGGAACCCAAATGCCACCTTCTTGAAAGCAATTCTTGTGTTTTTTTTGTATTATTCTGTAATAAGAGTGCATAGTTCCTCATCCATGAAGATGGAAACATGAGTAGGGTAGAAATATGCAATCCAATCCAGGGTAGCACATGCATTTTTAATATTTCAATTCCATCCTAAAGAGAGAGGTGAAGAGATGACCATCTATTAACATCATCTCTCATGGCTATGATTACAAGTGGGCCATTTAAATGACATTTTTTTGTTATATTTATACCCCCATATTCCATATTAAAGGTGAATTATTCATACATATTTAATTTAGAATTTTGTGCCCACAAAGGTTCAGCCATAATATCCTCTTTTTAGCATTAATAGAATAAGGTAGTGTTTTGTTTTTTTTCTAAGGTGAACCAAGAAAGAAATTACAAGGCAAGGGGCAAAATCTGGCCATTATTTAACAGCTAAGAAAGGCTATTTATATAAAGCTCTAACCCAGTGGCAAATCATAGGGCCAAAGAAAAACCTATGTAATGTGTAAAACAAATAAGGACTGAAACTTGCTAAACAATACACCTGGTAAACATCAATACTTTTATCATTGCTAATCATGCAGACGTGCTTTAATTTGCATTTAGCACCACTTATTCCCAAATTTCCTCCATCTCCTCGTGTTTCCAGTCAATGTTGAGTTTAAATTTGTATCAGATCAACTTTGAAGTCACTAAATCACCATTAAAAGATTTGTTGCAACTCGTGCTTCATATCCATCCATCCATCCATCATCTTCCGCTTATCCGGGGTCGGGGCGCGGTGGCAGCAGGCCAAGCAAGCTGACCCAGACTTCCTGCTCCCCCGCAACATTTTCCAGCTCATGCTGGGGGATCCCGAGGCATTCTCAGGCCAGCCGGGAGATATAGTCCCTCAAGCGTGTCCTGGGTCTTCCCCGGGGTCTCCTGCCAGTTGGGCGTGCCCAGAAAACCTCCAGAGGGAGGCGCCCAGGAGGCATCCTGATCAGATGCCCACCACCTCAGCTGACTCCTTTCGACGTGAAGGAGTAGCGCCTCAAGTCCAAGTTCCCTCCTGAAGTCCAAGCTCCTTACCCTATCTCTACAGCTGAGCCTGGCCACCTTAAGGAGGAAACTCATTTCGGCCGCTTGTAGCCACAACCTCGTTCTTTTGGTCACATCCCAGAGCTCGTGACCATAGGTGAGGGTCGGAACGTAGATCGCCCAGTAAACTGAGAGCTTTGCCTTCCGGCTCAGCTCCCTTTTCAGGTCTGGTTGTACTGCTGCAGCCGCACCGATCCACCTGTCGATCTCCCGCTCCATCCTCCCCTCACTCATGAGCAAAAGCCCGAGATACTTAAACTCCTTCGCTTGAGGCAGGCACTCCGTCCCCACCTGGAGGGAGCAATCCACCGGTGTCTGGCAGAGAACCATGGCCTCAGATTTGGAGGTGCTAACCCTCATCCCCGCCGCTTCACACTTGACTGAAAGCTGTCCCAGTGAATGCTGGAGGTCGTGGTTGGAAAAGGCCAACAGGACCACATCATCTGTAAACAGCTGAGATGCGATCCGGAGACCCCCGAACCCCCGGTGTTCTCCTCCCCCCCGGCTGCACCTAGATATCCTGTCCATGGAGGTCACAAACAGGACCCGTGACAAAGGTCACCAGAACGGTGGAGGCCAACACCCACTGGAAACAAGTCTCACTTATTGCTGAGAATACAAACACAGCTCCTACTGTGGTTGTACAGAGACCGGATGGCCCATTGCAACAGGTCCTGCACCCACAAAACCCCCTGGGGGACCCGGTCGAAAGCCTTCTCCAAGTCCACAAAACACATGTGGAATGGATGGGGAAACTCCCAGGACCCCTCCAATAATCTTGCGAGGGTAAAGAGCTGGTCCACTGTTCCACGACGATGACGGAATCCGCACTGCTCTTCTTGAATTTGAGGTTCAACAAACGGTCGGAGCCTCCTTTCCAGCACCCTGGCATAACTTTGCCCGGGAAGCTGAGTAGTCTGATACCCCGATAGTTGGAGCACACTCTCCGGTCCCCTTTTTTCAAAATAGGGTTTAGGTGTTCCTCAAAGTGCTCTTTCCACCGCCCGAGTCAGCAGTCCCCCCATCCCCCGCTGAGAACAGTCTGGGGTAGTCCCTGCTTTCCCTTCCTGAGTCGGATGGTTTACCAGAACTTCCTTGAGGCCAACCGAAAGTCCTTCACCATGGCCTCCCCGAACTCCTCCCATGCCATCCCAGGATCAGTGAGCCACTCAAACCCCTCCACCACGTTAAGGCGGCGATTCGTGGAGGAGTTTCTGCAACTGATGAAGATTATATTTGACTTTATTAATCCCACAGCAGGGAAATGTACTCGTCACAGCAGCATAGAGACGACAAAAAAAGTGCAAACAATATGAACAAATTTACGAAGACTTATGAGATATAGGAAATAAGGTAAATAAAAAATAATTATTTCAGGATAAATTCAAATAAAATAAGAGCAATGAATAAAAAAAATACACACAAACACAGACTACTACTGAATTAAGTATTTTACACACGTTAACGTCTCAGTTTGAGCAGAAACCCTAAAATGTGTTTTTATGTAATGTCTCTGGACATTTGGAAACAGCCTGACATTTATTTTATTCCCTCTGCAAGTGAGATTGTGTGAGGAGGTGACACATCAGTCTTTAGAGGTTCATTTTGTTAACAAACAGATTGGATGCGAAGAGTTTGTGAAGGAGGCTGCAGCAGATGTCTGAAAGAAATCCTTAGTGTGAATCAGATCACAACAGCTCTCTGACAGCAGCCGCAGCCAGTATCCATGAAGACTCATCACCCGAAGACATGGTGGGCTCCTGCAGTCAGTGCTGCTTAGCATTGAGAGGGAAGAGAAAGTGGGTCAGTAGTTAGAAATGAACACATGGATTGATCAAATGAAAAGCACACACAGATGGTCTGAAAATGGAAGGTCTGTCAGCTTGTGATGCACACCTAACCTGCTCTGGAGCCGGTTAAGTTTGAGATCAAAGATCAAAATGTATAAAAGCACTCTGTACTTACAGATCAATTCCCTTGGAAAAATGGCAACTCCATGTGTAAAAGATCCTTTCAAGCTTTAGCAAGAGGATAGTGAGAGCGTCAAGATTATTCAGAGACAGGCAAAAGCCCTTGAGCCTTCCCTGAGATATAGATTCTATTTCATTGTATACCGTTATTAGACTGGAGCTCTAAAGCCTTGTACCTGTAAGATATGTAACCTCCCTATCACTTTGAATCATGTTTTTATGTTTATTTTTTACTTACTTCCCAAGTATGTTTGACACTGCAGGGGTAGTAGCTGAAAGAATGAGTCTGAAATTGTCACACACTCACACACATAAGAGCACATCTAAGCAGCACATTAAAGCCTGGAACAAACCAGAGGACGAGCTGAAAACCCCTTAAGACTGAACAAACAGAAAAATAGCAACCTGCATTTGACAATCAAGAACAATCCTAAACCTTAAGACTGATTAAGTAACGAGACAACACAGAACAACTGGTTGATGGGCTGGAAAATACCTCACGCAGCAACTGTTGGGTGTTCTTGTACCAAGACAGGTATTGCTGGCAACCAGCCCCTTGCAAAAAAAAAAAACAGGTTGAAGAACACGACACTGGGGGATTTGGCACAGGCATGAGTCCAGATATGGGCAAAAATGGGCCAACAAAACATAAAGGGCCATCTGATGTCAAAACAGGATCAAAAACAGGCAAGGAAAGAAACAAAGCTCAAACACAATGAGACAGAAACTATAAATTGGTACGAAGTAAAAGAAGATTAAAAGAGGATATAAACTGCTGGAGTAATAACAGGAGTCGAAACAGATGAGCTGATTGAAAGTGGTGAAAAAAAAACCATGACTAAAAGCAGTTTTGTGGACAAAACCTGAAGGGAAAGGCAGTTTGGACGAGATCCTTAATGGAGAATTCAATTTCAATTCAATTCAATTTTATTTATATAGCGCCAAATCACAACACAGGTTATTTCATGCCACTTAACACATTAAAGTCCTTACAGCAAGACTTTACAATATTATACAGAGAAACCCAACAATTCAACAATTTACACATAAGCTAGGAGGGAAAAAAAAAACTCATCTTTAAGGGAGAAAAACCTCCAACAGAGGGAAGGAAAAACTCCCTCTTAACAGGAAGAAACCTCCGACAGAACCAGGCTCAGAGGTGGGCAGCCATCTGCCTTGACCGGTTGAGGTGAGGTTCAGGTCTACCCAAGCCAGCCCTAACTATAGGCTTTATCAAAAAGGAACTGTTTGAGTCTAATCTTAAAGCTAGAGAGGGTTTCTGCCCCACGAACACAAACTGGGAGCTGGTTGGTTCCACAGGAGAGGAGCCTGAAAAGTGGAGCTCTGCCTCTCATTCTACTTCTGGAAACTCTAGGAACCACAAGTAGACCAGCGTACTGAGAGCGAAGTGCTCTGCTAGGATTATATGGTTCTATAAGATCTCTGAGATATGATGGAGCCTGGTCATGTAGGGCTTTGTAAGTCATCAAGAGAATTTTAAATTCTATTCTTGATTTCACAGGAAGCCAGTGAAGAGAAGCTAAAACTGGAGAAATATGATCTCTCTCGCTAAATCCCGTCAGTACTCTTGCTGCAGCATTTTGGATCAGCTGCAAGGTTTTTAATGAGTAATTTGAACATCCTAACAACAAGGAATTACAATAATCTAGCCTAGAAGTAACAAATGCATGAATTATCTTTTCTGCATCACGCTGAGGAATGATTTTCCTGATTTTATTAATATTACGTAAATGAAAGAAGGCAGTTCTGGAGATTTGCTTTATATGGTGGCTAAAGGACAAATCCTCATCAAATATGACTCCAAGGTTCCTCAGTTTTGCTGGAGGCCAAGACAACATCATTGAGAGTAACTAAGTGATTACAGAAAGAGTTTCTGAGGTGTTTAGGACCAAGTACAATAACTTCCGTTTTGTCTGAATTTAGAAGCAAGAAGTTTTTGGTCATCCAGGCCTTTATGTCTTTTAGACAGGCTTCAAGTTTTACTAACTGATTAGTTTCATCTGGTTTTATAGAAAAAGCGTTTGACTGTCTAGCCTACAGAAGGAACTAGAGTCAACCGGCTAGAGCTGTTTACTTATAGGTATTACCATATTTGCTGGCAGAATTATTGGGTTAGGGGAAGCATTTATGAGCCATGATAAAAAAAAAAAAATCGGATCTTTTTCATTTGAATTTAAATGAATTATTTAAATCTAGTCCTACTCGATATGTTGCCTACAGCCTTACAAATATATTACTGCAATAAAAATGAAAAGTAATAACCAAATAATAGTATCAGTTTGGTTCAATTTGAGCTAATGTTGAGCTTTTTTCCTGAAAGATAAATATTATCATTAATGTTAGAATTTAATAATATTACATAAAACAGCTATGCATCTGCAGAGAGCAACTTAAAACAAACGAAACATATCACTGAAGCAATGGGCTAACTTTACACAGTGAGCCCCAAATGTTATTCTGACATCACATAAACCTATACAACCTTCAGCTATGTTCTATAGATTCCTCCAGCAGTTTTGTAAATAAGAACAATCTGGTGTCCCGGGGAAGTGATGCAGTTCAGATGAACACTAATGGGAGTTTTTCTTTGCTAAATTGGGTGCAGTACAGTACAAAAGCAGTATTTTACAATGCTACTTTATAGAAGTAGTAACTTTAACACACAACACCCAACTCACCTGTTCCATATGGACTTGTTTTCTACCACTGTGCCTGTTTTCAATACTCTAGTAGTAGATACACTACGAACGTGTTATATAGTGCAAAAAAAACTCTTTTACCAGTTATGCTGCACTGATAAATGTAATGCTGCTCTTTGTAGTGAAAGAGGTCCTAGACTTATGCACTGCACTTCAGTTCCATATGTTATGTGTTCAGGATGGAAGGTGGCCATACAATGGCCTGGAGAGATACACAATATAATCTCTGCATTTTGTGTCCTGAAAAACCCTCCTACTAACTGTATGCCTCCAATAAAAAGCACCCAGAGGGCATCCTAAACAGTTTCCAGAAAAACTTCAACTGACTTTCTTTTGAGGTGAAGAGGCAGCAACTCCAAGAACTGTCTCAATGTCATTTCACCCATCTGCATTTGCAATCTCATCTTTTTGGTCAGGACCCAAAGATCAAGTGGGTGAGGGTTGTAACACAGATTCACTCAGAGAAGGGCCTTCTTATTATGGTGGAGGGGTTTATTATCCTGGGAGCTGTAATGTTGGGGAGAATTGTGGCTAGTAGCATCTCCCAAGGCAAATTGGTGTTATGGGTGGGTCCAGACCGTGAGCCTTTCAGGACCTAAATGAAATGGACACCTTTGACTCTTCCTATCTCATTCAGATTAGCAAGACCAAGGCCCCCCCTTGGAGCCAGACATTGAGAAGAGCTTGCAGTAAGTGATCACTTGCTTGCTTAATGGAAATATGAAAGTATAACTACTTTACCATATAACTTGCAGCTGGTTATGTAGCTTACACTTGTTTGATAAATCAGGAAGGAAACAGACAGACTTTACGCTGACTCTGAGTTTTACCAAGCTAAAACTAATGCAGTCTAAAACAAGAGTTCTCTCATGAAAACTAGAGAGGAGGTGATTCCACTTTATGCTTGTTCTCAGGCTGTTTGTGGTCCCGTTCAACTATGTTCCATGACTGACAGGTGTTTCAGTTATTTAGCCTGATTAGCCTGAATTAACACATCTCCTCTGGATTTATATTGTTTTCTTTTTGTTTATTTTGTATCATTTTTGACACATCAGACCCACTGCTGTGGAAGAGAAGCCATCCAGGCAGAATGGGCATCAGATTGAACAGCAGAGCTCAATGAGATGAAACAACTAAATAATCTGACCCGAACCGATCAGGTCCTGACTGTTCAGGTTGTGAATTACAAACTCACTGAACTGCATTCGGAAATTTACAAACGTGAAATATACCCAAAATTCATAACAGATGGCCCATTACAACGAGGCTGCATTGAACAAAGATTCTCATTTTGTAAAACACCTGTTGCTTTAACTCTTCTCTTCCCATTTCTGTGTGTTCTTGTGCTTATTTACATGTATATTTTCATGATGTACGTGCTTGTTTACATATAGAGCAGGGAAATGAGATCTGATCATAATCAAGACACATGGTGATGCATGACGCCAGGTGTGAACTGACAGCTTAAAGTCGGCCACTTGTGATCCGATCATGCTGCGATGGATCAGGACGGATTGTTAATGCCAGGTGAACAGGGTATAGGTCTGCCAATGTGATCAATACCAGAGACACACTTAAGTACAGACGTGACTACTTGGTTGCAACCTCTATCTTGTAATTATTTACATAATTTTGACTCTTGCTTGATTTTGTTATGACTGTTTTGGTTTCGATATATCGGAATCTGGTCCAACCAGAAGTGGTTTGGTTACTGTGGAAGCCTGGCTCTTCACCAATCAGGGGCAGCTATCCCAGCCCTCCCAGGACGTCCATCTCATCCCAGAAATCTGTCCTGACAGCAGCCGGGAGAAGGTCAGTGAGCAGCTTGTTCACGACCGAAGCCTCAGTGTACCCGTCACCCCTTTGTTTCGGAATGAATGGCGCTGTCTAATTACTGGAGCAGCGACAGGGGCTGCCAGCCTCGTTTACAAAAGACTCAAACATGCAAGTTGGTGCCAGAAAGCAAATCAAAGCCGAATGGGTGATTAGAGAAGAATGTGGTTTACATACAAAGAGTTCCCTCCAGGTGATTCTGCGATGAACACAAATAGACAGGAATGTTATGTCATAACTCAGGGGCATGAATGCCACATAAACAAACTCAATCTTAAATCGTATTATCTGAAATGATGAAGGGGAAGGTAAAGTTAAAGGTTTGAAGAAATACAAAACATTAGTGGCTGCTGGTTGTTTGACACTCAAGCTAACAGCTGAATTAATCATGAAATACTTCACATCAATAACTTTGGTGATCCTCTAACTTAACTTTCACTTTCAACATCTGGTCAAATTTCTCCTCATCCAACACTCTAGTTCATGTGAATATACATCAAAACAAACTGTATCCTGGTAAAGATTAACTGTAGACACAAACCCCTTCTCATTACCAGGATGTCAAACATTGTCATTTATTCAAAGGCCACTGGTGTCTCAGAGATGTGCACAAAGTGTCAATTGGAGGAAGTCAGTGGCACTGAGTATAAATAGTGAGGAAGTCCACATAGAAAAAAGGTCGGGGATAGTTGGATCAAATACAACACTTTCACCCAGGAGGCTGCTGCTTGTGTCCAAGTGAAAGCAAGTCAACGCATGAAGCACAATCAAAAAGTTCCGAGGCTACGCCCATGACAATGAAAAACCTAAATCTGGAGGCCATCTCCTTCCAAATAATGATCTTATGCGATACACCACTCCCAGCATCCTGTCATGCTTAGAACGCTCCCTGGAAGTACTATTCAGTAAAAAACTTCTCCACAGTCTCAAAACAGTGATCCTTCAGCTTGAACTTAATTTGGGGAAACAGAAAAAAAAACCTCTCACGGTTCCAAATCTGACGTAAGGGTGAACAACGATTGTGTTATTATAGGGGAGAAGCGGGTTGTAAGTGGGTTGTAAGCGGGCACATTGTCAGAACACGATTGACATTGCACCATAGTTCAGATCACTTAAGTCAAATGGTTTCCTTTATACACTTTAAAATATCACGGTAGAACTCAGCATTGACAGTCTGACCTTAAAGGACAAATTCACAGTGCACAACCTGGTTGCACTCCTGACCTGACCTTCCTGGTCTTCTTCAGTCTTAGACAGAGATGTTCTGCCACTCTTGAAACACAAATGCCACTGTAATCAAGGCCTTACTTTAAAGCCTGCTGTTGATCCAGATGTTTTTGGAAATTACAGACTGATATCCAACCTTCCCCTTTACTTCTAAAATTCTTTAAAAAGTTGTCACAAATTAAATAAGCAATTATTTACAGAGGAATGGTCTGTATGGAGATTTTCAGTCAGGCTTTAGAGTATACAGCACAGAAACAGCACTAGTGAAAGTTACAAATGATTTTCTAATAGCCTCAGACAACGGACTTGTGTATACACCGGAGCTGTCCTCAGTGCTGCACTCGATATGATTAATCACATGATTTTATTCCAGAGATTGGAACATGCTAGAGGATCAAGTGAACTTCACCAAGCTGGTTCAAATTATACCTATAGATTTCAGTTTGTTCATGTCAACAATTAGTCGTCCGCACACACAAAAGTTAGTTATGGCGTGCCACAAGGTTTGGTGCTAGGCCTAATACAATTTAACATTGTACACGCTTCCCTTGGTTATACTATTATTGGCCTAGGCTGGAGTGGGACCTCCAATGTTGCACTGGGCTCCTCTCTCTCTTTTACTGTCTATGTATTCATATGGCACCATTACACCTTAAAACGTAATGTCTTCTCTTTCCCAAACTTCTGTTTATTGTTTTTTGTGTCTCCATGCAGTTGCCCTCGCTCATGTAGTCCTGTGCTTCTTTTTTTTGGCTGATATCGCTGGCCCTGCAGCTGCATGTTTCTGGTTTGCAATTATTGGCCCCACCAACCGTTAATTAACTTGGATCACTCTGCTGTTCTTTTCTGTCTTCCACCCGGTCAAGGCAGATGGCCGCCCACCTGTGAGCCTGGTTCTGTCAGAGATTGTCCTCCAAGCTGTTGTTCATATTTTTTTATTTTTTTTTATTTTATAGACTTTATTAATCCCCGAGGGGAAATTTCTTCACTACAGCAGGGGGGCTCTCAGGGGGGAGATGCTGCAGCAGGCTGCCACTAGGGCGGCGCCAGGTAACCTGACCTAGGTGCATGTTTTTGGATGATGGGAGGAAGCCGGAGAACCCGGAGAGAACCCACACAAGCACAGGGAGAACATGCAAACTCCGCACAGAAAGGCCCAGGACCAGATTCGAACCCAGAACCTTTTTTTTTTTGCTGTGAGGTGACAGTGCTAACCACTGCACCACCATGCCGCCCTATATATATATAGGAATCGTTGGGTTTCTCTCTATGATATATGGTTCTCTTGGAAAGACTTTACGTTGTTAAGTGCCCTGAAATAACTTATGCTGTCATACAGTGGTCACAAAAAGTATGAAACATGTGTCAAGTGTGAACTAAAGACAAAGAAGGAACTTTTTTTTCCTGGGTTGACCTTAAGTTAGTGCTTTGCCCCAGACTTTATGTATCTTTACAAGGGTATTTACATTGTCCTGGGAAGAGACACTGATAAAAGGAACAAAAGGTCTGAAACACATTAAACATTAAAGATTACATGAATAATAACAGCATTCCTCTGCTGGGTGTGCACTCATCTGTATCTGTGGCTGTTTTCAGGTAAATCCTCACAGATGTAGGTATGTGCCATGTACCTGTACTTATGCAAGACTACTCCTGTGTTTTTACATAACTTATTAAAAATGAACACAAGTGAGCAAGCAGCTTTCTAAGTTAAGGAGGTATGTCAAACAGTTTGATTTCTCCAGTTAACACTGGTAGTTCATACCATTCATATTCAGTGTGCGTGGAGATAAAGGGAGCTCCACCATGAACATGTTTTTACTTGTACAGAAGTATTTTTGTTAGAAGAAACAGCAGCCCAGGTGTCCGTAAACACACAATCTGATAGACACAATCTACAGACACAATCTGACCGCAGTAATCCCGGTGTCTGGTTTACAGACCAGACTGCACTAGTTCGGGCCAGAAACCATCAGTGACAACTTGTCTTGGAATAAATGAGGCCTGATGTGCTGCTTGTGGCACTGTAACACTGTTCACTGTGGCAGCCAGCTGAGAGGCAGACTCCCTCGGTTGTCATGACAACTGGCGGTGAGGACAATGGCATGCTGTGTCCTCCCTGGCTGGGTGGCGACGATGATGACGAAACGATGGCGAGAGAAAAAATAACAGCTGAGGGGTTGTGCTGAGCGTGACGCAGCAAATAAACTGCTGGAAGGAGAAAGTGGGGTTTTGTTTTCATGTTTCCTATAAAATCAAAACTTCCATAATAATTGACGTTCCTGAATTAACTTTTCACTGCTAGCTGCCCTGCAGTTATGCCTGGGGGAGCGGGGGGTGTTCAGTTGTTTATCGGACTGACTGTAACTCTGAATGGATGAGCACATGTGTTGAGTCTGAACTGTACAAACAATGGTGGCTGTGTCCTCTGTATGGATGGTAATGATGTCTCACTCTGCTTCTTTTGTTCATTTGACATGTTTTCCTCCCTTCGAACAGTAATCCTCATTTTACTAAAATAAATAGCGTTATTAACTTGCATTATTAACTCCACTCATGGTAAGGGAGCTAAATCATCAGTACGTTGTTTGATTTGGCCAGCGTGGTTGTAATGAATCTAAAGGCTTTAAAGAGTGTAAGTGCCTGTGGTCAAATGTGAAAGTGTCAAAGCAAACATATGAGTGTAATTGAAATGATAAATGTTCTGCACTTAATCACCATAGCTGTCTCAAAGCGCTTTACACTGTTTCCCATTCCACAATAATGGAGCTGAGCTCCCATGCAAGGTGCTTGCCATCAGGAATACATTCATGAACACATCAATGGTACACCATCAAGAGCAACTTGGGGTTCAGTGTCTTGCCCATTGACACTTTGGCATGTGGGCAGGAGGAGCCCAGGATTGAACCGCCAACTAGCGGATTAGTGGGCAACTCACTCAACCATCTGAGCCACAGCCTCCCAAAAGTATTGTCCAGGAAGCAATGTGGTACTGAAGTCAGCTGCTGAACTCATTGAGTATAAAGATGGATGATGTGACAGCTGCCCAGAAGTAACACCAAAGCCTCCCCAGAAATGAAGGGTCAGGGTTTATGACCCAAACTGGAACATTTGATATGTGGTCTTTGTTCTTTTATAACTCAAAGCTTAAAATCCTTGTATGAGCGTAGGAGAAGACTGAACAACTCTCACATTTATCTGGCCAAGCACTGTTTGGGCCTCTCTCAACTCAGTAACCAGTTATGTATGGGAATGTTAGAAACTGCATAGATGTTGGTGTTAGGTTTCACTCATTTCAGATCAATGTCTGTGGTTATAATTTAGGGTTGAAGTGGCCCAATAACTTCATCTCCTGAAGGCTGTGGCGTCAGTTTAAACTGACTAAATAATTTCCATTACGGTTAATATTGGGTTTTTTTGGGTGTAGGTTTCAATGATGGAGGCTTGGAAGTCATTTTGCCACCAGCTTGTCGAGACTTTTGCATTTTTTTTTTGAAACCGACAACTTAAAACGTTAAAGCTGACATCAACAGTTTACCCTCCTTTAAGAATATGTTCTGAATTTCATGCTGTGAAAGCAGTGTCAAGACAATTTTCTTTTAGTCAAAGCTGCAAATGGTGAGACCACAACGAGTGTGAAGTGACTGAGGAAAAAGGCTGCACAAATTAGCCAACTCTTGAAATTAAACCAGAGTTCAAAGAGATAGATTTTTAAATATTTCTTAATTAAAGTGACATATTTCTTGTGGCTAAAAAATACAATGACTTTCAGATTTCTGCTGTCAAACACAAAGAGAAGAAGGAAATACTCACACAGCCAGAGCTGATTAACAAGAACTTCAGCAAAAACAACACAGCATCAACTCTCATTTTGAATATACAGTATTTGTCCCACTGACTCACTCATACAAAGAAAGAAAAGACAAGAACATCCAGAGGAACAAAACTGATCTCAATAGCAGCAAGGGTTGCTGATCTTGTTTTTTTTTGTTTTTTTTTCTATGTTGCTTATCTCAACACATCCATTTAAAATAATGTTTTATCTCTCTGGTCCACAGTCTCCCGATAACTTCATTGAATGGTTTTGAGAAAAAATATTGTAATTTTGGCACGATTTAAAGTAAAAACAGAGTTTCCAATAAAAAACATGTACAAAATTTCAATTGTAGGCTCATTGTTCCTAACAGGAAAGTTCACCACTGCCTTCTGTATAACTTGAACACTCTCACGACAATCTAGAAAAACTGAATTTTGTCTCTTTTTCAAAGAGTATTCTTACAAATTTACAACCTGTAGTGCAAAGTTAACCAAATTTAATTATCGTGTTATTTCAAAACCATTGAAAAATATTTTCAGCGCCCATGCCTGCTCTCAGTTTCTTTACAACACAGTGACAACCAACAAAAAGGACAACCGAGTGTAGATTCAAAATACTGGTGTGTTAATTGCAAAACTAAAATAATTCCCAACAACTAATACTGATAGTGTGTTCTTTCAAATATACAATGCCTATAAAAAGTATTCACCCTTTTGTTGCGTTTATACATAAAATCATGGTCAATATAATTTGGCTTTTTTGACAAGAATTTGCAAACAAAAAACCTCTTTAATATCAAAGTGAAAACAGATTTTTACAAAATAATGTCAATTAATTAAAAATATATAAGGTAAAGTAAATGATTGCATAAATATTCACCCCCTTCAGGTCAGTATTTAGTCGATGCACCTTTGGCTGCAATCACAGCACTGAGTCTGTGTGGTTATGTCTCAATCAGGCTGGCACATCTGGACACTGCAATTTTTCTAAATTTTTCCTTGCAAAACAGCTCAAGCTCTGTCAGGTTGCTCAGGGATTGGGCATGAACAGCTCTTTTCAAGTCCAGCCACAAATTCTCAATTGGATTGAGGTCTGGGTTTTGACTTGGCCACTTCAGAACATTCACCTTGTTGTCTTTCAACCATTTCTGTGTAGCTTTTGCTGTATGCTTGGGGTAGATGTGTTGCTGGAAAATAAATCTTCTCCCAAGTCGCAGTTCTCTTGCAGACTGAGTCAGATTATCCTCCAGGATTGGGCGATATTTTTCTGCATTCATGTTCCCCTCTACCTTTACAAGCCTTCCAGGGCCTGCTGCTGAGAAGCCTCCCCAGAGCATGATGCTGCCACCACCATGCTTCATGGTGGAGATGGTGTGTTTGTGGTGATGCGCAGTGTTTGGTGTTCGTCAAACATAGCGTCGAGTCTGATGGCCAAAAAGCTAAAAAGAACCTTCTTCCAATTGACCTTGGAGTCTCCCACATGCCTTTGGGCGAATTCCAGGTGAGATTTCATGAGCTTTTTTCAACAGTGGCTTTCTCTTTGCCACTCTCCCATACAGCTTTGACTGGTGAAGAACCCAGGCAACAGTTGTTGTATGTACAGTCTCTCCCATCTGAGCCACTGAAGCTTTTAACTCCTCCAGAGTGGTCGTAGGTGTCTTGGTGGCCTCCCTCACCAGTCTTCTTCTTGCCCGGTCACTCAGTTTGAGGACGGCCAGCTCCAGGCAGATTTAAACAAGAGCCTTACTCCTTCCATTTCTTAATGATGGATTTAACTGAACTCTGTGGGATGTCCAGTGAGTTGAAAATCTTTTTGTAGCCATCTCCTAACTTATACTTTTCAATTATCTTGTCTCCGAGTTGCTTGGAGTGTTCTTTTGTCTTCATGTTGCAATTGTAGCAGGGATACTGATTAACCAGAGACTGGACCTCCCAGACAGGTGTTTTTATACTATAATCACTTGACACACATCAACTGCACTCAGGTGATCCCCATTTCACTAATTGTGACACTTCTGGCATCAACTAGCTGGACCTCTGTTGAATTAGGTCAGTCACTTTAAAAGGGGTGGATATTTATGCAAACACTTATTTTACACGATATATTTTTTTATTAATTGACATTAGTTTGTAAAAATCTGTTTTCACTTTGACATGAAAGAAGCTTTTTTTTTTTGCAAAGTCTTGTCAAAAAAAGCCAAATTATATTGACCATGATTTCATGTATAAAAGCAACAAAAGGGTGAAACATCCAAGGGGGGTGAATACTTTTTATAGGCATTGTATAAATTCTGTAAACAGTGACAGGACAGACAGTGGCGTCTTCAGTCTGTACGTCATAAACAACAGCGTGTTCAACAGTTTGTTCAATGAGGAAATAACACCCTGATACGTCTATGTGTCCACCGATCACTTTTTTGACCACGTCCACCTAACAGTTGATCTTCGACCTTTGACCTCAGCAATGAGTCCCCACAGCAGAGTAGGTGGCAGACGTAGACGCCTCCCTGCGGATGGTGCTGAACGGCGACAGCTCCAGCTCGGTGGTGGCGCACTCGTTGTCGATATCGCTGGTGACGGTGGCGGGTGTGCGGGGCGGGCCGCACTCGTCACAGCAGCAGCAGCAGCAGTCCAAGAAGGCTCTGGTGAACGGCTGACACAGGAAGAACAGCAGCACGGGCGTCACCGCGGATTTACAAAAGAGCAGGAGCTGGCTGACCAGATGCAGGATGTCCAGGGTTCTTCTGGGAACGCTGGCTGCCATGTACACGCTCACAATATTGCAAATGTTCTCCGGGATGATGCAGAAGCCGTAGAGGATTGCCAACGCCACCACGGCACAGTTCATCTGGCTCTCCAGCTTGATCTGTTTCTTGCTGCCACGGATGCAGGCTCGCTCGGCGCTGCGGATCTTGCGGGCAGTGACCAGCGAGCTGCAGATGGTGAACAGGGTCGGCAGGCAGAAATAGCAGCCAAAGTACCACCAGAGGCGCGCGCCGTCGTAGGTGAGCCCCAGGATGTACAGCGTGTCCGGGAGCTCAGTGGAGATCCGAACCGCGCAGCGCTCGCACGGCTTCACGTCGGGTGGGTCACCGTCCTCAGTGATCAGCTGTCGGATGAGCAGCTCGGGCAGAGCTAGAAGCAAAGCGCCCACCCAGATGACGGCGAGCTTGGCCGTGGTAGAAGCCCAGTTCTCTATCATCTCGTAGTACATCTTCACGTTGGAGGCCGCGCGAAAGCGATCAATGCACAGAGCACACAGCGTAAAGGTTGTGACCCCAAGAGACGCCACCTGGGAGAAAAAAGAAGAATGTCATGTTAAAAATTCTCCATTCTGGAAACATTAACCAGGAAATAAAAGTGCAAAACCATAATTTTATGATATAGAGCTGACATTAGCAGATTTTTTTTAGACCATGCACCACTTAACCAAATGTTTTCCAAACTAAATTTACATTTTTAATAGTACTTTTATTTATTGGAGGTCATTTTATGTGAATTGACTATTTTAATATCTATGAGAGGCAAAAGTATGTAACCCTCTAGGATGAGCAGTTAATTCGAAACTGAAATTAGAGTTGGGTGATTTCAGTCAATGGGATAACAATGAAGTGTGGGAGGGAAGTCTGTTTTATTTATAAACAAGGATCGACTAAAGTCAAAGTGCATCATGGCAAAAAAAAAAAAAGGAGTTTTCTGAGGACTCCAGAAAAAGAGTTGTTGATGTGCATTAGCCTGGAAAAAATTACTAAACCAATAGATTTTGGACTCCACCAAACTACATTTGAATGGATTGTGTAATTTAAAACCATTGTTACCCTCCCCGGAAGTGGTCAACCAGTAAAGTTTACTACAAGAAGAAGGCAATTAATCGTCTGCAAAGTCACAAATGAACCCAGGGACTCCTACGCAACTCAATGCCTCTCTCTCGTTGGCTAATGGTAAAGTTCATGGGTCCAAAGTTTGGAGAACACTGAACAACATGGAAGGAACATTGCTGCTCGTCTGCAGTTTGCTATAGATTGCACGGCCAAGCCAGAAGGCTACTAGAAAGGTGTTTTGTGGATGGATGAGACCAAAAATAAAACCTCGATTTACATGAGAAGCATCATGTTTGGCCAAAGAAAAACATTGCATTCCAGAACCATTTTAAGAACCTTATACTATCTGTGAAACACAGTTGTGGTAGTACCATGGTTTGGAACTGTTTTGCTGTGTGTGGAAAGGGGACAGCTTCCCATCATTAGTGAATTCTAATGGAAAATGTCTGGACATCTGTTCATTAACTGATTCTCAAGAGAAAGTGGGTCCTGCAGTCAGAACACAACTTTAGCATGAATGTTGTTCTACCAAGGAATGAATAAAAAAATAATAATGTTTGGGAGTCGCCAAGTCAAAGTTTCGACCTAAATCCGATAGAAATGGCATTGAAGGACCTGAAACAAGCAGTTGGTGATGGGAAACTCACCAATCAGAGTTGAAGCTGGTCTGCAGGAGGAATGGGCTAAAATTTCTCCAAGCAAATGTGCATGACTGATTAACAGTTAGTGGGAATGCTTACGGGTCCCACCAGATACTGAACGCAAAGGTTCATATATGTTCATATATGTTTACTTATAGCACTTTGTAGTTTGGCTTTCTTGAAGAAAATTGTATTTTCTTGATTCTTGTTGTTCTGAATTTGTACCCTCATGGTTGAAATGCATTTATTGTAAGTCGCTTTGGATAAAAGCATCAGCTAAATGAAATGTAATGTAATGTTTGCCACTAACATATATTTCAATATGAAACATTCTCCACAACAAATAAATATAATATTTTTTGTCTCATTTCTTTAATTTGACTTTATCTACTTGCAGTGGACAAACTGCAACTTTTGTTTATGGACCAAATGTTGGTGCTGAAATGTGGGAAAAGCTTGATGTTATTTATTTTTATTTTTATATTGTTTAATACATTATAAAGGAGGGACTTTGAGATTTCCTTTTACTTGGTGTGAGATTAGTTTGGGCAGCCTGAGAGAGGGCCGCGGAGACTGAAACAGGTGCTTCTCACCTAAAGCGTGAATTGGCAAACCTGCCAGTATTTATTAAACAAAATCACCGAAGTGAAAATTCTGTCACAAAACCATATTGATACGTATCTGTTTACATTTTTAGCGGGTTATCCTGGAACTTTCTCGGTGTGTATAACATGTATAGCTGTGTTTCACGTACTACACCACTGCTTTCAGCAAGCCTCTCAGTTGCAGCCTTGCACCACAGTTCGGATCTCACTGGGATTTATACAAACATGTTTTTTGTAATTGAACAGTCATTTTAACATCTCAGAAACTGAATTTGTTCATAGAACACAACAACAAATAAAATAAGTCCCTAACCTAGATTAAATGTCATAAGGGTGTTTCAGGTTATGTAGCTTTTACACTTCTGCTGATCAGCATTTAAACTATTAATGTCGTCACTCTTTTGTCATTTTTACATTCTGTGGTTACTGCGTCTGCCTTTGTAGGTAATATGAATTAGGCCTCATGTGATCTCGACATAAACCAATGTACAGCAGTAACTTTAAAGTTTCTGCTGTCTTTTTCAAAGTAATCACCTAAAACTAAGGTCACCAGATCTCTGAATTGAAACCAGTAAGCAAAATGTTATTACAACAAGGTAAATCTAGCATCATGACCTCAACATGAATCCTTTAGAAAACAACCACAACCACTGTATAAAGGACAACAGATGGAAAAAGCCATGTTTTTTAAATGCGATTGAAGACCACAATGTGGCTTTAGAGTGACCGACTGCTGAAAACCAAACGTCTTGTGAGCCTTCCTGACTAACATGATACAACCTCTCATTAAGGGTTTCTTTTCTCAGTCTTTGTAAAACCATGAAACAAGTTCCGAGGTAATATTGTTCATGTTCTGAAGTAAACATTGCATCAGGCTGAGATAACTGGTCGGGGTTATGGTGGGGTTGGATCAGGTTAAGCATCTAAAGATGATGATGATGTCACAGGTTGGACTAATGTTAGGTTCAGGTGAAGGAATGGAAACACACATAACTTCCCGCAAAATTGGAATCCCAAGTCTTGGAATCTAATGCAGAGTTTTGACTACATGAGGATAAAAAGCCTGTTTTTTTTTTGTACCTCCTTTAACTCCATATGACATCCTCAACAGTTGTTTTTTTCTTTATATTTTAGGGGTTCCAAACATAAAATAGTAGGTACCAAAACACATTAAGTAATATTTTATCAGCAACCAATGTATAGTCTGTCATGTGTTTTTGTAGTCTGAAAATCTGTACTACAGATGCAAATGACAGTACTGATGTGGAATTCCTGGTTCATTTCCCAGTTTTATCCCTGATGTCAACCCACACTCTCTTCTAAGTGTCATTTGTCCCACTTTTTATCTGTATTCTCTGCTGTCTTAAAACTTTAAGGCCATTTCGCTCTTCTTGTTTATCCTTGTAGCTTTCCACTTGTCTGGCCTCATGCCACATGCATATCATTTAGGATTAAAGGCAGATGTGGAAGTATTCCAACCCATGTTTACAACAACCTTTCACATCACTGGATATACATTTCCAGAATATCAACACAGGAGATCTGATGTTTTAGTTTGTGGCTATTTTTCATCTCTTCAATGAAGCTGAAGTGACATGCTTGTCGTGATGTACATTATGATTAATTCTCTAAATCTTTTCCTAGTGGACGTTGTTGGATTTTGTTTTTATTAATACATGAGGCATGAAAATCATTTTATTTAAATGCATCTTTTTTTTTTTTTTCTTTTTTTTTTACATTGAATGAAAAAACACCCAGTGTTGTCTTAATGATGGTCAAAAATACTTTGCATTGACAATACAACTCTATGTTCATTAAATCTGGATTAATTTTGAATTCAGCAACAGACTAAGCAAAACACATGGGTTCTGTGTTTGTTTGGGTTTCAGGCTACTCTGTATTATTTAGCATGAGGTGTGCAGTCAAAATTATACAATGGGTGTTTACGTAAATAGCATTCAGAAGGTAAATAGGAATTCTTAGTTTTTCCAATAAGATTGGAAACATATTCACAGTCTGTCAAACTGCTGACCTTTTACCTGGCACAGTCTGTGGCCTTGTGGGTAAAGGCAGCAATATAAATCTGTTTACATTGACACATTGTGCCGGACCCACCTCCCTTTGGGAACAAAAAGCAAGTCCCCGTAAAGTAAGTAATTGATTTTCAATACAAAGAGGTATAAGATTACAATAGGGGTTAGACAAGTAATAGTTATGGTTAGGTTTATAGTAAATCACCATGAAATGAATGTATGTTAATGTAACATCCCATGAAGTGTTGACAATACAACTGTGTGTGTGTGTGTGTGTGTGTGTGTGTGTGTGTGTGTGTGTGTGTGTGTGTGTGTGTGTGTGTGTGTGTGTGTGTGTGTGTGTATTGGGGGTCGGCCAATTACAGTAGTTTTCAATGAAATCCTCTTGCTGTTGACTAAATTAACTATATTATATATTAGTCGTTTTTGTACTGGATAAATAAACGACTAATTTAAATTAGAAATTTAACCATTTCAGATCTAATACCTGCTTTGAAATTGTCTTTTAACATTTGTTTTATTCACCTCATTTCATTTTATTGACTACATTAGAGTCAAAAAGAAAAATCCTGAAATTATTTTGATAAATGTATATTATCAAGTATGTTTACCAAATATATGTATTTTTTTCAGTTTCTTTTTGTTCAATCAATTTGGAATTAACTTAAAGGGCAGTCATCCGTGAAATAAGAAAGGAAGAAATAAATTAGAAGAATTTAAAGTAGACAACTGATGACGTCCGTAAATGTCACTGATGTCATGTGGGTCACTGCCTCAAACAAAGAGCTGCTGCTGTTAAGGAGCTTAAATTCGATTCATATGACCTTTTGCTACCAGATGTTACATTCACAAGGCGTTTGCATCATGATTAGTTACAAACATGTTGACCTGCAGCTGATATTTCCATGTTAGGCAGCTTTAAAACACGTCAACTACAGGTGAAACAAGTAGTTGAATAATTGAGCAACAGGAATTTGATCATTGTTGTTTTTTGAGCAAAAAGATTTGAAGATATCAGTTGCTCAAATGTATGTATTTAAAGCATTTATTTGTCACACATGGTGAATTTTGGAGGGTTTTGGACTGTTGGTCTGACATAAAGACATTTATGATGTCACCTTGGAATATGGGAAATTAAAACTCCCTTTTTTCAATATTTTCTGAGAGTTTATGAACAAAACAATTAATTTCTGACAGTAACTTTCAACAGTGTAAATTTAAGATCTATATCATCACTGAGTTCACAGACTGCCAACACACAGAACACGTACACTTGATGGCCAAATGTGTGTGGGCATTAATAAAATGCAGCCACATATGAGGGTTGAAATGTGCCCGACACCATATTCAGTAATCTGCAGCTTTAACAGCCTCCACTCTCCTGGTTTCAGCCTTTCCAAGTGGTTAAACCTGGCTGCAGGGATTTTATCCCATTGAGCCACAAGAGAATTAGTGGGGTCCCACACTGATGTTGGGGGATGAGGACTGACTCACAGTCAATGTTCTAGTTCATCCCAAAGGGCATTGTCATGGCTCTTTGCTGGTCCAGTCAGTTCTCCAGCAACAAACTGGAAAAAAAAGTATCTTTTTATGGAGCTAGTTATATATTCAGATCGAATCTCAGACCTCCCTGAACCGTTTAAACTGATGCAGTCCACTGATCAGCGGGGGGTCATCCTCGTCTAATCTCATTCTGAGAGACTCTTCATTAATCTTGATCTCCAGCCTGTCCGGGCGGCAGATTGTCACATGTTAAGTAGGTTTTGTTTTGTTTTCTGCAGCCTGATGTGATACTGATCAGATTAACAACTCTTCACTTCACTCTGTGACTTTAAACCCGATTTAAATACTGACTGCAGTCTGGATCCACCACCTAATTCTCATCCTAATTTTATGCATAGAATCTACAGCACGTGTTAGATTAAGGAAAGATTATGGTTGTGATTGAGGTGGTTTAAAAACATAAAAAGTGAACACTAATTGCAGGTTTGTAACTGGAAGGGAACATCGGCTTCGTGGGGCTCTTCTTAAGTTACACTCTTTTAGTTTCCTCTTTGTGTTATTATCCCTTTACCACAGCTCAGTAAAGCAATAAAATAGACTTTCTTTATCAAACTCAAGACTGTTGATGCCAAATAGCTTTAGATAAACTTTGAAATGTATGCTCAGAAGGACAATTTTGTCCACCATCACTTTCACTGCAAACGGTCGCCCATGTTCAGGTCATCTTTTGGTATGAGTGAAACACACTTGTTTTTTATTTATTTGAATGAAACCACTTCACTGAAACCGGTACGAACACTAGACACTCAGACAAAATAGTTGAACCAAGCTCAACTTTGGCTGCAATGACAATGTGATATCGTGCAAAACATTACATGTTGGTCAATCACAAACATGCAAGCACACTGTCTTCATAGATTACTTTGCATTGTGGATGCCATATTTCTACTTTTTACCTTGTGATTTTTGTGAAAAAAGATGAACTAGTTGCAGCCGTGGTAACTTTCCACAGTTTAAATTTCTGTCTTTGAGGACTAAACACTATTTTGCAGTGTTTTGGTGTCAAGTTTTTTTTATTGCTTTACCAGTAGCATCAACCCAAGAACCAGACCCTCTCCCTCCTCACCTCTAAGTAGGGGATAATCTTGCATGAGAACTCCCCCAGCAGCCAGTTCTTGGTGAGCTCGTGAAACACCACGAGCGGCAGGCAGAAGAAGATGATTACGAAATCCCAGAGCGCGAGGTTGGCCAGCAGCGAGTTGGAGATGCTCCTCATGTAATAGTTGTGGCACACGATGCACATGACCGACACGTTCCCGATGATCCCCACAGTGAAGATGACTGCGGCGATGATCATGACCGCGTACGCTCCGTACGACTCCGCGGTGACCGGGTAGAACGGGTTCTTCACCTGCTTGCGTCTCGTCCGCGTGTTTACCGGCGCGAACGGCGTGGTGTCAGGAAAGTCCGTCAGAGAGTACTCCTCCTCATAGTTGCTGGTGTTGAGTCCGAAGGGGGGTTCGGCATCTTGTTCCTGCGCCATGGCTGGGGGCAGAGCCTCCCACCCGCCCGCAGCTGCGTCCAGCAGCGGCTCGCTCCGTCTCGCCCTGCCGGATTTTGCACCCCGTCTCTGCCGCCGGTTGTGCTTGTCGGTGCAGGTGGATCCATGCGGGGTTTGTTTAAGTACTTTACCCGGACTGCATTCACCTTTTCTCGGCTCATCGGCCTTGTTTTCTTCCGTGCGTAAAGTTTCGTCTCCGCGTACTGGCCGGATGCGCTGATATCCTTGTCGTGCGTCACTTTTACGCACAGAGCGCCGATGTATCAGTGTCCCCAGCAGCTCAGAGTATTGCAGGTTGACAGTATCCACCCTTGAGGCCTGCACACTCATACCGCGCGTTTCCCCATTGTCCTCCCCGCTGACTATGCGCCATTTACGGCTTGGCACATTCCTGTCAGAGGCAGGAGATTCATAATGAGAACTGAAAGTCGTCTTTGTTTTGTGCCCGTGGAGTTGACTCGCTACGGCCTCGGTGCACAGCCACAAACACAGTAGCCTTAGGGGTGGATGCAGCATCATTGTTCCGTCTAAACCACGAGATCGAACTTTGTGATCCAAAATGATCGATCCATCTCTGGTTGGTGATAATCTGTTTTAAATAGCTCTAACTTTGTACTGTCACACAAATGTCAGTTGCCCTTCATTTTTTCACACAAACAGCTTCCACGAAGTCTTGTAAAAGTGGTGCACCTGTCGGGTTTCGGTGCGTCCCGGAGCAGCTCCGATGCGGAGCCATCACCAGTGAAGCCAAACATCGGAGTGTCTTCAAACCGGGCTATCTTCGCAGCAGAAGGTAGATGTTGCAGTGGAGAGTTGACGGACGGGTCCACCTTTGTCCAGTAAAGTTTCTGCACGCGCAGCCGCGAGAGACCGGAGACCGGGGTAGAGAGCAGTGAAATGCGTCCGGCGGAAAGACCACGCTTCGACTGCGAGCGAGCGAGAGAGAGAGAGAGAGAGAGAGAGAGAGAGAGAGGAGGTGGAGGAGAAGGAGAAGGAGGAGTGTGTGTGTGTGTGTGTGTGTGTGTGTGTGTGTGTGTGTGTGTGTGGGCTGGAGGGGTCGTCCGTCAAACCTGCTCTGATCCGATAATAAACTGTAGAAATAACACATTCATCTGTTGTCTATGTGGGATTATGCACTACAATAAAAGGGATTTACAGTCCACCTTTTTCTTGATATATGAAGCATGTCTTTAAAAAAAAAATGGATCATGTTTGAAGATGTTTATGATAGCCCTCAAATTCATTAACAAGTCCTCAAGTGAAAAATGATATGGCACAAAGAGAAAACACTTATAGAAATGTATTCCCTTTAAAAAGGAAACACTGTATTTCTTTTTAAAGAGTGGCATTTTTTAGTTTGAAGCCCAATCAACTAACCTTAAACAACAAATACACATTAATTAACTCAAACAAAATATATAAACACCTTAATATATTGTGACTTGTTCATTATCTCAGGAACAATTATCTTTAGTCAGTTGCACACATTTGTAAAAAAAACAAACCTCGGGACTTTACATTATCATGACAACGTATCCTATATCATAGCATTACTACACTTTTTTTTTTAATGAACCACAGACATATTCCAGTATGTCTTTCTAGTTTGTTCAGATCATCCACTATATAAATGTTGCTCTTGTATTAAAGGGAAGATCGCTGACTTTTGATTTTAAGTCTTGTGTGCTATCTAGTGCAACGTTGCGGTATTACACTAACAATGATCTGCAACATCAACAGAGGATATAAAGACTGACCAAAAACTAAATGCTAAAACTGCATGTCTTTGAATCTTTTTTGGGAGTTTGCTCTTTGTTTCCAAATGCTGATATTATGCAGCATGTATGTCTCATGATTTAATTTCTTTTAGTTTGCAGAAGTTGCTCTTCTTCACCATCTTTCCTCTGGTGAACGGGTTAAAACATGTTCAGCGTATTACTGTGTCATGAACAGTTGTGGACAACATTAAAAGTGCTTCACCCACATCAACCGACACATCTTATGCCCCTCACAAGACAGAGCATTAGGGCCACATTGAGAAAATAAAAAATATATTTTTTTTTTTATTTAGGATTATGACAAAGTGAAAGTGTCGAGAATGAAGTTTGTATTACATTTAGAAAATAAAGTCACGGTGTTGAAAAGGGTTAGTTTTGAACCTCTGTCGAGGTAACGCCTGCGTCTCAGGCGTTTCAGTTCTGAGTGGGACTACGCAGTCAGACCTCCGGTCAAAAACTGACTGATTCAGTGAAGGAGTCATTGTAAATGCACTGATTCTAGTAATTCGGGACACTAAAAATAACTTCTTTATGATGTTATAAATTCAAATGTGAGCTAATATTAACAGATTTCCTTTAAACTGACCTTGAGCCTCAGATGAATCCTAACAGTGCAATGTTTCACAAAAGTGGGTGGTACTTACTCATTGCAAATGGTTCAAGTAATCCGTTTCTAAAATGACAGTTGCTCAAAAGTTGTAGATAAATCCCACAGCCCTCTCCCACTTTCATGCAAGGGTCACAAATATGGAGTTTCTTTCAATGAGTTAAAAGTGCCAAAGTTAACACAGCTTGCATGTTGTAAATGTCCTGAAATGGAGCCCTAAGATTCAACTCTGCTTTGCACTGCTGTATTTTGCAATTGGCTCGATTTGTGCCTAATATGCTGTTTGTCCTTAACGAGGCACCGAACAGCTCTCATCCAACAAGGTGATAAAAAAAACCTAATCCTCTTTAAGAATGAACTGAGCTCAGTTTCTCCCTATCTCAGCTGAGATACTTCAGATTCTGCAAAAAAAACCAAAACAACAACGACCAAAAAACATAAATGGCTGCAGTGCTGGTGAGAACCCCAGCCTGCCTATAACAGGAAGTTACACAGGAACAGCTGAAAAAATATTAACAACCCAATCAAAGTCGTAGTTAAGTCTTTTATTTTGAAAGAGTTATTGAAATACTGTATGAGCTGTATGGGAAGAGCAGAATTTTAAAAATAAATGCTAGTTAACATTTTACAGAGTTTTGCAGCATTATCTTACATACATTTACACAATAAATACAAATAAACCTCAGAGGAGGTGAAATACAAAATGATGATCCAACAACAGGAAGACAATTGTTTTGTTTTCCAAAAGGACTCTGGTTTACAGATGATCTTTTGATTCTGCAGGCGCTTCAGGCTAGGTCGACGTTGGATTGTGTGGAGGAGGGTTTGATGACAGAGGTGTGGCAGATCTGATAGCAGGTCTGGTTCGGCCCACCGCCGTCGTCTTTTGCTCGGTACGCCATCAGACACAAGTCGAGCCACGGACTTTGACCTGAGGATAAACACATGAACCACCATCGAAAACCTGAGACACCAAAACTGCTGCACTTTCCGGAGGGTGGAGAACTACAACATATTATAGACATCGAACTGAGAACATACACTTAAAGCTTCACTGTGGAGTTTTCAGTGAAATTAAATTTTCCATTCACGGAATTGAGGAGTCACATAAAACAGTGTATATTGTAGTAATAATCGCAAATTACCTGATTTTTACACAAATCGTTTTGAAAGTTATACTTTGAGTCTTATCAAAAGTAAAAATATATATATATATTTTGTCATCATAAAATGCTGCTTTATAACAGTCACTGAAATAACTTGATCTGTTCCAGCGTGTTTGTGCAGATGTTTGTGGGTTTGACTGGCTCACCCATGCTGCCCACTGGTGGACAAAGGTAGTCCATGATTTCACGGATGCTGTTTTGAGCCTCCTGATTGGCTGCTACGTCCTCTGTCGACACACTGAAGAATGACTCCTGATGAAAGACGCAAACAGAGTTAACATGAACAAAACATTTTTGGGCATTTTTTATGCACATCTAAATGTAAACAATCATCAACAATGTGTCTTCATTTAGTTTCAGCTTGTTTTATTACATTATTTATTCCATTAATAATAAGAATTTGAAATCTGTACTATTTTTGCAATGTGTCCAATTCAATCCAAGTTCCCTATTCATAAACATTCTAATATACTTTGTTTTCAGATTTCTTCACTAACTGCCAAATTACTAAAAAAAAAAATGAGATTAATGGATGTGATCATTTTTTCAATTCATTAATCAAATATTTGGTCTTTTACATATCAGAAAATAGCTGATCCAGTTTCTGGGAGCCCAAACTCTGGGTTTGATACACTGTGGTATCATTATCTCTCCTGTTCCTCTCCTTTGGATACTGACACAAACCCAAACTTGGAATTATCAGGAATTATTATTTTTTTTTGTATCATCCACAGTGAAATGTTGGTAAGTTTCAACCCTTTCCAAGAGTTTGGGCATGTATCCCCTCCTGAGAAATTGTTTCGAGACATGACTCGTCATTTGAGAATACTATTTGACTGATTTGAATCCACCTTGATTTATTTAGAAAATTCTAAGCCTGTTTTGAAGTTACTTTTCTATCTCTCAGTAACCAAAGCTAAGATGTTTCGATTCTCAGATGGTGTGGTCCCTTTTGTCTGCCTGATTGTGCTTTGATACAGCCGATCCAGATTCCACAAAGTGTTCCACAGTGACATGCAACGCCCCCTTAGATTCCTTCAGTGTAGCCGTGACTTGATGCTGAGAAAACCCCTCTCTGCTTTGAATAACAATCTGATTTCTGACACTTTCACATAGTACTGGGACCAGTTTCTCACCATCACAATGCTACTTAGTCAGCAATGTTCTGCTGGAAACTTGAGGCTCAGCGAAATTTATTATAGAAGAACAAAAGCTGCAAGTTGATTTTCTAGAACAAACCTCTGAGTTGATCAAATCTACCCAAGTGTCATCTGAACGCTGCTTTATTGAAAGAATACAACTCAAGGAAATCTGACCCTTTGTACAAAGGAGTTAACATGATCAATACCACTGTCCAAAGTTAATTGCTGACATAGAAATAGTGCAGAATCTAAAGTATTTCTTCTAAGTATGAAACTTCTGTTTTTAAATGTTTCTAAAAACTGAAACTTTCAGATCATTTCTCTAAATGTGATTTTTAAAGATGACAGATTTTTGAGGTGTTCTCAGACTTTTGGATCACACTGTTTTTTTGGATAACGTTTAGAAAGTGCTCATTTTCTTCATAATAATAGACACAGATTCTTCTCCCTTCTCGTGATCGAACGTCCTCTGATTAAAGAGCGAGCGGCACGTTACACGAAGTCTAAAACTCACTGCATGTTTCCACAGGAAGACGTCCAGCGTGTCGGTTTCGTCCTGGAGCTCCAGCTTCATGAGCAGGACAAACTGCAGCAGCTGAACACCGAGAGCTGCATACCAGAGGATCAGAGACATTAACGCTGAGTGACTTATTTCAGAGGTACTGCAGCTCATACAGACCTGAGGTCAGCCAGGGAGCTGCTCAGGAACTTTTACAACCTGCTGAATAGGAAGGGGGGGTTGATGCAGTGATAACCGAGATGAAACGACACAGCAACAACGGCTCAGAGAGAAATAAGACAATAAAGTGACCAGTTTCAAAACTTCTCTTGGTCCTTTCAAGGACAAGAACCTGAAAGGCAATGATGTCACAAAACTGGGGCAGGGCCTAGTGATTATTTGTTTTAATGCCAGAATGCCCATAATGCTCAAAACAAAGATAGATCAATTAGCTTGCGGTCCAGAAAAAAGGTATATCCCTAATGAGTAAGTGTTCCAAGTTCCAATCAGCACCCGAGTTCCGCATGTTTTTGTGAGCGCTGGTCCGGCGCGTGTCTTCAGGTACGATTTCTCTGTGGATATGACAACATTTTGCGTCAAACTCTAGAAATTGGCAACGGAGACTATTAAAAGGCTCCAGGAAGTTTATGGCAATGAGGCAATGAGTCTGGAGAGGTGTCTTAAGTGACATTTTATGTTTCCTAAGGGAAAGATCATCAGGCTGTCAACATTGAGCTCTACTGTGATGCTTTGAGGCATGTGATGGCCAAATGTTTAGTGGAAATGACCTGAACTGAGGTCAAAAGTTTCTCACCCACAATGAAACGATCGTCACTCCCCACCAACCCTACTGGCCAAATTTGGCTCCCTGCCACTTCTTTTGGTTCCTCAATAATTTGTCACAAACTTTGATGTGACCTCTCCGCTCAAGTTTCAGGTGCGTAAAATGTCGCAAATGCACCCAGACCACTGCTCACAGAAACATGTGTAACTCGGGTGCTGATTTTGATCAAGCCATGAAATTTGTAACAATTATTCATCAGGGTTATACCTTCCTCCTGCTCCCTTCGTGTCACGGTGCTGCCCAATGTTCACGTGCAATAGGAGCAGTCTCGGAACATATTGATCCACCCTTGTACAATTTCCCAAGAGTCCAATAAAGTCTTCAAATGTCTTGTTTTGTCCAACCGACAATCCGGAAGACAACAGAGAAGTTGTAAACCCAGAAAAAATGCTAACAGAGAACTTTACCTTACAATTAACATCATTTGATAAAAACAAGTTCATATTGTGTTAACGGTTTCTCATATTAAAAGATGCAATCATTTATTTTAATGGCTACTGAAAACACTGACAATTTAGTGCGAGCTTCTTCCTGTCTCTTCCCCTCAGGTTTCCTGCGACAGTCCAGTAAATCAAACTGGTGTCTCACCTTCTGCAAGAATCTTCTCATCGATCATCTCAACTCCTTCAGCACTCGGCTCTCTCAGTGCAGCCTTGGAGCACCGCTTACATCTACAACACACACAGGAAATTATAATGAGACTGCTGGAGGAGTTGCCTTAATCATGCTGCCCTTTACATCCAAAGAGTTTCAGACTGTGGGCTTGGCCTTTGGGACCTCTGTGAGAATGAGAATTGTAACAGTCTATTACTGAGCAGAGAGTTTTAAATAAAGTAAACAAAAAATCTTGCCTGGAAGAATCAAAGCCTGTCAATATTGTTTTGTCACTGATCTCTCTATATCAGTGTACATGTTGGCTGATCAATATCAGTAAATATCAACAGATAAATGTCAAACATACACTAATGAAAAAAAACATTACCGCGAGTCGCCACCGAGGGGTTTGAGCGGCTCAGTGATCCTGGGAGCTATGTTGTCCGGGGCATCAGCCCCTGGTAAGGTCTCCCAAAGCAAACTGGTCTCAGGTGAGAGCCCAGACAAAGAGCGGCTCATACAGACCCCAATGAACAGCAGCTCATGGACTGAAGCCATCTCGCCCAGATCAGGGAAACCGGGGCACCCTCCTGGAACCAGACCCAGGAGGGGAGCTTGCCGGCGAGCGTCTGGTGGCCGGGCCTTCGCCCATGGAGCCCGGTCTGGCTCAGCCCGAAGAAGCATCGGGGAGCAGCCACCCTGTGGACCCACCACTTGCAGGGACAAGCATCGGGGTCAGGTGCAATGCATACCGGGCAGCAGACCGGGCCGGGGGCCCGGGGTGAACCGATCGCTGGCAGCATAGACTAGCTCTAGGGACATGGAACGTCACCTCGCTAGCGGGGAAAGAGCTGGAGCTGGTGCAGGAGGTGGGGATACTCACGAGCCCCCGACTGAGCGCCGATGTGTTGGAGTTCTCCCCGGAGAACGAGAGGGTCGCCTCCTTGCGCCTCCGGGTTGCAGGGAGGAAGACTCTGACTTTTTGTACTTATGCACCAAACGGCAGCTCAGACTATCCGGGGTTCTTGGAGTTGGTGGGGGGAGTCCTGGAAAGGGCGCCGCCTGCTGACTCCATAGTTCTCCTGGGGGACTTCAACGCTCATGTGGGCAACGACGGAGAAACCTGGCAGAGAGTGATTGGGAGGAACAGCCTGCCCGATCTGAACCCGAGCGGTGTTTTGTTACTGGACTTCTGTGCTAGCCACGGTTTGGCCATAACAAACGCCATGTTCGAGCATAAGGTGGCTCATAAGTGTACCTGGTACCAGACCACCTTAGGCCGGAAATCAATGATCGACTTTGTAGTCGTATCATCGGATCTGCGGCCGTATGTCATGAAGAAGGTGAAGAGAGGAGCAGAGCTGTCAACTGATCACCACCTGGTGGTGAGTTGGATCAGGGAGTCGGCTGGAAAGACCTGGCAAGCCCAAACGTGTAGTGAGGGTAAACTGGGTACGTCTGGCCGAGGAAACTGTCCGGAAGGTCTTCAACTCTCACCTCCAGAAGAGCTTCTCATGCATCCCGAGGGAGGTTGGGGACATGGAGTCTGAGTGGACCATGTTCAAAGCCTCTATTGTGTACGCGGCCACGAAGAGTTGTGTTCGTAAGGTCATTGGTGCCTGTCGTGGCGGCAACCTGAGAACCCGGTGGTGGACACCGGGGGTGAAGGAAGCTGTCAAACTGAAAAAGCAGGCCTTTCAGGCCTGGTTGGCTCAGGGGACCGTTTGTCGAACCTCAGATTCAAGAGGAGCAGTGCGGATTCTGTCCTCATCGTGGAACAGTGGACTGGCTCTTTACCCTCGCAAGACTACTGGAGGGGGCCTGGAAGTTTGACCATCCAGTCTACATGTGTTTTGTGGATTTGGAGAAGGCTTTCGACCAGGTCCCCCGGTTGTTTTTTGTGGGGGGTGCTGCGGGAGTACGGGGGGCCATCCGGGCTCTGTACAACCGCAGTAGGAGCTGTGTTCGTATTCTCGGCAATAAGTCAGACTCGTTTCCAGTGGGTGTTGGCCTCCACCAGAACTGTCCTTTGTCACCGATCCTTTTTGTGACCTTCATGGACAGGATATCTAGGCGCAGCCAGGGGGAGGAGCACGTCGGGTTGGGGAGGAGCAGACGATGTGGTCCTGTTGGCTTCTTCAGACCGCGACCTCCAGCACTCACTGGGCGGTTTGCAGCCGAGTGTGAAGCGGCGGGGATGAGGGTTAGCACCTCCAAATCTGAGACCATGGTTCTCTGCCGGAAACCGGTGGATTGCTCCCTCCAGGTGGGGACGGAGTGCCTGCCTCAAGCGAAGGAATTTAAGTATCTCAGGGTCTTGTTCACAAGTGAGGGGAGGATGGAGCGGGAGATCGACTGCCGGACCGGTGCGGCTGCAGCAGTACAACAAGCGCTGCACCGGACCGTGTTGGTGAAAAGGGAGCTGAGCTTTGAGGAAGTCAAAGCTCTCAGTTTACCAGGAGATCTATGTTCTGACTCTCACCTATGGTCACGAACTCTGGGTCGTGACCGAAAGAACGAGGTCGCGGCTACAAGTGGCCGAAATGAGTTTCCCCCTTAGGGTGGCCAGGCTCAGCCTTAGGGATAGATTAAGGAGTTGGGACATCAGGAGGGAACTTGGACTTGAGGCGCTACTCCTTCGCGTCGAAAGGAGTCAGCTGAGGTGGTTCGGGCATCTGATCAGGATGCCTCCTGGGCGCCTCCCTCTGGAGGTTTTCCGGGCACGCCCAACTGGCAGGAGACCCCGGGGAAGACCCAGGACACGCTGGAGGGATTATATCTCCTGGCTGGCGTGGGAACGCCTCGGGATCCCCCAGCATGAGCTGGAAAATGTTGCGGGGGAGAGGAAAGTCTGGGTCAGCTTGCTTGGCCTGCTGCTACAGCGACCCGACTCCGGATAAGCAAAAGATGATGGATGGATTACCATTGATACTCTGACCAGCACGTGGCTACGCAGCATAATACACAGCAGGGTGTCTGATATCATCATTCAAATTTTCAATGACTTGTACCACAGTAGCCTTTCAGTCGGTTCAGGCCAGACAAGATATCTTTTATAGTCCTCCCTTATGTGTCAGTGAGGTTTGGCCAACGGACACCAAGATGCCGAGTCATGGTTCGCTCCTTATCAAACCAGTGTGGGCAAATACTCATCACTGCTGACCAGGAGCACCCCATCAGGCTTGCAGGTTTGGTGATGCTCTCACCCAGCTGTCAGCCCACATCAATATGGCCCTTTTGTAAAAATGTTTGTTTATAATATGTTTACATACATTTTAATGAACAATATATTGTTTGGAATGTTTTTTAAACTCTACAAATGTAAATTTCAGCCTCAAAAATCAACTGAGTTGTCATCAATTACACTGGAAAAAAAAAAAAAAAAAAAAAAAAATATATATATATATATACATATACACAGATTTTGTGTAGAAACTGAATAAAACATGTCTTAAAGCTCAAACGGTACTCTAAGATTTATGAGAGTGTGTGAGGATTATCTCTGACCCGTAGTATCTCTTCTTGCCTCTGAACAGGAAAGGTGCTGACAGGTCGAGCAGAGCGAGGTGACCTTCTGATGACCTCACAGGTAAGATGTTCTGGTAACTGTCTGCAAGTCGGCATGTTTCCTTCAAAGTCGAACCTGCAAGATACGAAGGCGTTTTTTTTTTTTTAATGAATATTTATTTCTCTTAATGTGTATTTTAAAAATTTTTTAAAGGAGGAGGAAGGAGGAGAATGATCAGAATTGATATGAGCTGTTACCCCGGAGGAAGATGAGCTCCTTGGTTTTGCCCTCACACATGAGCTGCGTGGATAGGTGAATGCTCAGTTCTCGGTTTGGGGATCCCGGGAAGTCGACCTGTCCATAGAGTGCCCACGGTGGAGGACTGCACGGTGCAGAGTCCCTGGATGCCTCAGAGAAGATCTGTGCCAGCAACTCATCATCTGGGACATCCTCCCTGAGATCACAGTGCACAATCCCTAAATGGTATCTTATTACATTGCAATCTTCAAAGCTTACAAACCAAATGTCTTAATTACACTCATTTACACCTGCAGAGATCCACTGACTATTTCTGCTTAATCACCTCGAGATGTGGTTTGGCTGTCCGTGACATGCTTTTTGCTTTAGATACATGGATACAGATGAAATGTAAACCGCAGGTGTAAATGTTGTAAATGTATCTGACTCGGCGTGTGTGCCTACATTGATGAACACTTGCTGCAGTAGAGTTTCAGAGCCTGGTGAAGTCTGCGGGGTTCGTAGGATCTTAGCTGGGCTCTGATGTGGTAAACTCGACCCGGCCCGCTCTGTTTTAGCTCAGACAGCGTCACAGGCTGCATGTCATGACTGCAGCATCTCTCTGAACACAAAAAACAAAACAAAAAAGTTAACCTTTTCAAAACTCAAACAAATTTAAATAATTCTTCTATAGACACAGTCCTTTCTCGACTTATAAAAACGATTAAGAAGTATTAATTTTGACTGGATCCTAAAACAGCCTTGATAATCACAAAAAACAAGGACTACATGTACTTCAAAGGTTTACACAGCTTTCATTTGTCTCCTTTTTACACATCTGGACTTTTCAACCTTACACCAGACCTGTTGAGCTGCTGCAACGTTGTGTTTCATACCTGTGCCACAGTTCACTGCTTCACCATCTAAAATACAAAAAAAAACAACAAAAAAAAAACATCTACTGAAGCAGATATAAGAGAAGACAAATCAATGAGCACCACAGGCTTAAAACAAGCAGGCAGACATATACTCACTGGCCACTTTATTAGATACACCTGTTGAACTGCTCGTTAACGCAAATATCTAGTCAGCCAATCACATGGCAGCAACTCAATGCATTTAGGCATGTAGACATGGTCAAGACGACCTGCTGAAGTTCAAACCGAGCATCAGAATAGGGACGAAAGGTGATTTAAGTGACTTTGAACGTGGCATGGTTGTTAGTGCCAGACGGGCTGGTCTGAGTATTTCAGAAACTGCTGATCTACTGGGATTTTCACGCACAACCATCTCTGGGGTTTACAGAGAATGGTCCGAGAAAGATAAAATATCCAGTGAGGGCAGTTCTCTGGGCGAAAATGCCTTGTTGATGTCAGGTCAGAAGAGAGCGGCCAGACTGGTTCGAGATGATAGAAAGGCAACAGTAACTCAAATAACCACTCGTTACAACCGAGGTATGCGGAAGACCATCTCTGAACGCACAACACGTGGAACCTTGAAGCAGTTGGCATACAGCAGCAGGAGACCACACCGGGTGCCACTCCTGTCAGCTATGAACAGGAAACTGAGGCTCCAATTTGCACAGGCTCACCAAAATTGGACAATAGAAGATTGGAAAAACGTTGCCTGGTCTGATGAGTCTCGATTTCTGCTGTGACATTCAGATGGTCGGGTCAGAATTTGGCGTAAACAACATTAAAGCGTGGATCGATCCTGCCTTGTATCAACGGTTCAGGCTGGTGGTAGTGGTGTAATGGTGGGGGGGATATTTTCTTGGCACACTTTGGGCCCCTTAGTACCAATTGAGCATTGTTTCAACGCCACAGCCTACCTGAGTATTGTTGCTGACCGTGTCCATCCCTTTATGACCACAGTGGACCATCTTCTGATGGCTACTTCCAGCAGGATAATGCGCCATGTCACAAAGCTCAAATCATCTCAAACTGTTTTTTTGAACATGACGATGAGTTCACTGTACTCCAATGACCTCCATAGTCACCAGATCTCAATCCAATAGAACCTTTGGGATGTGGTGGGACGGGAGATTCGCATTATGGATGTGCAGTCGACAAATCTGCAGCAACTGTGTGATGCTGTCATGTCAATATGGACCGGGATCTAAAGAATGTTTCTAGCATCTTGTTGAATCTATGACACCAAGAATTCAGGCAGTTCTGAAGGCAAAAGGTGGTCCAACCCCGTACTAGCAAGGTGTACCTAATAAAGTGGCTGGTTAGTGTATATGTCTGATTCAGCTCACACATCCTACTGTGAATATCTTCCTGATACTCAGCAACAGTTTCTAAAAGAACATTCCGAAGATTAAAATTGTATAGGTTTGTATTTTGAATTTTATTTCAAATAAAATATACCAGGTCTGTTTTCCTTGCTATATTATATTATATGCTATATATTATAAAATTGAGAGGCATCAATTTTCACTGCAAATAAAAGCAAAAACTACGCAAATATTATACAAACATGAACCTTTTAGGAAGCAAAATTAATCAACTTAGCTGTTAAAACTTAAAACCATTTTACATTTGACAGACTTGAGAACGAGATGCTACCACTTCCGTATGATAACAATAGCTCATATCATTGGCTTTATGTCATTAATTTATCTTTTTCCTTTTGTTTCTTCACTGACTCTGCCTGATATTTTATCCCATTTAAAACTGAATGACATAAGTCTGTACAATTCCAAATTGTAGGAGTTATTATTGCTGATAGAGGTTAAATTAAAAATAATAATAATAATAATTAAAAAAAATAAATAAAATAATAATATCTATATGAATGCCCTTAAACCGTGTCCTAAATATTCTGTCAGTCCGAGTTACACAACAGACATCAGGCCTGCAGGTCTGTTTTTTTAATGTTGAGTTATTTTAAAGCTGCTGCTGTTTCCCTGTCTAATGTTAAAACCCTCAGGTTGAGTTTGAACTTTTTATATTATCTCCGGTGAAGCGTGGACTTTCAGAAGGCTCAGCTAATGTAAGTTAGTTGTTTTCTTCCTTCTTTCCTACCATATGTTGTAACTCTACCACCCCCGCCATTGTTGGAACTACTTCCACGTCATCACACTTAACCACCCACCGTGGTCGCTGATTGATCCTCAGAGTGGCTGAGCCAACCTTCGAGCAAACACGGTTTCCAGACCACGATCACAGTGAACACTGAAACTTGTAGTCTTTGTATTTGTGTCCCAGAATGAAAATATTTACTGTTTATTTTGCTTCTTGTAAGCAGTTTGAGGGTTTTTGAAAACAAAACATTAGCAATGCTAGCAGCTACTAAAACTCAGCCACAGTTTCTAAAGAACATTCTGAAGATAAAAATATATATTATATGATTTTATTGCCTTTTTAATTTGATTTAGAAACAAATATACTAAGTCTGTTTTCATGCTATACTATTTAAAGTGAGCGGCATCATTACTACTCACCACAAAAAAAAAAAAAAAAAAAAAAAAAAAACTGCTTACAAATGCTCAAGAAGGAAAATGAACAGTAGATGTTTTTATTATGGAATAAATATATAAAGACTATTTCTCACAGATTCAGTGTTCACTGTGATCATCGTCTGGAAACCCTGTTAGCAGGTGTAGGAGGCTTTATTTAAGCACAGCAGTGCTTTGGGCTAAATGACAAGTCAGTATAATGTTTATGATGTTTACCATATTAGTTTAACGTGTTAGTCTGATAATTAGCATAACGTACAGTTTAGGATGATGGGAATGATTTGTAACAGATTTCATTTCAATCTACCCGCTAACAGTTGCATTAGAGGAAGAATCTCGTGGCCGTGATAAGAACTGCTCAGCCAACTGGTCGGGACACCCGAAAGTACGACCCCAGAGCTCATTCATACCCAGAGAGTCCAGTGGAGTGGTCCAGTCCTCCAACAGGTCCGAGTTGTGCAGCTCGGAAAATCCGTCGTTATCGTCCTCTGGGTAGGCATCAATGACTCTACAGACACACAAAGAAGAAGAAAAGTACTTCTTGTTATGAGACGTAGGATCACAAAAACACATTCACACAAATAGCATGTATACAGTAAATATATCTACAGGTAAAATATTGATTTTAAACCTGGGTTGAATTGTAAACTGGAGCAATGTTTTGGTCCTTTCTGGTGCTATGATACATCAAAACTGGAGCTTGTTGTAGAGTATGACCCTACAGCTCTTTTATCCTCGTCTCCTACCGTACCTCTTCAGCTCCTGAACGTCGGGGCTGTTTTCTGGAAGAATCCGAATCCCTCTGCCGTACGACGTCCCTCCGTGCAGGTGAAAGGCCAGGTGAGCCGCCTCCTCTGATTGGCTGCTCGTGAGGCCGGGCACTTTACTCGTTCCCGGGATTGCTCGCAGGTTGTAGATCCTCAGGAAGTCCCCGGGCTGATGGGACAAACACACCGATTAACACACACAGACACACACACACAAAAAAAAAAACATTATTAAAATATAAGGAAAATACAAGGTATACTTAAAGTGACAAGCAGCAAGAGAGTGGAAGAACTCGGAGTGGGCAGAACATTTAGGACCTAAAAATATAAGTCTAGTGTCTGTAGTATAAGTGTGTGTTATGGTATCAAAGTTTAACAAACAAACAAACAAACAACTACGTATGATGGATGTCACTGAGATTGTCAACCTCAGCAGGGTAACCACCACTCACCTGCTCACACTGCTGTCAGGCAAGTAACAATTTAAGGTTCAGCATGTGAGTTTAGTAACAAAAAAATGATGAAACAGCTGTCCGTCGCAGCAATTAGACAGCACATGAATTTGGTGTCTTACATGGTTCAATGATGGACCTGTGGCCAACGTAATGAAACAAAAAAAATAATAATAATTTAAAAAGTCACAAATCCTTAATGCTTTTATATTTTTGAAGCACTCCTACATACATACTGTACATCCAGAATGAACTATAAACAATCCAAAACACACAAACGATATATTTTGTGTATATATGGTCTAATCTTGCACACAGCCTGCTGTATTTTATGTGTATGAAAAGAAGCTTCTTGTCGCTGGAAACTCGGAGATTAAAGCAGACAGTAATTGTGACACAACCAAAATTAGAAGTGACAGCTGTTTTGCTGCCTACCCATTTTACGAATTTTTCATGTAAAATATGTATTTAAGCAGCTTTAAGGAAAATCTATTGGATCACTCCTACATGTGTGTAAATGTTCTTGCAGTTAAAACACAAACAAATATAATCCAACAACACTCCCATCAACTCCTCTCGGATGGTAGGTGATGTATTTTTCTTCCCAGTCAGTGTAGACCTCTTTCGTTTTCATTACTCAGCAGATGGCGATGTTGCACCAAACTTAAGAGTCAGTGTGGTGACAGTGATTCAGAGGCAGCTCAAAAGACTTGGTGTGGAGGTTTTGTCATTTTTTATTTTTATTTTCTGCCCAGCTCTCCATCACGACGAGCCTGCAGCTGACAGAAATCTGTCCTCACTCCCATCATCAGGAAACGCTTCAATGATTTCAGCGGAGGGATTCTCTCCGTTCAGAAATTTCACTGAAGCCTTCATTCCGTTTTTACATGACAGGGTTTATGAGACCCGAATGAATGCACATATATGGCAACTTTAATTGCATTATAGCTGAAGAGCAGAAGAATGACTCTGAAAGTCGATCCTCTATAAGCTGTGGCTTTCATTTAAACCCATTTTCTCCTTATACTGAGGGAACTTTGAGCTAGTGTCAGGGTGGATTAGCAGCTGATCTCTTGAGGCCTCTTCTCCAGATCCACACAAAAAACTGAGAGAGAAACTACAAGAGAGCTGTCCCCACTCCCAGTCCTAAAGTCCTTTATTAACCAGAGTTATTTCCACATAAATGGATGTTACTGTAAAACTGACAAGCAGGAGACACTTTGCTGTTCATATGAGTTCAAATAAATCAAAAACAGAATTAACTTGGTTTAACTTCTGCCGAGACATTATCTGAAAACAGGAAATGTAATGAGATCAAGAAACATTTGTTTGCACTGACAAAAGAAAATAAATGTGATGCTTCAATTGAGAGAAGGATCCCACAACATTTATGTGGAAAAAAAAAAATCTGCATTATTCTGTACCTGCTTGCTGCCACTCAACTCAAGATGGCGGAAATAAATTTAGTACCAGCTGACACTTTTTCTCAGCTGTAAGGAGATTGTCCTTGTGAAAAATGTGACGCCAATAGCTGCGTTTGCTTCTTGCAAAGTGGCTAGTTGTGTCAACGACCTCTCTCAGAAGCAAAGGTAGTGGCCATCTTGTTATAGCATCACAAAACTTCTAAGGAGTGTGTACAAAAAAAAAATAGCACAGGGAGGGAGTTGCTGAAACACATTGGAAATAATATTTTACCTTCTTCCCCGTTATTATTATGCTATGGTATATCTATATACATCTATACCATAGCATAATAATAATCCTATAGAAATGGTAAAATTAAAGAATAAACATATTTGATTTTCCACCTCACTCATCCGGTCATCACCTCAGCTTAAAGTTTAAAGTAGATGAAAAACATACCTGGTCCATACCAAATTAATGGCATAGAAAACAATGTAAGATAGCCTATTAGTTTGAAAACGAACTCGCAAACAGAGGATTCACGAGTGACAGAAAGGCAGCATGCTATCTATATGTCCTAAAGGCGTATTAATGCAAAATTGACCCTTGTTTATTTGCCGTCTAGTAACTTTAATCTTAATGTTTTCTTGTTTTATTGAAAGTTGTGCTCAGAGAAGTAACCAGATCTCCATTAAGATGCAGAGCTAAGGAGATAAAAACAGAAAAAGCACTGACAGCAGCTGCTTCTGAGGACAGGTTAAACATTTATGAGACATCACGCATAATTAATAACAAAATAAAACCACACTGAGTGGTAATTAGCTTGTCTGTGTTTATGATGATTTGACTTAAAAAGTGTTTTAGATGTCACAATTCGCTGCTCATATCTGATCTCCCACCAGCAGTCAATGTTGGCGTCTTAATTATGTAGGTGAACTTTCCAGAACCTCAACGAAGTTGTTGAGCTCTCACATTAATTAATTCTGGAACACTAATGAGTCAAAACCTCATTAGTGATCAAGTGAATAACTTTGATTATCTCTTAACAACAGTGCATGTCAAGGTCTGGGTTATGTAGTAGATCAGGGGTCTCCAACCAGCAGCTCACGAGCGACCTGTTTCTGATGAGCTCATTGAAGGCCCGACCGATATTTACATAAATTCGATAACACAAAGTCACTTAGTAAATCTGTTTAAATTTCGACCCAATCAAATTCACAGACATCCCGTCCCCTTGTGATGAAAAGCAATTCAGCTTACAGCCAATCAGCTGTTAATATTTCATAGTGGCTGTCAAGTTTGGTTATGTTAGGGGGGGAGGGGGGGGGGTTAGCAAGTGGTAAAATAATGTAAAGTCAAGTTCCACTTCACCAAAGTTCACAGCAATTTTTAATGGGAATTTCCATCTGGAAGCAGTCTACAAACAGAGAAGGTGAATGACCTGAAAACAGCTTGTAAAAGACAGCAGTCTCTGTTTACCAAACCGACAAAGAAGGCGAATGCAGCAACAGGGTCTTCGTTTAAAGTGGCGCAGTCTTTACGAAGCACCGTAATCCCTTGACCGATGGGGGGATTGTAAAAGAGGCAGTGACCGTGGTGGCTGAAACGTTATTCAAGGACCATAAAAGTAAGACAGCAATTCTGTCTGCTATTGCCGATTTACAACTTGGTGAAACTCTAGCGAGGAGAGTGTCTGAGAGTGAGCAGCTAAAACGGGACATGGACAGGTGCACGTGGTCTTTTAATCCAGTGTGTTGAGTCGGTTGACTCCAGTGACCCAGCTAGCTGTCTTCATTCAGAGGGTGTTGGCTTTTAAAAAAAGAAAAAAAAAAAACTGAGAATTTTTTTACTTTACTGCCACTGAAAACTACAACCAGAGGAGTTGACGATGCTGTGAAGGACTCCTATCAGGGTCTACGAACCATTGGAAAGCAGCTTTTTCTGAAATGAATGTCACGAAATCTAACTTTACAAAAAGACATACAGATGAACATTTAAACACTTCCATGAGAGTAAACTTAAGTAGATACACTCCAGCATGCAGTACCAGCCAATCTCATTAACTTTAGAAAAGACTGAATGCATAACATGCACATAAACTACAGACGGAGGGAATGTAAAGAGAAGTGATGTGAATAGACAGAAGATCAGGACAATTAAAGTAAGTAATAAACATGGTTTTGTTTTCTATGACAGATGTGAGCTACTTAGATAAAAAAAAAAAAAACATGAGCATGCTGTTGAATTGAAGCTGTTGTGATACAAAATGTGTGTAGAGTATCAATTTGTTATTGTTCACATGAAAGAAGCTTAATCGGCTGGTTTGGGTGGAGCTCAGCTGTCTGAATAAATGTTACTAAACATGAGTAGCTCTCGGACACTTCTATTTTGGCAAAGTTAGCTCTCAGAGGAAAAAAGGTTGGTGACCCCTGTATTAGACACTTACAAAAAGTAGAATCTCGTAGTTAACGCATTGAATGAGAAAGAAATGAGCAGATGTAAAGACCTGAGCGACTCTCAGAAACAGAAGGGCCTGTGGGGGTTCTCATGATCAGCACTGATGAATACCTGCTGCCAGCATTGCGGAGTGGAGCAAACCATGAACTGGGAATAGGGTGTTGGGGGGTTGTGCAGGAACAAGTTTGAAACCTGGCTGCTCCAACTCTCACCTTTCAAAGACTCCCAGAATCTGCTACTAATGTCTTGGTGGCAGGTTCCTCAGGGAACCTTTAAAGGTCTTGCAGAGATGATGTCTTGGCAGTCGGAACCATTTTTTGGGGCATGCGAAGGATCAAAATCAATGTTTTGGATGATCGGTGAATACATTTGTGTTGTTGTGGTGGGAAATAGCCTGTCATTTAGATATAAGGACTTGCACATGTCTACAATATGTCACAGATGTGACATTTATGTTGTTAAGGTGAATTCAGACTGAACACAGGGATTTTTTTGTGGGGCTTTAAAATTACGTTAAATGGAAGGAAGACTTCAAGTAGGATAAAATCTCAACATAAACTGAGGCAAAGACATGTTCACATAAAATAAAACATTTCCACTTGTCCCTAAACTTATAACAACAAGAAGAGAGCATGATGAAAAATATAACTCCAGAATGATGTAAGGTGGAGCTTTTTAGTTCGCCTCTCCATCCCATGGCGCCCCATCTTCTACCAGACATGAATCATCTACCACCATCTAGAACGTACCAGCCTGCTTTAGTTTAATCCCATCGACGGATTGGAGGACTACAGAATCTTAACCTTTGCAGAATTCATGATTAGTAACCTCTTAATAAAAAAAAATGGTTTCAGTGAAGTTATTTCAACGAGGCCACAGGGAGTGTGACACTCTCCTGTTTTACTTCGGTTCTATTACTTCTCTCTTTATCTTCTGGAGCACTTTCTTTCTAAGTACATAGGAAAACATCCTGTTTAAATAGGAATTATTATTAAGATGATATAAATCCCACTGAGGCAGGAAACAAACAATGAGAGCAAACAGACCGTATTTTTTTGGCAAAAAAAACAGACTCTGCCTGAGCTTTATTTTGTCTCCGGAGACCTGGATGTTAAGCAGAATGAGACAGAAGAAAACAACCCTAAGTACTCTGTAGTCTGGCTGTGTTTTCTTAGTGCTACATGAGAGTTTAGCACAATTTACAGTTTGTGCTTGGAAACAGGTGAAGAGAGAACAGAATGGGTGACGGAAGCTGGGAGAGAGAGAAAACACCAGAGGACAGACGGCGAGACAAATAAAGGCAGTGCCATGTGGCGTCGGCTCTGATCTGGCCCAATACAGCTTCCTGTCTGTGTACATATTAAATCCTCTTGCAGCAGCCTGAAGAGCCCAGTTATGATTATAATGAGCAGGCATTGAGCTGAGAGAAGCAGCAGTAAGTTTAGACCTCCACTTCCACATGACGACAAGAGACTCTCAGATGTCTCCATACAGATAATGGACCAACATATGTCCATGTGGAGAGTCGGGTCCATAATGAAATTGTTTTCCCAGTTTGGTGTGGACGTACTTGACTGGTCGGCACAGATCCCCAACCTCAAACCCAACTCTAGGAAAAGCCAAGCAAAGTGTTGGACCTCACTAATACTCTTGTGGTTGAATGGGAGCAAATCTCCAACATCTGCTGGAAATCCTGCAGCCAGGAGAATGAAGGCTGTTATGGTAGCTACCTTAATGCAACTCTGAAAAATAGCAGTGCAAGTCAGTCTCAGGGGAAAATAACATACCATACCTCATTTTGATTTTCTTGTTTATTTTTATGTTTTTAGAGATTTGACTAGGGTTGGGTGCTGGACCACACAGGCTGTTTAGTATTGGGGGAAAAAAAGTCCCTTCAGACATTCAAAACTGTCAAATACCTAAAAATGGCATTCGATGTCTGGTGAGATTCATAATCAAGTTTGTTCACCCTTAACTATAATCAGATATTTACTGATTTAAAACATCATTTTGCCAATCTTTGACTGCATTCCATTTAGAAACAAATCTTTCTCTCTCTAGCTGCCTATGTTTGGACATGTTTAACAAGCTTGGTTTCTTTTTATGCAATTCTTATATTTTTCATTTAAGAATAAGTATGAGTGTAAGTTAGTAAGAGCAGTTTAATGATCTTTTAAAGAAGGGCTGCCTGTGTGAGGTTAAGTGAATTTAAAGACTTCATTAGAACCAGATTACCTGATAATATTTCCTTCTTAAAGGAAATAAAAGCCATGGTGAAAAGACAAAATTATCCCTTTGCTCCATCAATACTACAAGAGTTGGCATGGCAACAAACAGCAAGAGAAACAATGGTGTTGTTTGAGCTTTTAGACCAGCTTTTTGCTCTTTGACCAATATGATCATTCAGCTAAGACCACACACTTAGTATAATGGAAATATCATCGCCATCAGCATGACCAGAGGGGGCTTTCAGGGGCTACAAGACACACTGGTCCACAGTTAAGAGATCGACCAGGGTGTCTGAGAGGAAATGGTTTCCTGCAGCTTCCCCTACAAACAAACCATTTTCTTTTTAAAGGGAGCGAGGAAAGAGAGGGGAGCAGCCTGTGGTATCTTCTGTAAGTGCTTGATCTGTATGAAAACTAAACACTCCACCGTCCGCCCACAACTCGACAGCCAAGACGCCACTGCCGCTGTCTCATGGTATTAGTGCTGCTTGGCTGCTCAGTAAAAAGAGATTCCTTAAAATTCAAAAGATTGCTTTGGGCTTCAACTGCTTCTCGTCGAGCCGAGGCTCAATAAAGCGGCAGAAAAACTTGTGCCCTCGCTGAGAAGTAGAAACTGTTCATTTCACACTGGCTTCTTTATGGAGCAGCAGGAAATGGGCTTTAAAAGCCAGACAGATTCAGCGTGACTCGACAGCGGGGCTCTTTGTGCTGGAACATCAACGCAGTGGGGAACAGGGGATGTGACCGACTGGAGAACACTTCAGATTAAATACGTCAACTGCACTCTGAGACCACATTGTTCTTGGGGATAGTTTAAGCAACCAGTTATCTCACAAATAAAAAAATAAATAAATAAATAAAATTAAAAAAAAAAAAATGTACTGCTTGTTTTCCTGAAGCTTAATAATTCTGATATTAATAAAAGTTCAGTTGTTTCATGCTTCCTCTCTAAATCTTTGTGGGAAAAACTGCATTTCAAAGTATGTCCGCCAGAGAGCACTGACAGGTTTATTTTTCAACTGAAGAAGTTGAGGGATAAAAGGTTTTTTTTTCTTTCACTTAGCTTCTGGAATTACACATTACACCCACTCACAAATATGTATCTGACAAAAGACGTGCTAATCTAAATAAATGATCTACATATGACATAAAGCTCAACGCAGACAACAGCTGCGTAATGAAGCGTCGGTGTGAAAGTGGATCTGGCCTCTCAGTTGTCTGAACCATGCTCTGCTGGCTTCTAGAGCACCGGGAACGGTCGCTGGATTTCGGGGGCCGGCTTTAAGTATCATTTTGCTGAGAGCTGTGTTCACTAAACAGGAAACAGTGTGGGAGTAAAGAGCGTGCTTCCGCCCGCTACACACATACACAATACCAAAAACACTCAGTGGCATGGAAATGTGCACTCAGTCGACCGTGAGCACTAAAAATGAATTAATGAGCAGAAGCTGTCGGAGCTGAACACAGACTGAAGAGACCACGAGACCACAATCACAATGTGAACACAACAATGCATGGCTCCGTCTCTCTCCACAGGGTTTCAGGATGAGGCCATTAAAGAAAACAAAACGTGCAATCGTGGCTGGATCCAAATGTCCCCTCTCAGGACATAAAGGTTAAGCCTACATTTAAACAGTGCAGAGAACAGCAATGGTTGATATGACTAAAAGAATAATTATATTTCTATCTGAGCATTAATACATCAGTGTGAGTATGGAACTTATTCAGTCACCATTAATGTCCTGTTTGACCATACCTCTTGTATTTTCATTAAAATAAATGTTGTTTGACACAAATGTAAAACGGCAACAAAGATGCAATGAAAGGGAAGCACCGAAATCAGAAAACTCAAGAGTACCAACCTTCTAAGTAGATATGCAGGCAGGTGGGATCACTATTGTGGCCATGTTGGCAGATCAAAAAGGTCCTTTACATACCATTATATTGAGTAGGGAAGCACAGTATATCAATTGTCAGTATATCAATATATCAATGTACTGTATTGATATATATCAATAAATAAAGAAGGGCACATCCCCATAAATGAAAAGGTCTGTCACAGACTGAATGATATATATATATATATATATATATATATCATTATATATATAGATAGATCGATAGATAGATAGATCGATAGATAGATCTATCGATCTATCTATCTATCTATATATATATATATATATATATGTAAAGCAGCAGTGCACACAGGCACGCATATCCACAAGAACTCATGACGGTTGGTGGAGCAGACAGCACACAGAGCTGACTGACAACTGGAGCGAAAGGAGGCTCTGTCAGATGTTCAAAGGTTACACAAAGCAGAGATCAGAGCTCAGGCACTTCCTATGTGTGTCTGAGCAGACAAAACATATGTCATGAGAACCCTTGTAGCTACAGTAGGCTACAAGTGCACAGTTTAAAGTACTCGTGTGAACACTACTGAGACGGACAGAGGACGCATTCCGATGCCATCCTGGGCCACATTGAAAGACCATCAACTGAACCTGATCCTTTGTGTTAGTATTAGAAATGTTATCCACTAAAAAAAAAATAAAAAAAAAAAATAAAAAAAAAATATATATATATATATATATATATATTCTGTGTGATTCTGCTAAATGCAGCTGATCTGTACAGAAATCAGGAGCGATTTACATGCAAACTGAACTAGTGGCAATCAAGCATCTTAGTGACTAAAATCACAAGCTGTTTACTTGAAGTTTATCTCGTCCGTGATTTCAGACTCACATCAGAACCGCAGCTGTGGAGGAGCGTCCGCCCCCCTGAAGAATTTATACGTAGGATGACTGACAGTGCTTCGACTCCTGACTCCTCACGTTTCTGTGCATGTTTACATGTTTATTTACATGTATGCGTTTGGGAAAGTGTTCACTCGAAATGCATGTGGAGTCACATTCTAGTGCCAGGTGTGAGCAGCTGGACTTAGAGATGTCCACTTGTGATCAGATTACCCAGGATGCATGTCAAAGCCAGGTGTGAACAGTGCGAGTATATCCGTTTACCATGTGTTCAAAATAGGGGTAAAGGAGTAAAACCTGATGAACTAGACTTTACTCCGGTTTAATTTTAGATGAGCAGCACCTCATCTCGAGTCAAATCCAAAAAATGTGAGGCACACACTACGTTTATGAGGAACTGTAGACATTACACAATCTACACACTCTCTTTCCTTGTGCATATAGATGTAAGAGTGCTGCTAATGAAAGTGGTAGAAGAGTGACAGGCTGACAGTTAAATGTGGCTTGGATTCAGGTTTTTCCTATCTTAAACAGTTATGGTTCAAATACATCGTATAACATTTGTGTGTGTGTGTGTGTGTGTGTGTGTGTGTGTGTGTGTGTGTGTGTGTGTGTGTGTGTGCACGATGGAGGAGGCAACATACACAAGGAGTGCAGCACTCCTCCTCCTCGCTGTCTTGTTCGCAGCATTTCTTTTCATCATAATGGGCTTCTTTCTCTCCTAATGGCCTCCCTCTCACAGCAACGCCTCAGTCGATTTCACACAATATCACAGATGATTCGCCAGATGAGCCTGGTAATTGGGGGAAATATTCCTTTTGTGGAAAGACTCTGTGTGTGTGTCACACTGCGTGAGCAAGAGGTGAATTGACTGACAGGTATTAAGTGAAACCTTTAGAAAAACAACAACAATCAAGGGGACATTTTACCTCTGATGCAACATTCTGAGCTATAATTGCAGGCCTTAAGTGTTTTGAATGGAATCGCCTTCATTTAGAGTTCAGATCAGAGTTTATGTGACCATGTGCGTCCCCTTGTCAGACAAATGCAATCTCATATCTTTGAACCGATGAGAGGACTGTATGCGTAGTGACCTAAGGCTAAACAAAGACTTTATAAGTGACAAAGCTCTGCAACACTCTAAAATGGCCATGTGTAAATGTGTCTATGTGGATGTATTCCACACATGGTGTGAACTGCATACTTTGACTGTAATGCTGTGAGGGGGATTACATACAGAAAAAGCTTAAATCTGGACTATGTTAAACCCTGCCTGTAAAGTCAGTATGTTGCCTACGGATTTCGGAGGCTAAAATTGAAGAGAACTTGACATATGAAGAAAATGCAGTTCTACTTGCTCCCGCAGATTTGTGCTTTTTTCTTTTTTTTTTTTTGGATGTATCTCTGGCCCTAGAGTTGCATGTTTCTGGTCTGTGGTTACTGGCCACATCAGTTTTTCCACAGGTTATTTTATTTTGTATCTCTATGCTTTTGTCCCTCCACTCTTCTCTCAGCCAGTGAATGAAGATGGCTGCCCACCTCTGAGCTTTAGCCCCTTGGGAGTTTTTTTTCCATCCACCTATTGCTTATGTGGGAATTGTTGAATTGTAGGGTTCTTCTCTGTAATATTGTACGGTTCTGTTGTAAGGACTCTACTAAAATCTTAACCTGAGATTACTTTGTGTTGTGTTTTGGGGCTATTTAAGTACAACTAGATTGAACTGAAAGTGAATTGAATTTGCTGCAGAAAAAAATATTAGTCTACGTCAGTGGAAGGTATGCATATGTGATGGCACTGTGCCATTGAACCCTTTCCTGTCGGGGTCTTTTTCAGTCTCTGTCGGACTCAGCTGTGTTTTGAACTGCATAGTATATAGGTCACGATAATGTACTCGACCTTTACAGTAAAATAGTCTCAGGTGAGCATAAGTATGTAATATTTAGCCTGATTGTAAACTTCATTTTGATTAAACATGTTAACTATAGATAATAAAAGGGTAATGTTAGCATGTTAATACATAAACATAGAGTGTAAAAATGCGAATACTTCATAGCCGATGTAAGTGTTCATTTTTTAGATAAAGGAAACAGGTTTCTCTGTAAGGGCAATAAAGGTCCAAAAATCTGTTAACAAGTCACCAAAACAGTGTGAAGCTAAGAAGATAATGTACTTCAGACCATGAAAAACAATGCAAGGTCCCAGATATCAGTATTATCTTTGATCTAAAGAAGTGCTGCCCTTGTTTTGCGGCTTGTGATCCCATAAAATGAACGGCTGTCCAACTGTGACTTTTCAGTACAGGTTGCACATGTCCGTCTCAAATTGTACTATATTTGTTTTGGTACCTTAACATGTAAAATAATCCGATATACTACAAGCAAAAAGAGTCGAAATCAGGAAAACAGCGTGGCACTGTGAGGCTATAAATATGGGTTAGATTGCATCACCTTTCCTCCTCTTCTTTGCTAAAACTTGTAAATGTTTTCAACTAAGGAGCAACATTGAAATCTAAAATTAACCTGATCTTAATTTAAACTTTACACCTCCACCATCTTTTCACACACTGGATGTCTCCTATAGATAGAGCAGAGAAGTATCTCACTTTCTTTAACTCCTCAGTTTGTTTCTTTGTGTGATTTCTTGGAGGATATTTATGTCTTCGTTTACTGCAAATGTATTAGAACACTGCTGAAAAGCTGTAAATATACATGTGATCAAAAGTTCAACACATAACATATTGGGAAACAACACATTTGAAGATTAAATGTCATTGCAATTTTAAAAGAAAGTACAGTACCCAATAACCCAATAGCCACATACTCTGGCTGGAAGCAAGAGTGCAAACTGTCACATCAATGTGAAGTCATTAAAAAATACCAAATAACCAGTTTTTCTGTACAGTATACATGTCTATGGCTAGAGTATCTGTTTTTGTGTTTGAGCTAAAAAAGAGTCAAGTCTGATAAATATGAAAATAACCTGATACATGACCACTAAAAAAATAAATAAATAAAGTGGATAACTCTAAAACCAGATTATTTTTTGATACACCAAAAACTCTTTCCATTTCGGGTTATTCTAAAAACCTTGTTCTCGTGCGATACTTCAAAAACGTAACTTAGTTCTATACCATTTGGTATAAAACCCTATCTAAAAAGGACATTGCAAAAACCCGATCCTAAAAGGGATACTCCAAAAGCTTTATCCGAACTGGGACTATCCAAAAGTCTGATCCTAAATGAGATAATCGGGCTTCAAAACCCAAATCCTTGCCAGTAATACTTCAAAAACCTAAACCTAAGCAGGATACTCCGAAAACCCAATCGTACCCATAATACTCAAAAAACTTTACTTTAACCAGGACATTAAAAAACTTGATCCTGACCAGGATATTCCAAAACAAAACAAAAATTCAGAAATTGATGTTGAATGCAATTAACTTTAAGACAATAGTTTCAATTGGTGGGTTTGACTTGGATCCACAGCCTGGCGATACACACACACAATTTTTCTCCCACGATTGTGTAAAAGAAGATAATTTCTCATCAACGAATTCCCTGCCTATTACATCAACCACAAATTTTTGACCAGGCACAAGAGGTTTTGTGACACAATAAAGAAGCTGGTTTTGTAGGCAAAGTTCTCAAGTCTGTGACCAAAACCAACATAACTGAGAATTTATTTACAATCCAAATAATATTATTCTCAGTTTTACTCAAACTTGATTCTTCATTGCAGTGCGAGAAATCTTCTCATTATATTCTTGCATATAAATAAAAAAAACTACCTCAATAGAGAACTGAGTGGGTAGTTGTTAATGTAGAGTTGAGCCATTCAGCCTCAGACTCCCTATAATGTTAACAACTGAAAGATGATAATTAAGAAACTTAGAAAAAAAATAACTTCACGAAGGCGAACAATTGGTAAATTAAGCAATTTTCGTCATTTTCAATCACCATTAAAAGTATTGACACACTGATGAATTCTTCACTGAAAGAATAAGCTCCCACTGCCAGTTCTAAACAGCATTAGAATATTAAACTGAATACTGAAGAAAAGCTAAAATTAGACCAGCATTTTTGTTCTTGTGTATTTATGGTATGGGCAGTTAATGAAAACACAAAAACCTAAAAAGAAAGATAAAACTGAACCTGGACTGGATGATATTGAATGTTATTATGACATTCATCAACTTCAGTCAAGGTACTTTAAGCCAGGGTTTACCCAGGATTTTGCACACAGAGGCATGTATAGCTATTCATCGAATGGCATTCAAATGTCTAGTATTATTGTTTTCTTTCTGTTACGGTATGTGTTATGCACATAATAAACATCAATTGAGAGCTTCTGCTGAAGGCTGAGAGGTGTTCTAAAGCCCCCCCAAAAAACAACATTAAATCTCCAGGGCTCATACATTCAAAGCATTGAGGTTTGGAAAATATGAGGCTTTTCTTTTCTTTTACTTTCAGTGCCGTTAAAAATCAAGCATGAAAAACAGACAGGATACTCTGCAAGCAAACACAGAAGATAAATATCTGAATACAAGTCCAAAAGGAGTACTGTAGCCCTCCACATTGCACTGGTGTAACAGACCTGTTAGAACAGGTAAAGAAACAACAAAAAGACATTGAAAGTACCCCAAGGATAATGGAAACTCTTTTATCCTTAAACATATTCAGAACCCCGTGCATCTAGTCAAACAGTATCTGTAGCTGTGAGGGATTAGAACTGCAGTAGGGGGTCAGGGAATGTGGTTTCCATAGCTATAATTCAGTCATTGCTCCTGTTAAGAGGTATTTGTGATTATTACAGGGTGGATGTCCTTGTAGGCAAAAGGACAAATCAGCTCCCACTTCCTTGCGAGCTCTCCTCCGTCACCACACAGCTTCACAAGTCACTGATTACCAAGGTATTTAAAATAAAAAAAAAAAGAATACAAGGACAAAGGATTTGGGGTGCGAACAACAGGAACAACTTTGAAAAGAAAGAAAAATTATTTTATGGCTGAGATTGTACGAATTATTAGACATAATAGTCCATCATGTGAAAGTAAAGACCTTTTACACTGAAGGGGACCTTTAAATAGATTAATAGCTGAGGATTGTAAGCGTGTAAGATTCATTCAACAATCCACTTTACTTTTAAAATACAAGTTGATATATATATATACATACACACACACACACACACACATATACATATATATATGTGTGTGTATATGTATATATGTGTGTGTACATATATATATATATATATAACAAAATATATCACAAGTCATATGGAAAAAAACAACAACTTGCACTTCCTTTAGGAGAACAGTGATTTTTTTAATGCAATCAAATGGTAAAGATATTGGTCAACTGTTGCTCTATGGGGTTTGGGTAGAAAAAATGTTATTTGTTGGGGTTTGTCATGACCACTGCCAGACACTTTCACAGCATGCAGAATGTGATTGGCAATCACTAAGACTGCTCTAAGTGCTAAACAGAGTTTGGTGGCATGCTTGTCAAGGTGAGGTATTCAAGCTTCTTAAAGAGTGGCATGGTGGAGTTTTCAGAGGTATCGGCGTTGAGCAGATATTCAGGTAAAATGAAAGATTTTTTTTTTTAATGCAAAAAATCCTTAGGGGAGATTAGGATTTATACTTTTGTACTATAAAGCTATTTTCATTATAACTTTGTGCTAAGGTTCTGTATACCTTGGAGGTGTTTGGAATCAGGTTATTGTGACTATTATATACTATCAACTAAAATAAGCAGCATTCTTCACTTGTATGGCAGATATTAACATCAGTCTGTGGGGATAACAAGCCAGAAAAGAAAGCTGACTTTTAAGTATGAAGAAAATGGAAGCGTGGTAGAGGGGAGGTGCGCTTGTGAACTAATTACATATATTTGATGTGACAGACGGATCAAAAGCTTGAGAAATGATTTATAAACTGCTGTCAGTGTGAATTGCCCTAAAATGACAGATTTAGAATTTGATGTGTTAAACAATTTTGTAGCCAGACTAACAGACCTGAGAGAACCTGTTAGTACACAACAGTGTGTGTGTGTGTGTGTGTGTGTGTGTGTGTGTGTGTGTGTGTGTGTGTGTGTGTGTGTGTGTGTGTGTGTGTGTGTGTGTGTGCGCGTGTGCGTGTGTGTGGTTTGTCTTGTATTTCAATGTGACTTAGCAACCGACACAATGGAATGTATGTCTCGGAGCCCTCAATAAAGATGTGCTTCCCCACTACGGTAGCACTCTTTCTCTCACTCTCTTTCTCCCCACTCTCACACACACTTTGTGTACTTACTATTAGTCCTGCATTTTTTCAGACAGGTTTAATAATCTAAAATATGAATGTCTTGACTAAGTTTAACCTAAACTTGACCTTAGTCTAACGTTAGCTTTATAGATTTCCATTATGATTTCCTTTATGTTCCCAAAAGGAACTTGAGTTGCTACGATGTGACTGTGTGAAAAGATTTATTTTGCGGATGTTATGGATTTGTCGAGTGTTACATTCAGTCAAACTGAAGCTGAATCAGTCTGAATCACAGTGTAAGCAGTGAGTCTTCTGACCAACACAGTCTGTAATGTGTGTTTCATACATCTTACAAAACTTGTTTGTTGCAACACTGGTCCATTTTTGGTAGTTTGGTCCATAATTTTCCATCGGTAACAATCACAAAGTGAGAACATTTTACATGGTCATCTGACTGCTCAACTTCAGAAAAAAAATGAATTCCAATAGAACTACAGAAATACTCTCCATCATACTGTCCACGATATGGTGGTGTTATATGCTGCAATTTCATCACTCACAAACAGTTTTTGGGTTTCATTTCTTTCATTACATTACATTTCAATTAGCTGACTCTTTTATCCAAAGCGACTTACAATAAGTGAATTTCAACCATGAGGGTGCAAATTCAGAACAGCAACAATCAAGAAAGCCAAACCTCAAAGTGCTATAAGTAAGTGCCATTTTAAGTGCTACTAAAGTGCTACCTATTCAAGGTAAAGTCTGAAGAGGTGTGTTATTAGTTTGCAGCGGAAGATGTTCAGAGTTTCTGCTGTCCTGATGTCATTGGGGAGCTCATTCCACCATTTAGGAGCCAGGACAGCAAACAGTCTTGAATTTGTTGAGTGTTTAGCTCACAGTGAGGGAGTGACAAGCCGATTGGCAGATGCAGAGCGGAGTGAGCAGGCTGGGATGTAAGGTTTGACCATGTCCTGGATGTAGACTGGACCAGATCGGTTCATAGCATGGTACGCAAGTCCCAAAGTCTTGAAACGGATGCGGGCAGCTACTGGTAACCAGTGAAGTGAGCGGCGGAGCGGAGTAGTGGGAGTGAATTTAGGAGGTTAAAGACCAGTCGAGCTGCGGCATTCTGGATGAGCTGCAGAGAACGAATGGCACTAACAGGTAGACCTGCCAGAAGGGAGTTACTGTAGTCTAGACGTGAGATGACCAGAGCCTGGACCAGAACCTGCGCTGCCTTCTGAGTGAGAAGAGGACGTATTCTCCTGATGTTGTGCAGCATGTATCTACAGGAACATGTTGTTGCAGTGATGTTGGCAGTAAGGGAGAGTTGACTGTCGAGTGTCACGCCGAGGTTCCTAGCAGTCAGGGTCGGGGATAACACAGGGTTGTCAAAGGTAATAGTCAGGTCGTGGGTGGGAGAGCCTTTCCCTGGAAGGAAGAGCAGTTCAGTCTTGTCGAGGTTGATTTTCAGGTGGTGTGAGGACATCCACTGAGAGATGTCAGTCAGACAGGCAGAGATTCGTGCGGCTACCTGTGTTTCAGATCGGGGAAAAGAGAGGATCAGTTGGGTGTCATCAGCATAGCTGTGGTAGGAAAAGCCATGTGAGTGAATGACAGAGCTGAGAGAGTTGGTGTACAGAGAGAAGAGGAGGGGACCCAGGACAGAGCTTTGAGGGACACCAGTAGTGAGAGGACAAGGTTCAGACACAGATCCTCTCCAAGTTACCCGGTAGGTGAGGTAGGATGAGAAAAGGGAAAGCGCAGAGCCTGAGACACTGAGGTCATGAAGGGAGGAAATAAGGATCTGGTGGTTCACTGTGTCAAATGCAGCAGAAAGGTCTGGAAGGATCAGGACAGAGGACAGAGAGGCTGCTCTAGCAGTGGGAAGCTGCTCAGAGACAGCAAGGAGGGCAGTCTCTGTTGAGTGGCCTGCCTTGAAACCAGACTGGTGAGGGTCAAGAAGGTTATTATGGTGGAGATAGGAGGAGAGTTGATTAAAGATAGCTCCCTCCAGAGTTTTGTAAAGAAAGAGAGGAAGAGAGACAGGCCTGTAGTTGTTTACTTCAGATGGGTTGAGGGGGGGTTTCTTCAGGACAGGGTTCACTCTTGCCTCCTTCAGCGAGTTCGGGAAACAGCCAATTGACAGGGAAGTGTTAATAAGATGGGTGAGAAAAGGAAGAAGGTCAGGAGCAATCGACTGGAGAATGTGAGATGGGATTGCATCAAGGGGGCAGGTGGTTGGACGGGCGGAGGTTACCAAGGTGAGAACTTGATTGGGAGATAGGTGGGTGAAAGAGGAAAGAGAAGGGGATGAAGTTGGAGGAAATGTAGTTAGAGAAGCTGAATTAGAAAATGAGAAGCATATGTCATCTATCTTTTTGTAAAATAGTTGACAAAATGGCTTGGTGGAAGGGTGGAGGGAGGAGGGGGCGCAAGGAGGTTGGAAAAGATGGAGAAGAGCTTTTTACTGTTACTTGGTGACAGCTGATATAACTTGGTGACAGCTGATATAACTTGCCACCACTGACGTTTCTCATCTGCCCTGTTTGAAGTACCCCAGCCTCAGGGAAACTGCCGTGAACAAAGAAAGGAACAGCATTTGATCAAGTCAACTAACACTGTTCCTCGAAGTCACCAAGTTCAGTGTGATACAAAACTTTGGAAATCTCTAATAAAACTGATGTACAAAATAATAATATTAATATTAATAATATTAATATTTCCTATTCTGATATGAGACCATCATGGGGGAACGCGGGAGAAGTAGATTTCCTCAGTTGTCCACCGCTCGCTCGCTCTCTCTCACCTCCTTGACCGCTAGCACCTGACGCACACTCTGCCCTCCATAAAAGTGATTGCCTAACGTTAGCTAGCTAAGTAACAATGATCAATACGTTTTATTTTCAGGGTCACTCTCATCAGTTGTGTTGACGAGTTACAATTTAAATGACTCCCCTTTGACAGCCTGTTGCTGTAGACAAGGTCGGACTGGTGCGATTTGGTTACTGTATTTGTATGACAAATAGTCAAGTGTGTTCCCATCTTGTTATCTTCTGCTCGCTGGCTTTTCTCAGATGGAATTCAGTAAAAAAAAAAAAAAAAAACACAACCCAGGCTTGTCTCTCCGGTTTGTGCATCAGATTGATTATCCGGCATTTTGGCTAAACAAACCTGGTAAACTAGCTGGCAGCAGTGGAATAAAGTTGTGACGTCACGTAAAAATAAACGTCAACTACAATAAGATATCCAAGGGCACAAGGGGAAGAACATCGCCAAGAGAACTAGATGGAAAATTATTTAAAGCAGCTAAAAGAAGGAGATGTGATAGACTGAATTAGTACCTATGCGGATGTATGATTCACTTTTTAAAGTTTAGTGTGCAGACTTTGTGTTTTCATTACACTATTATGAGCCCTTCATATCTAGGGAGCAGGTCCTTTTTTATGGGGCCCACTATTTTTCTACAGTAGCCCACAACGGACAAACCAAACACGGACACCAGAGGGGGCCTTTTGCGTTTGCAGCCAATGTAGGTTCTCTTACACATTTGGAATGGGTGGGTAAGGTGAGGGGTGTTCAGTTGGTTGCATTTGGACACCTCACTGCTCGATACCACCAAATCCTTCAGACTGCTCCTTTAAAAATGATATGATGTAATGGTTGTATTGTTTTACAGATAGGTTCTAAGTATCAAAGATAATATCTACAGATATAAGGATAAAGATAATGAAGAGTCAAGAAATAGATCATTATTGTTCATTATATTATTGACTTAATTGAATCACTTTTTAATCCAATCAAAATGTGTAATGATGAGATGGGGGAGTGGAAGGTACCCGAGAGGCCAGGCGGACACAGATGGCTGGGAAAGATGGATACCTCATTCAAATGAAGTGTTAGGTTAACAAATCAGGAAGATTGCAATGTACCAAAACTGGATATGGTTTCAGCAATGAGGTCACGCCATCTGTAGCCCCACCCTCTCTATTTAGTAAATGCAAATATTCTAATGTACTGTAGGATGTCCATATTGGGAGAGAAAAAAAGTAGGAGAGTGCTGATCTTGCTAACAGGCCAGAGAGCTTCAATTATGTGCCTTAAGAGGCAGTTGACAATCCCCTTCGACATCATACAACATCTCAAAGAGCTGATAAAAATGTGTTGACTCTTTCCACTTCACCTCAAATAATCAAAGGAGGTTGGAAGTAGAACAGTTGGAATAGGTTAGAAAGTGATTAAGCAATTTGATAATTACAAATAAATATTGCATTTACAAAATTTCAATCCATATTTTGAATACATTTTACAGTTAATTGTTGTGAGCTTCTGCAAATATTAAATAAATTAGAGCATCTAAATTTAATGTTTCTGAGATGTTGAAGATGAAGATGTTGGATGCGGAAGTATCGGGCAGGTGTAACGATCTGAGTGCCACAAATCTTTATAGTCAGACAACTGGTGTAAAAGACATTTAAAAACAGCACCTTGTGGAAACCTTCGTACGGTGGTGCGAGGAGTGACCAACCATGCAGCAGCTGGGCTGCCGGGGGGTGTGGGGTGGTCGGGGAGTGGAATAGTCTGCTTTGTGATGGCTTCAACACAAAAGTTAAAGAATTGAAAGGATTTGCTGCAAACACCTTGTGGTCGGATACCAAAGGGCACCTCCAGAGATTACAGAGTCCATGCGAGTCGAAAACTGTTTTATTGGAAAGCAATCGTAAATCGTATTATACAGTGGCCCTGACATTTTGCATTGAATGAGATGTTTCTTGCATTTAATGAAATGTTTTTGCGTTCTATGAAACGTTTTTAAAATTTCTTAAATGTTTTTACGTTCTGTGAAATGTTTTTGCGTTCCGTGAAATGTTTTTGCATTTTGTGAAATGATTTTGCATTTAGTTAAATATTTAAAAATGTTCTTAACCGTCTTTGCATTTTGTGAAATCTTTTTGTGAAATCTTTTTTAGTGAAATTATTTTACGTTTCGTGAAATGTTTTTGCGTTTTGTGAAATGTTTGTGAATTTTCTTAAATGTTTTCGCCTTTAGTGAAATGTTTTTGCGTTCAGTGAATGTTTTTGCGTTTTGTGAAATGTTTTTGCATTTTCTAGGTGTTTGTGTTCTGTAAAATGTTTTCGCGTTTGACCTTCAGCGCCACCGTAATATTAGGCAGGTGGTAATATTTATAATGCTCAGTGTATTATTTCCATGGGGTGAAAACTCCAAACAAACAATGGAGAAAAGTTTGGAAGACAAACTGCTGTAATCTCAACTTTGTCCGATCGGCATCTCGCGATGATATACAAAATTTTCAAATTCCCGATGAAGAGGTTCTAGTGTTGGTAAGGGATGACTTGGGCTCTCAACTTCCCTGTAGTAGATATACTTATTCATCTCTGCTAATCATTCAGGAACACAAAAAGCATGTAGACATGAATGTGAAAAAAGGTACCCAGGTAGCATCTTATGTCTAGATTTAGATAAAAAAGCAAGTATTCCACGACCACAGCTTCGTATCTAATACAATATCATAATAATTAATGACCATGAGCAAGACCTGACGTTATGAGAATGTACACATATCTATGGAGTTGTACTCTTACTGGACAGTGGTACCATTATGTCTGGAAAGACTAAGTACGGATTTGGTCTCTATTTCCAAATTCATCAGTACGATGCTTGGGTGTCCAGAATCTCATGACTGAACACAATCAGTCAAATTCTAGCTTTTTGTCTGAGAGTTCTGACCTTCAGCTGTCTGGCGAACTCCACGTGGTTGTCATAGACGTGGATGTTGGCGATGAGCTTCTCTTTCTCCTTGGAGAAGGAGGACGGTCCTTCGGTGACGTTCGACTCAACAATTACATTCAGCAGGTTGTGAGGACACATGGTTCCGTCCCAGACCTAAAAAACACAAAAAAAAACATGACAAGCGGGGCATATTTCCTACCTGCTAGAGAAAGGGAACATGGTGGTGATCCTGGTCTACTCATCCATTCATAGTTGAACTAGTTGAAGAAAAAGTTCCTAATTTCATTGAATGTTTTACATTATAGATGGAAGTTACTTATTTGTTAACCTCACCTATCCAACAGTGACTCTGTCTATTTTGTTTTTTGGTTGCCATGTTTTTTATGTGTTTCTTTCTTTTTCAATGTCGAATTGGTGGTCACCAAGCCTGTACTTGGTTGGGATCAAGTAGAGAGATATTCTGTCAATTTATGATCTTAATCTTTTTAGGGCTCGAGAACATCCTAATCTACTATGGCTTTTAGTTATTCCTTTACAATGCTCCAAAAAGCTTTCTTTACATTTAGAAGATATGCATATCTAATCTTTCTGAAAATGCCTGTTTTGATTTGAAAATACACCTCTGTCTTGGTTGTATTTGTTGTTGTGTTAAAAGGCTCAGAGCAGCTTCAGAAATCAGTGAGAGCAGACTGGCAGCAGACCAGCAGTCACTGCCAAATCCTGTTTAAATCTATCTTCTCTATCAGCCCCACTGGCAGGAAACCAGCCATCATTTACAGTCTCATTTCTGAGATGGCAAGTAAAACTACACAGAACATGGATAAAAAAAAAATAAAAAAAAAACATGAGATCTCCTCCCATTGAGCCCACCAGACAGTGATATAGATTTACTACAAGACACTTGAAGACCGAGGGAAAACAGCTCCATTACTCCAAGGAGAAAACAAACAAACAATACAAACTACATGTTTCATGATAAAAGAAGGTTAAAGATTATTTTTAAGGCAAGGAAGGAATTGGAACAAAACAGCAGCACAGCATCCCAATAAGTCACATCAACATCAGAACAGAAAAAAAAAAGTGGGGAATAAAAACAAGATGGTAGGAAGAAATGGAAGCTGAAAATAAACATAGTCAAGGAAAGTCTCATCATGACTGGGGATGCATTTTGAACACAGGGATGTTCTGGCCTGTTGTTTTATTGGCAGGAAACTGGCACGCACTAAAAATATACAAGGGGCAATGAAAAAGTTTGCAAATGGTGTGCATCACCATGATGTGCTTGGAGCAGGTGGAAGCTATAACCCTCGTGAAAACATATACTTAGCCACGCAGGTTTTTACTTTCCCCCTGCCCCGTGCACATCACGGTGCAGCAGTGTTTGCAAACAAAAGTGGAAGTCCCTGAAGTTTTTGATTGCCCCTTGTATATTTTTAGTGCGTGAGGTTTCCTGCCAATAAACAACAGACCGGAAAATGCCTGTGTTGTTGTGACTGTCACAAGCGTGTGTAGGCAGCGATGTCCATTCAATTGATACTCATTGAAAGCATCAGTATATTTTCTTGGGTGGTGTCCTACATCTTTACTGTGTGTCTCAAATGGGCAGTGAGACGAGAGGGAACAGCTGACGTTCCACACACTCTTTGTGTGTCTTCTGGATGGGAAACCAACAGGTCAGTCCTTGTTGTAGAGTAAAGGTAGCAGCTTTTTACAAAACTGACAAACATCTTCATGTTTGAAGGACTATCTAAATCAGCTCTTGCTCACTACTTTCCTGCATTTCCATTTCCTCGATTAGTTTACTGATAGGAGAAGCAATAGCTGATCAGAAAGGCAATGCCACCAATTTCCAATAGATTTTCTTTTATTATAAAATGTAAACTGCACTAATATGAAGTATATGTGAGTAGCCTGTACTGAGATCTCCCCATTCATTTTACTCCAAAACACTGTTACAAAATCCAGGCTCTACTTTAAACTACAGACCGTCCTTCCTCATTTTCTGGAGGTCCACCTCACAAGAAGCCAGGGTGAAGCCTGTCCTGTAACGAGCCTGGGGAGCAGCATTGTGACGGAACGAAGTTACAATCCACCGTCACATCATCCATAGATTTGTGAAATGCCATTTTGACGCTTTGGCACTTTGGCTGTCCAACTTTACATGGCTTCTTATACCGGTGACCTGACTGCACACAAAGCTTGTCAATCAAAACATACCTCTCTTGAAGTCTTATATCCAACTACTTATGGAATTACTTTCAGAAGGACCACCAGACCACTGTTCAGTAGGGAATTTAGTTAATTACAACATAACAAATGGTGGAAAAGCGTATTGACTTAGTGTTTCGTAAGAGAAGTTGACACTTTTTGAATAGGAGTGTATTGGAGCCAAAGTTTTTTTTGGAGCCAGCCTCTTTAGTAGTATTATTACACTTTATGGCACTTCCGCACTGGCTTCAGTTCTTAGACCCAAAGCTTACATCAACTTTTTATAGTCTTTGGATGGGACAAATTGCAAAGATTTCTGATTATTTAAGGATTTGTCCCTTTCATATAATATAAACTAACACATACGTTTGTATGTTCCCCCTGGTCATAGGTAACCAACAGGAAAATAATTTGTACTTGTGAAAAGAGCTTTTCTGTAGCTTTCTTACCCTCAGCAGGGTGCAGGTGGTGTCCATGGGGGCTTTGGCCAGGAGCTGGCAGGTCAGGTCGAAGTAAGCTTTGGGCTTAACTGCAGACAGAGGGATTGCAGCGGGAACCAGGGGGAGGAGAGTCTGGCTTGCGGCCCATGATCGCAGCTCCTCCACTGTCCGCCGGTCCTCCTGGTCGAAGTGGAAGGATCGGCTGGTTGTCCGCGGCTCCACAGCTCCACCCACTGCCCCATCAAAGGTGACTACAGAGAAGCCGAAGGTGTTGACCAGTGTCATGGAGTCATTGAAGAAACTAGCCTGTGAAAAACATGTTTGATTATTTATCACTGATCTCATTACCATTGAATAATTCATCCTTATTAGACATTCTCAGTTTATGAACAATTCTAGTGATTATAGATGTTTTAATTCCTCCCTTCCATGTTACAAAAAAATATGCAGTGACAATAAATAGTTGTTTGTAAGGCTGGACCTTGACTCTGTGCATACGGACGATGTCTCCAATTTGAAAGATTTTGGGATGGTCATCCAGCTTCTCACAGAAAATGGTGCAGGCCACCTTCTGGTTGGACTGATCAATGATCTTCAGGCTGGAGCAGAAATCTGGAGAGAAAAAGTCCTGCTGTCAAAATAAAAAGTCTAGTTCATGAAAGCCAAGGACTGAATACAGTTCAGCGGTTTTTCACTATTTTATGAATAAATATAAGTAAAACTTAAACTGATAAATAAGAGGTGAAGGATTATCATTTATCATTTTCTAAAAAAATAAAATTAAAAAAAGCCTTACCTCTGATGGTTTATTATTTTGTAATTAAAACTATGTGCATTATATTAACACTTCATGTCATGTCACTTTATTTACAAGGCACAGTTAAAAATAACACAAGCTGACCGAAACGTTGCAGAGCTTTCAAGGCAAAGTTTTAAGAAAAGGCAGCACAGGTAAGGAAACTGGATACAAGATTGAAGATGAGATCAAAATAACAAATTTCACTTAGATTCTTGAGGATTTAAGAAACTAACACAACTTATCAAAGCTGTCAGGTATTGTATTGATTAATTCCTGGTGGCCAAAACAACAATCTCAGACTTGACCTGAAGTTACCCTTAAATGGAAATTTCAGTTACCAGTCATTTGTACATTACATCTTGCGTACTCGAGGCAGCCATGATGTGCAGGTGAACGGGGAGTTTGAAGTAAGTATATCTCCGGCCTATCGCTACTGTGAATATGCAACATGGTTCACTTGATCAGTTGGAAAATTGATCCACATGGAGTTGCAAAGGGATCTCCATTGTAATGGGTGCTCTAAGTGCTTACTTTCTATAAGCTCATAACAAGAAAAAGTATCCAAGCCTCGAATTTCAAAGCTAAAACAACCAAATATGTGACATTTTTGCTGAATTGACAAACAATTATTCGATTGTGAAAATATCTTTTGATACATTTTCTGTGGCTTGACTCATCGATTCATTAACTAATCGTTGTTGCTCTATTGGAGTTTGTGCACGTTATCTATGTGCATCCATCTGAAAGGATTATTTCTGTGTGAATATGACCGTGTATTTTAGTGCATCTTTCTTTAATGTCTTATCAGATGGATTTTTCTAATATCTTTGTTTACTTTAAAAGAAGCCTGAGTGCCGCAAAAGATAATGGCAAAGTCTGGACAGTTTCCAGCTTTTTCTTTATTATCCGTCCCAAATATAGACAAAGACACAAAGACATACACTTCATCATCCTGTGCCGCATAGCTGCAGGTCGACTTGGACTGAATTGTCTGGTGTTTATTGCCCTATCGCCATTCCCACTGCTCTTCTTTCATAATGAGGGCTAACCTCAAGTCTAACTGCTTCTTCTTTACATCATGACGATGTCATTTGTGAACACGAAAATTAAGTAAATGACTGCACATTGTTCCAGAGGATCAGTGGATTCAATTTGTACAGCTTCCTCTGATGATGACAAGAATTGAAGCTCTTAAAGTCGGAGGAGCAGCCTGTTCAAACCCAGACATCCGTTATTAAAACATCAACACATACACTGAAAATATGTTTTGCCATCCAGCTCTGCTACCTCTAAACACCTCCACGAGTGTGTTACTGGAATAATCAGACATTTCTGTCCAATAACACTGTGCTGCAGTGTATGCTTTCACTTAGCGCTGATCAAGCTTTTATGGCTGAATGAAAGATTTTCCCTTCCATTCTTATTTGTCTGTCAGGTCATTTCTGCCACATAAAAGGTTGTGTTCTTTATGTTTCTGGCACCGTTTATCAATAACCACCAGATTGTCTGTCAATTTTAGCCACATGTCCCACTAAAGTTTCAGACACGGATACTGAGCATTTTAACGTCTCTGTCCGTGGTGCTGAAAAGTTGTGCACTCACTTGGTATAGTTTCAGAGTAACTTTTCTGAAGAAGAATTCAACAGTGCTGTGACAGTTACGTAATGATAAACCTCCGAAAATAATATCAGAATGCATATGTAAACAGAAGTTAGGAACCGGAGAAAATCTATTAACGGAATAGTGAATACTATAAAGTATTTTGAAAAATATGCGAAAACATCCAAATTCCAGTTATGATTACATATATTACAGCTGCATTACTGATACTCAATTATGATCTTATTCTTCAAGTTTTATTTACAATTATGGCAGAAAGTATAATTAGAAAGTATAACTACCATATTTCCCATGTATGTTTACTGTAGCTCTATTGTTCATCGTAACTTTGCAGTCACCAGCTTTTGTGTTGCAAAGAGGAGTTGCAAAAAACTGCATGTGAACAGTGTATATGTATTTCTTTTCAGGATTAAATGCAAAAAAAAAAGTTTTATGGAAAGGTCAGAGGAGCTTGCACTGATTTTATGCTACTCATTTCCCTGAATCTCTATGATGAAGAAGGAGAGCGCAAAGTCAACGTGACAGATCGAGTCGCAATCAGACTGCGTAGGTAGTAGTCAGTGTAAGTAAAGTCAATACATTTTTTCGACAAGTCGCTAGGGTATCATTCGCTATATTCACTCTTCATGTTTTGGGGGGCATATTTAATTAGAGATTAGACCTCAAAAAGCAGCATGTTTGGGGGCTTGTCTGGTTTGATTGACATGCCTGGTCTCAATTGATTGACAGGCAGCCCGCCCCAACAAGGTCAGGAGCAAATTCACCGGTGAACCTGAGTCACGTACATTGTTGTGATTATGTTTTTCCATGAAAAAAAACTTTCGTTGAAAGTAGCAATGTGTGCAATATTTTGGTTTACAGCTAAACACTTGCAAAATGATTCTTTACCACCAGCCACAGTTGTACTTCTGTGTTTAGTGCTAATTAGCAAACAGTAGTACGCTAACACACTTAACTTAGATAGTGAACATGGAAAACATCACACTTGCACAATCTTAGCATTGTCTGTGTGAGCATGTTTGTATGTTCTCATTACAAACTCCAATTTTCCAAAGTACAGTCTCTCAGAGCCACTAGCATGAACTCTTGTTCGGTTTGAAAAAAAAAAAGAAGCAAAGTCTAAACTCTCGTCTGTTTTTTTTTGGCTGACCTGTGCCGCGGCTCTTGAACGGCTGTTTGAAGAACACCACTACGCCGTACACGTTGACGATAGATCCAGTCTTCAGGTCGCCGAGTCGTAAATACGAGTACTTTGGTGCCTTTGTTGTACTGGCAACCTGAGGAGAAACAAAACTGTATTTTAAGATGCATAATCAGCCCAGATTAGCATGCCATGCTGTATGCTAATGTTAGCATGTAAATACTTACCCTAATACAACAACATTTATTTGCCATACGTTTTTTTGACCAAAGCATACATTACCGTCCCGCATTCACACACCCATTGAGAGTGTGTGGCAGGACACTGTGAAGTCCAGTGTGGTATATCATTGCTATATTTTAACTGGAACAACAGACAGCCCTTCCACCAGCAAGTATAAAACAATAACCAGCTACACATGGCAGTTACATTGTAACTCACTTAACATGTTTTATGTTGCTGCGGAGAGGAGGCAGCATTAAGTCGGGGTTTCACCAACAACTCGATTTTGTCTACATCTACTACTTCATTTACAGATTCACAGGAGCTAATGTGTTAAACTGTAACTTCCTGCAATTATTGCAAAGTTTTGAGTTTCAAACTGATTATGAACATGAGGTTTCAAACAATGAATCAGTAATGAATCATTTGTTTTCCATTATTGACAGATTTTTAAATCTTGGCATTTAACCAAAAGAATGTCATTCCTCATAAATGCTAAAAGCTTAAAGCTTTGGAAACAACTGATCTGAGAAGCTAATAGGTTCCGAATTTACACCATCATCCATCTCCCTTAGCTTCTCCCATAAAACATGGTATTCAGAGAATAATGAAAATTGGAAAAATTAATACATGCTTATAAAAGAGGATATCAGAGAGAAAAAGCCTGTCCGCCATCTATTTTTACTTGCGTTTTCTCTATAGTACAGAAATAATCATTAATAATCAGAATCTGCTTTGAAACCTTTAAACTTTGATCACAGGTTTCTGAGGAGCTAATCTCTTACTGTGTGGTATTCTTTGTTGTATGTTGTTCCATTTTAAAACCTCTTTGTTGTTTCCTTTCCTTTGCTTAACATTTATTTTCCGTGTTTGTAAGCGCTTTTATACACTCACCGGCCACTTTATTAGGTACACCTTGCTAGTACGGGGTTGGACCACCTTTTGCCTACAGAACCGCCTTAATTCTTTGTGGCATAGATTCAACAAGGTGCTGGAAACATTCCTCAGAGATTTCGGTCCATATTGACATGATAGCATCACACAGTTGCTGCAGATTTGTCGGCTGCACATCCATGATGCGAATCTCCCGTTCCACCACATCCCAAAGGTTCTATTGGATTGAGATCTGGTGACTATGGAGGTCGTTGGAGTACAGTGAACTCATTGTCATGTTCAAGAAACCAGGTTGAGATGATTTGAGCTTTGTGACATGGCGCATTATCCTGCTGGAAGTAGCCATCAGAAGATGGTCCACTGTGGTCATAAAGGGATGGACACGGTCAGCAACAATACTCAGGTAGGCTGTGGCGTTGAAACAATGCTCAATTGATACTAAGGGGCCCAAAGTGTGCCAAGAAAATATCCCCCCCACCATTACACCACTACCACCAGCCTGAACCGTTGATACAAGGCAGGATCGATCCACGCTTTAATATTGTTTACGCCAAATTCTGAGTCCCTGTCTTTTTCCACACTTTTGGTTATTGTTAATTTTGGTCTCATCTGTACAGAAAACTTGAATTTAACCTTTCTGCCTTGTGGATGTTTGTTTTTTTCCGGTAGAGTCCAATTTAGCAGCTGGTGAGTTTTGGATGTTGCAGTAGAGCCTCAGTATTTCTGCAAAGGGTGGATTGAGATACTCCACTTGCACTTTCTACACTCACAGACCTTTTTTTTTTTTCTACACAGCCCCAAAGATTTTTCAGCCATCAGCTGCATGAAACCTGTCCTGTGTTTACGTTCAAGCCCACCCGAGGTCTCTTCTTTGTTCAGAGCTTTCGACACTGCTGTACTTGACATATCCATTTCCTCTGCTGTGGTTCTCAATGACTGTTTTTATTTTTCCTTCTTAGAGCTGAACTAATTTTCTGTCAAAGTCAGCTCTCTGGTCTTCATGTTATTGTCTGCCTTCTTGCCCCAAATGCAATGTCAACAGAAGAAAAGACAACCTGAAATAAAGGCTGGACACCCACTGCCCTTTTATGTGTTCTCTTATGTTTGCGCTTTTGAAAAAAGTACTCAACATAAAAATGTCTTGTATAAAATGAAATAAAATGAAAAAGTGTGATAAAAAAAAAAAATCAAATGCCTGAAGTTGTAAAAACATCAAATTTCACTTTACAATGGCATAGTAAATAGTTTTGGATAACAGCAAACAGTTTGATTTTAAGCTGCTGTTGTTGTTTTTGTTTTAATTCAACTGAATGCAAATGCAGGTGTATGTAAGCCACTGGACCAAAGTTGGCAAACATCTAAGGCTCAAATTTTAGGTTTAAGGGGCCCTAAGTGTCGGGTTACAGTCATTCAAATTAGCTTGTACAAAGAATTTTCCTGCAACGTCAGAAACCAAAAGTGTTTAGAGTTGTTTTAAACTACTAGCACTCTTGGAGGCAGGGTAAAAAGCCAGCCATCTTATGGAGATATTTTATGTTTGAGTTCTACACAAAAATACCACTACGTAAATGGTATCAAAGAGCATTTGGAACACATTTTTTATTGACTTTGCTGTCGAGAATTGTTCAATTTCAATAGCATTGGTACTGACAACCACATTTCTGGTGTTGGGGGCATCCCTGCTAGAAAGTTAAGTTTAAACCAAGGCTTCTTTCTCACCTTCACGCAGCTGGAAGTATATCGCAACATGAGGTGGGTGGGAACGTCCAATTATTGGATTCGGAAAATTACAGACTTGTTAGGAAAATGACACACACAATCCAATCTCAGAAAGATGTGAGGGGAGGGGAGTTCCCGAAGCTATGCAACAATCTGATAAGTGCTCCTGATTAAGAATATTGGCCCTTCGACTCCTTCCCGTGAGGTACTGGGTACAGGCCGAAACTATTACAGAAACGCAGCGCGCGCCAGCTTTTGAAAGCTTGTTAGCGTGACACATTCCCGGAGGAAGCTGCCTCAGTGTGTGTCTATGATTACAATGGTATTTCTTAAGCTTCATTTCTGTTGCATTTAATTTGGAATGGAACAGGTGTAATTGCGTTCTTGTCACTGGCTCATTGTTATAAGCCCGTTATTCCCTACATCATTTACAATTTTGATAAAGGTGGAAGTAAAAATGGTGATTTATACTTGACATTTTCCAATCTCATTCTTGCCTGGAGATGTTGCATCTTTCCAAAAATCTCTTATTTATAGAGCCAAAGGTTGATTCTTTTGGCCTCAGAGTTGTGCATCTTTTTCAGTAAATTTAGGGATTTTTTTTTTTTTTAAGATAGACATATCCTCGGGCTTAAGGGGCTACCACGGTGTACATCCAGGACTGTGTGTCTGATTATGGAATGATCACCTCATTATCAGTGCAAATTTTGATTTTAGGTTCTGCATCCTTGTTGCTAAAAAGTACTGAAACTTTTAATACTGCACTTTAGAAAGTTTAGTTCAGATGCTGTTATTTTCAAACTACAACATTATCCTCATAATATCACGGCATTTCCTTATAATTGTAAGAATTGATTTAAAATATTTCAATTTATTTTTCACACTGGCCCTAATATTGCATTCTAAAAGCTGCCCCTATGTTTCTCCACTAATCTATACAAATTCGGAGCAAAGGAATATTTATTAAAAATAATAGGGTTAATAAGCAGTTATTACATTACATACTATTGGCAGCCGGCCAAGGACATGACAGATACAAGACCTCCACAACACATTCCAGCAGCCTTCTTGGCTAACCAGGCCTCTGACTCTGACCTCAAAGGATGCTGCGGACCTCCTCTTGCGGGTTGGCGAGGATCTGGGGTCAGGAGGAGGCAGCGGGCGGGACACCTTACGGACGACAGGAGACAAAGATGAGGTGTTACGGTGAAATTGTGTTTTTTCCAGTTCTCTTTGCAGTGGACAGTCAACAAAGCAGACGCACAGCAAAGGTGAGAATAAAGTATCAGCTGTCAAATAATCTCATGAGGGAAATGTATCTTGATCAACGATGAAGCCAATTATATTTATACAGCCCAAAAGCACAAATTTGTCTAAAGTGTCTTTATCCACATTACATATTATGCTGTACAGTCAAAGTGCAACTACAAACACAAAGTCACGAGTCTCAGGCGTACAGATTGTGAAAGTACCTGCTATTTTGTATGAAAGTGGAATATAAATGAGAGCATGGCGATTAAAAAAAAATTCCCTCTTAGCAAAGCAAGCTGCTAATCTCTTCGCTCTGAAACTGCTGTGTCAATGACAACAACAGCTCAACAAATGAAAAGAGGCTTCTCTAAAAAAGCAACACAGAAAACCCCACAGATGATTTTAGAGTTTATGAGTTTTAGTTCTCTTCTGCATTAATGATAGAAGAGAAGCATTAAAAAAAAGAACTCCCAGATGTGAACGGTCACATAAAATCGTAATATGTGACGATAAGACCTGGGCTGTAATGCATTTCGGTAATAAAACATGAAATGCTGATTTTGCTAAAGAGACAGTCGAGAGACGAGGCAATGGAACACAGGATTAAAGAGCTGGTTCAATCTAACATCTCCCTTATCAAACAGAATACGAGTGCGATGTAGGGGTCACAAGAGCTGATACTTCAGTACCAAGTCAGTACTAGGGATGGGCATTTCAAGCAAAACTACTATTCGAAATTCACTCGGAACTATATGATTTTTAATTGAATGCTCGCCTCCACCAGCACCTCATCTTTATTTATGTTTTGAAGGAGTTCCACAGAACTTTCTGATGGCTGTAGTTGTCTTCGCATGTTTCCCGACATTCTTCTTCTCTTATGTTATTTAATGGCTGCTGGCGGGCAGCTTTTTAGACTCATTACAGCCACATTATGACTGAAGTAGTACATTACAACCAGGCACTGGTAAACACGGGAAATAGCTCTGGAAATGAGGAAGAACGATAGTTGCATAGACAAAGAAATTTTGTAGATTATAACGACTATTCAAATATTCCACATTCGTGCCCCATCCCTAGGCAGTACCAAAATATTGAAAACGTGACCGTACTTTTAACCTGCAGTACCCATAACAACAGACCAGCAGGTAACAACAATATGAAGAAGGGCGTCGACAAGTGCAGGTGCCTGGAAAAAACATGGATGTAAACTGGCACTTGATTGGTTGGCGGAGGCATACAACCGTGAGACGCTAATTCTAGTTTTGATTTAAATAACAGTTTACCATGGTGTGTACTGTGTTCTGGCGCAACACTTCTCTAATCATACGCTGTGGATTCATCAACATATGTTTCCTGCTGCCTTATGACAGCTGGAGGGGTTTAAAGAATTGAAGAAGGAGCTTTCCACATAGTATAAAGCAGCTGTGGACAACAGGTACTGTTAGAATCACCGATAAGACTTATGGATTAATGAATACCGATTTATTGCTATTCTTGCTTTAAATACAATAATAATAAAAACAAATTTGCCCATTTAAACAGGATTTACCAATTTGAAACTTGGCATCAGGACTAACAGAAAGTGTCAGATGTCAGGTTTTAATTGCATTACAATGGTTCTTTGTGAGCAATGAGTCCCAGTGATTTTTTTTTTTTATAACAGATGAAGAATGGCGGCGAGCTGATTCACTTGAAGAAACTTGATGAGTTGTTAAAATCCTGCTGAGTGTCATCTGAACGCTGCTTCATTAGAGTGATACAAGTCAAAATTAATCTGACCTATTATTTAAAGCATTAACATGGTCAATGCCACTAATATGCTTAAATTTGACAGCAGACCAATAAATAGTGCTGAATCTGAAAAATGTACACTGTATGTACAGTATACTGGAATTTAAGTTATTTTTTAGCTTGCATTAGTAGTTATTTATCTATCCAAAAATCAACATATAAGAAGCAGGTCTCTGTTGAGAAAAACTTTTTGCATCATTGACACACACACACACACACACACACACACACACACACACGACATTTGAGCAGTAAATGTCTACCAAGGGTCACAAACTCATTGGGGGTCACCTGATCATAATTGTGGGTGTCAGGGCACCACTATTGAACCAAACCAGTCTGCTTGGATTTAAAACACCTTTAGTACAAATGAAGAATAAGCCAACTCGCACATGTATATATACAGATAGTAATCCAATCTTTAAAAGTCCTCACATAAACGCAGGCGTCACATCCCGACAGCAGCAAGTTACAGGGGTGGATCTTGTCTTTATGAACGGTGGGATTTTTGCCCACAGTGAAGCCAGAGGCCAACACCACATCCTGCAGGGAAACACAAGATAAACAATAACAAGAAGAGAAATCATGGATTAAAAGTGGGAGTAAAGAGAGAGATAAATATACATCATTCTTCCCAGAGGGAGGACAGATTGAAGCAGCAGATGTTGGATCCTAGGAGACATTAAAAGCAAGACGTCACAACAAGTCACATATGATAAGCTGGTGTGAAAAGTGGAGATTGTCTTTTGTATAGCGTGTCAACTGCCCCCGAGACGGCTTTAAAGCCTGCGCTCAGGGCTAACAAAGGGACAGCAGATAGTCTGAATAATCACGTTACAGAGACACACTGCCTGACAAGACCTCTGTGATCTACGGCTGAGCGTAGCAGCTCAGGCCGCGATGACTTCCTGCCTTCACCGAGCTTTATGGAGCTTTGAGTTCTATCAAGACGCCGCTGGAGGGAAACCGAAAAACACAGCGAGATGCTGCTGTGGAGGATTATCCCTGACGTGTTTCACCGTCTCGGCAGAACACGTACAGATTCAACTCTGTAAACAACATCACTGTGTACAGAAGTGTCAGTATCAGAGTGGATTTAAGAGTGTCACAGTGAGATGGCGCTCTAATGAGTCATAGTCACTTTAAGTTTAGCAGAACTATTGCTAAGTGTCACACCTGAGCCCTGATACACGAGGAAACAAGCTATCTGAACAGAACAACAGATCTCATCAGCATCCGGTCTTTGAAGCGAACATCGAAGCAGTTTTTTTTAAGATTTCTGTTGACTTTTTTACACCTGTGGTTACACTGGTAACAGCAAGGGCAGATTAATACTACACGGAGGCCAGTTCCACAGACACGCGAGACTGGTCCACAATGTTAAGACTGAAATTCAATCTTAGATTAGTTTAATACAAATTAGAGAGTTTGACAAACAATAACTCCTTATTTTAAACCTTAAAAATTATTATCTCTGTTCTCATGGTGACACTAACCTGCACCTGCTGATAAAAGGCAGAAAAACATGATTTGTGGTTTGCTGATAATTGTGTGGAGCGAGCAATGAGAAGTGATAGGCAGGCTGATGAAGATGACTGACTGACACATGGTTGTTATTTTGACTTTATTCTTCTTGTAAAATATATTGTTAACTTTTAAAGTGTAGTTTTCTTCTGGAGTGAAGGGAGGTGAGTGTTTTGATGCGGTTGTTCGGTTGGCAAATTTTTTTTTTTGTTTGGAAAAAAAAAATCTGAATTCATTCAAAATGCCAATGGAGAATTAGTCCAACTCAAGAGGTAAACAACTTTGTGCAACAAATGAATGCATCTGTTTGACTGATGTTTGACTATTGGTTAGATCTAAACCAGGGTCAAAGTCTCTATCTTTGTGAAACTGGTCCCAGAATTCTGGAGGAAACAAACACTGTTTAAGTAGCGTCTTTATCACAAATACAACAAATAAGCTACACAGCAAATTCACATCTTTGGAATAAACTCTGAGTTCAAATCAACTCTTTTTGCTTGTACATGCGAGACCATCGAATGCACTCTCAAGCAGAGTGGAAGTAACTCTTTTGTTGGAGTTGATCTTTTAACACTTTTCAGGAGTTGAACCTTGATCTCTTTGGGAGTTAAAACTCGACTCCCATGGAGTAAAATTGTACTTTAACCTTGAGTTGTTTGAATGTGAACTCTTTCACAGTGTTAACAGTCAACATTTAAAAGTGTGTATTGTTTGACATGGAGTTAAAATTCCATCACCCTATAAAAGGTTTTAGGTAAGACTGACAACAAGATAACAACATATTCAACACAAATTTATATTTAACAATTATGTGCAGTGTGATTATATGCAGTGTGAAACAATTAATGATGCATGAAAACTTTGCATAACTAGGTACAAACTGTCACAACATATTAGTGCCACTGTGATTGGTATATGTTACGTTCCTACCTTGTACACTTATGGTTTTGAATGATAGCCCCATTTTCTTTATCATCACGTCTTCATTGAAATATTGATAAACAGCATGTTTTAACAAAACAAAATATAATTTCTGCCCATCACTTTGATTTAATTTGGTTGATTTATTCTCAAAAGTTACAAAGAAATAACTAAGGCATCCTGGGAAATGCTAATACGGCAACAAAGCTGTGCAGTCAACACCGGGAGTCGTGTTGAATCATGTTCCTCAACACTCGGCGAACAAACACCAGAATATTACCCACCAAAGAGTAACACTGAACACAAGCTGTAGTCTAACTTAGAAAATAAACTCCCAAAATCAAACGCTTCGTTTAACTCCAGGATATTCACTCTAGAAATTTGCTGTGTCCTGATGACAAATCTAGTGTTTCCTGTGGCTTCTTCAAAATAAAAGCTACATCATGTTCTGTCAGTCAAATGCTTTGTGAAGCAGCAACATTAGTAGTAACTGAAATAACTGTTTTTAAAGACAGATAATTACTAGATGTGAATACATTAAATTGCTGCTGCAGTAAATCTAGACGATGAATAAATAGAATAAAAAATGGGTTTTAACGTTCTCGTTAACGAAGCAAAATAATTCAGATTTATCACAATTGAGGTCATATTGTTGTACTTTTTACCGTACTGTTTGTATATACAAATGAAATGGTTTAGATAATATGGATAGACTGCCAGTAGAAATGTCCTTCTGTTTTTTGTTTTTTTTAAAGCATTGGATATTCAAGTTATCCAAACAATAATAAGTTATCACAGCTTGGTGTACATTTCTTCAAACATGTAAATGAATGTATCTTATTCTAGAGATTAATGTTGTGCTCACATGAATCACACTCCGTTTATTACCTTATTCAAAAGTTTTAAGATCCAGAAAAATGTCATTTCCACTGACACTTTCCAAAAAGCTAAACTTTGTTTTTAATGAAAATAACATAATGCAATCTGAATGGCAACATAATGAATATTCATTTTAAAAATGCTTTCAACCTGTTCCTCATTCAACCCTCTGAGCCTTAAAGGACCCAGTTTCAAAAGAGTAACTTCTCCAAACTTCTCTCTGTGAGACAAGGACACACTCTTTAGTCGTACTTATTCTCTGATAAAATAAATATATGCTGTATAAATACAGAAGAAAAAAAAACCATTTTAATCCAAACAGAATAATGGGTTTGGGGTAAGTAGTTTCTAAGACAAGCATCAATCTTTATTTATGAAGTTAGTTTTGTGTCTCATTTATGAAAGCATGAAAGACAAGAAGATTTGAGAAGCTGGTTTCATAAGCAAAATTCTCAATTCTGTGACCAAAATGAACATAACTATAAGAGAAAATTAGTTTGCAATACACACAATTGGATTTTCAGATCACAGTTTTACATTTAGAGAAATTTGCTTTCAAAACTGTATTTTATACTTGCAAAAGAAGTGGGTCTGACACATTGTCACAGTAACCTAATGGGGCAGTCTTGGATATTGGAGGGTTTTGATGACAACAGCTGTGCAAATGAAGATGTACCCGAGATTGCTGATGATGAGGAGGAATTAGGTTTTGTGGCAATCATGACGCGGACCATTTAAAAGCAGAATCAGAGCAGAGAAATATTATGGCACCATTGTCAAAACACGTCCAACTGGTGCCCCAAGAGACGTTCGGACTGATGAGGGAAATCTTCAACATAGATCCTCAACTGCTCTCCTTTAAATGCACATGTAGTTTTTTGGGGGACATGTTTTCATTGTAAAACCAGAAGTTCTTACAAATTAGCCTGGAAAACAGCCTTTGGCTGGCAAAAATAAAAGACGTCCTACGGCTTCACAAAACTAACACTTGCTCACAAAGTTCTCCCGGCTTGTGTAGTTTTGTGATAGAATATGGGTTTGTACGTTTTTCAAAACATTAAAGGAGTTGCCATAGCAAATTGCACTCCAAAACCTGTTTAAAAGTCTTAAAATAAACATGACATACATATAAAATGAATGCATTTTTGTATATATTTTGTCTTTATTTTTTAAGATGAAGTGCTGTGTGCTTCACTACAGCTGTACGTAATCTAACACACAATACCACTAACAATAACCATAATCATTGTCATCATGATCATCATCATGAAAAAAGGGCTCCGGGATCTCTATCAGACTGTTATCAGCAAATATCCAAATCTAGGTAACGGAATCAGATCAGCACTGAAAGCTTAATGTGAAAATGCTGTGTTCTCTGTTTTAAGTAGTGGCTAGTATGACACGATACACTTGTAATAACGGACTTTATGCTGTGAAAATGTACATTACATCCTACTGAATTTATCAAGGCATCAGTTGAACGATGAAGTGTTGAGTTTGTATTCACTCAAACTCAGGACAGGAGAAAACATTGAACACAATTAAATATACAGTTGAAACCAGAAGTTTACATACACTGTGCAAAAAGACACATAAGACTTTTTTTCTCACTGTCTGAAGTTAAATCAGACTAAACCTCTCCTTTTTCAGGTCCGTTAGGATTACCAAAATTATTTAACTTTTGCTAAATGTCACAATAATGAGAAAGATAATTTCTTAGATAATTTTATATTACTTTCTTTGAGGTCAAAAGTTTACATACACCAAAAGTACTATGTCTTTAAACAACGTGGGCAAGCCCAGATGATGATGTCATGGCTTTTGAAGCTCCTGATAGGTTAACTGACAATATGTGAGTTAATTGAAGGCACACCTGGGGATGTATTTTAAGGCCACACCTCAAACACTCTGCTTCCTTGTTTGAAATCATGGGAAAGTCAAAAGAAATCAGCCAAGAAATCAGGGAGAGAATCGTGGAACTCCACAAGTCTGGTTCATCCCTGGGTGCAATTTCCAGATGCTTGAAGGTGCCACGTTCATCTGTGCAAACAATTATACGCAAGTATAAACATGGGAATGTCCAGCCATCACACCGCTCAGGAAGGAGACGGACTCTGTGTCCCAGAGATGAACGTGTTTTGGTCCGACATGTGCAAATCAACCCCAGAACAAAAGCTAAAGACCTTGTGAAGATGATGGCTGAAGCTGGTAAGAAAGTGTCATTATCCACAGTAAAATGAGTCCTGCACCGACATGGGCTGAAAGGCTACTCAGCAGGAAGGAAGCCATTATTCCTAAAGAAACATAAAAAAGCCAGATTACAGTTTGCAAAAAGACACCAAGACAAAGACCTTAACTTCTGGAGACATGTCCTGTGGTCTGATGAAACTAAAGTGGAGCTGTTTGGCCATAATGACCACCGTTACATTTGGAGGAAAAAGGGGGAAGCTTGTAGACCTGAAAACATCATCCCAACTGTGAAGCATGGAGGTGGCAGCATCATGTTGTGGGGCTGTTTTGCTGCAGCAGGAACTGGAGCTCTTCATAAAATAGACGGCATCATGAAGAAAGAACATTACCTGGAAATATTAAGGCAACATCTCAGGACATCAGCCAGGAAGCTAAAACTTGGGTGCAAATGGGTCTTCCAAATGGACAATGACCCGAAGCATACTGCCAAAATAGTTAAAAAGTGGCTTGAGGACAACAAAGTCAATGTCTTGGAGTGGCCATCACAAAGCCCTGACCTGAATCCCATCGAAAATTTGTGGGCAGATCTGAAAAGGCGTGTGCGAGCGAGGCGGCCAACAAACCTGACTCAGTTAAACCAGTTCTGTCAGGAGGAATGGGCCAGAATTCCAGCAGAGTACTGTAAGATGCTTGTGGAAGGATACCCAAAACGTTTGACCCAAGTCATGCAGTTCAAAGGCAATGCTACTAAATACTAAGGAACTGTATGTAAACTTTTGACCTTGAAGAAAGTAATGAAAAATTCTCTAAAATATTCTCTTTCTCATTATTGTGACATTTAGCAAAAGTTAAATAATTTTGGTAATCCTAACGGACCTGAAACAGGAGAGGTTTAGTCTGATTTAACTTCAGACAGTGAGAAAAAAAGTGTTATGTGTCTTTTTGCACAGTGTATGTAAACTTCTGGTTTCAACTGTATTTATAAAAACAGGAGTAACCAAAAATAGACACCTATCAGTAATATAATCCTGTTTCAAGTGAAGACACGGGTCTTTGAATAGGTAAAGGCCACTATCCGCTTTTTTGTGAGAGAGACATTACAATGAAGTTAGAGTTGTCTGAGGAGTCAAAGAATGTGTGAACTCTGCCAGCTAACAGAGACACCACTTGAGTGACAGAGGGGAGAAGAGGTAACAAAAAATAACTCAAACTGTAAATTACATTCTGCAGTCACACACACCACACATCATTCAGCATGTGAACTTCATCATCAACACCATATCACAGGATGTAATACGTGCTCCATACATCAGGTGTGTATGTGACCCAATATTCGTAGTTTAGAAAAATCCCTATCAATACTTTTTCAGTTTTTCAAAGAAACACTGACACTTGAAAATGACACAGTGACTGCTGGAGCTCCATGTGTATTTTATTTTCTGAAGGGAAACTTCTAAAATCAGTGATGACTGTAGTTTAACATCCTACCTTTGATGAATGATCGAACCTACCCCTTGATTGACAGCTTGACTGAAATTCTTGGCCAGCGCTCCGCTGAGGACAACGTTGATGGACATGTTCTGAAAGGAGACGTTCAGCGAAGAGTCTTCTTCTGAAAACCAGATGCAGAACATGTTGGAATGAAGAATCAGCATTCAGATCAGGAAGATGAAACAAAATGTCATATGTGACAGATACGAATTTGTTTTCATGAATGTTACACATTAGTCACAGGGGACAGTCATTAGTTATTATTCAGTTAGGGGACTCAGTATTGGATTTATTTGACAGCTTCTGTGATTAACTTTTACTCCCTCTGGAGTGAAAACAATTTGTCTATTAATTGATTATCAGAAAATGAATTGTCATATTAATTGCCTATATTTTGATAGTTGTCTTTTCAATTGTGGAGAAATACTGATTCTTTGACGCGTTAATAAATTGAATATATTTGAGCTTCAGATTGACTGACAATAAATTAGTAAGAATAATAATAATAGGTTGTTTTGCCTTTTATAGAAACACTGGGGCTGTCAGCTTTTCAAAAGTGTCAAGTTTCAGCAAATGAGTGGCAGATGAACAGATTTGTTGTCATTATAACAGTATGAACACATAAGATGTCAAATCACTGACAATACAGATGTGGGCCTTGTTCATCCTGCAGCTGGAGACACAGACAAATTGTCAGAGTTGAAATGAATAAAAGGAATGATGTCGCTGCCACAATAGCCCTTCGTGGCCCTTTAATCAGGCTGCTCAGAGATAAGGAATCCACAAACGAGACAACAATGAGACACACTGGCCTCCATCTGCTCCTACAATCCAGGCAAGACAGACACACGGACACACACACACACACACACTGCAGTTTTTACGTGGGTTTTAGGCTCCTGAGTGCATGATTGGTTTCATAATGTATTTTAAGTACAGTCCAGGCTAAATGTTCACAGCAGAAGCAGGCAGCTGCTGGAATTATGAGCCTGAATTGATTCACAAAATGGAAAAAAAATAAATTGTGTAATAAGATATGTATCATGTAGATTTAACAGAGCGCAAAAAACTAAAAATTATTCAAGTTAGCAGAGTGGAGCACCAAGCCACAGCATAGACTAACGTTTTTACAAAAGACCTTTAACCCCTAACATTGGTCAGTAACCTGAAATTTGTATTCATTATTTTTATACAGGAAGAGGGCAGCAAAGATGTTTTCAAGTTGATGCATTTAACAAGTTAAATCAAAAAGCCCCAAAAGCCAAAAACATGTTACCCTCTCTCTTCTTTTTTTCTTTGTTTGATGATGATAAGAATCAGAAGATGCCAACACCTGGTAATAAGCCACATTTCCACTAAATGTCCCAATAACTTTTTGTTTGATGAACTAATATCTATTAACAGAAAAGGTTTCTTCAGCCTTTTTGTTATCGGTGTTTCCACTGCAGACCAAAGCTCTTCCAAAATTACTCAAACTAGTGCCAACTATTTGAAAACCCACCGTTTTACATTTTTCCGCCTGAAAATAAAAAAAACAATGATGATCTTATTTTCAAGTAGACCTTCTTAGGGCAGATGGACATCTCAAATTTGCACTTAATCTATTTTTTTTTCTTTTTTAGATGCCACAATGTGAATCACTCACACATGAATATGGTTTAGCTTGAAATGCCCATATCGAGCCCAGATAAAACAAAACAGGTCCAAACCATGATACTATCACCACCACAGATAGGATACGTTACTTACATTGAAATGCAGTGTTTTCCCTTCTTACATTTTTTTTTAATTTTTTTATTTAAACCAAGAATTTTTATTTTTGTCTCATCTTGATAGGAAACATTTTTCCACTTGTCCACGTGATCTTTGGCAAACTTTCGACAGAGAGCAACATTGTTTTTGGAGAGTAGTGGCTTTCTCCTTGCAACCCTGCCAAGCACACCATTGTTGTTCAGAATTATTTTTCACTGATGGTGGACTCAAACATTAACATTTAAGCCAATGCCAGAGAGGCCTTCAGTTGCTGAGAAGTTACAGTGGGTTCCTTTGTGACCTCGCGGACTGTTACATGCCTTAATCTCTAACTGATCTTTGTTGGTCGACCACTTCTCGGGAGGGGAACATTACTCTTGAATTTCCTCCATTTGTACACAATCTGGTTGTCTTTTTCCTGCCTGCCGAGTTCCTCCGAAATCTCCTTTGTTCGTGCATTATAAACTTTCGCAAACATGTTGTGAAGCTAAGACTTTGTTAAATCCCTGTTCTAAAAATAAAACAGGCCGTCCACTCACACCTTATCATTTAATTATAAAAAAATAAAATAAAATTGAATTAGATTGATTTGAATTAAATTGACTGAACGAACCCGACCTGTTAGCAGCTAATCCAAAAGGTGCACCAACGTTTGGCAGATATGCAATATTGAATCATCAAATACATGAGTAAGTATAACAGTTTTTTTTCTTATTTGGCTGACCGAGTTCTCTCTATACTTTTAGGACTTGATTATGTATTCAGTCATATTTATGAATAATAGAAGAGTCAAACAGGTTTTTCCAAGTGGCCTTTGTAAAATTCCAAATGAAACACTATTGACCCATCATTGCTGAAAGATCCACTGTGAAAGTTCCTGAACCCTCAGACAGTAGTAACCCCAAGCACAGACTTGTTGGGGGGTAAAACAATCTCTTTGGAACTCCATTAGATGAGCCTTTTGAGAAAAAGTCTTGTGGTAGAATTGTGAATCTAGATGTTTGGTTGAATGCAAACATTGGGCATCCCTGGGAAAATGAGCCTTTCTTCAGGTGTTAATGCACTGAACTAAGAAATAGAAGAAGAAAAACCTGAATTATCAAGACCTGCGGTCAAGAATTGCAATTAGGAAGTGTGAGTTGATGACAATTCCAAAAGTGATCAATTCTGAACCCTCTCTAAAATTCAACCCCATGGTTATACTTAACAAACATGGGATCCTCTGCGCAACAGAGAGCAGATCTACACTGAGTTGCTGCCGACAAAGCAGGGAAAGGTTATTAAAAAAATAGAATGCAAATAAAATGCAAGCTCAGGTGAACTGTGGAAGTGAAGTCAAGATAAATAATGATTTCAAACTTGTTTCTAACACAAAGAACACAGAAAGTAGCTGCCTGGACCAAAACCAGGTGCAAACAGCTACCTGTGAAACAGAGAAAAAAAAAGAGTTTGAATGTTACCTTGGATGACAGTCTTCAGAATAAAGTTGCCAGTTGATAACGACACCAATGGTCCTTTATGAACCACTTTCCCCTATAAATGGAAAAAACTATTTGAAGAAAAACTGAAAAGCATTTAGCTCCGACTGAAGCTCTGCAACATTTCACTAAGGGCCTGTCAACCAATCAAAGCCCCGTCAAAAAAATAAGCAGTGTTGATAAGTGCCTTAGGGAAATGAGCTGCAAGACGCATGGTGATTATTCTGCTGCATTGGTTTTCATAAGTATATTCCAGCATTCTAATCAAGAACATGAAAATAGGCACACATATTTATATATATAAAAAAAAAGAAGAGAAGAGAAGAGAAGAGAAGAGAAGAGAAGAGAAGAGAAGAGAAGAGAAGAGAAGAGAAGAGAAGAGAAGAGAAGAGAAGAGAAGGAAGTGTGGTGGATGTGAACAGAAGGAGTTAGCTGCAAGATGAATGCACAGGATGAAAAAAACATGGATATCAGTGCAGGGAAATATCAGACAAACAGAAAAATCATTGAAACTCTAGAGAAAAGGTTTGGCACATGGCGGGTTGCACAAAACATAAATTCCAATTTAAAGTGGGTGTATTAGCATGAAAGCTTCCAAAAACAATGTTACCAAAGCATCAAAACACTGTCTGTTAAAATAGGTGGACTGTAAACAATGCAGCAATAAAAACACTGACACAACATTAAGACTACTAATTTGACCTTAAAGTTTCTGTGCTTCATGATGTACGTGGGATATTGAGAACTGCATAACCATCATAGGACTGTGCACAGAGACTGTATTGAGCACAGCTAAAGCTGAAACTACCAGAGATATGGTAATTTTTTTCTAAGGCAGGTTGATTTGAAAAAAAGGCATTGGTTTGTTAGTGGCAGGGTTAAACATAACCAATGTCCCGGGGCAATCCCCCCCCCCAAAAAAAAAGTGTCAATTCCCCCTATGTGAAGCATGAAAGAGGGGGAATTCCCTCCCTAGTTTTAAGAGTGAAATGCAGGCCCCACCACTGATGAAAGGACAATATTGAAATATTGTGACCATACTTAATAAATCATCCCAAAGGTTGAAGAAAGGGTACAAAAAGGTCCACAACTGAAGCAATGAAAAGTAAGTTGTTACTTTTAGAATATTAAAGAGAATTTTATCTTAGATCTACTGAGGTTACCCATAAGCAAATCAAGAACTAAAAGGAGTCCAATGAAGAGATTTTAGAAAAGGAGTAATGTGAGCTCTTCTTTTTCTGAGGTTAAAACCCTTGGAGCAGTGTTCTGTGTAAGCTGCAACCAATCGTTAGACCTTCTGGATAGACCTGGGAACAAAGTATTGTATTTGTCAAGTCTATGGGTGATAAAAGCATGCCAAGCTTCTCTGCAACTCTGGGAGCAAAGAAAGGTATAACCTTGGCAATGCTCTTTAAATGCTTTCCGAGTTATCTCCCCTCCATGTGGCTGGAGAGTAAGATCGGAGTGTAGAGTCTGACAGTAGACTCAATGCAGAGAAAATGAAAAGCCTCTACGATTGCTGTAAACAAACCTTGACGATTCTGTTGGTGGAGTCTGTGCTGGTGCTGATGAGTGAGATGGGGATCCTGGTCAGGTGCGCTGGTACCTGGGTGCCTGGCCCTACGCCCTCCGACAGCACGTGGACGGGCATGACATCAAGTTGACCTCAGAGACACAAATCAAAAAATGAGATTCTGTCAGAGATTCAGTTCTGTACCAACACAACAAGGTGACAAATAGTTGGAATCCAATCTGCCACCGAGGAAATATCTGAAGACGTTCGGCTCGTGTTCATCTCCTGGACAGCAGTGAATGTCTGTGGTTTTAGGCCTTAATCTCGCATCTAAAAGCACAGTTAAACACGACTGCTCACAGACATGGAGCCAACCTGTGATCTCTGCTCCACTCGATCTGTCGTCCACCACAGACGATTCATTACCAGGATAAACCTCTGACAGGAAACACCAGATCCATGTCGACAGCACAGCAGGAGGGTTAAAGTCTGCGAGGCGTTTCAGTGAGAAACCGAGGAAAGTGTTGGCCATGTTCCCAGCTGGTAGCACGTTGCTTCCTGTCAGTGCTCGTTAGTTTGATTTCAGGCAGATTTGACTGCCGAGTCCCTCGATGGTACCTCGCCGACCGAGGACAACAGAGTGGGAACAGCCTGCGAGGCAGACGAGTTGTTCATTCGACCGTACAGTCAGCCACTCAGTCAGGCAGAAAACCCAACCAGGAAAAAAAATAAAAGTAAAAAATCAAATAAATCTCTCATTGAGACCGAAGGGGAGGAGCCAGAGGCCTGAATTGGAGCAGGATGAGTGACTCATTCATGAGTTCAGAGCGACTCTGTGGTTAACATGCTCACCTACACCTTCATCGGGCCGGGCTCTGGAGCTGCAAGCTCATCTAACAGCTCAGTTCAAACACCAACATCAGGTCATTCGGATTATTGCATAATCTCGTTAGTGGCTATACACAGAGTTTATGGAAAAACTGTTGAGTATCAAAAGGTGATATCATATGTCACATCAGGATGATTCACAAACATAAGGCAGTTTTTAATTGAAATCAAAACACTGTTCATTTGGCTGAGAGAGAGCAAGTTTAGACAAAGCATAAGAATACACCAAATGCAAGTGAATAAAGACAATATTTCAATCCTTCTGACAATCTATGTCATTCACAAAGAAAATGCTGCAAGTAAGTAAACCTAAGTTGTCAAATTTGATATCGAGACAATGGTACATGCTGCTCGCAGTGCTCCACACCGGCAGCGTGTCATCAGTGGTCCAGGGCTGCAGGTGCTACCATCGAATCGGGGAGTTCTTCTTTGATAATAGCCATCAGTGGTGAATACTTGTGTGTGTGTGCGTGTGTGTGTGTGTGCGTGTGTGCGAGGCGTGTGCTGCTCTAATCCGTTAATATGAACGCCAAAATGAAATGACACCACGCGGCAACAGGTAACGCAGGTAGCGTGTCCCAGACATTCAAATACTGAATCTCAGCGAGGAAAAGTATCTGTGAAACCAACAGCTCCCTCAAATCTGCATCTCCACAGCAGTCGCCTCGCCTCTCTGCATTCTGCTGGCAAAAACACGATAAAATCTCGACACCTGGACCTGCAGGTTCTTATCTACACACAGGGCAGCCAGCTGAGATGTAGTGCCCTGCTGCTGGCACGTCAGTCATCCTCAGACTCAGCTGAGAGGAGAAGCCCCCCCATCCCCCCTGACACCGGCAGCATGTCACCAGTGGTTCAGGGCTGCAGGTGCTACCATCGAATCGGGGAGTTCCTCTTTGATAATGGCCATCAGCGGTGAATACTTTAAGGTCCGACAGGTGATGAGTTGTCACCAAAAAAGCAGGCACGTGGTTTTATTTTAGACTCGTATAAAAGGAGACGCACAGACACACAGTTACTCACACCAAGCCAGAGCAGCGACAGGAAGGGATAGCTCCGCCCTTCACCTGGTGAAGTGTCGCTACAGCCTACACTGGGTTTTTGCTATGATTAAGTGCACGTGTGATCACAGATCATTTCCCTGTATATTTTAGCTGGGAACTGCCTGGGAACCACCTGCGTGTACAAATAGACGTTGGGTTTATTCTGTAGATTTAGTTTTTTGCGCTCTGTTAAATCTACATGATATATATCTTATTACACAATTATTTTTTTTTTACATTTTGTGAATCAATTCAGGCTCATAATTCCAGCAGCTGCCTGCTTCTGCTGTGAAAATTTAGCCTGGACTGTACTTAAAATACATTATGAAACCAATCATGCACTCAGGAGCCTAAAACCCACATAAAACTGCACTGTGTGTGTGTGTGTGTGTGTGTGTGTGTGTGTGTGTGTGTGTGTGCATGCGTGCGTGCGAGGCGTGTGCTGCTCTAATCCGTTAATATGAACGCCAAAATGAAATGACACCACGCGGCAACAGGTAACGCAGGTAGCGTGTCCCAGGCATTCAAATACTGAATCTCAGCGAGGAAAAGTATCTGTGAAACCAACAGCTCCCTCAAATCTGCATCTCTACAGCAGTCGCCTCGCCTCTCTGCATTCTGCTGGCAAAAACACGATAAAATCTCGACACCTGGACCTGCAGGTTCTTATCTACACACAGGGCAGCCAGCTGAGATGTAGTGCCCTGCTGCTGGCACGTCAGTCATCCTCAGACTCAGCTGAGAGGCGAACCCCCCACCCCCACACAGAGCAACACCACAGAGCCCACCAGTAGGCTGTAAACGGTTGGCTGATCCCCCACAGTGGGACAGCAGCTGATCCGTGACCAAATGTCAGCCGGGCCACCCCAAGCAGACGGCCGCTTCCCCGTTCCTCCAAGCATCACTGAAACCCACCGCTCAGCTGCTCCGGGACACTCATTAACTCTGAGGGTCAAGTTCATCAAATGTTCATGATGGCAGGAGAGGCTGCGTAGGGACACGGGATCGGTTTCCTAATACGAGCTCACTGCTGAACCGTGGCCACAGCACAACAGTGAGGACTACGGACCACACACACTAAAATATGACCGACTTGTGTCCCCTCAGAGGACAAAGTGGCCTACTGAAGCATGACTAAGCCAAACACTGCATCCCAACCAGCTAGGTAAGTGTAAATCAAAACTATTAATCCATTCAAATTTCATGCATTGATTCATATATTTTATTAAAAAACGTATTCCAAATCTCTGATTGCATCTTTTGTATGTTCAGTATCAATTATTTTGGACTGTCAAAAACAAAAAAAATATTAGAACTCATCAAACAATATTGCTGTTTGTTTTAATATCCATCAAACCAAACTAACTGAAAAGCAATGTTCGAAGCATTTTGGATTTGAAACCATGGATCGAAACATCGAGAGGGTATAGCCGTATGCCGACCTTGTAAATTGTAACCAAGGATCTTGGGATAAGTATAAACTGTGGAAAAATCTAAATTGAAAACAAATGTAAAATAGTTTGCAAGATTTCATGATGAATTCCAAATTCATGGGGTACTGTGAGAAATTGTTGATTTAAAGCTCATTGTTTAGCAACTTTAGTTTTGGCCCACTCTCCCTGCATCATATTCGGAAGTCAACTGTTTTCAGCACATTCATTTTGAAATACATGAATTACAACAGTGTTAAAAACAGTGTTTATCTTTGGTTCAAAGGCTCAAAAAGAGAAACTGTCCTCATATAATATACACTTGGACTCAACCCAAGACAGATAGTCTGGGAGGGATTTTTGACTCAATTTCAAAGCTTATGTGCCACAAAAACAGCACCATGTCAAGAACATGGCTATTTCTCTCTGGCCAACACAGAGAGCCTGACGCATGTTTATAAAACTATCAGGTAAGACTAACCAGTTTCTTTCTCGCCTACCAAAGAATACAATACTTCAGCTACAATTAATTTGAAATTTTACAGCGCAAATTAAACACATTTTAAAGTCTTTACACTGGTTACCTCTTAAGTTTTGGTATTGATTTTATAATTGTTTTTATTAGTTCGTAAGGCACAACATGGGTTATGAGCTCAGAGCCTATGGTTCCTTTTTTTTTTTGTAGCCGTTCCTCAAAGAAGAACAACATTTCTGGTGACGCTGCCTTTAGCTCTTACGCTCTGAGACATTAGAACAGCCTCCTGAAGGATTATGGAAGAGTTGAAAATACTGAAAGAAGAAAAAACATGAAGACACAAATATAACATTTGTGTTTGTTTTACAAACTAATCAGATATGTGTCATTGGGTGGCACAGTCAGAGGACAAACAAAGTCATGAGCTACCAGAAACAGCTCTGCGCTAAAGCACTTCCAGACCCGCCATCAATGTAAAAGAAACTAAACTTTTGTATTTAATTGCTGTTTTACAATCTCCAATATTCCAACGTACACTCATTAATTATGGACAGAGGTGAATTTCAACACACAGCTCAGCTCTGCCAGCTGAAGGTTACATTTTCTACAACATAAAACTCCAGCTGACACAGGCGCACACTCCAGCAGTTTCACCTAAGGTAAACATAAATAAAAAAATAAAAAAAATTATTCACACAGCTCAGCAGGTGATTCCAGGGGTTTTTTATCAGGTCAGAAGCAGCTTGCGAGTGCCGAGCGGAGAGTGTGTTGAGGGGGAGCCGCACTGCGGCGCTCAAAGAACCCCCATTTATTAAAAAGGTTTAAAACCACACTTCAGGCAATGAGTCTCGGGCTCTCTGAGGACGGGAGAAGGAAACCACAACAAACAGAAAGACAGACAGACCCGGGGCACATCTGTCCCCGTTTTACAATTCCTCTCCAGCACAGAAAAAAAAAAAAGCACTACCATCTCTTCCTGCACAGCCATGAGCCCATTACCTGTTTCCAGACCTCTGAAACAGTAAGCATAGTTTAAACGTGATTCAATCAATATTTTGAGAATAAACTAAATCCAAAAGTATAATTACTAGTAGTACTAGTTGTATGCCTCTGCTAACCACTCAGGTTGTGGTTAACATGCATATCTATCCAAACTCGGGTAGATGTTGCTGCAAAGAATCTATAAATTCTGAAATGTGGATGCTTAACAGGCAAATCCAACCCCAAAGATCTATAAAATCACACCAGGGAGTAATAAATGTGAAATATGGTCTCAATCTCACCTACTGCTCCGTTGTAATGTTGAATAATAGAAAGAAAAGAATAATCATCTCTTTTTTTCTAATAGATATTTGTCTGAAAGGTTGTCATGAAATATTGAGTTATGACCACAAACCTCAGAGTTACCTTTGACCACCAAATTCTATTCAGTTCATCCAACTAAATGTCAGAACCAAATCTTTAAAAAAAAAAAAAATCCCCTCAGGGCGATCATGAGATGTACAATTCAAAACAATGATACTGACGGACCCAAGGTCACATTGACCTTTGACCTTCTTTATGGACATGAATGGTCAATATCAGTATATTGCAAATATATATTGAAACTCTACGTTGATTAGTAAGAGAGACTTGATGCTGATAGTATCATTGCTTTGTTGGAGTTACAATGAATGTTGACCAGAATCAACTTTAGAAGGAAGTAATATATATATATTTGTCTTTCCTTTTCATGTTGTTTTATCTGATTTATCATTAGAGAAGGCTTAGATACAAGATTCAGTTCAGCGGAGGCACTGGAGGAGGCACAATAATACACACCGCCTGTGCAGTGGAGATACGTTTTATCCATGCATCCCCACAAATCTTATCTCCCGACCCCAGGGTTGAAAAAAAAAAAAAAAAGGTTGAAAAGCTGTATTTTTTGTAAACTGGAGGAGTTCCCTGTGCTTTGGGAATCAGACGAATCCTCCCAGAAGGCAGAGCGAGATGAGCCTTTCACCGACAGCACAGATACACGGAGTTCAGTAATAAAAATATCAATGCTGCACACAGAGAAACAGGACTGCAGTAAGCTGTTCATTAAAAATGGGTTTAGTTATACATTTTAAACCCATTAAGGCTGAAAATTGATAATCAAAAGTACCAATTCAATTCAACTTTATTTATATAGCGCCAAATCACAACATATGTTATTTCATGGCACTTAACACATTAAAGTCCTTACAGCAAGACTTTACAATATTATACAGAGAAACCCAACAATTCAACAATTCCCACAAAATGCCAATACAGGCACAGATACTGTTATTGATAAAAGCCTAAAGATATCGATCCCTAGTCACCACTCAGTGGATTCAAATGACTTGCAATCACTTCTGGTTGATCAGTAAAACACAACAATAAAATAACTTTCATTTTGATGAGGCCAATTGCATTCACGTACATCTCATCTCATCACATTCACCAGTTTGAAAAGCAAACCTCTAAAAACTTCTCTTTGGGGCACAGGATGAAAAAAATATGACCGTGATGCAAGTTGCTGTGCTGAACTCCGTGTGGTTTAGTAAAGATGACCAGAAGTTGATGAGCTTCTAGGGAAATATCACCCCACTGGAATAATTACTGCCACTCAAATATAATGTCCCTTTTCGGTGAGCTGTCAGAATTTTCTTCCAAACCAGTGATTCCCATACATAGGCACTACTAGGGCAACCCGCCTAAGTAGATCAAAATGACTCCAATTGAAGAGGATCTCCTGGGTTGACTGGTCCTGGTGCAGCACCACGACACGCACGGAGCCCAGAGAAGCCGTAGCCTCCGTTAGTAAGCTTCCTGAGTTTTGTCGCTTGATCAAAATGTGCACCCGAGTCGGACATGCTTTTTGTGAGCGGCGGTCCGGGTGTGTCTGCAATTTCTTTATGCACCTAAAACTTGAGCAGAGAGCGCGCATCGAAGTTTGTGACGGATTACTGGAGAACAGAGAAGCAGCGGGGAGCCAAATCCAGTGAGTAGGCGTGGTGGGGAGCGACGATCGTGCTGTTGTGGGCGATTGCGCCGTGAGCGGGAGCGTCTTCATTTTGCAAAGAACCCAGTTGCCAGTTCAGGTTATTTGCACTGAATGTTTTCCCTTCAGTCGAACCCAGAACATCGCAGTAGAGCTCGTTGTGGAGAGTCTAAACCCAGTGGAACGAATTCACAGTGCACAACATTCAGTCCCACGGAAATACGACTCGTTCGCTCAAAACAGTTTGCCCGGCTCATTTCCTCATTGCCATAGACTTCCTGAAGCATTTTAAGGGTCTCCGTTGCCGATATCCAGAGTTATACACAAAAATTAAAGTGCATCGTGTGATCATGCGCCAGCAGGAGCAGTCTTGGAACTGATCCACCCTCATATATTTTGGGAGTCAGATCTGAAAAGACTGCAACAAGAAACAACATTAAAATAGGGCTTTCGCTCTATCAGTGCTCGGGCCATTATTGTCTGTAAAGAACCGAGGAAAATCAAACAAATCAATTAAAAGAACCCCCCAATTTATTTCTGTATACTGTTATGACCGGCATGCAGGGAGACAATTGAACAACACAGATGCTGAAGTCCTCGTCCACTCAGTGAACATTGCTGTCTATTAACTGTCTGGTTTAGCAAGCAACCTGAGGGTAATTACACGTTCCTCCAACAATATCAAATCTGAGGAACTGATGAACTGATGAGCGCCACTTGCTCTGAGCATAAACACATTTTAGTGGTGACAGGAAACACTGAAAGAATTGCTGGACTGATAAAATTGGTGCAACAGTATCCGTGGACATCTGTTCCAGCTGAGCAGCTTCAGATATTTATCACACATTACATGTTTCAGTTGTGAATAGAATAGGGTAATGTAAGTTTTATATCTATTCAATAGGTTATTTTGTTGAATGCCACAACAATTCTAAGCAAGTAAAAAAAAGTGGGTCCAATTTTATTTTTTATTTGTTACATGTGTCCAACAAACCCAATATGATAAAAAATGTTGTCCTCCATTTAAACCTTCCACATTTAATCAATCATTACACAGCGACAGTCAGAAGCTCTGGAATTTTAAATCATTGTTTTGTGCCATGTTATTTCTGCATATTTTCACTGATTTATTACAATACATACTAACAGTGAAGCTCCCTTTGGATTTTTATTTTTTATTTTTATTTTTTATATATATATATATGTTTTGTTTTAGATTAAACAAAAATATCTGATAATAACTTTTCAGTGAGTCTGGATAATTTTGTTAATAGGCTCTTGTGGCACAAACTGAGAAAATGCTGAGAGATCTCAGTGTTTCCCGCAGGGTGAGAACGTGTTTGTGGTGGCGGGCGGTGTGATTGATGATTGTGCAGACACTCATGCAGTTTAGAGGGAAAGAGTGTAACCAGTTTACGGATGTCCCCTAAAAGCATGCATATGTAAACTATCGCCAGCTATGCAGCTGTGCACATAGAAGCATCTAGTCGCCAATGCAGAGCGACTGAGAAAGATGTTTGGCCACAAATGATTTGTTTGAAAAGAGTGAAATAAGGCGTCGTGATGTAATATTTACCAAAGGCGAAACCGAGGGTTTTTTAACAATCTAAGCAGTCTGATGAAAAGGCAGCTTTGTCAGTTTGTTTACTGCTCCTTTAGTCCATCTTAATATGTCTAATAGCACTGAAGCAGGAAATCGCAAGCAAACTGTCCAAAACATACCCCAGTTGTTGTTGTTGGTGTTTTTTTTAACTTGGAGTATTGTTTTCTCCATTAAAAGTAGAAAGCCCCCATTTCTTCTCACAGCCAGTTTTTCTGTAGCGAACCTTTTTTTTCCCCAATAACAGTAGTAGACTGAGGTGCATCTCAATGTCATCATTCTGTAATTCAGTAAATAAAAATAAATTGAAGTGTTGGTGAATTAAAGTGAATTAAAAAGGGTTAAATTATTTTATGGTAAAACCATCACTGTATTTAATTCAGTTTCAGTGACTCATCAATTATGGATTTTTGATTATGAATGTGGCCAAATTCAGGTTAAGAAAATTGTTTTAAATTTGCATCCCTCGTTCAAGACAGTATTTTGTCATTTCCTAGACATTTTTATATATTTTTCTAAAATTGATTTAAAAAAAATAAAAAAATAACAATGAAATACTCACGTATTCAAAATAAATCAATGGAGAAAATTCAGAAATTATTAGTATAAATTGCCATGTCAAAAAATCAAGTGAGACAGCAGAATATGTGAATTAATCCGCCCTGCAAAACATCAACCAATCAGGATAGAGCAAGGCGTGGGGGAAAACATGCATGTCAGATGAGAGTGATGGCTGTTTTCTGATGCTGCCTTGTAGGGTTGTTTTTTTTCTCATCTCTGATAAACAGCGACTGTTTGTCAAAATCACTAACTGTCCTCTCTTCGTTCAGCCAATGCCCGGAGCATTTGCCAACACAAAATCCTTATTTGCCCCACATTTGTATAATCTTTGTTTCTTTCACTTTTTGGTGAGAAAGAAGAAGAGAGTTTCAACAGAAGCCCCAAAAAAGAAAATAATAAATAAAATGGGTTATCAGAATCGATGGAGTGGGAGGAGTAAATTGTATGTACAGTGGAGGGGCTCTCTTGAGTTGCTGAATGAATTAGTATCTAACATACACTGACATTATTTATGATTCTGTGCCATTTTGAGATCAATATGAAGCAAATTAGTAGCATTGATCATGTTAAGTCGTGCGTAAACAGTCAGATTTCCTTGTCTTGTTTCTTATGCTGGAGCTGCATTCAGGTCAGATAAGTGCTCCGAGGGGCATGGCATTTCAGAAACACTGTGGAAACTGCCTCAGTTGGATCCACAGCATGATCTGACATACTAAAGTGCAATTGTATGAATACCTGCAGCACATTATGTTTGTTTCACTGGTTTTTGTGTAGAACTGAGCTGTGTGGGTGTTTCAGCCTCTTGCTGTGCAGACTCCCCTCGCTGCTCTGCCAGCCCCTTCACTGGGAAACCAGCAAGAGTCTAGATTCGCCTTTTTTTGTTTGTTTGTTTTAGTCCCACCAACAAGTGTTGTGGGACAAGTAAAAAAAAAAAAAAAAAAAAAGTGGCGGGTGACCTCTTTAATGCAGCAGCCACCAAGGCAAAAAAGGGAAAAATACCAAGGTGCAACAGCAACATGAAAGTAAAATGTGCTCAAACTCTCATACGGCTGTCCAGCAGGAGGTCGCCTGGGTCACATATTGTATGATCTATCCCTCAGCGAGCGGCTGCCACTTCAAAAGCATTGAGGGAGTGTGCTACTTTAAACTCACTGAGGCGGATGGAGAGGTGGAGACAGGATGAGTAAGTTCATAAATATTGGTCTGCAGCTCCAAGCAGGAGGAGCAGTGAGGAGTAAAATCCAGGAGCTGAAGGATCGGCGAGACAAAACCTGAGTAGTCATATCAGGTAACTGAGAAAATAGGTCAGTGAACTGCCTTTACTTTTTCCCCTGATATCATCATCAATGCAATTACTAGATCATGGATTAATGTATCTCCTTACACTAACTAGGAAGTCTTTTCTGCGTGATAAAACACTCCTGCTCATCTTTCACGAAGCCAAAACGAGCCTAATGTTCAGAACAAATCCCTTCCTCTAAATCCATTTCATTTTTGCTTCTGGAATTAAAAACCCTCTGTCCATTTCACTTGCTTCACTGCAAAAATCTGACTACAATTTGAAGAACAGATAAAACCAAAGTTTAGTTTTTTTTTTTTTTTTACTGCTGTTATACCACTTAGATTTAGTTTGAATAATATTGAAATAATTGAATAAATATACATCACTAGTAGCCACCAGTTGCCTGTGTTCCAGATACCGCTTTCCACCACCACCACCCCCCAACAAACAAAGAAAACAAACAAAGTCCTTGAGTCCTGAAATGACAATATTTTACCCAATACTTTACCCTGGATGCTGATAGACGTTGGTTGTAAATCTCTTTCCTCTCTGAACATGATTACACGAGGTGATTAAAGCATAGACCAGCCAGCAGTGGCCCTGTGCAACCCTCATTAGCTCACTTAATCTCACAATATCATAATTGGATGTAATATAACCTGATGACAGTGGCAAGTGAAACAAGTGAAAGCATGCACCGCAGTTAAAACCTAAATACATTTTTTTTTTTTTTTTAAACACCATGCTACACTTGACAAAGTCTGTTGCTGAAGCACCATAATAATCAGTGACAGCGCACCTTGACGCAGATGAAAATGTAATCGGTGACAGTGCAGTCGCATAATATTGTTTGTGCAGAGAAAAAGGAAAAAAAAAAATCACAATAGTCAAAATTTGTACTTTTATTTTTTGTGGGCGCACACTCGCTTTTTAATTCAATTTTTTTTTACAGAAATGTAGAGCACAGTGCTGTTAAGCTCCGCTTATTAAATTACATTGGCTTATGTCTTATCTTTAAAGAATTGGGGTATTCTCTATTAATGCTCATGTCCTGTTATGTGCCCTACATCACTGACTTCGAGCACCAAGTCAAGATGAGAGATTGAGGCAATGACATACAGACAAGACAACATTAAGAAAAAATTAACTAGACTACAGTATGTTATGCAAAATAATTAAATTCCTATTATGCAGATTGAAGAGTAATGTTTTAATTATTCTGAAATATGATTTAAAATATATAATTGTTTGTTTCAGTAAACTATATCATATTTAAAATAACTAATTGCACATCACAAACAAATTGATGGTTGAAGTAATGGGAGTTAATTATGGAAAAAAGGACAGAAAAGAACAAATAACTGGGAGAAAGAATGAGTAAACAGAAACCCAGTGGGTGATATGGGTCAAACAGAAAACAAATAGCTCATTAGTAAAATCACATATTAATATATATGGGTGATTCTTTTTTCATATAATTTTTGTTCAGTATATGTCAATTTTTTTTTATTTTTTTTTTGCTTGCATTGGTGCTTCATCTCAGCTACAACAACTCCTTCCTAAACACTGAAGTGTTATGTACAAGTTCAACACCAAAGACCTGTGATGTTTGGGGCATTTTCATTTAAGTCACAAAGCACTGGGCAATGCAATGGTACAGTGTAAAAGTGTAAAAAAGAGATACTCTATTGGTTCTTCTATAGATTCCATTCTATAGATTAATAAATAGATAAAAGTAGTCACTGTCCTGTTTGATATAATTGTGGGCACCACACTGAGCATGGACCAGAGAATGCAAAGTAGAGAGTTGACTCATATCAGAAAGAGAAATATGGACAAGCATGTCAAAGGTGAAAGTTCCATCTCCAAGCAGCTTGATGTTTCCAAGACTACAGTTGCAAACATAAAGACGAATCCAGGGGCAGTGGGATGGTAGCCAACCTCACTGCTGCAGCCACAAAAGGGAAAATCGACCCCATATTTGACAGAAGGATGGTTTAAATGATGAAAGAGTCATGGAAAACTTCCAAAGAGATGCAAGCTGAACTCCAAGGTCAGGATGAATCAGTGTTTGTGTTTGATCGCACCCCGAGTTGCTTTTTGAACAACAGTGGGCTCCATGGAAGACAAACCAGGAGGACTTCACCGTTGAAATATAAACATAAAAACACACTGGAATTTGCTAAAATACATATTGATGAGCCACGATGCTTCTGTAAGAATGTCCTCTGGACATACGAGATAAAACTGGAGCTTTTAGGCAAAGAAAAGAATGCCACTGTGAAAAAAAAGAGTAAGCTTGGTTCTGTTTTAGAGCGGCTTTGCTGCATTTGGCACCGTGTGCCTTGAATCCGTGTCGAGCACAATAACATTTCAAGACAATCTGCAGCAAAACGTGCTCCTCTGTCAGAAAGCTCTGTCTCAGTCACAGATCATTGGTCCTCCAACACGATGATCACCCAAAACACAAGGCTAAGATCTTCCAAGAATGGCTAAGAACAAAAACATTGGACTGGTTCTGAAGTCACGTTTTTGTGAGCACCGATCTAAATCCTATTACACATCTATGACAGAGTTGAAACATGCAGTCTGGACAAGATGCCTTCAAACCGCAGACAACTGAAGCCGTTTGATTTTCAGAGTGGAGCAAAACGTCCTGTTGACAGTCTCACTGAGTGCCATAAGCAAGGAGAAGAGATAGAAATATCATTCAAATCAGTATATGCCAATAAAACAAGTGTGGACCACATTCAAGTAGCATCTGAAGTACAATAGCAACTCTGATGATCCACCTGTTACCCTACGTGTCACGCTGTCTAAGTGGGAGCAGTAAACAACCAGCGTAAACAGTGACAACATAACACGTGTAACGTGTTCCTCTCCATCTGAACCGACGCAGTTGTTGTCCAGTTACTTAAGATATACAACAAGGTTCAGATCAAGTTACAGGACGTGCACTAGCTTATTAGCAACGTGGCTAACACTAAAACGAGAGCATGTTAGCCTAGCCTCCAGTTTAGCATGGTTTAGCAGCCCATAATTGTTTTAGTGCCTGTTTATTGAGAATGATATATTTCCCACTAAGAGTTGAAGTAAGATAAGTGGTAAGTAAGTAAACGAGGGAACGTATCGGCAAGCGAAATATATCATGTTCAGTCATTACAGGAATGTTAAGCCGAACTCCATTGCAAAATCCTTCGGTTTAAAATTGACTGACTTTCGGCAACAATATATTGAAGCCAAAACAAACTGTATATATTAATATTAATATATTGATTCTGTTGGTCATTTCGGCAAACATAAGTACGCACAACGCAGTACGTTAACTTGTCGGTGAGCAATGAAAAACACAACATGGGGGTTGTTTGTTATTTGTTTGGACCTGGCCACACACGCTCTGTGGAGGAGGAAGTCAACATTGCCGATGAACAAACTTCTACAAACAAATGAACGTAGTTTTTCATAGATGTAAAAAATCCAATAGAGATGAGAAGGAAGCGCAGCATTCAACGCTAGAAACAAAAGAGGAAAACTTACGGCTGCAGGAGTTTCTTTTCCCTCGCTTGGTTTCGAACTGCCAAGCTGTTGCAGTGGAGCGCATGCGTATGAGGAGACAGCGGTTACTGCTCGATTTTTTTATTTATTTTTTTTACTTTTTTTTTTTTTTTACTTTATTTAAATCAAATTCGGCAACTACAAAAAAAAAAAATTATTCGGAAGAAAGAAAACATTATAACCTAAGCTGTATTATTTTTTAAACACAAATCAGTAGAAACAACAGGACATAAATAAATAAAAGAACAGCAACAACAACAATAGTTAAATAAAATTTAAAAAAAAAAAAAAAAAAAAAAAACTCAGTAGAAACAACAGAAAATAAATAAATAAAAGGACAGCTTGTTCTGTCTCCAAATCTACTCTCATTAAATATTAATTATGTGATTCAGAGTCCTTTTCATCTATCCAACTTTGAAAAGATTCCTAAAAGGATCTAGGAAGCAAAAAACTAATATTCTAAAGTTGCAATATCAGAGTCACAAAAGAGAGTCTCAGTTACTGTATGAAACACTTGTGCACATTTGGTGGATCCCTCGGAGGACAGACAGACAGAGTGTTACACTCACCTAAGCAGAATGGTCGGAGTCACCAGTGGAGGTTAAACAATGCCATGTAATTTGATCATTGACGTAGCCCATTAATTTGGAAGAATGATGCAATGTATGTATAAAAACAACAATCAACCATGGAGAGACCCTGTGGCATCCCCGTGGCAAACCATTTCTGGGGCTGGACCGAACACTATAATGTATTTATTTATGAAAGTAAATATATATATGTATATATTTATTTATTTATTAACAGGGACTGAAACTGCAGCTGAACTATGCTTTGTGTGTCAATAAAGATGTGTAGTTGTAAGTTGACCAATGATTCTTCTTTTTATTCATTGCTGACAGAGGCATGTCTCTCTGCAATACATTATTCCATAATATAAAAGTTTTCCAGCGCCATGGAAATGTCACACTGAAGGTAGCTTCTCCAAATACTCTGCAGTGTGTGGCAACTGTTTTCTCTTTTTGCTGTCTGACAGGACCTCGAGTCCACCCGAGAGAGGAAGTGTGATGGTGACATTAAGCAGGTCAACCTGCCAGCCTCCAGACTGACTGGAAGTGACAACATATGACTGAAAATGTCCTACTCTGTGACCCCGCCCACTGAGATTGGTCTGTTTTGGAGACATGTCTGCTGCGCCCCATCCTGCCGGGAGTCAAAATAAGGTCAGCTTCTGAATACTGGGAGAGTCATTTTCAGCATCACTGACTGCCTGGATTAAGATGACATCCATTTCCCCACGTGTTGGCAATTAATCCTGTGCTGTTAATCATATTTAAACAGGTTGCCTCATAGAGCTCAAGAATCCCTTTATACCATATTTTCCTGCCAGTTGACACACATTGGCGACACAAATTTATTTGACATATTAGGCTCTTCTTACCCTGTGGTCTTATCTCTTCTTGTGACACATCATCAGTCTTGTCTAAAGTACCATCCCAAAGCAAAGTCCACAGAACACTCCAAAAGGCCAAACTTAAATGTTTTTACTTTGGCCAATTAACCACAGTTCTTTGGGAGTTGATGTTGTGCAAACCATGTAACAAGGACAATTGGATACAGGATTCAAAGATGGCATCCACTCACTTGAATGAAAATTGCTTTGTACTATATCGCAATTTGTACCTGGAATCCTAGTAGAGCCAAGCTCCAAAGTAGACTTGATAAGGAGTTGCTGTGCAGTAACTCCTGGACATACATATATCTTAAATCCATTCTAGGTCTGAAAGTGTGTCAGGATCTGGTAATTTCTCAACATTACAGAGAATCGAGAGGCACCGGGGAGGTTTTCCAAATATGAAACCTCAATAGGTTAAACTTCATAGTAGAAAGTAAGAAAACGACTATGTATGTAACAGTTGTAGAGACTTACAGCATGACCATATTTGGACATGCTGTGGCGGAATGAGTGGTGGATCGGACTCGATCTGATTAAAAGACTGGACGATATCACGTCCCAACCACCGATAGCTGTAACCTGACTGCTCCACAGGCCTGTCAATCAAACAGGCATGCCCCCCAAAATTACAGCTTTTGGAGGCTTTTTTTTTTTTCTAATTAATGACGGGATTATTTTTTTGATGGAGTGCCAGAAAAGTAATAGGAAGGAGGGTGTTTTGCAAACAAATCTGAAAAAACTTGTGGAAAACATTTATTGACTTGAAATTTCATGAGACCAGTTGAATGGGAGTCTATGGAGCCGGAGGCTATTTGGAGCAAATGTCTGGCAGCACTTGGTGCTACTGCAGCTGGAGCACTTCCACATTGGCCTCATTCGCTCCACTTAGCACTGTTGCCCAGCCATCCAATCACAGTGAAGGAGGGGTGGGACAAATGTACTCTACCACCGACATCAGAGGCCATTACAAGCCGTGTATCCAGACTATAATCATATAAAACTGAAGCTGTGAGTAAAAGTCTTGCAGAGTTGGGCAAATGCTGTACAGCTGGTTTGTCCCAGTGGACACTTGTGGTATTGCAATGAAAAAAGCCTTGGTGGCACAAAAGTAAATTATCCTACCATGTCACTGTAGACCACCATTATAAAATAAATGTTTTTAAAAATGTTGGCAGGATGCAGTTTTTACTGTGTTTTTAGAGTTTTGAATTTGTGACATCTCGGCTAGCCTCTGCCCACTGGTTTCAATAACAAAATACAACATCTCATTTAGCTTTTCATGCATTTTTTTTTTTGTTCACAAGTTGAATCCACTGCAACAGCTGCTATGAGAAATTTAAACCTTGATTACAACAACAATTACTTGACGAATGTGGTTATTCTTCTAACCCAGAAGTTCCAGTTTAGCTCAGGAAGTCACATGACCAACAGACTCAGTGAACGGTGTCAGTATACTAGTTTTCTAGAGGGTTGCTAGCTTGTCTACTTGTTATGTGGTAAGGTGTTCAAGTGCACAACAAAACAGTCCTAGAAAAACGGGTAAAATCTCACAGCAAAAAGAAAAATGCATTAATGCTTGTTATCATTCAGTCACATTTCCTTATTGACTCTTTCAAATGAGAGCAAGCAAAAGTTCCCCTAAAATGTGAAATTATACCAATGATGATTGCATACAAACACACCAAAACAAACAAACAAAAACACCCTTCAGGATATAGTGGTGTGCATTTTGTGTCAACCAACAGTGATAGTGAATGATAAGAGCTAGACTCACAGCTGGTACAGTTATTTTTTTTTTTTGATTTTGTACACTTTATTAATCCCCAAGGGGAAATTTCTTCGCTACAGCAGAGGGGCTCTCAGGGGGGAGCTGCTGCAGCAGGCTGCCACTAGCGCGGCGCCAGGTAACCTGACCTGAGGTGCATGTTTTTGGATGATGGGAGGAAGCCGGAGAACCCGGAGAGAACCCACGCAAGCACAAGGAGAACATGCAAACTCCGCACAGAAAGGCCCAGGACCGGATTCGAACCTGGAACCTTTTTTGCTGTGAGGTGACAGTGCTAACCACTGCACCACCACTGCACCACCGTGCCGCCCTATCATTTTGCAGCTGCTATTGTGTCACTAGTTTTAGTTTTTTTGTTTTTTTTTAATGAACCCCTCACACCCTGGAGGTCCCTGGCAGTATCTGTCATTTAACTAAGTGTGACACACTCAATACCTACAATCTAGCAGTGTAGTGCCTCATTCCTGTTGCATGTAATTTGGTGGGGTTGCAGTTGGGGAGTTTTACAGCAGGCTTGCAGCTGGTCAGTTAGGGTTTACTGGTATGTAGCTGTGGACTTCTGGCCACTTAAAATAAACAGAGGAAATGTAGTGCATCATATTAATAATTTTGTTGTATCATAATTTACAGAAGGTTAATAGGTAACTGCCTCTGTAATCAAAAGTGCTGCATTTCCAGTTGTACTTGTTCTGCACCAAAGCTAGTGGTTCTTAGTTTATAGTTCATATTGCTAATCTTAAAAACAATGTGGAGCACAAGTGAAGAGGTCGCCAAAATCATTTGGAATTTGTCGAGCGTGAAAATCAATAGTGAAACTCATGATAAGCTGTCAAGTAATTGCTGAGATATCTTTCTGCAATCAATGCAGATCAATCCGAATCTGATCATTGCAGATACAACAACTTCCCCCTCATCAAACAGCCACTTCGCTCTGATAACCAGCATCATATCAACATTACACCTCAGAAGCTTGTACAACCAGATTAAGGACTGTTTTATTAAATTGAAACTCATAGCGTTTCTGATAGAGAGTATAATTCTGATGCTGTATTACCAGGAGGCTCATCAATCAGCACTAATGAGTTTCTCTTCTACAGGCAGACTTTACAGTAGAAGGCCTAAGGTTCTGTTCCTGCTTTATGTTTCAAATCAGCCTATTTCCTCTGTGAAGAATATCACCAATTAACCACATACATGAATATATCTTGCAGATAGAAAGCAACAATTTCCATATTACTCTCTTTGGCCCTGTTACTGCCTGGGTGAGGGGAAGGAGGCAGTCATTAGCTGGTGGATACTGTTCACACTGACTTCAGGATCACTAAATGAAAAGGGAATTGGAGCCCAAATGTCCTTTAGAGAAGGCTGTGTTACCTCAGGAACCACATTGATTGAGAGACACCGTGTAAGGTGGTTGCAGTGTAGACCCCGTCACAATACTTAGCTGCCGGTTAACAAAACTTGTGAATCCTTCTTGGTTCTTGAGGAGCTGGAGCATTTAATTAATGAAAAACCCTAGCTCAACCCACCACTCGCCTGCACTGAATGCTCTTGAAGTACCCGCCCTGCTCCACTATTTTCAGCCTTGCTTTAAAATGCAGCCGCGAGACCCCTCATTGGCAGTAAGAAGAGAAACCATATCTCCCCCTCTCGTCACTAGTTACTAGTGAATTGCCCAACTGATCTATAGATTTTTTTCTTATTAATGCATTTTATTGGTTGGCACCATATATAAAGATGGATAACATGACAGCTCGCAAGAAGTGAAGAAAAAACATCTAAATAGCCTTTTTGGCAGATTGGGACCAAACACACTGATGGTGAAAGCAGAGATGTTTGGATTAATCATAGTCAGCTGTGTCCCCTATCATAGATGAAGGTCATCTATGTGGATGTGGAAGTTATTGAATGGAAAAGCACATGCCTGAAATCGGTTCAGACATCTGCTTTTTTGAAATATAACACAAATGTAGCACTTCTGACTGCCTTCACAAGTGTTGCACCAATTAACTTTTAGTTAACTTGTTTGACCTCAGCCGGTTTGTTAAAGACATAATCAAACTCAATGATCTATTGCATTATAACCAGGAGAAATCATTCAGTAACAACTGAAAACATATAATTGCGTAAGAGTCGAACTTAGCCCAGTAAACATGGTAAAAAACAAGATATGTAGGGGGGGATGCTTACTGCATTTTAGAGATGATTGCTGTGGATTTACTAACATGAAATATATTTCAGGGTACATATGTATTTTAGGTGGCTTGTTCCTGCTGCCACGAGGTCATCTCACTTTTAATGAGAAACAGTATGACAGATGGGATTTGCTTGACTTTGCCATGGCCACCACAAATGCGTCAATCATGAAAAGAAATACATGTGTAAATGCATAAATGTTTAAATAAACACAAAACGAATGAATACATGTGGAGTTAAAAAAAATGTAAGTGTAAATGTACCAATGTGAAATAGATTTATAAAAAAATTCATATGTACTTATTATTTTGTTGGATTAGGATTTATTGACTGATACAATTGATACAATTTTAAAAGAGATAAGTATCAGCAACGTTTTACGATGACAAATGAATAATGAAAGTCCAATCAGCTAATCGAATATAATATAATCTGTTGTAATCTGATCCCAGTCGCTGGGGGGTTGATTTACTGATTCTGGTCACCCCACAGATGAACTCCATCATCCTTGTGAACTTCAACCAGGCCCTGAGGACTGAGGGTGTAGTATGGTGTTGTGACAGACAACCTGGGGTGTGGCGGACTGAGATCCAGACTGAAACACAACCTCAGGAACCTCTTCTCTGTGGTCACATCTGTTTGTTACACTGCCATGTGTAAAACCATGTAAAAGGGTGATCATATCAGTAAGTTTATACCATAACAGTGTATTTATTCCATATTTACCCTTTTTGCCTAATGTAATTGTACTGTTCATCAAAGTCCAATAAAATGGTATTATTCATTGGTATCACGGCAAAATGTGAAATAGGCACACCAGTCCACTACAGCAAAACGTGAAATAGGCACAGCAGTCCACTACAGCAAAACGTGAAATAGGCACAGCAGTCCACTACAGCAAAACGTGAAATAGGCACAGCAGTCCACTACAGCAAAACGTGAAATAGGCACAGCAGTCCACTACAGCAAAACGTGAAATAGGCACAGCAGTCCACTACAGCAAAACGTGAAATAGGCACAGCAGTCCACTACAGCAAAACGTGAAATAGGCACAGCAGTCCACTACAGCAAAACGTGAAATATGCACAGCAGTCCACTACAGCAAAACGTGAAATATGCACAGCAGTCCACTACAGCAAAACGTGAAATATGCACACCAGTCCACTACAGCAAAACGTGAAATATGCACAGCAGTCCACTACAGCAAAACGTGAAATAGCCACGCTCTGGCCTGTCCAGGCGTAATAGTTTAGGTGACAGTTTAATGATTTACCGTAGTGGACGAAAATAAAACCTACTGCATGCATACATGTGATTTACAGGGTGGTGAAAGCATTAGGACAAACACATGGCTGGGGTGAGGAAATCACAACATGGTTGGGTTATGTGACAAAAATATATTTGGGGTTAGGAAAAATAATATAGTTGAGGGTAGGACAAAAACAACATGGTTGGGCTAAGGAAAAACAACATGGTGTCGGTTACAATAAAAAAATAAAATCATGGTTGGGAAACAAAAATCAACTGAAGAACAACAATTTATGCTCCTGAAATTTAACCTTTGCCTCCTGCATGGCAGTCTCAGATTTATGCCATGAGGCCATCCCTCCATTCTCCTAATACAGCTGGAAAATGTCCTTTGTCCTTGGTCACACGATCCTTTGTTACGTTACTTTTACGTGGATGTAAGTTTCACACTTATAAAACGCGAAACTGTCATGCATTGAGGCCAAAGAGTTTTGCTGTAGTGTCTATTTCACACTTTGCCATGATATTAAGTTGTATTATTTTATGTCAGGATCCCTGTCTGACCCTAGTGTGTTTTGACCTTTGTTTCCCTAGACCTCCTTTCCTCATGTGTCCTGTCATTCCCCTGTGTATTTGTTGTTTTTGGCCATGTGCTTGTGTTTTGTTCTGTGTCCTCCTCTGCCCACCTCCAGTCACCTCCTATGACCACGCCCCTCATCAGTCAGAGCAGCTGCCACCAATCCAACTGATCACCACCTGCAGGTTGCTCATCTCACTGATCACATCCCTAGACTATATCAACCCTGGTCAGTCATTAGGTGTTGGTCCATACTCTCAGCTACATCGTCTCACCCACCACCTGTCGCCACTGCTACCAGCCAGCCAGCCGGCCGTTCGTTCCTGTTCCCATTCCATTCCGTTCTGTACTGTGCTGGCGACGTGTAGTGGACTTCCACCCACTTCATCCTGCCTGCTACCCTGTGTTGCAAGTATCCAGTCTGCTGCACTCTTGTGTCGGACCTCGGTAGACCCCACAAGCGTTCAGTCTGCTGCCCTCTGGTGTCGGACCTCGGGAAACCACACAAGTCGCTCCAGTCTGCTGCATGGCCTGCCAGCCTGCCTGCCGTGTCTACGGCCCCCACATGATCCTGCCCGGACCAAAGCTGAGTGCATGGTCGCACCAGCTGACTCCGCCGCAAGAGAGATCATATTTCTCTAGTTTTAGCTTCTCTTCACTGGCTTCCTGTGAAATCAAGAATATAATTTAAAATTATCTTGATGACTTACAAAGCCCTACATGACCAGGCTCCATCATATCTTAAGAGATCTTATAGAACCATATAATCCTAGCAGAGCACTTCGCTCTCAGTACGCTGGTCTACTTGTGGTTCCTAGAGTTCACAGAAATTGAATGGGAGGCAGAGCCTTCAGTTTTCAGGCTCCTCTCCTGTGGAACCAACCAGCTCCCAGTTTGTGTTCGAGGGGCAGAAACCCTCTCTAGCTTTAAGATTAGACTCAAAACGTTCCTTTTTGATAAAGCCTATAGTTAGGGCTGGCTCAGGTAGACCTGAACCAACCCTTAGTTATGCTGTTATTGGCCGACATTGCTGGGGGACCTCGTTACATGCTGAGCTTCTTTTCTTTCCTCCTACTCTTTAACTGACTCATACCTCACTATCCTTTTCTCTCCCATAGCTTTTTCTTATTATCTGTTGTCTCCATTCAGTTCCCTCGCTCGCATAGTTTCTGTTCTTTCTTTTCCAGATGTCCCACCGTGGAGCTGCATGTCTCGGCCCTGCGCTTGTCATCTCCACCAACAGTTAATGTTTTGTATCTCTATGCTGTCCTTTTCTCTCTCTGCTCTCCTCTCACCCCAACAGGTCGAGGCAGATGGCCGCCCACCTCTGAACCTGGTTCTGTCGGAGGTTTCTTCCTGTTAAGAGGGAGTTTTTCTTCCCTCTGTTGGAGGTTTTTCTCCCTTAAATAGGAGTTTTTTTTCCCTCCTAGCTTATGTGGGAATTGTTGGGTTTCTCTGTATAATATTGTAAAGTCTTGCTGTAAGGACTTTAATGTCTTAAGTGCCGTGAAATAACCTATGTTGCGATTTGGCGCTATGTAAATAAAGTTGAATTGAATAACACATTTTGGAATATAGTTGTACAAAACAAGGAAGATTCCAAATCTGTGGTTGGCAGGTTTTCCCAAAAGTTTTGCTCTCAGACACAGCTAACACCCATCACTGAAATGAGTCTGGTGAGGTTGAACTGGAGTTAATGGATTGCAGAATTAATACACAATATACTGAAACAGCAAACACTGCTTCTATGGAGTTAATTGCAGCAGGCAGATAGTGTGAAAGGAAGACCCCGGCGTTGGATAATTTCTTTGATCAATGATGATGTGAAGGAGCATGTTGGGAACCTGATAACAGCACAACAATGAGGGATGAAGTTTTGGATAATTACCGACACCAAGAGTCAAAAGGAAATCTTAAATCTAATCAGGCAGACAGAAACACCAACAGAGGAGTATTCATTCTCAAAGCGTTGATGAAATGAACATTTATTGTACGTCTACAATATTTAAACCACAGCCATCAATAACCTGCCAGAAGATTGGATCAAATTAGATAATAATAATAACATCCTTCATTTCTCTGACATGTTAATTCAGAAATGCCCTCTTAGGTACTGCTGCTTTGCAGTTAAGATTTCCCTAAAATGCCAAATCTGTTCATCATTTTAATAAATGATATTATAAATTAACGTATTAATGAATTTGTTTATTAGCCTGCTAGCTGTATGAATCCACGGCTGGCCGTGTTGGTCTGTCCTTTAGTTGGTCCACCACTTTCCTCTAGCCTGAAATATAAAAACAACTACCATATGGTTTGCAATCAAATTTATTCCACATAATCAAGGTTTCCAGACAGTGAAGCCCCTTGACTTTGGTATCTTCCAGACTTTCCTGTAGTGCCACCATAAAGCTGACATTTAACGGTTTTGTGGCATCTCTTTACATCTGTTGGTTGAACTGTTGTAAAATGTGGTACATGCTATTAAAATAATAGTAAAATACTGCCCCATTGACTTAAGACCAGGTTTGTGTTGGTCAGTCATGCAATCGCTTTTCACCGCCTCAAGATAGCGTCGCAATTACAATTACTGGACGGGAAAACGACAAATGGTCTGGTCGAAAACAATCTTACAATGGTCGTGGCGCTGCTTTGTGCCGGATGTGAGACAGAGCACTGAATCTATAGTTTAAGACAAAATCAGCATCTCATTTCCAACCAGCAACTGCAGATTTTTCTAGTTAAAAGGACAACTGATGTGAGCAGTTTGTATCAGATAGGTTGATAGCTTCCCATTTAAGCTAACATTAGTTTCATAAGCTGAAAAAACTCCCAACAAAGAGTCAACAACGTCAACATCCACGTGGAAGACATAAAACAGCATTCTTGTATTGCAGTGTAATTTAGTTAACTGCTCCCTAACAAACAACATACAGAGTAACTCTCTCTCTTTAGTGATGGAGCAGTATTATTCAGTATACAGCTATGTGCAAAGCTGCTCTGTTAACTGTTGTATACAATAGGTTTATTCAGAGCATCTGTGTGGGCGGTGACATGTAATCCAATCATGTAAAAGGTATCTTTTTTTAATGGATAGAAATAATGTGATGAAGCTGTTTGTACACTCACTACATCGTCCACACTGACATCCCTGATAGGTCACACTGTACACTGTCGTGATGCTCTGCTGAGTCTACAAATCACAGCAGTCTTGTTCTTCATGTCATTAAAAGCAGGCAAACTGGAGATTTTGTCTCATTTTCCATTCAGAGAGTTGTTCATTTTGGTCAATTTTTACTTCATGCCTCTAAATTTCGAGAGGCCGGGCTTCCTTTCAACAGCTGTAGCAGCTGGAGGTGAGTAACCGCATAATCAGTCACTGTTTAAAGAGAGACTCAGAGCCAGGTGGACCGTCTCTGGGTAATAAAGGTTTACATCAGAGCAGTGACCATTAGTGGTCTTAGCTGGTCCTCTGCAGCTTCTTGCAGTGTTGACACCTTGCCCTCAGAGAGTCATTACTCTGCGCATGGGACCGGCAGAGGGCCTCTGGATGAAACGAGCGTCCTCTTTATGAGTTGCTGGATGACCAGAGGTGCAAATATAACAAGGCTGAGGAGATGGATCATTATTGGAGCCGTTACAGGAATGTGTGAAGTGTGAGTGGCTGTGTGACAGCGTGTTTGACAGCAGGAGAGTGTCATGTCGAGGCCTCCGGACAGACCGAGATGGTTTCTTCAATGACTTTAAGTCTCCAGAGTAATGGCCAATCAGAGGCTGCGGAGCTGAAGAGTTCAGCTGATAACTGCACCACACGAGTCTTCATATTCAGTTACACTAAGCTATTATATAGGGTTCATGCTGCTGGATCTTCTACAGTTCGTTCATTCCTTTCCTCAGTCATCATTTATCCTTTATTTATACTGATTGGACCAGTAGAACTTATTGACTCGGCACTAGGGATGTTAAGATACCAGGATGTTGGTACCAATTACACAGAAATTTAACAGATCTTGAATATGATTTTGATACCACAACAAACACATAATCCAATGAAATGCATGCATTCCAGTATGAACTCTTTTAGTACATTCCAGCCACAAAAGAGGGATAAACCTTCATCATTATTTCAAGCAAAATATTATTGGGCCAAAAAATAAATCAATGTTTTTTGACAGGTATTTCTACGGCTGTGTTAAAATGCTTATAATAGGTCAAAACAAAAAAACCAACAACATGCTATGTAGCCTGCAAGGATTTAAAATAAACCATACAGTTATATAAAACTGTTGCATCTAGTTTCCTTGCTTCATGTGAGTTTGTTATATTTTCAGTGTCTCTGAAAAGCCTTGGATATGTTCAGCTGTGTGTGTTTGCTCAGGTAGAGCTCTAAGAAAGCCGCAGAGGCTGCTGTACATACAGAGCATGCCCCACGCTATTTTGTGAATGGCTGAATAGTAATGTCAGTAACTAATAATGTTATGAGCAGCAGCACCAGATTTTGGGCTATTGCAAATGTTCACCAGCATTAACAGTAATATTTCAGGATCTGAACAGTGACGACATGTTGTGAATGTAACATTTGAAATTCTGTAACTTTAACTTCTGTGTACAGATCCGGATGTCTGTCTTTGAGCTGCTCAAATGAGTTTGAGGTGCATCTTTGGTACCATTGAAAACAAGTACCATCACGTTTTCAGAATTTTGGTATTGACTTGGTTCTGAGGTAGCAGATCTCATGACATCCCTCCTCTGTATGAACCCCTGAGGTGAAATTATCAATCATTTTGCCAATTCAAATGATTTTATTCAGTTGTGGTGACTACAGTTTCCGAGCGTTCCCCTCAAAGTTAAAATACATTTCATTACAGCAGTGTTTCAGTGTAAAGTCACTCGCTTTGTTTATTGTAAATGGCTTACACACAATTTTTTTTAGCTCAGTCCACTGCAGTCACATTCAAGTTTTGAGTACAAGAGAGGATCAATGCCATCTGAGACTGCTCCTAACACGTGTGAACGATGCGCAGCACCGTGACGTGCACGGAGCAGGATAAAGGTATAACCCTCATGAGTAAGTGGAACAAAATGCATTGCTTGATCAAAATCAGCAACCGAGTTACGCACGTTGTTTTGAGCGCTGGTCTGAGATTTCTCTATGAACATGACACAAGGGGTGCACCCTCAAAATGCTTCAGCAAGCTCATGGCAATGAAGCCATGACTCTGGAAAAGTGGCTTGACTGAAATTTGCGTTTCCAGGGGGCGGAACATCACTACTACAAACCAAAAAAAGGCACGTCAGGTCAGGTGTTTTTTTTTTTGGGCATTCACAAGGCGGTGCACCATAAATTTGAATTTGCGTAAACATCGCACCCCAATGTGCTCATAAAACTCGGGTGCTGATTTTGATCAAGCGATGACATTTGTAACGCTTGCTCATTAGGGTTATACCTTCATCCTGCTTCATGCAGATTGCGGTGCTGCACATTGTTGGCGCAACAGCAGCAGTCTCCAATCCACCCTCATATAACTGATGCCAAATAAACTGTGTCACATGATCTCCGCATGACTGCAATGTCAGATCACAAAATTAAATAATGTGTCTTATTAACAGAAAACACAGTGTTCCTTTTGTAGAGCACAACATCAAAACAAAATCGACAATTAAAATGTATGCAAAGCAGGTATGTGTCTATGTTGTTAATTGAAGTCAAACCATTAAGCTACATCAGCTTTATAAATCTACAATAACCTCAATGAAAACTACAAACTTGTTGACTTTAAACAACAGAAAAGATCAAGCTGGAGGTGTCTTGGAGTCAAGGAAACAAGGTTTAGGCAAATAGAAAAGGGAATCATTTGAAAGACAGCATTTACACCCATGCCTAAGTAATAGACTGACAGTAATAGCTTCGATAACAAACTGTTGTCAGCCAACTGATCAGCTCTCGCCTCCTCTGTGTCTGTCAGTAAATGTGATGTTTTCACATGACATGAGCCTTCAGATAGCATCCTCCCTGTCAGCCAATCAAGTGCTGGGATGCTTAAATTGGCTGTTTTATAGACCTACAATCTGGGAGAACACATTGGAATGATCTAATATGACGTCACTCCAAAGATTATGTTAACTGGTTTGCTCCAATATCAGTAGTAAAAAAATAAAACAAAAAAATCCAAATAGAAACATATGCTCTGTGATTAAGGTCTGGTCAGATTTAGATACAAAAACAGCCTGATGAGGTTGAAGTAACGATGAAGATTTGCATTAAAATCTCTACATTTGTAGGGTTAAGGGGAGCTTTGTTGTCATGGTAACAATAATAAACGCACGATTAGGGTTAAGTCATTGCAGCCATTGCATCTAAAAAAAAAGAAAACAATGATTACAGGTTAAAAACAGGAAACAAATACCTTTGCATATTAAAGTCGATGTTTAATTGAACCAATCATCCACTTCTGCAATTTTAATTACTATGGTCAATGCTGAAATTGGCTGGTGATACCTCAAGGGCCAGTGACCATGACGCAAATATGCTAATAAGTCAGGACACCTCATTCTTTTCACTGGTTGTTGTTTTAATGTGAAAAATTTGCACAATGAGGCTGGCAATAAATCATTCAAGTAACAGATTACTGGTAACCTATTGGTGGCTGCAGCAGCTCAATTTAGTGTTGCTGCCAGCTTCTCATAATGGCACAGTGGAAACAGACGGGGGTTTGTTTGGGCAGCTCCATCATCAGAACCATAACAGACACAGCTATATTTGTTTAGTTGTTTAATTAAAGTAGTGAGTATGACAGGGACGCTCCTCTCAGTCTGATAAGACTCTAAAGAGATGTGTTATTTGTCTGAACACTGTTACTGGGTTTCATGTGAAAGATGAAAGCCATTCACCTCATACAGGGGCTCAATTATCAAACTTCAACACTGAAGCTGCGCTAAGAGAAAAGAATGGCTCATTATTGGAACTGTTCTGGTGTAAACATTTGATTAAAGACACTGCATTCTGCTCTGCTGCCCAATAACTTAAATTTATAAAGTGGTTTAACTTAATGAGTCCTGGAGGACAGCTTCACACCAGTTAGATTTAAACAATCCCAGAAGCTCATTTGTCAATCACAACTTTAAATAACTTCAAGAAAAAAAACTTTTGAATATTTTTCTGTGACATAATCATCATGAAATATTCTGCAATCACACCAGTGCTGCTGCAAGCCAACAAATCAATTGTGTTTGGCGTTTTGCATAATGACTACACATAGGCTGAATTCAGAAGGAGACCCTCTCTGTTGTTCCTCTTAGTTCACAGACTTCAGAGTTTAAAAGAGACCAGTGTGTATCTGTTTACGTTCCCTGAAACCTGTGAAGCTAATGCTATAGGTCCATCAACATGTTCTTTTCCTCCTGTTTTAGGTGTTTCACCTCTGAAGATGGAAAATGTCATAACAAAATGCATTGACCTTTAGCTCTGTTTATACAAAAATAATAAAAAAAAAAAGTGTGAAAACCAACACTTACAATGTCACACAGTGTCAGGTCAGTTTAAACCCAAAGCCCACTTCTGGACAAGAAAGAAGGAGTAATCAGGGTACAGAGTTTAGATATCTAAGAAATTAATGGGATCACAATTCTGCTTTTCTGGGGAGCCGGTGAGCTGGAAAATGGGACAAGTGATGGAGCCTGACGAGGTGACTCAGTATGTGGACTTAAAGAGAATACAATGACTTCATGCAGATGTTCTGATATATTTGATTCCACATCAGTGTTTGTGTTTTAAAGCATTACGGTAACACTAAACCAGTTTAACATCAGGTGGTAGGATATCATGAGACTTTCATCCTATTTAAAACAAGCCAATAGGTCAAACCAGTATCACAGCTGAGCGTGAAATATACACACCGGTCCACCAGAACAAAAGATAGCCACGCTTTGGGCTGTCTAGGCGTGAAAGTTACACACACATAAATGTCACACGACGAGGGTTCATGTGACAAAGGTACGGTAACCGAGGTATTAACACCGAGTACAAATGACAGTTCCTGCATATTGGGGACTGCCATGCAGGATGACGAGGTTGAGGACTGCCATGTGGGACAATTAACATTCAATTCCAGGAGATGACAATGTTGTTTTTGGGTTGTTGTTTTGCTTCCTAACCACAACCACGTTCTTTTTCCTAACCCCAACCATGTGTTTTTACTAAAAAAAAAATAAATGTTCCTGTAAATCACATGGCTGAAAGCATGCAGAAGGTTTCATTTTCGTCCACTACAGGAAAATGTGTAACTCACGCCTAGACAGCCCAAAGCATGGCTATCTTGATGTGTGTCCATTTCACGCTTTGCCATGATTCTGGGTTACATAGGTCATTTATACAAGCACTCTATTAAGGCACAGAACTATAACTATGTTTCATTGTGATAGTGCCGTCTAGTGGCCCTAATAAATATGATGGAAACAAATTAGAAGGCGAGGTGATGTAGGTATAGAGCCACAAGGAGAAACAATATTAGGTAAAAAAAAAAAAAAAATGCAGAACTTACCTCAACTGTATTTCCTTTTTTCTCTTGTATTATATCATTCCTTCTGTGAAGTTTTTTTAGTTGCTCAGTGACTGAAGTTGACAGAGATGCAGGACTTTGATAACTAGTGTGACAGTGTTCATTGAAAGGATTCATGCTGCAGGAGCGCTCTGGTGATGTTCCACTTCTGATGTAGATTCTCGGTAAAACTATTTTATAAAGGAACCTGAAGCTGGGGTTCCCACGGAAACCTCCAGGAGCCTAAAACAAGCTTCGAAAGGGATTTGGGATTATCATCCAAAATTAATCAAATTAATCCAAATCAAATTGCTAAATAAATAATTACTAAGCGGCGCCCAGAACAGCATGTATCAGCAATTTCTCGTCCTTACTGACAATACGACATGTTCGTAAGTGTCTTCAGAACACACGGCACACATATGGTTAGGGGTAGGGAAAAATAAATCCTAACTTCCAATTGGAAACAGAAAGCGAATAGTTGTATCTCATGTTATAATCCATCCATCCACCTCAACCTATGTAGAGTCTATGATAACATCAGTTGACTTCCTGCTTGGCACAAAAAAGTCACATTTACATAACATAACTAATTCTGTCACATGGAAAAAGTCTGTAAGAAAACTGTCTAGTTGGTGAAACAACATATTTCTGGAGATTTAAACCTTGGCAAGAGAATGTCCCCAAACCAGAGATTAGTATTCACTTTTCGCCCTGGACGGCAGCAGTGTTTCGTTCAGCGGAAGAAAGAAAAGCCAAATTGGTTTAATTTCTGCTGCATGTTGGCTACTTTAGGACATTTCATTCATTCATTAAATCACCCTCCAGGTTTATATCTCTCTTGGTAAAAAGGTTTCCCGAGCCTGTAGAGAATTATGAGAGAAGTCTAATGTCAGCTGCACTGCAAAAACTCCTCTATAACCTGAAGGTAACCTTCCAGAGACATTTTATCAGCATCATACAGATGTTCATGTTTGATTTGATGCTTTTTAACCTGCTTAACCCTTACTTTGTGCTCTCCAGTCTATGGTAAACTCAAATTCCTTCCCTCTGCAGTGACCCGGCTTCGTCTGCATTAATATTTCAAGTTGCCTAAAAACTTTAAATGGGAGTGAGGCGTGCCAGTCTTTAATTCCAACATGCTAAATAATTGATGCTGTTGGAATCTGATGCACTGCAGAGCTTCAGCAGCTTCTCCACTGGAGGAAATTTACATCCGCTTAACCACTGATCTACATTTCCCATCAGGCCTGGAGACTGCCTGCCAAATTCCTCACTAAACAGAGAGACACAGAGAGGTGTGGATGATGTGTTAATTCATTTTCGGTTTCCATTCTGTTTTTCAAAATGGATTATTCTTTCATTGAAAAAAAAACAGCCAAAATATAAATGATATCTGTTGAGGTCAGTGTGGGAAACAGCTCGAGGAGGCTAGCAATAACATAGTAATATTATATTTTAGTTGTATATGTCTTGCCAAAAACTGACTGGTGAGCCAAACTGTTGCACTGCGTTTTTGTTTTGTTTTTTTGCCATTTACAATGACTGTCCTGCTGACAGAAATACACTCTCATATTTGTTAAAATTTGCAATCCCCAGCTAGTCCAGCAAATTAATGAACCTTTTTTGATTTAACTATATAACTGAGACAAAGAAAGTCAGAAAATATTGACGGCCGGACTAATACATTGGTGGTTTGAGTCTTTTCATGAGATTTGTTGAGAGTCACTGCTGTACCCTTTAAAGCTGATGTAGGAGAGCAATCAACCAACACACAATAGCCCAGTAGTGAATTGAATCCAATGATTTTGATTGACAAAACAAAGGAGTCAATTTGATTGTTTTCAGCTCGTATTGTGAAGTCTTTATTAACTAAAGACATTTTTATCTGGTAGTGACGCTTTTTACAGTGGTGAAAAATGGCAATTTACCGCTGAAAAGTTTGGAATTATTTTTAAACAATTAGTCCTGGAGAGTAAGGAGTTTAAAAAAAGCCTCTCATTTTTAAAAGGATTGATGATCAGTTTTGCTACAGTGACATTTGTAACAGTTATTGACAGCTAGTGAATTCACTTTAGCTCTGCAAGTTGTTTGAAAAGTTTGCCCCCAGGCCAATTCACAATTATTTTCTTTCAGTCAGCTTAGATTGCAGTACAGTCATTAATTCTAACATGAAATCCTGATTCAGTACAGGGCATTGATCATCACTGTGTTCATCTCACTGCCCCTGAGAAAGGAATCACTAGCAAAAGGAAAGACAGAATAAAAATGCAGGAGTTAAGCCATCTTTGATACTTCTCAATTGCATCTCAAAACGTTGTGTATGGTAATACCATCAGGGCTGTCTTGTCCAACACATTTGATTTTGTCACAAGTTTTATTTATAGGCGAATAAATTAATTCTCTGTGCATTCCAATCCCCATACTACCATACTATTTAGTATGTCGGAAAAAGATTTAGTAACATAGTATGTTAAATACAGTGTGCCAAAAGTACCAGGATGTCTTACCACATCCGGACAGATTTTGCAGTATGCAGGCTAGCATGCTGATCTGCTTGATCTGACCCACAATCCTCTGCACGAAAGAAGATACTTCACATCAACTGAGCCACTGGGAGAGTTTGTGGCGATGATGCTAAAGGAAGAAGAAGGAGAAGAAGAGGCATTAAAAGGAAGCCTACTGGTTCCAAATCGCATCCATCCATGTCCCAATGGTATACATACTACATTCTTTGTCAGGTTAGTTGTAGTACATACTAAAAGTAGAACGAAAAAATATCTATCCGGAACACAGTTTCTGTATTTTTTTTGTCTCATTTGTAAAGCTCCAGAGGTGTTTTAATCTATCAGCATTGGGGCGCCGTTTTTTTTCTCCACTGGGGCAGAAAATATGAAATGCTTCAGGGAGTTTCAACAGGCTCTGAATCAAGACACAAACTCCTAAAGTGCTTCCATCACTCCAGGGACAAACTGGGTTTCACAGCTTTCTGTTGTGAATCCTGCCATGTGGGATGGAAAATGGCTTTCTGTCATTTTCTTTCTGCCATAAGAGCAGCAATAAAAGGACTGATGATGGCACACCTACTTAAACACTAATGACCATCCCCATTTAAAACCATATACTGAAAGATAGGCTCTGTGTATTCAGATAAAGGTGGGTACATAGTATTGTAGTAGTATATCCTTCAGTCATATGCCATTGTTACAGTATATTTTCTTCTGTTGTGGCTTGTTTTAGTCAGAATAATGACAACAAATAATAAAAAAAAAAACAGTATTATATTCTTTTTTTGAGGTTACGTTTAAGCAAAAATGATATTTCATGACCTTTACCTGAATCAGAGTCACATTTTGTTGATAGTTTTGGAGTTTAAGGAAACATGGCTCTCGTTCACTGAAGGTTTTCTTTTCTCCTTGAGATGCTGAATAAAATTAAACATTAATACAGACAATTCATAGGACACCGGATTTTTAAATGCACACATCTCTTAAAGGACCTTTTGTTTCTCAATACATAACAATCCGTACAGTTACAGTGTCACACCTAAGACACGTCTGTACTGTAGCCCAGGATAAATATAAACATATGCAAACAGACAAAACACAGGCAAATTCAAAACTTTAATTCAAATCATCATCAACTTGACCCTACAGTGGGTTTTAGTGTTGTATTATGTTTTGTGTATTCACATCAATTTTCGGTATGTTTTTTTGTTTCTGTATTTCATTGTGTTGCCACACTGACGTCATATTAGTTTGCTCATGTTTTTACTTTTTGCATGTTTACTAAAGTTGCCGTGTGTTAAGCTCTCCGGGTCACCGTACCACGGCTCCTCCCACTTGTTCAACAGGCTTCTGTTCTTTCACAGTGATCGTGAGTGACAGCTGGGAGGAACAAAGTCTGACTATCAATGAAAATCCCCCTTTTAACAGGAAGAAACCTCCAACAGGACCAGGCTCAGAGGTGGGCGGTGGCTGGGGTGGGGGGAGAGGAAGAGAAAAGAACAGCGTAGATATCCAAGACAATAAACTGTTGGTGGGGCAAGCAATCACAGACCAGAAACATACAGCTCCAGGGCCAGGAATACCTGCAAAAAAAAAGGCACAAACCTATGCAAGTAGGGAAAACTGCATAGTGAGATAACAAGCAATACGAAAAACGATGTGAGAAAGAAGGCTTAAAGTTAACGAGATGTCATGGTGGCATATACAGTACATGCATAGAGAGCTGCAACATGAACTCACTTAACCTCTGAGACACCCGGACAGGTTTCTCAGACAGAAGAACATTGTTTCCATGAGTTTAAATCAGGACCATCAACTCAGTCTGTCACCGGTCTGACAAGACACACTTCAGCAACTAAGATGAAATGTGATGTGATGTAAGTACTGGGAGACTTGACCTAAAATAAAACTCATTCCTTTGTCTCAGCAGTTTTTAAATCTATATTGCTGCATACATATGGAGCCAACCATTGCATACTATTAAATAAGTCCCAACTGTAGCCACAAAATCTGAAATAAAAACTCTCTTGAATTTTGACAAATGTATGTATCGACGATACTTTTTTCCGTCATAAAATTTGTTGAATAAAACAGTAAAACGCACAATATATCAGATGAATAATTATGTATTAAAATATATTGTATAATATATAGACTACCTTATTGTATGTATCCTCTCTAGTATTATGTTCTTTGATTTGCATTTAATACCATTTCATCATTTTATTCAAACATTTGATCAAGATTGTTGTTATTTAGCCATTCATAGAGTTCTTAAATGTTGGTCCAATAATCTGTTTACCTTAAAAATACTTTCAAATCAAAGGTTGGGCTGCTAGCCTCCCTATTTCTGCACATATAATGTATAATCTCCTGCCTTTCTGGACAATGCACAACACAGGTACAGCATCTGGCTAAAAGTACTATAATTCATTTAATACCATGATTTGCTTTTTTCTAAAATGGACCCGGCTACAGGATATTCCCACCATCAGAAGAGAAACACCAAGAAAAACAGATTAATACCCACATGTACTGCATAAATACCCTCTGAGCCACCCACAGACAATTACAGTATAATTACAGAGCTCATTATTTGTCTCTGCAGGAGACTCAGATGTTTTTTCTTCTGTTAAAAGAACATTTTAAAATCAGCAGCTGGAACGAGATGGAAAAACCTGCCGACTGTTCATTAATAACTTCCAATCAGCAAGTAGGTCGGCAACATCGGAGGCATGTGAAGGAGGGTCAGAGGTCACAGCTGTATGAAAGAGAACTACAGGAAAATGTAGAAAAAAAAGAGGCAGGCTTAAATGAACACTGGAGTTTTGCGATGACCTTTAGCGCTGTGGAGAAAGGTGTCACAATTCCACATGAATTAGGACCCAAATGCCCAAGTAGCCGGGTTAAACAAACAGAAAACAATTTCACTGAGAATTCAGTAAATAAAGTAAACAAAATCAAAAAACAAAGTAAAGCTGAGTCGCAAATTAAACAAAGTCTAAAGCACATAAATACTCAATATCAAAACATAAATCCATGAAAACTCAGAACCAAACTATGAATGATTGACTTGGAATTCTTATTTGAAAATCCAGCAAACAGTGATTTCAGAAAAGGAGTTTACATACCAGCTTGGAAGACTGGTGACTGCACACTGTGTTCCAAATGGTGTACATACTAACACTCACTATTTTTAGTGAATAAGTATGTGTTCACACTGTCAAGTACGAAAACCTCCAATGTACTACAAGTATGAGGATGGTGTACTCGAAATTGTCCACAAATATATGGAATGATGGACATTTTTCACCCTCAACGGTCAGCATTATGGTGACACAGCAGAAAGCCACTTTTGGATAGAAGCCAGCAGTATGTTTATAGTGCATGTTAAACAGAGGTCGCAGAAATAAAATAAATTAAAAAAATATATATAAAAAAAACTGTTTCTGGGTAAAATAATCCAAGCTGGCAGATATGTTGACACGTGATGCATTTTTATGTGATAATTATTTCTGGTAAGTGTACAACGGCAGTGTGCAATTTAAGACAACACAGCCATGTTAAAATTGAAGTACTACACAACTAAATGAAACATGTAACAGCACCCTGTGTGTTAGTGTACTAAGGGAAGTTTGCTATTATGAACACATCAAAAGACTGGAAACCTTAGATGGGGGAGGACGTGACACAAGGAGGCAGAAAGATATGAACAAGATATGTAACAAGGTTTTATTTATTTTTTGTTGACGTGCACCTGCATGTAGTTGACACTATACAGCTTTACTACTCCAATAAAAGACAGCTTTTTGCTGTAACATCCTAAGAAATGCAGCAATGGAGAAAAGAAAGAAACTGGAGCATGGATGTAAACAGGACAGGGCTTCAAATTTAAAAAAAAAATAAAATGTGTTTCGCAAAACGATTTATGAGGAAGGAACTGCATTTAACATATTTGTTTGATCTCAATGATGCTTGGTGAGAAACACAGAATAGCCATTGACAAGAAAACTATACAGACACAGTATCATTGTATCATTGTATCATTGTATCATTGTATCACCCTAAATTACCTGTCAGGTACGACAGCATACTGCTGCTGTGATGACAACATTTTTTCTCGAGTTTAATGAGATATTCTGGTTCAGTGAAAAAACAAGTTTTGTCATATTCAGTGTGAGAGAAAGTGACACTGTAATGCGTTGGAGACATTGGAGGAACAACAAAAAAAGTCATCATTACATAAAAAGTGTCATTATAATTTGCAGTGGTACCAGTAGGATCTCATCTCAATGTACGAACACAATTTACCTGCTGGATACGTAGATACATGTTTACTATTGCTATTTACTATGTCGAGTACTTAGCCCTGTTATATAGCTCATCTCTCTAATTGGCTCTTTACTATCTGCAGGTATTAACCACAGTCTCAGACTCATACTTGCTGCGTCACATTTGCTTTTGGCATTTTACACGGTTGCTGCAAGAAGTGTGACAGGTAAACTGTATATTCCATCATCCCACATTGTACACTTATGGTTTTGAGTCACAGCCTTTTTCTATGTAGACCATCTGAATTAGTTTTTATTGAAACGTTCCAAAACTACATGCTTGATCAAAAATATAGATACAAAACTAGAATATGAAAATATATAATTAGCCTGAGATGCTATTTGTTTTATGCATGGATGTTAAGCTTGGTTTTATTAAGTTTTTCAGGAGAAATTAAATTAAAAATCCATCCAATCGGATAAATTGTCCAATCAGAGCTTCACTGTCCTTGAGGAGCAGCAGGACTTAGACTGTCCTCTCACTTCTCAGTGAAAAGTAATAATTTCCTTTGTGTCAGTTGCAGGCGCCGTAATTATTTTGACACTCCAAAGTGAATTCCCTTCTTTTGTCTGGCTCTGGCTTTTTCTCCATCCGAAGACTTATTGAAGTGTCACTCTTAGAGGTGGCACTGCCCATTTATTTTTCCATTATTGCGAGTGATAAATATTTGGCTGTTGCTCTAGCGTTAAAGTGTCACTTGAAAGTCACAGAAAGTGAAGGAAACATACTGCCAAACACTTTACAGTTTGTTTTATCTGACAAATTTAAAATCTCAAATTGCAGTCATTTCAGCACACCTGATGCACAGCGTTATCTGCATTTACCATTATGTTTCATCACAAAACGCACACGGTCTTGTTTTTATTTGGTCAAATTTGAATGGTCTCATTTACTTCTAAACACTTAATTGAGATGTGTAATTTCTGCAACAAAATGCCTCTTTATTATTTTTTTGTCTGAAACAGCAGTGGTAATACCCACTTGATGCTGCTAAAATTAAAGTTGTCCTTCCAACTTTTTCTTACAAATTAAAAGGTTAATCTAATTGGCTATATTGTAAAGCATTCAGCTCACAGAAGGTAATTGCAGCTGTTTGGCTGCGTGATGAGATGGCCTGCTGGTTTATTGGTTAGCTATTTATTTGATGTGTTTCTCAGTTGGTTGGCTGCTTGGTTGGATTGTTAGTTAGTTGCCTGGTTATATGGCCGGACGTTTGGCTTCTTAGGTAGCTGGTTGGTTGGAAGTTGTTTTTATTGGTTAGTTAAAGGGTGAGCTGGTTGCTTTGGTTACTGATTTGTCAACAAGTTGGTTGGTCGACTGGCTGGCTTGTGGGTTGTTTTGCTTGTTGCTAGCTGTAATGTCCCACAGCAGGTTAGTAGACAGAATGAACACAATCATGTTGGTAGCCTCACGCTGCTGCACGCCTACGGTATGATAATTAAACCTCCAAATATGAACACCTTGCTGTCTGAATAGAAAATGAAAAGCTCAACTAAACTTGAGCTTTGATTGAGGTGAAATTGTTTGGCTCATGCAGCATACAGTATGTCTCTGATTTCAGGGGACGTGTTCACAAAGATTCCTCGGACTAAAAGTTACTCCTAGTGACAAAATTTTAAGAAAACTCTTACAATTGTGACGTTTTCTAAGAATTCCCCTTAAAAGTTAAGAGTAGATCCTTGTAAAGACAAAAGGTATTCACAAAGCATCTTAGCCCTTAAGAGAGGTCCGAAGGTGGAAAAAGGTTTGGAGCAGGGAAGGAGGACTTTTAAGAATTTCTTAAGCAGCGGAGAAAATTGCGGAAACTTTCTTTAAACACTGAAGGACGGCACGCTAATGAAACGCTACAACTTATATCATGCAGGAATGATGTTTGTGGTCGATCTCATTTAAGACGCTCACCTCTCCAACTCAACACAACAACGGCAGAAAGGAAAGTGATCGCAGCGTGAAGATATTTGGTGACTTTGGAAACTTTATTTCTACGGGATGTCACTGTCCATTCTGTGCCCATTACCACCCAATTACAGGATGAGTCATACCTAGTAACGGGGTCAACCACACCTCCTCACTAAGATAACGGTTTCTGTCCTTTGCTCGCTCAGAGTTGCTCTGAGAAGTTTCCTAGTACACTCCTAAGTTACGACTCCCTATGTTTAGGCTAAGTTAGGAGCTCTCTGAGAGGATTCTAAGAAAGTTGGTGAATATGGCATCAGGTCTTTTAAAACCTTTATGGTCAGACATTCATTGTACTATCCCCATGACATTTGACATATTGCAAAGTTTCACTCACTGTTATTTATTATGGAACCATCACCGTCTTACATACAGACATGCATCTGGATATACATATGTTAGGATAACTGCTTGATGGCAGCCACAGGATAAATAACAGCTGTGCACCCGAACATTCAAAGAGTAAGTCATCAACAGTTTGGTGTGTGGCTGTCGAGTGTTGTGATATTTATCCCTCTTACAGTTGCTGATGGTTGTCAGGGCCGATGAAGCAGATTAGATGAAGGTTGAGGACTTGAAAAGGAGGTTTTTCTTCTGACTTATCGCCGCTCATGACAAAATTGTATTTACAAAGAGGTGCATTTGATTTTAATGCACACAGACAAGACGATGGGTTTCACCCGCTCCTGTTTTAGTGAGAATTGACGTCTGAAGCCAACAATGTTGGATGACAGCACGAGACGGCCGATGTGTAACAGCTGAGCTAAAGGCCCCTGTGAAGCTTTGCGTCTCATCTGCACTGACAGATTCAGGACGGCAACATCGCAGCGTATCGTAATCTGCATCAGTAATACGCAGAACAAAACAACATCAGCTGCACGTGTTATTTCGGTCTTGAAGTGTTCAGGTTCTGAATAAGCATGTTACATAATCTGAATTTGCCACTTATGATAAATGTACAGGAGATCAAGTCAGTGATGTTGTCCAGAGACACCAATAACAATCTCATTAGTTTCTTGCTGTTATTTGTCCTCTATGATAAGGTAATTATCTTTGCGTTTAAGACAAGCAAAATGAATAATTCCAAGATCTCACCTGGACCAGTTGTGACAAGCATTTTGCACATTTTATAAACTATTGTTTAATAGACAAAACACTTCATCCATTAATCAATGCAAACTTTGGCGGATTTAGGCAATTGTTTAGGTCTTAGGTATTTTTGTTTGAAGCAATATTTCAGTATTTTGTCACCCATGTCTTGTTTTTGTCTTTATGGGTTTTCAATTTGTTTGGCTGACTATAATAGCCGTAGCAATGATCTCTTGTGAGGCTTCTTTTTCCCTCCGGTCCTATGGTGCTACATGTGGTAGTTGTGACGTGTGGTGATCTGATGGGTGTTTGTGTTTTTTAGCTCTTAAATTAAGGGGTAGCTACTTCTTATCCTAATTTGTATTGTTCAGCTTTCGATGATTTCTGTTAACATTAGTTATATTTGTGCTAACCCCTTTTTGGCACTTGCTTTTATTAAGTTTGCTTTAGTTTGTTCAGGATTGCTTTAGGACCAGTGGAAGCGAGGGCATCCAGACGGTGGAGAGTTGGGGTGATAGGGCTTCTTACCTGCTCTTTACACTCCCATAGTCGAGTGGTTAGTGGTAATTTTTATTTTTTTTATTTTTGCACTTCCTTCACAATATTTGCATGCTTTTCCCATAATTTTGTTGTGTGTGTGCAAAGGCACAGGAGCACGGTGAGTGCTATGTCCCAGCACCAATTCTCCTGTCTCACTATTCATGGTTGTGGTTTAATTATCCTTAGCACTCCATTTCCATGACTGAAATATGGGTTTTTATGCTGTAGTTTTAAAACAAGTTAGATTTAGTGTATATATATATATACATATATATATATATATATATATATTTATTTTTACAACTCGTTACATTCGAATAATAGATAACCAAATAACTAACCAAGATGAAATTGTAATTGTGAGAGAATTCCTTGTCTCTGTCCATTATTCACCATCATCTGTAATAACCTGTGGCTTTTAAAATGGGAGGAATTGAGAAGTAAAAGGGGTTGTGTCTCCTTAAAATACAGATTAAAGAAATTAAGTCCTGGCTTTGGAGCGGCGGTTTTCACATAAACTTACAAATAAATGTGGTGGAGTAGAGCGTATGATATTTCTTTCTGAAATGTCATGGAGTGGAAGTATAAAGTAGCATCAAAATGGAAATATTTGGAGTACAAGTACCTTAAAATTGCACTCAAGTAACATACTTGAGTTAATGAACTTCCGACCACTGCCAAAAGACCAGGTTGCTATGTAGGAGTGTTTCAGGGCTGAAAGCTCATGTTCACTTTGACATGAAACATAGTTTAATGTTTTTACTTTGTTTTGTTTGGGTATTTTTTTTTAAACAATTTTGAAATGGAAGTTAAATTTGCTGTAAGCACTTCTGTTTTCTATGTATGACTGAATGCACTGAAAACTGTCTCTGGGAAGTTTTTGAGGTTTAAAGAGTGTCTTTGTTTCTCAGCAGTTTATGGACTTTTGCATGTATCATGTCTTTGCAAGTTTCCTTTCTGACACAAATTGCAGCAAATGACACTAACCATTTCAAAGTGGCCTGCTTTAACTCAGTGGAGTAACAAGGTGGTGATTGGCCCAGGTGCAAAGAATTTTCTTCCCATGCCCAAAATCTAAGCAAAAAAAGGCAACTCAGTCTCACCACAGAGTTTTACAATGCAACTCCCGCCTTTGATCAGTTTTAGCCACTGTCCATGGTGCTAATTAAGGCCCACCGAAATGCCAATTTTATCATCGCTAATCCAACAGCCCTCTTTGGGCTCAAACCACCACAGCCTTCTCAAACTATCAAATGTTCAAATATTTTACACCATATGTCGATAAGCTAAGAACAAGCCTATGCTTCTAACGTCTTATCATTCGCAGAGTTTCTTGCTGAAAGTTTGAACTGTTGACAAAAAAAAGGACGTCGCCACATTGACACAAGTTATCACAAATGACAGGGCAGAAGGTCATTGGACAAACCAATTATCATTTCACAGCATGTCTTTTTCATTTATAACTCTTGAAAATAAAGAAAATATCAGAATAAGCCTCAGTGATGGGTGAAAATTATATTTATTATTTTAAACATGCAGTTTTGGAACATTTTAAAAGGACGAAGTCAAGACAAATATTGATACATTAAATAAGTTACGACTCAAAACATAAGTGAATATGGTAGTAGGGTGGTACACAAGTTCAAGAAGTGCCTGAGCAACAAATACGGTCTTGAATAACAATGGTGGTCCATCGTGAATCAGAGGACCGTCGCAATGGCCCAGAGGCTCTCGGTGAGTTGGCCGTCGCTGCGTCAGCGAGCGCTCGTGTGGATATGTGGACCAATCTATACCTGCCTGTTGCTTTTAGAGCACCTACATGCACCTGCCCCCGTTGACTCACACAGTAAGTTTGGCTCACATCTTTCTGCGATCCCACAGTTTGAAAATGTAGTTGACCGCTCTATATAAATTATACACAAACCTGGCAGCAGTAGAAATATGTTTTAAGCTACATCAAGAATATTGTATGCATTGATCAAAATTGCTGGGCATCTATTCCTTCAGATATGCTTGATTTGTGTGGAGCAGACATACAGAAAGTGCCACCTGGTGTACAGATATTATAATATTTTAGCCTTAATTCAGAGACTATCCTACCATAAAAAAAAAAATTAACCCATAAGTCAACTGAGCAAGCAACTTATTGCGCATTGTTATGGTTTCATTATGTCAGGACTCTATAGTGGCCACAGTAATTACAATAGGTTGCTGTTTGATCTGGTTGGTTGCTGTCCTTAGAAACACCTCTCCTTCTCACAGCTTTGTATTTACATTTTAAGTCACTTTTCAGAAAAAATAAAGAGATAGAGTATATTTAGCAGCTCAAATCCTGATGTAGGCCTGTGAACAGAACAATATACTGATTGTATTTTCTGTTTGAGGGTGTAACAGCAGAGAGTTGGTGTCATCTTACCTGGGCTACCCCTGATCCTCTACAGGATTTCTGCAAAATCACAAGAGCATTTCTTTGTTGAATCTGTTTAGGTGTTACTCATCGCACTTATCTGCCCGCAACATGTGTTCTTCCAGGCTCCTGCCTCATTCTGAATGCATTACACCAAAAACATTCATCCCCTGTCAAACAGTACACCTGTACGCCCAGATACACTTCAGTGATTCTTTTCTATCCCTGCTGTCCTATTTACATTCCCCGCATTGCCTGTCTGCCGAGAAAGGAAAACAAGCTGCTAGAGGGAATGCAGCCCAGAATTATTTAGTTTTTTTCTGTTGGCTACACACGCAATATGACTGTGGTGGAATGCTGAGAAATAAAGCAGGTGGCTGGTCTGCTACTAAGCCTGATGAGAGTTTCTTGCCTGGTGGACAGTTTGAATAATTTCCTATGAACTGTGTTTCTTATCATCAGAAAGTCAAGGGGCCTTTTGATTTTACTTGCGGAACCATATGGCCTGAGTCACAGATACTACAACACATGGGTCATATGGAGGCTGCTCACACCCTGCGTTAAGCCTCCTGGGTGATCCCAAGTGACCACGAGTTCTCACACTTTTCCACATGTATCTTGTTGGGTGACCCCACTGTGATCGGATCTCACTTCCCGCTCTGTATATAAAATGAACACTTACATCACGGAAATGTACAAGTAAATAAGAACATGAACAGGTACAGAAATGGGAAGAGAGGAGTAGAAGCATGAGGTTTTCGATAAAATGAGACATCTGTGCTAAATGGACCCTCATTTTGATGCGTTTATCTTTCAGAAATGTATGACATAGCCAATTTCACGTGAATAAATTAACTGTGTTTCTTGGCATAATGCATAAAGCCTTCCAAGACTAAATACCAAGAGGTTTACCTGTTCTTGTCACAGATACTGAATAATGGAAACGTGGGCGACCCGATAACCTAGTGGTGGGGACGTATGCTGCCTCGGTGCAAATTCTGTCCGCCTGGTGAAATTCCCAGCTGGTCCCACATTTACTGCCCACCATTTACTTGCTGTCTTTCAACATATTTCCTGTCTGTCTTCGCACCACTATGTGAATAAAAGCAAAAAAATAATACAAGCTAAATATCTAAATCCCTGCTATAGAGTGTTCTCAGCTTTCTGTCGCAGGTTTTTCATGTTTCAGGATTAGATTGACCTCAGGGAAACATATTACCTTCAGTTTTATCTGGAGCATCTCTGAGGAAGAGTCTGAGGAAGTCTAAATCAATAAGACAATGATGTGGAAAAGAAATGAAAGTGAGTGTCCTTGTTTCGTTATGAGGAAGGTTATCTTAATCAGTGTCTGTCGGGGAGAGTTTGTTAGCGGGTTCGGGAAAGTGAATGCATCCCTGATGAGTTACTGATTGGTTAGCATGGGAGCCAGATTGAAACAAAGGAGACGGTTGTAGACTTCAGAAGGACACACGCCACTGCTCGTCTTCTCTTCCGAAGGTGCGGCCGTATAAATGGTCACCTCACTGAAATTCTTGGGACTGAACATTTCAAATAATCTCACATAAAGAGAGAAATGAAGGCCTACCAATTCTTCTGTTTCCTAAAGAGACTGAAGAGACCTGGAGCCGGCAGCCCAGCACTCAACTCCTTCTACAGGTGTATAAATAGTGAGGACTCTATCGTTCTGCATCACAGTCTGGTACAATAGCTGCTCAGCTGCAAACAGGAAGACAGCGGGTGGTGAAGACCGCCCAAGGGTTTATTGACAGACGTCTTCCCCACATCACGGACAATTACACTGGCAGGTGCAGGAAAAGGGCCTCGTACAACACGAAGGGCTCCAACCACCCTGCATGTGGAGCTGTCTTCATTCAAACCCTCCTTCTGTGTTACACCTGTAATGCAGGTGCAGCGTCGTTATGCTGCTATGACAGTATGACACTAAAAGAGGCTTTTTCGTCACCTGTATTTATTAGTCCTTTCAGGAAATAATGATTGCAATAATTCATGCAAATTTTAAATGTCAAACCTGTTTGCGAGAGCTTGCAATTGTAAAATTCCCATTATTTCTCTGCAGTGCCCAATAGAAAGTCGGCTGAAAGGGGTCCTTTTCAAACAATTCTTGCTTCGTCGCCATATATACATTCTAATTAGAAGTTAGGAAGGCACTTAGATATGGTCTTACTGTAACATGACAATCTGTAACATGACAATTAGGCAACTTATTATCGCTCTTCCTTGCGTCAGTATAATCATACAGTATGTGATTGAAGTTTTACACACCCATGCAATTGTAAGGCATTGTACTTTGTTTTTGCCCATATAGGATTTGTTAAATTAATGTTATTCAAAACTTATGAAAAGCATTAATTTTTACAAAAGACGTAACCTTTTTTTTTTTTTTTTACTGCAACCACAGACTTTCTGTTTTGTAAACTATGACATTTTTATGACTCATAAAAGCCCATTTGTTTAAGTTCAGAAAAATAAGATGAGAGCTAAAATACTCCATGCTATTTATTTGATATACAGCATGCCTATTATCATAGGAAGTGATTACATATGACTATTTTTTTTATGAGCAGGTGGTTAAAAGAAATTATATTTTTTTACTTCACTTGCAACTTTTGCCAATTCCCATAATTTACAATTTAAAAGAAAAAAAAAAATCACATAAAACTCAGCAAATTGCAATGCAATCTTTGAGAAATGCTACTGCAAAATCAAAATGTTTTTAATGGAGCGACTAGTTTATTCTTATTAGATGAAGACATAAGAATACCAATGCTTGTGTGGTGGGGAATGTTTCCCTTTTTCAGGTGAACAGTCAGGTGTAGTGGTGTTGAATGCAGCTTGAGGGACCTGCTGTCCTTTGTTCTACCTCTTTGCTCTCCTGTGGCTCATAGTGTTGGAGTGTCAGGTTGCGATAATCCCTCTTAATGCCAAAGTGTAAATTGCATACTTGGTATCGATCTGTTGTAACTTTGTTTGATAAGTGGCTGAGATTGTTGGACACTTCATGGTTGTTTCGCCATCTTGACACTGTTAAACTCCGACATGTGTTTTAGTTGGCAGTATGGTGGTCCTAGTTTAACTCATCGGGTGTGCCTGCTGCTATTTTGTTTACCCTGGTTCTGTTTTGCTTTTTTGCTGTTTTGCTTTACTGTTTGGCTATATTGTTTGTTTGTTTTTCCATCATTGTTTTGTTTGGCTTCACTGCTTTGCATTGCTGTTTTTGTTTTGCTGTTTTTGGTTCTGTGACTGTTTAGTTTACCTTTACGGTTCTTCTGAGTTGTCCTTAGTTTTTTCCTTATTTTGTAGTTGTGGTGGCGGGGCGTGGTTTGGCTCAGCTGCAGGAGGGGCTGATTGGGGGAGTGGCTCAGGGAACAGTGCCTGGAAGAGGCTTAATTGGCCTCAGCTGAAACTGATCCCTGATTGTCCCTCTCTGGCTTGATAAAAGGGAGTAGCAGGACACCAGACACAAGGAAGGACACGGAGTAGCAGGATGGCTGCGAGACAGACAAGGGATGCAGAAATTGTGTATGTATGCAGCGTATGTTTGTGGTGGAATAAACACCTTGGAAACCACACTTCCGCTGACTATTGTCGTTCGCGCTGGGAGAAACCACCCGCGGTAGGAAAATGCTTGCCACAGTAGTTAAACCAACTGGGTTGTGTATTTGTTTATTTTGGAATAACTTGTTTAGTTTCTTCTTTTATGGAAACTGTGTGCCATATTGTAGGGAGAGTAGGCACCAGTGGCGAGGTCCCTGCGCTTATGCGCTTGTGTGTGTCTGAAGTACAAGGACGCCTTTTTTAAGTAGCACACCGGTCTACCATGAGGATTGCTGTGTTGCACCCTGAAGGTGAGTGTGTGGTGGCACTCCTCAGCATAGACTACCTCTCTCAAGTGGCCTGAGTTACTTCAATTTAGTTTTAATTTATGTTGGACTGAGGGTTTAAGGTATATTTTAGATTAATGTTAAGTCTTTCTTTTAACCCTAATGGAAATAAAAACATACTTTTCATTCCCTTATTGACTTTGTGGTTCTCCCTTTTTGTTTTTGTTTTTCCCTCCCCAGCAGCTGAAGTCCCTGCCAACTTGTTTATTTTGTTATTTCTATAAAACAATTGGTTTACTTTGGAGAAAGCATCTGTTCTCTCTCAGTAATGCGCCTGTGGGCCTCCATTAGCAATTTTCCAAAACAATACATAGTATTTCATGGGGTACAATTCCCCAGGTGGTGTTGTCTGTCATAATCTAAGTAGTTTGAGGAAAGCCAAGGAGCTGAGGACAATTGAATGAACAGAGCTCCGAAGTGGGAGGGTGCATGGCTGGTTTACCCATTTTGTATTTCCAGAAAAAAAATTATGAATATAATGAGCTACAATGGCACAGTTTTCATCATTTCACCTTGGGAGAAACAGTCAAGTTCTACTGCTAAATAGTTTACTTAGGAGCTTTGAACTTTTTGATGACGCCATATATTTTGTAATGACTATTAATTGCTTGAACTGATGATCAAACTCCTCCCACATCACCACTCTATTAGACTGTTAGATTTTGCTCTGAGTCACCATTGTCCCCTAGTACATGTTTTCTGGAAGGTTTAGTCAGGATATTAGCCTTATTATTACAGGTTAGTTTTTAAAAGTTAAGCCCATGTGTTCTGTTTGCTTCTGAAATCATATTGAGTCTTATTTGCCACTGACAGCTGAAGTCCTCGACAGTGTTCTCCGTCTGCAGCATTGAACTCCTAGTCACATCTCTAGACAGATGGAAAGGTAGAGGAAAAAAAACTAACCCACAGCTATTAACACTGATGGTGTCCTTGGTTCTTGTGCTGGTTTCTGTCTCCCACAATCCTCGGGGTATAATTGTGAATAAACACCTTAAAGAAAAATGCAGCATTTCCTTCACAGCCAAAGTTAACAGTAAATAATGCACCGTGTGCGTGACAGGATAGTATGTGGATCATTAATTTCAGAGCATCTCGGATGAGTCATCTGTGCTTGTAGGAGTTCTAGGGGGCCACAGCTAATTATAGCCTCTGTCCAGGAGGGGGATGATGAAGAGGAGGCTATTGAAGAGGGAGCGTGTGTTTGTGTTGGGCTGATTAGGTCTGTATTTGCAGGTGTGTTTCAGCAGGAGTGTGTTTGTGCGAGTCATGTGTATTCAGCACCTGTGTACATTTTTTGTTGCACTGCAAGTCATCTGCTGTGCACCGGCAAAAATATAAATATAGCACAAGCATTAATGTGCTATTTTACAGCAAGCTGCTAGGTTGGGCTAATTGCCCACATCAGCATGCTGATATGATAATGATGACTATGTTAATCAATCAATCTCATGGTGTTGCAACAGGAATAGTTAAAAGATCAACAAAGTCAGCAGGCTTCTTCCTCTGGGGACCATGAGCGTGTGGACCAGATTTCCAAGCAATCTCTCAAATAGCTGGTGAGATATCTGTCTCCACCGAAGTGATGGACAGACTGATCAAATGACAGGCTGGCACTACCATCTATGAAGCTATGCTAAAAAATCAGCACGGTAGCTTTTAATCACTGTTTACATGCACAAGGATCATGTTCTTTTCCCGTGTTCACACACGTAAACGTTATCTTTTACCTTGATCAGCAGATTCCTCTGTTGATTCAAATAATGTGATTATCAAGATTAAAGCTGCTTTGATACATTTTTTACATAAACAATGAATCCAATGATCCTGTAATTTTATGACCGTAAAGTTGTACTTTTTGTTTGAAAAATAATAAATTTGGCTGCAAGAGACCACACACACAATGTTTGCCAGATTAAGTACACCTGCTACTTTATACACATTATTATCTCCTGTGTTCAAAGAAGGTAAATTAAAGAAATTGTCACCAACAATGCAGTTTTCCTGAGCAAAGTGGAATAATTGGTATGTAAAATGCAATCATGTTATAATGCAATATAAAATAATATACTGTACAGTAAAATACACCAATTAGATCAATATTTAGAATGTGTATTACTGTATAAAATGCAATGAACCTATATAGATAAGAAAAACAATGACATAAGTTCCTGTAAACATCAGATGTAAAATATATGATCTGTCAATCCATTTTTGAAGAGACTATCCCAGCTGACTTTAGGTAAAGACGGGGTGCACCCTGGACTGTTTAACACAGAAAGACAGACAACCACGCATGCTCACATTCTCACTTACGGCCAATTGAGATGTTACCTAACACAAGTCTCGGCACTGTGGGAGGAAGCCGGAGTATCAGAAGAAAACCTATGCAGGCACAGGGATGTAGCATGTAAATTCCAAACAGAAAGGCTCCAACTGACCAGAGAGGTTCAAACCTAAAATGACAAATATGCATACAATAAAAATAAAATAGAATATGTTAAAAGTAAAGACTGATGTATCAACACACATACACACAAGCTAAATACACTAAACAAAAAAAACAAAATATATATATATATACCATTGACCTATACAGTGTAATATTTGTATAAAAAATTCAGAATATCTTTATATCTTTGAATAAAGTTGTAAGGAACATTTCTGTCTGAAATAAATCACAGCATTGATTGATGAAGCCAGCAGTGCTGAAATTAGTTAACACATGTAGCTGGGGAATAAAGTTACAATTAGTGGCTCAAGAGCCAGATACTTTTTTTTCAGGAGTTGGTGGAGGCCAAACCTGAGCTAAAAGAAAAGTAAAGATCAGATTTACATTGATCATGTAAAGACAAAATGCAACTCCAATAGGATGATCGTGTTTGTTCAGTGTCTGCCGGATGTGGAAGAAGGCTAACGTGTGAGCCACAACTACTTCATACGTTAACAGGATCTCAGACATTATATTTTTAGCTTGCTCTGCTTCCCCTACGTGGCCGAAAATCATTTAATGCAGCTTTAATTGACCGAGTTTGACATCTGAGAATAAAATTTGCTGAAGGTCTCGGATTTGTTCTCGACTTCGTGTGTAATACATCTGGACTGCTGCTGTGATGAAAAGTTGTCCCGCACATCTACACTTGACTCTAAGCTACTCCATTAATCCAACAGACACTTCAGGGATCAGTCCGACGTGTTTCTGCCGTCAGCCAGTAGAGAGACAAGCTGCTGCGTCTCTCCACTCTCTGCAGGCTAGTATGTGGTTGCATTTTAGAAAAAACTCAATTTGTTAAAACCATTTTCCATCGTGCTATTTAGAAATGGTGAACAGAGACGCCCATGAGATGCCCACAGCACATTTCCCATGCTAATCATCCATCTGATTTACATGTTAATATCACATGAGCGTCACAGTGAATGATCTGTGACCAGATTTATCTGAATATAAATATGTTCAATCTACCCCCTCCAACATGTGCAGAGGCATTATACTCAGAAAATGTCAGGCATCATTTTCTGTTCTTTTTTCTTTTTTCAAGTAGAAAATGCGCAGGGTGACAGTTTGGAGCGTTGATGGTGAGGCATAAATAGACAGGCTGTCATTTCAGGCACAAGCGTAGTTTTTTTTCTTTCTTTCTTTTTTATAACTTAGGAGGATTTGTTGTTTCTGGACAGTCTGAAGAGCAGGAAGTCACTCTGTGCTGCTTTTCATATGCCTGCAGTTTCACCACAGATGGTATTTTAGGTTCACGTAAAAACAAAATTTTTTTCCACAGTTGGCACAGGTCATAAATCAAGAGTGTGGAATGTAAAACTCGGCACTTTTTAGCATTGGGCACTTTGGGATTCATTTTTCCAGCTCCGTATTTTACTCCATATTCATTGCTCAGGCATATTTGCCAAAAAATAAATAAATAAAAGTTAAAATTTGTTGGTATTAAGCAAGACAATTTTATTTTTATTTGTTTTCATTTGCGACAAGAAGACTGTCACTCACGTTTTGTGTTAGCAAAGCAGAAAACAGCAACACAAATGTGAAATTTCTTTCTTCCACTTTTGCATTCTTTGAGCAGATGCATGTTGCTCAGTCTGAAAGGGAAAATCCAAGATCTTTCACTTCGCTTTCAGTCCATCAGAGCAATTGGAGGTTTCATTCAGAAAGTGATGGTTGAAAATGGGAGTAATTGGGAGGCTCGTATTTTCAGGAAGACAGAATAATGGTAGTGGGTGTGTAGAGGAAACCGTCGTGTTGATGCTTTGAGACATTTCCTAATCAGTACATAAACGCTTCTTTGAAATGTGCTACAATTGTCATGTTACCATCACCACATCGAACAGTTCACTAAAAGATTCCTCTTCTGATCAAATCTGTTTTGTTTGAGACTGTCCAGCTGTATTTAGAAATATTCAATCTGCATCTCCATGATTAAATCAGAAATGTGCACGAACCAGTGGTCACAAAACATATGTAAATGCAGGTGCTGATAATGATCAGCGATGCAATTTGGACTACTAACCTAAAAAAGGTTATTGTTTTTCTCTGCTCCTTGCTCTCGCTGTGCGCAACAGGAACACTCTTGGAACTTTTTGATGGATCCTCAAGTGTGCGGTAGAAGAGGTAGTAAGTAACTGCCATTGTTGTTGTGTTGGTATCTTAAAATGGTGGAAACTGTCTGAATTGTGAGGCTTTGTGCTTCGGACAATTAATTTGATTCAGAAAGGACCCGAATACGGTGGCAGAATTTTAACTTGGCCCATTTAGGCCCATGAATGTTAATGGGGTGCATTTCTCTTGTGTCTCTTGTGCAGTGCAGAAGCAAAAACATGACCCTTTTTAATAATTCATAATTAGCACACACTTAAATACAGACAATTTGAATCAGGGGTTACAGATTAGGAGCGAATGATTTGATCATCCTGAGGTAAGAAGTACATGCCTTATTTAAATATCTGACATCAAGGGTCTGCTGATTTCAATTTGAGCGTGTGGTGTCGTCAAGCCAGCATCTAAAGAGCTCTCTGGGGCATTCAGAATTTTTTTTTTTTTTTTTTTTTTTTTTTTTTTGTGGATTGCTTTGAATCCTCCAAATCATTTGAAATATATCATTTCCACTCTAAAAGAAAACACCCACAAGTGGCACAGAGTTCAAACAACCGGCAATTTGTCGGATCACCAAAGAGCAGACCGTTTGATGCAAAAGACGTCTCCAAGAACCCGAAAAATTTCAGCACAGGATCTGCACTTTACTCTTGGAACTGTTTGTGTCAAAATGCATGTGAAAGAGATTATTTCTGCTAAAAGGGGGAAACTGTGGCCAAGGGTGTACTTTCTGCTTTCAAAGAAGAACATTACATCCACTAATATTTCAATAAGGAGAGATCGTTAGGAGTGGAAAACGACTTATTGAAGTAATGACAGTTTGACTCAAAAGGTTTTGGCGGTTAGACTCCGGCAATGAGAGGTCGCTTCGTAGAGCGATGCCCCATGCGATGTGGGAGATAGGAGAGGATCCCCCGGAGCCAAGGAGAAAGACCTCCTACAGCATGAAGGAAAAACTCCCTTTTAACAGGAAGAAACGTCAGACAGGCTCAGAGGTGAGCGGTCATCTGCCTCGACTTCGAACGTCAGTGGAGATTCCCAGGAAAACCAGATGTATCAGGTGGTGATAGGGAGGAGGAGGATTGCACCTCGAGGTCTGAAATAAAGAAGGACAGAATTACTTCATGGCTAGTTTTATTGATCTATAGGGATGAGAAACTGGCTCAAAATCATGGGCAGAGAGATCATTGGGCAAATATGGTCACGACAAGATTATGAATGAGTGATTTGACAGTGTCAGAAAGCAGAAGTGACGCAGAAGATAGCACAGCAGGATTCATTCACGAAGGTGGAATTAAACCACGACACAAGGTTAGAGAGCTTCATTATAGAACTAACCTAGAAACGTATTTTTTTTGTTGATTAAATGATTTCAAAAATGTACAATTTTTCTTGTGTTCAAGTTTATCACCATTGTCTGCAGGCACTGTTTCAAAGAGGATCAAATGTTTTTCTCGTCCAAATATGTAAAAAAAAAAAAAGTCCAGAATTCCCATGGGATGTCCTACATTTTTCACATGACTGTATGTCTCTCACTTTGTACAGTATGCACTGTGGGAATATTGTATGACAGCAGTACAGCGAGCACCTGGTGTCTCAGAGCAGGTCATTCAGGGTGAGCAGTGAACTGTGAGCTGACCGATCTCCCAATCAAGACCACTGAACGTGTCGCTGCAGCACACCTGGGACTGAACCCACCTGCAGCCAATTAAAATCTCAAAAAGAAGCTGTGACCTCCCTTCAACACACACACACACACGCGCGCACGCACACCTCAGACCCTCAGAGCTATGAATCGATATCTGGGAGGATAAAAATAAACTTTGTTCATGCATCAGGATCCATCAGAGCTGACAAGAGGTGAAATCAGTCGACACCATGACGGGAAGCTTTTTGTGAAAAGGCAGGATAAAAAGGAATCAATAGTCATATTATTAATATAAGAGCTAATGAAGCCTGCAGCAGTTGCACTTCAATTATATATACAATAAATATTGATTCATGAAGATGACAGTATCTGAGCAGAATCCTGCTTTTATCAGCTGTCTGGAGGTGTTTAACTTTTAGCTGCTGCAAAAATGAGTAAAAAGGCAATCTCCACTGCTTTTAATATCCCATGTTTCCATATTGTCTTCAGTTTCCCACAGAGCCCTCTCCTATGACAACACACATAATCATATATCAGATAATCATCTATCAGATCATGTAATCTAGTTTATAAAAAAAAATTACCCTATTCTTTTAACAGTTTTATTTCCATGAATTGGCATTTCAGTATAAATGATGTATTAGTCCACCTGTGGTGATTCTTTTTGTATTGTAACTATACAACTCAATAATCACAACTAAATATGTTGATCGTACCACTTTTCAAATTATGTCAAAACTACTGTCAGTCCCACAGTCACTGTGATCTAGAATTATATAACAACTAGCACAGCCAACAGTGTTTCTGAACATTTATGCTTTTGTATCTTTCTAAAAGCAAAATTAGTATTTTTACACTTAAGCACGTGAATCATCCTTCATGTCTTCATGGGCTTATTTTCAGAAACATAGCAAACAAACCAAACATGTTCTAAACTAGTGTGGATTCTAATGTGATGTCTCTTAAGGAGCCTATTATATGATATAATGATATAACAAATGATATAATTTTGCTGGATGAACAAAAATCCATGGTATGGAATTCTTAGAGGAATTTTAAGCCTTACATAATGACTTCCATGTGTCAACAGAGGAGGAAGTTGACATCACATCTGAGAACTTGTTGGTGTCTGTCACTTGGGGCTGACAGCTTCTCACCACTGGGGTTCAGCAGTCCTACACTGTCAAGTTTTGTGAGCGGGGGCCAGAGACATGCCAGATCTCCTGCGTCTCAACATGCAGCCTCCGTCCATCTCTCCCAACAGGCATCGATGATGAGGTAGAGTTTAACATATTAACACTGTCAGTAACATTATACAGAAGGACCGCAGGGACCAGACTTCCCACAGCACAAATCTCATGTGCACCTTAATGACAGGCACACAGGGTCGGTAAAACTTTGTGGAGTTTTGAAGATTCAATCCAATTCAATTTTTTTTTTTTTATTGCACCAAATCACAACACGGGTTATTTCATGGCACTTAAATGCCGTAAATAAAGTCCTTACAGCAGAGCTTTACATCATACAGAGGAACACAACAATTTAACAATTCACACATAAGCGAGGAGGGAAAAACTCCCCTTTAAGGGAGAGAAACCTCCAACAGAGGGAATAAAAAACTACCTTTTAACAGAAAGAAACCTCTGACAGAACCAGGCTCAGAGGTGGGCCACCTGCCTCGACCGGTTGGCGTGAGGCCCACCAATGTGGCAACAAACTCTCGATTTGTCCTTCTATGAGCTATCGCTACATAGTCACACCTGTTTACTTACCAGTCAAGAAGAAGCATTGCAAAGTTCATCATTACACTTCATTCTTTCACTCCCCAAAAGCTTTGCTCCAGTGATTGAAAGCAAAACTAAATGCTAACTGTTGTTTTGCTTCCAATTTGCCATAAATTTCAGCCACTGAAATGATGTTGTTTGTTATAATGAATTGTTCCATTCATCTTAACAAGGTTAGAATATGCTAAATCCTCTTCCTCTCATGTTGGACTGCAGGCAGACTGGATACTGTGATTTTGTTCCACAATTTGTCCCATATTGTGGATTGTGATTGTGATTATTGAGTTGTATCTTAAAATTGCCAAATGTTGTGATAAAATTGTAAAGTTGGCAAAGTTGTTTCCTTCCTGCTCACTGTGACTGTTTAAATACAACAAAACTCTTAGTCTTTTCATACGTTTCTGTTATATGTTGATTTAAAACTGCTGTACTGTGTTATCATCTATACTGACATTTGAAATGATGGATTACAGACAAGGTAAATAAAGACAATCATTTGTTTGGTTGTTTAATGCCTGACAAAAGGCAAAATACTACTACATGATTGGTTTGCTGTCAATCAAATAAATGCGACTGTAAATGACGGGACAACCCAAATGAAGAAGGTATGAGGAGTGAAATTTCATAGCACAAAGCTGGTGACAGACTTAGAGCACAGTTGCTAATATATGCCATTTAAAATGGATGTTCATTAATTTGAAGGGGCAGATTCCTGTTGAAACAATGTTTCTTCTGGTACAGCTCTGGACCTTGAGTCAAACTGTAACGGAGCCCTGTGCCTCCTGTCGATATTAATCACATAAAGTGTGATGGTTTTCAACATTCTGCCATTTCAGTATAAAACTAATTAGTGTTCCCTTGGTGTTTTATAACAATTATAGTCTATTTGAATTGATCTGCGGTCCCCCCTCTTCCTATGAGAAGAACACAGATCTGTTAAAACAATGTAAACTTTTCAGAGAGTAATTGGCCCCGGAGCCACCTACAGCCGCTGGATGAAAGTGCTTAGTAATGAAGAAAACCTACATTGTGTCTGTCAAAGGGCCAATTAAGCTGATGGTGCAGAATTTCCCATCGGTGTCAGAACTGATTTACCAGTGATAAGATCTGGAGAGGAGGAACCTGCTGGAGTCTCTATTATCTGTCAGAGAAGATACTGATGACTGAGCTTGGCCAATAAAAACCCTTTGTCTGTCACTGAGAGAGTGACTGAGTGATCAAAGTTACACTATTGATCAACTGAACTGAAATTACACCACTGAACACCTGAATGACGTGCCCTTTCCTGTGCCTAAATTAAAAGCTCATCTCCTTTCATCTTTGTAAGCACTTAGCCCAGTACCAGTAGGTCCACAGAGAGAAATAGGGAAAGCAGAGAGAAACCCCGACGTCCCAGTGTCCTCGACGTCTTCCAAGCTTCACCCAGGCCAACTAGATGATATCATGTTTCAGGCAGTTTGTGGGCTGGCTTCAAAGTCTCGTTCCAGTTGGCTGTTCCTGGTAGACCTCCAACAGGACGTGGCCAGAGGTCATCCTAATCAGGCGCACCAAACCACTTCAACTGGTTCCTCTCAATATGGAGGAGTAAGAGCTCTACTTTGAGTTCTTCCTGGATGACTTGAACCATTCAAGGAGAGTGGTGGCAGTCACGATGCGAGAAAACTAATGTCAGCTGCTTGTAGCCACGATCTTCTCCTTTCTGGTATTACTCAGGTTTCGTGACATAGGAACACTAAGTGTAGGGATGTAACCATTATTTAATTGTTGTGTCTTGGTGAACCCCTGCTGCTGCTGGGAATGAAGTCCAAGGACTGGTGACTGGGGGAAGCTGGATGTCAGGGTGAGTTACTGAGGAAGGTTACAGGGGTCCTCCAGCAAGCCGGTGTGGTGAAGCAGTCACCGAGCTGATGAACAGGTGGGTGGCCGACTCAGGAGGTGAGGATATAAGAGAGGAGACGCTAAAGAGTCTCAGGTGAGTAAGTAGGCACAGGCAGGTTGGTAGCCTTGGGTGTCTAAGAGCTAACGGGCTAGCAGGAAGGTGCAGCAGGAATCCTCAGGGAGACTTTCAGGACAACAACGGACGGACGGCTGACAAAACTCTGACTTGAGGCAATGCAGAGAGAACAGGAGTCAGGTACAAAGATACGTTTCAGGCCTGGACAAGTAGTTCTTCTAGGTGATCTGAGTCATGGTACCGCGAGGCTAACAGAATGATCTGATGAAGGTGGAAAGTGAAAGACCAGGGGTTTATATACTGCTCACAGGTGATTGGTGGAAATGCAGTGCAGCTGTGTCAGCTGTCCGGAGGAGTCAACCAAGGAGGAGCCTGCAGGAAGTAAACACCAACAACCCACGGCCATAAAAAAACAGACCAACACAGGCACCACATATGGACAATGGGAAAACACCATTTTGTGATTTGAATTAGATAACAATAAATGACACGGCTACGGACCGGAACAGTTCCTACTGTTCCCGTATAGATGTCCTCTGTGACTCCTTTATTTAGAGCAGTCAATCACAGATGTCAGGCATGTTGACAAACATCCTTTTTATATCATCAAATAACTAATTAGAATCAGCCTTTTTAGAAAAATGAATACCTGAACCAAAATCATCGTGATAAGAAGTACTTAACATAAGTTTGATTTTTTGTTTTGTTAATCGTATATCTCATCCGCTAACATGGAAGGGGCGGGGCTTATGATCTACACTGGCAGCCACCAGCGGGAGATCAAGATATTATGGCTTAATATGATCCATCATGTTGTCAATCCTAACATACAGCCGAGACAAGAAAGCCATACAGACATGATTTAGGCTTAGACTTTATTAATCCCAGTGGGGAAATTTAGTCCTCAGAGCAGCATAGAAACGCAAAAAGTTGCACACAATAAGAAAACATTTACAAATACTTACACATAAAATAAGACAAGATAAAAAGAATTATTTTAGAAAAAAAATAAGAGCAATGAACACACACACATTAGGCACACAATTCACTTAAATATGGATGCTGACAAGAGACATTTATCACAGCGATATTATTTCAATGTGTTTCACATTGTTGTTAAGGACTAGTAATAATGTTAGTTTAAAATAACATTATTACTAACATCACCTGTAGTTTATGTAAAAACATTCAGGTTTTATTTTTAGATACTTCATGAGAAACATATTAGGGATCCACAATTTATTTTTCAAGTAAACACTATGCATCAACCCACCTGAGAAATGTTTGACTGTAACTTTCTACCAAACAACAAAACAAACTTACAATTTTTTTTGTAAAACTCAATATTTGTTTTTTTTTTTATTTTTATTTTCAATTATAGTGTATTGTACATATTTTATTTTCAATACAGGGATGTTTTAATGCTGCTTTAAATACAATTTTGGCAGAGAAATAATAAATCCCTTATTTCTTAAATAGACCAGACCTCCTTAGAAGCCAAATTTAGGAATTGAACCTCTGTTCAGCATTGCAGAAAAAGGCAGCAATACAGAAACTCTAACCACCATGATATCCACCACACCCTGAATACATTTAACATTTGTCAAAAATGTTTGAACTGCAGTCTAACTTTGTGGGACTTTTTTCTCTTCTGCAATGTAGAATATATAGATTTTTTTTTTAATTTGAATTTGTATTTTAGACACCTCATCGGGCTGAATTTAATTTCCCTTTTGTTGATTATTTTGGCAGTGTCCATCCTAGAGCTGATTACTTCCTGGCAGTCGCTTCATAGATACAAGCAGTGTTTTCTGCCAACCTGCTTGGCTGAGTCCTTCTCTGTGGGAACAGATTCAGACTGCTCTGTCACATTTCTGTTTTCTGATGTTTCTCCTTCAGGCTGCACCCCTCGCTTGTGTCAACAGAATTACTGCTGATTATTACCGATTATTGTTCATTGATGGAGTTGACACACCCTCCACAGGTTATTAATCATATTCTTTCTATCGAGCTGAATTCATTCACTGGTTTACATTGGGGGTCAGTTATTCTTAACACCAACAGCTGCTAAAAAAACCCCCCTCTCTTTCACGATAATGAGCTTGCTAATGAGTTTGCAATGCTCTTTGTGTGGTTTTCTTTACTTTCTGATAAGGAAACAATAATATTCTTAAAAGTAGCTGATAAAATGCTGAGGCTCCTCCACTTTCTCATTTGCGTTCTACACTCTAACAATGCAGCTACAAGCAGGGCGCGGGAGCGAACGGATGTTCATGCTCCACAAGCTCTCCAGATATATCACTGCTTTTCTACAAAGACAAAAACATTGCGTGTATGATTAAGTCATTTAAACTCTTGATTTAATAATTTATGTTCTTGCACCAACCCTAGCTTTTTACAACCGATTTAATGTCAAACTAGAGAAACTGCGGTAATATTACATTGGACTCACAGAAATGAGTCAGGTGCTGAGGATGTACCGGTAGGTTCCCTCCTGCTCCTTGCACATCACTGTGGTTCTTACCACTTGCGTGCAACAGGAGTAGACTGAACGTCTTGATCCATCCTCGTGTATCCAGTGCTGAGGCAAGCATGTGAATTAATGGGCACGCTGAATGATTTGCTCAGCTTGGTCAATGAGTGATAAGGAAGAGATACTACCACACTCTCAGTTTCTGGCTTTGACATAGACATATGCTCCTCTGGCCTCTCAGTAGTTTTTATTGTAAGCACATTTCTTCCATCGTGTACACAATTTTGAAATATCATCAATATGGTTGTGGCTTTGATGTCTCATTTTTCGTCCCTCTCTCAGCTGTCCATCTGTAAGAGGTCACGAGTTCAATTTCACTGAAAGAAAACCCCTCTGAAATGGTTTTCCTGTTTTTTCATTTGGGATTTGAGCTCCACATCTTGTGTTTCAGTAAATCTGTGAGAAATTTGACTGAAAGTTTTGACAGAAAAAGGAGCTTTCCCATTTAACGTCATGCATTAGGAACCATGAGGGCTGTACATTGTGGTAGTTTGGCAGATGAGAAACTCTACATAGAAAGTTATAAATGAAATGAAACAGAAACTGGAGGACAAAAACAAAGACCTTTTTAATTAAACTGAGGAACAAGAGAGCACTGAAGGACAACAGCAGAGAGACTCAACAGCATGAAACCAGAGGGCAGACAGAAGTGGGACAGACATCATCCTGCAGTTAATGGGTCGCTTTGGGATGCTGATGTCAATATTCATCAGCCACCACTTCATCTGAAATTGGAACAGAACAGAACAGATCACCTCATTAAATGTTCTGTCTAAACTATGAATTATTCTGAGTGTCATCACTATGGGAGGAAAGTTTGGGCAGTTACTGGCAATAGTTTTGGCATTTTAAGTTAGCTGAAAAGATTCATACCACTCTCATGTCTATCAACTTGAGCCAGCAGCTCTAGGGAAGACACCCAGCCTGGCTCCCCCCAAAGGTAACCAAATCCACCTACCAGGATATCTAAACCTCCCATCGTGTTTGTTTAATCTGTACAAAAACCAAAGCGTAAACACGACAACATATGTTATGGTTATGTGCGACTCTTTTTGTCTGCCACCTCACTGGTTGCCTGGGAACTGCTAAGAGCCAAGAATAGAAACAAGACTTGGAAAAACTCTCACTAGAAAATATTTGTCAGCGCTAATCTAGATGTTACCAGTGAATGTTGCCATTGACCTTCTTTCTCTAAGTTGCATAAGTCAAAAGCAGTGTTCCTATGTTCAAGGTGCAGCTAACACCTGCAACATTCAAAATGGCTCATGTTTCACTAACAAGATGCTCATGGGATGCTGCCACACAATATTTTGGTAAGTTTAATGGTTGGACTCATGGTGCCATATTGTAGCTAAAGTAACTAAGATTAGATCATGAGCGAAATGGTCCATGTTTGTAGTAAGTTAGTGTTTGCGTCGCTCTTTATTTGGAAAGTTTTTTTCTCCAAACAGAAAAAAATGGCGATTGGAAACTCTAGACTTGATACCGGTTCCAATACAAACCAATGTGTAACATCACACCTTGCCATAATGGTAGAAACACTGACTGCGTCTGGAAGTTAAAAGTAAGTAACAATTCCTCTCAGTCTTCTGAATAGACACCCCAAATCAGGATATACAAACTGATTTTTTTTTTTACAAGGCTGATTTTTAGACAGTTGAGCCTGAGAACAGCAAACACCGAATCAAACAACCCGGTATCACAGCAAAGCATGAAATAGATACATCCGTCCACTACGGCAAAACATGAGATAGTCACACTTTGGGCTCAAGAAAAACGTTGTCACCTCCTGGATTCAAACCTCATCATCCCGCATGGCAGTCTGTTCTAATACTTCCAAAAAAATGTCTTTTGTACTTGATTTTAAAACCTCTGTTGCGGGACCTTGGTCACATTATCCCGCGTCACATGACATTTACGTGCGTGTAAGTTTCACACTTTTAAAACGTGTAACTTTCACCCCTAGACAGCCCAAAATATTGTGATCTCACATTGTGCTGTAGTGGACGGGCGTGTCTATTTCACCCTGGGTTGGATCAAACAGTTAAACCCCCAATCAAAACCTGCACAGAATTTCAGCTGAGCTGTTTCATCTTCACTGTCTTCTTCAGTATGGACACAGACGTTCTTTTCTTTCAGCTGGCTACAAATGCGAGAAATGAGAGAGCCGTCTGGGGAAATAAAAGCACGATGCCTGGAGGCTCCATCACTCAGTGTCTACCTGTTCTCTTCTTCTTTTCTGCCAGGACATGCAGAAATATTCATTACATGCATGAGGAGTTCTCTCTGGCAGCTTGTATTGATCCGACCTCTCCTGTTCCACAGCACATATTGATCACATCGACTGTGCTGAGTTTCCTGCCAGACTCAGGTTTGTATGGTGTTAAAGGTCAAATCCAGTGTGGATGGAGTTACTGTTTAGTTCCTGCTCTGCAGCTTTACCATGTGTGGACATTTACTATTTGCTCCTGGTTTTTCTGTTCTATCATATCCCCACTGACATCTGCTCTTCACACATGAAAATTATCCTCTCCAATTAAAGCAGAAATCACCTTTAAAGTATTGAACTTGTTAGTCCGTGGATAGAACATGTTTCAATAGACACAGATAATTTGCTTCACTTAGCTCATTTTGTGCAGAACAGATGATTTCAGATGATTTTTATGTTAGACTTTGGCCCAGCAGTTCTTGTTTGCGGCAACAACCACTAGGATGGATCTGTGGGGAGTTATGTATCGGTCAATATGATGTTATAGGCCATAGGAAAAGCTGTGGTACACACCTGTACCACAGGTACCACTGGATCAGTTTGATTTTTAACAGAGACAACAAATTCAGAGTTAATTTTGACTGGAAACACCACAATCAGCGGATTGGCTCACAAAGTGAGTTTTTGTGTAGTTGTCAAAGATAAATTTTGTGAACTTTGACCAATCGTAGACTTTTTGACAGGACTGACCTTTGAGAGAAGACAACTGAGGAGGGAATGAATCATTTTAGACAGATCACACTATCTACTTTAATACAGGACTAAAAACTACTCTAAAACGATGCAGCATGGTCAGAATGGGAGATTAAGATATATAACTTGATTTAATTCATGTACAAGTCATTATTGTCCTGTAAAGTGAATGAATCAGCTTTTATAACTAACAGCCAAGCTGCTAAATGATTTTAGCAAACCAGTGGTTGGCTAGTGTGCTTATCAGTTATCACTAGTGAACCACCCATGGCGTCTCTGATTTGTTCCGAAATTCAAATATGTCTCCAGCTGTGCTCGTTGACAACTGTTTCCCTGGTTTGAAATAGAATCAAGAGCTTTTGTAGTCAAACGAGGGCCTCGAGGGACGAGGGACATCAATAATCATACATACCTGGTCTCAAAGTCTCACACTGAGGAATCAGCCGCGTCAGAACAGCACCAACATGTTCTGCTTCCACTGAGAGGACGACAGCGATCTAAATAGAATGGAGAAACAAGGAGACACAAAACCCCCAAACCCATAACAAAACAACAAGAATTCACATTTTCTCCATTTATTCGTATCTTCTATTATTCAATCTTTCCCCTCTTTAAACAGACTCAACCATGGCACCAACTTGTGAAACATTCCTTTATTATAAATAGATCATTTGTATAAAAAGGGGCATGCTTCAATTCAACCATGGCATTTAGACATTTCACAACCAAAAGCTACTGTTCAGTTAGCCAAAAACAGCGACGGACTTAGAACTCATCTCATAATGCAGGTTGACAGACAGACAACATGAGACAAGAATCAGAAAATTTCACAACCACAATCAAGTTTTTTTTTTTCTTTTTTAAAACGCACAATTAGAATAACAACAAATATGGTTGGTCCCTTCAATTTGTTTTTTGTATAACTTTTGAAAGACTTTTTAATGTTTACATTTTTTTTTTTTTGTCTTTGTCTCCCAGGTTACCGTTAGCTTGCTTTTGCTTATGGTTTTTAGTTGTGATCATCTCAGGTTTTTTGCACCTTTGCAGCCCGTTGCCTGCTGTATGTAAACAGAAAAACACCACAGATGTGTTGGTTCAGTTAATCAGTCGCTCTGATCCTCTGGTCCTTCAGCCTGTTCAAAAGAACTCCTTTCTGTCACAGCCTGTGGTAATGTCTTCTCTTGATTCTGACGGAAATCGGCTAGTTAAGTGTCCCAGGAGATCCTCGTGTTGAAGGTCCTGTTTCTTCACATGGCGTGGTTGGTGTAGCTGACATAGGTGGTTTTTGTTGGCGGCACTGAGGAGAGAACAGAAAATAGCAGATTGTAAAAGCTGCTTAAATTAATTTATCTTATTTCCCTGCAATTTAAACAGTCTTCAGATTTTCACTTCTAACAGCTAAATTCCAGCAGACTACATATTCTGAAAAGGTCTGATCCATATTGTACAGATTGCGATTGATTGACACTGAGTTTTAGATTTGGGATGAATTTCACTCTGATTGGTTGTCATTTAATGTTTAAACGCCTAATGAATAGTGCTAAACATTCAACAGTCTAGCTCTTGGACAATAAGATAGATTTCCAAAAGGTTCAGTTTTGTCTTTGATAGACTGTTGGCAGTTTGAGCAGTTCGACAATCTGGTCTCCCACATGGCAGCTATCCAGAGATCTGTTCACAACTCCAGTGAGCTTGTTTTAATATTACTGGAGTAGCATTTTCCTGGTCATGGTCTGACGTCAGCTGCACTGATGGAACTGTACTTCGCTGCAGAATAGACAGATGGTTGGGCATCTGTGGGTCCACATTCTTCTGTTTAGCTTTTTGCCATCCTGTCATACTAGAGTTACTAAAATAGCTTTCAGTCTGGGCTGACTGGTCTTGTTTGACTAGACTTTATTGGTACTTTTAAAAACTGATTTGGGGTGTTCATGTTCATTGTGCGCATTTATTGACCAGCTAATGGATCTCTACACTGTGTGCATAGTAATCATATAGTTTATTCATCAGAAGAGGCTGATCAGAACATGTAGGCGACGGTCTCCAACCTTTTTTTCTCTCAATACTTTGACAAAAGGAAAGAGTCCATCAGCTACACACTGGTGTAAATCTTGACGGCGCAGGCAGTGCAATGCACACTGTGACGGTTCGTGATATAATGAAGATCAGACAAAGCTCAGGCACAGCCGAACAAAGCGGAGGAAGCCGTGATGGATATACTATAAATACCCCATTCCTACCATATTCACTTATGGTTTCAGTCATAACTTATTTAATGTATTTATATTTGTCTTGTCTTTGTCTTGTTAAAATGTTCCAAACATTTTCCAAAATGTTTTATTTAAAATAAAGTTCCACTCATCACTTAGGCTTATTTTATTTTTTGCTTTATTTTCAAAGGTTATGAAGGAAAACGGCATACTGCTTATTGGCTTGTCCAATTACTTTGCTCCCTGTCATTTGTGAGAACTTGCGTCAACGTCATAGCTAAAAAAAAATTCTCAAAGGATCAACTTTTCAGCAAGAAGTTTGGTGGATGACAAGACGTTAGCTCAAGCTGATACAATTTTATTTAAGAAACAGAACAGGACAAGAAAGACTCAGTGGATTGGCTATACTCTCAAAAGTCTGTGTCAAGCAGAGCCAGGAATTTTGACTTGAGCATTATTGTTAGTGAGTTTGCTGAACGCAAGGCCCGTAAGATGAACTTCTAATGGGTGAGTGCAGGTTTCTGTTTGTTATGAAGTGGGATCAGATCAGGGATTTAAATCTGTGGCAATGAAATTGTTCCCTCTCATTTGTTGGAAAATGCGCATCGACTGTAATCTGTGTAGTAACATTTTGCTGCCACATCATTGATGATAAATGATGACTTCAATAACATACGTAATCAGGCATCGTCATACAATTATTTTGTGTTGGACTATAATGAGTAGCTGTGCTTTCTTTGATGGCTATAAGGAAGGACTGTTAGATTAGTGCTGATATAACTGCCGTTTTGGCCAGCCTTGATCAGTGCCATGGACACCGGCTTAAACTGATCAATGGCTGGTTTGCAGGCTGGGAGTTGCATTGTGTGTTGCCTCAGTGGAGAGATGGAGTTGTCTACTTTATCTGGATTGGTTGTACGTTGATGTGGGTGCCTGTGTGCACTCACAATAATGTGCTTACATCATGGGTGTGGGTAGGGCCCCAGAAAATGATTTGCACCGGGGCCGATCCCTACCTTGTTACACTACTGGTTACTCGTGTTTAGCAACATTTATTTACACAGCTGAGCTCCACCCAAACAAACTGATACTCAAAAAATACAAAATGACAACAACAAAACACCACAAGTTTTGGTCACTGCATCAACAAGAGGTAAAACGTAATCAACCAGGAGTCAGTGGACGGACAGAGAAAGTTGAAGGAAGTCATTCACATCTGACGCCATCTTTGAACAAAGACAAGACAGGTGATAGTCAAATGCTGTGGCATCAGGTATTATGCTCAGTTGCTGTTAAGGAGCTAGGATATTTGTTAGTCGAGTTGTCTTATTGGATACATGAATATTCATCCTAAATGAAAAGCTAATATAAGGACAAGCTGAGTCTTTGGGATTCATCTGTTCAAAGTGAAACACGGCAGAATAAAAGAAGTTGAGCCTCGTATAAGGTAGAGAAAGTGAAAGAGATGTGAGAGCTGCTTGCTTGTTTATTAATAAAGCAGATCATTTCAGTCAGCACATTTGTGATGAGTAAACAAGTCGACGTCTCCCACTTTTCTGCTGACAAACCGAGAAGCAGCTTTGAAGTGTTACTCTGAGCTGTTAACAGTTTGCCTACAATAGATCTCCACTCAGATGACGTCTAAATAAACTCAAGTGATTTCCTGTTAAATCCTCTTTAGTGGAGGGACTTCATGGCTGCGACTTTACCCCCAGATGGCAGAATTTACAGACAAACTGACAGAGAATAATTAACTCTAATCACTAAAAAAATATTTTTTCTCGACCATAAGCGCTTAGTACATAATTGTAAATACTTTAACTATAGTTTAAAGGAGCAGTCCTGCATTTAATTACATCTTCTTGTTTTTCAGAGCCATATTTTTACACCGGAAAGCTGTGTCAAACAACAACAAAACAGTGAGGCTTATGAAGCATTCATAGCCAGCAGGGATGGCATGAATAGAAAACTATGAACCGGTGGAACAATATGCTGTAACAGGTCAGAATCACAGTAGCTTCATTTCATACACGGCAGGACTTACAGGATTTGTTGCTATTGTCTGGTGTGATACACCACAGGACACCTTCAGAGATCTGAGAGACTCCTATCCCCGTGGGTTGGAGGTATTTTGGTGGCAAGTGTTTGAAGAAAATCACTGATTCAAAAGTTTGCTGGAGCTGGTGTTGTAATTAATATGATTTATACCGGTATAAAGGTGAGCACTCACCAACAAGTCTAAGAAAGGTGAGCCAACAACTAGCAAAGAAAGAGTGAGGTGTTTCATACATATGACAATTGGCAAGAACGTGGGGGGAAACAGTATGTAAATGCCGACCAAAAGGCTGATGACATCAAAGGGTCGAAGAGATGGGAATATAGGTGCGGTATGGTTTTGCCACTGATGTTGCTGAGTTCATGGCATCTGATAGACAACTGATATTATCAAAAGAGAAAAAGATCAATGAGTTCATGTAGTTTCGAAGTGCAATAAAAGTTCTATATTCAGGATGTGTATTTCTCATGAAAGATTGGTCAAAAAGTCTAGTCTGTATTATAATCCGTTCTACACAAGCAAAGGACCAACATCTTATTGTTTTGGGTCATTAGTGTGAACTATGCGCTCAAACGTAGGTGGACAGCCATTTTAACTAGTTCAGCTGCATCAGGAAAATCTATTTTAACAGATGCATCAAAGCATACAGCATCTTTGGTGGTTTCAACTCAAAACTTCTAGGACTTAAAGTATCTGACGCTAACGACTTGATGCCAGATGCCACAGACAACCTTCAGAGATCTTGTGGAGTCCACGCAGAGTCAAATCCAGCATTCAGCCATGTATTCAGCTTTAGAAAAGATCAATCTGAAGATCTAACTGACTTTATGAGTCACACTGTGAAAAGAATCCAGCCTTTAAACCTGTCAGTTTGTCAATTATCCGTTCTGCTAGAACTTTTGCTTAAAGTTTTTTTCTTAAATTTGTCATGTAAAGAAATACTTTTTAAGGAACATAAGCATAGTGACCATCATATTAAAAATCAGATTGTGTGATATCAGACCCACTCACCGCTGGCCTCCACGCCCTCACACAGCTCCGTCTTCACTTCGCCGTTGGGCCGCTCGGCCGCCAGCTGTGACAGCTTGCTGGTCATGGTGGCGGCGGTGACGATGGCCTTGAAGCTGCGTTTGCGTTTGGGCACGTTCTGCTCGGGGTGGAAGATGATGATGTAGACCTTCGGCATGTAGAGCATGCCCAGAGAGACGGAGGCGCTGAGGCTGAGGGACACAGTTAGCGTGGCTGTTTGGATGTACATCTAAGGAGGAAACAGAAGAGACAGATGATAGTGAATGGCCAATGATAGCGGTCGACGAGATTCAGCGTGAGTAGGAGATCGTCTTTCACAAACTTACTGTTTAACTTCATGTTAACTTTCAACTGTGGTGTGTCAGAAATTCTGAATCTTCAGTTCTGGTGCATTGTAAGATTCACACATTTAGCATTCAGACGGGAACAAATGATCTGTGCTAAAAAAAAGTAGCAACACTCGGATGAATGTAACGAAGAGACAATACAATTCATATTCAAAATTTGTCTGAAAATATTTTCTGAGGAGAAAAATTAACCTCAAGGACACACTGATTTCTGCTTTAATGACACTGCAATGTAAACATGTGTTTTTTTTTTTACAAGAAAACTCCACAGGGTACATTTGATTTGTATCAAATTCTGGAATCACTAACTCTGATCCTCAAATTTCTCAGAAACTGACTTATTTGAATTACTAATTTGTTGCCTAAAATGTTATAATTTACATTTGGGTAAATTCTGTAAATTCTGAATTTTAGTCATTAGCTGTAGTGCCACTTCATCTGTTTTTTGTTTTTTTTTATTATTTTTTTTTCACATAAGGATTTCAGCTGACTGCGTTGAAACCCCTTTTGGCTCATCACATGCAGATAAGGCTGTGGAGCTGATGTTTTTTTTTTTTCAAGGTTTTACAACTGCAAATTAAACTCAACACTTCCAGAGTTTTCATAAAAATATTACATTGAGAGGCAAAGCTGCTGGAAGAATTTTCATCTGGAAAGTCTGCACAGAAAGTGCTGAGTTTTGGTAAAATTAGCTGAACACTGAAAAAAAACCAAATGGCCAAAAGAAGTACTGGAAAATAATGAGTGACTGAAAACAGTGTGTGGAGTAGGACTTGCTTCTCTTCTTATACTGATGAATTTAGTGCTAATGAAATGTATATTATACTGAACTTACTAAGGCAACAGGTTCACTTGGAGCAAATGCTACATATATATAAGCAACAAGTTAGAACCAAAAATTTGAAACAAATATTAAATTGATCAAATAAAGCCTTACTTCTAATTAAACCTAGTATTAAATAAAGACTTGGATCAGTCTAACACTGAGGTAAATAAAACTACTTCTGCACAAAGTACACTGTGATACATTTATTCATGAATTCCAATCTTTTAATCCACTTGCAGTGCTTCCTCCTCTCACCTTGTTAACTGTGAGCTGAATAAAGCTGTTGGAGTTCCATCATGTAAGCAGCTGACTATCATTACTGCTGATAATCCTCGGTCTTTAAAGAGGAGCATCAACAGAGCAGAGAAACACCAGCACTCCGTCCTCATCTCTGTTTGACATGACGACCCTGAAGGCATAATTAGGCTCCGCGCTGCGTTTATGACCCACCACGAAACTATTGATTATGTGCTCTTATCGTTGTCTGCAGTGTTGTTACTGACAACATTCACGTAGACCTGAGAACTGATCTACTGTCGCATCCTGAGTCTCCCTTTAAACTTGCAAATTTAACATCAACACCATCACTTTTTGAAATAAAATGAACTTTGATAAAAATATTAAAACAGACTGTTGACTGGAACTGCATCTGCTACCTTATGGTAGCGTTGTTCTGTATGTTGGTTGGCCTGCAGCAGGCAGTGCCCTCTTAAACTGTCTAAAAGTGGCCCTCTGCTCAATGACGTTTCATATAAATGTCACATGGTTTGGATGTTTAACCTTCTCTGCAGAATGATGCATATTCTGAGTTTGAGACCGCAGGACTGAATTCAGCAGTAATTAAACAATAGAATATAAAGATGGATGAAATACCACCACTTCCACCCACTGTATAAAAGTGAATGTTGCAAAAAAAGAGTTGCTGCCGTTTCATGCTGGTCACATCATTTATAACCTGCGTCTGTGCAGCGGTGACCAGGGGGGGTGGAGATGTGGTATTGAGGGCTGCAGTACACACCCCTTGACCTTCACGTAGCCCAGGTGCTGCAGTCTTGATGTGAATTCTCACTGTACGTACTATATGCTTATCACTTTTGACGTAAAAATAATTACTGTTAGTTGTCTTGCTGGCTAGCTACAAATGTCGCGCATCCATCTTTACTTAAAGTCTGTGAATCCTCAACTCAATCCACCCATGGCTGTATTGCTCACAGAGCTATTTGTTTTGATACAATGAGCAGTTCATGAAGGTTAATACCAGAATATAATCTACCAGGTGTAAGACTCCTAATTCTATTTGAATGTTGTTTTATGTCCACTGGATGCGACTGCATCATGTTGCATCAAGTTTTTCAGACTTCCAGGAGTCCGCCTGAAGACACATATCTATACTGTTGTGTTTGCAGTTTACTTGTTTTAATGAATTTGAGGTTAGAACAGCCGAAAGCTGCAAATGAAGGGCTCCAGTCACAGAGCTGGGGTCCTTCAGTACAAACTGGAAGTACAAAGAATCTTTTCCAACTGATGTACTAGAGTTGAAATGAGATGCAGCCTCGACAAGTGGACATCGGGGGTAAAACGGAGAGAGCCTCCGTGTGCTCTCAGCTGTGACAGGAAGCATCAAAGTGTAGTTTGTATTCTCTCTTGTCGCCACTGTTGATGCTGACAAAACAAATTTTGGGATGAAAACCTGTCTTCTGCTACAGCAGAAATATAACGACTCAGCTGAGTTATCAGAGAAAGAAAGCAGCTTGCTTCAAGCTCACTCTACCACACACACACACACACACACACACACACACACACACACACACACACACACACACACACACACACACACTGACTATGCAGAGCTCAACCAGGTAGCGCAAGCCTCTGTTTCATCCACCCGCCCTGCACCATCTGTCAAAACACACCTGTGCTCATGCTCCCAACACACAACACTACCGCTACCCACAGCTTGGAGACCACCCATGTTGCTATGGCAACTGCTTCAAGTAGGTTGAGGCCCGGGTTAATGGCCCCTCTGACTGAGTGTCAAACTGATAGCAGGGATTCCTCAGCGGGACTCTGCTCAGCCACCAGGACCGAGAGGAAGGAAGGAAACATGGCGACAGATGGATCCCTCCCCAAGAGCTGAAAAACAACGCTGGCAGTGATTCCAGGGACACATGAAGGAATCATTATGAAAATGTATGACAGACACCCAAGCATAAAGTCATTTGTGGGCCTGAGAGAAAAAAAAACAAGCTCTGCTTCAAACTGTGATTAAAAAAAACAACAATCCGAACAGTTTGAAGGTCAGAGCAGTTGGATGACATGTTTTAGGAAGGATTTGAAGAGAAAGGTAAAGAAACGTAGAACGGCTGACTGACAGAAAACCACTGAGTCAGACGACGAAGAAAAGTGGAGATAATGTGAACCTTAATGTAATGCCAGTGTTCAGTCTTGCCGAATACAATGTATTCCTTCACCTTTGAGAAAGCCCTACCCTTAAGACCCTACCCTTTCTTTCCTCAGCATTAAACTCATGGTCTGGGAGTATTAGGCAGTAAGTGAACAGTTGCTTATTCTTTCAAATATATTTGATGCTGAAGAAATGGCAATTGACAAGACAACTCGGCCAGAGTATCTCTTCAATACAACCTTGTGGGACACTTGAGATCAGAAGTGGTGAGTACTCATACCAACAGTGGTATGGACAAACCATGAAGTGGCAGAGGGGCATTGGGGGAGGGTGTGCTTGAACATGTCTGACCCACAAGCTCCCCAATTTGCAAATTACTGCTGCTAATGTCTTGGTGCCAGAAACCAAAGGGCTCTGTAGAATCCATCCCTCGGTGGCTTGGAGGACCTACAACATACTAAGAGGGAGTGGTTATAATGTTTTGGTTCATCCGTGTAATACTACAGTAGTAGTGCTTGTTCAGCTGATTGGGTACTATCTCTCTCTCTCTCTCTCTCTCTCTCTCTCTCTCTCTCTCTCTCTCTCTCTCTCTCCAACTATCTCTCTCTCTATCTATCTATCTATCTATCTATCTATCTATCTATCTATCTATCTATCTATCTATCTATCTATCTATCTATCTATCTATCTATCTATCTATCTATCTATCTATCTATCTATCTATCTATCTATCTATCAGGCACGCCACACAATAGAATTGTCATGTCAAGACATGCAGGTTGGATAATGCATAATTAGCATGATTTCTCCACAACAAAGTTACTCAATAGAAGCTCTACTGAAGGCATTACGGCACAAAGTAAGCCTCTACAAACAAAACTAGCTTTATCAACAAATAACATCCTTATTATTAGTTATCTGAATTTGTACACACAGTGGGTGTTAAACGCATCTGGAGAGGTGGATTAAAGGGTTATTATTTGGATGTTTTTGGAGAAATGTGTCTAAAAATGTGTCCGAGGGATTGATTAAGCCACAGCGAGTCATCCAACTTTAAATCCCCTTCAAAGGCAAATTTGAACTGGAACTGGAAGTTTGGGCAGCTTATAAAGAGTCCTGTGTGTCTGTGTGACCTGGGGGGCACCTTTCAGCCTGATCAAAGAAGAACTAGTTAAAAACTCTGGACTATTCGCTCAGACTCCAGCCGAGTTCTGAGCCGAACTTGAACGGCAGATCTTTAATATGAACGTCAGCAGCAGGTCAGAGCTGAGATGAGAACCGGTGGATGAACCAGACAGGATCATAATCACAAGATTATTGAATAGAATTAGCTCATTATTCATTAGTTTGATGGAAATTATGATGTGCCGGGTCTGATGAATAAACATTAACACTGGCACTTCCCTACATCTCTGCAGTTTAATCACCTTCTTAAATTTGGCCCTTTTACTCAAATAAAAGAACACACTGTGCCTCAAGCAGAAAGAGTTTATGGAATTTTTATACGTTAATCTTACGTTAAAATCCAGATGTTCCTGCACTTTATCTGTCATTTAATGGAGTGGATCTGAGGAGCTTTAAACCCTCATTAACAGCAGAAATCAGTATCATCAAGTTCTTTGGGAAAAGCACTAAGCGCTGATTTGTCTGCACATCTCTGCAGTCAAATATGTTCCCGTCAAATGACCATAAATCATTCAATGCAGACTATTTATTTTCTGTTTTTGTCATCTGATTAGTTACATGATCCCTCCCTGGCTCTCCACAGGCAGACATATTAAGTTAGCTTCTTTCCAATGCATTAAAATGCTGGAGGCAGTGCTGCTGCTGCTGGAAATCAAACCCTCTGTGTTTTCATAGACACTCAGTAAAGATGCTGTAATTTTAGACCAGCCAACAGTTCCCCAAAATTCTTAACCCCTTCCACCCTGGAGGTCCCTGTACTCAGAACCAGACTATCTAACTGTTATTAAAATGCAAACCGCCGCCATTTTTCGAAGGTCGCTCAGGTCCAATGAAGAGGCCACCTGGCACGAATGTGATAAAAATGGATGTAGCATTTAAAACAAGTTGGAAAAAAACATCAGTTTTTAGTGACAAACTGTTATAAGGCTATTATTTACTCTCTAATTTGCAGTTTTTATTAGCTGAAAATAAAAAAACAAAACAAAATAAAGCCCAAAGTTGTTCAGTTTGTCCTTAAATTTGAATTTTGGGATGTTCTTTTCAGGTAAAAGGTTTTGCCTTTAGACTCTTGCCTGTCTGGTTCAACGCCAAAATGTATTACATGTACCGTCATCACTTACTGAGCTCTCATTTGAGTTATATATAAACCGAAAGGCAATTTAGACATTACGTGACATCGCCTTGTGCTCTTGAATATTATAAATTGTATTTTGATAATGTACCTTAAAATACAAACTACTCTAATGTAAAAACAGGTTGAGTCCATTTGGTTCACATTTTTTTTGGAGTTAGGATTATGCAAATTGATAATATTGTTTTGTAAATATTTTGCAGATATTGATATTCAGCCCATTCCTGCTCATCATTCTGCTATCACTGCTGTAAACTATGTTCCCTCTGTTTGGCCCAAAAGGACAAAAAAAAAAAAGAAACAAAAAGCCATCCGTAGATTCCTAAACAGCAGCTGGTCACTAATAACTGTGGTTGGTATTGAGTTCCTTTCCACGAGTCTGACGCTTATGAAGAAAATAAGCAGTAGAGCAAAGCTAATTGCTAACTATGTGCTGATTTTTTTTGTTTTTTCTTTTAAGACAAGAAGGATAAATTGGTTGCAGTTAAAAAAAAATGCCAGCAGAATGTTTTTATGTTGTTTGTGGACCCCAAGAAAAATACATCTCAGTCAGATATTTCTGCCTAGACTAAAATATTGCACTGACCAATACTGTGGTTCCCAAATTTACACCAATATCGTGCCTTCAAAATAATAAAAATTCTAAAAATCATAATTATAAATTTGAACTATAAAATTAGTTATTGTATATTTAGCCTGTATATATTTCAGGGTGGAAGTCTGATCTAAAGGTGGAGTTTTTTTTCCATTTTAATCTGGTGCCAGAGGCTAAAGCTTTCAAGAACACAATCATGACATCTTATTTGATGATTGTCACACAAATAATTGCAATTACCAAGTCTTTTTAGAAGCCTAATCACAATTTACTAATGCACAGACAACTTTTGAAGACGAGTCCCATATTAACTGTGTTGTCATTGTCAATAAATGCCCATCAAAATGTCTTCAGTTGAATATTAAAGGTTGGCACATGTCCCAATCCATTTGTGACATTTTGAGTAGCTCAGCACAAAGACTGATGGAGCACGCCATCCTTGCTCCGTTAAAAGAGAGAAAAAGTGCACCTTAAAACTCCAACTTAGTTTTATATACATCTCCGTGGTCTTTACATGTCATGTATTTAAATAGAAAGCCTGGAGGTTATCTGGAGATATAAAATGCACAGGAGGAGGAGAGGAGGGTGTTTTTGTGTGATTTTCATAAATCCTGGCAGTATGAAGTGTTTGTAGACACTGACAATAACACTAATAATAGCACTCTTAGCATATTAATATGATAAAGTAGCTCATCAGCTGAGGTCAGAGGAGTTGGATTTCCCGGAGGAGCTGCTGTGGGTGGAGGCTGCATGTTAATCTGCTCCTGGATCCTCTGGCTGAATTTCAAAGCCCCGTTTGTTATGCGTGGAGACTCTCTCCCAGCGGCCCTGAATCCTCTCCATCTACCTGCCTGTGAATGTGAAAGCCTCCCGGGGCAGACGGTGCCGTGTTCAAGGCCCAGCCCCTCTGATGTGCTTATTAGTCATTCTCTGGCTTCTCTCTGTGTCTCCCTGAGCCGTGGCCGGCACAAAGCCAGCGCACAGTCTGCTGCTGCTGCTACTGTAAATGTCAGCTCGTAATCGTCCTGCTCCAGATTCACAGGCTGACCTAAAAGATCATCTGATTAGTTCAGGTCCCCCACATTTTGGCTCATTTGAATCCTCAGCTCCCTTTCAGATCAGGTCTTTTTTTCCTCAACAGAGCCATGACACGTACATACTGTAAGTGAGACAATCAATTCAGTGTGTTTGAGTTCACTGGTGAGACCACTTCAAACCAAAAAGTCACGATTTCACAGAACAATATGCACCCACACATCATAAGGGACAGACGGGTGTATGATAAGTTCATTATACTGCAAATGACAGCCTCAACAGTAAACATATAGTTGAGGTAGAATTTATGGCCGAGTTGTTGCATTGTGTTACAGGCCACGCCTGTCCCTTTAAGCGAGCTGGCCATGCGGGTCAACGTGTGCATTTGACGTACGTTTTTGGGTCAGGAAGTGAAGTTTGAGAGACATGTGAGTGAAGCTAATGTGTTAACGTTCCTATGGCATCACCAAGGTTATTACAGTATAGTATATAAAGAGGAAGGTGAATGTATGCAACACGGTTGGCAGCTAAGCCTCAGTGTTGTGCACTGTGTAATCTGCCCGAGGAAAGGGATAAATAAAGGCCCGCTTCATGCAAAGTTACAAAAGCCTCTCTCAAATGCTGCTCATCACAGCAGAGTAAATCTGAACAAGCGAAGCTAGTTACCAGCTACGAGCCAGGCTAAATGAGGCATATCTAGAATTACATCCAGAGGACTCCATACTCAGGTTAGGAGCTGTGCATCCGGGAAGAAAGGTAATGATTGGTTTGCGTTACATTTTGCAGCTGTACCTAATAAAGTGGCTGCAGAGCACATCGTTTATTATTTGTAGCCGCATTGGTAAAGATTCTAAATCTTCTTTTTGGTAAAAACATGCATTCAGACTTTGTTTTATAGAATAAAAGCAAAGTAAACATATATTAGGACATCACTGGGAAGGATTTTATCTGAAGAGTGTTCTAAAGGTTCTGAGGTACTGAAGCAGGTTTCACAACCATTTGCTTCTTCCAGTGTGAAACATCTCCTTCGCATAGAGCTCATCAGCTTGTTTAATGTGCCCTGTGGAACTCTGGTCCACTCCTCTTCAATCTGTACGAAGTTCCTGGCTATTGGCAGAGACATGAACATGGTTTCGTATACGCCAGAGCATCCCAAATCAGACATGCAAGAAGTGTAATGTTTTTAGCTTCCAGGAATTCTGTGCAGATCCTTGCAACGTCATCACATCAAGGAAGTCTTCCCTTTGATTAATACTTCCATATTATCTCAGATAAATCTATTTCTTTCAACAGGCTTTGTACCACAGGCTTTTAAAGTGGCTGTAATTAAACCTTGACTTAAAAAGCCGACTCCTGATCAGCTGTTTTAGGAAACTACCAATGGACCAATTTCCAACCTGCTGTTTATTTCTAAAATCCTTGAAAAAGTTGTTGCAAGTTAATGTTGTGATCATTTACAAAGGAATGATCTGTTTGAAGATTTTCAGTCAGGTTTTAGAGTTCATCATAGCACAGAAACAGCACTGGTGAAAGTTACTAACGACCTTTTATTAGCCTCAGATAATGGACTCATCTCTGTACTTGTTCTTCTGGACCTCAGCGCTGCTTTTGATACGATTGATCACACGATTGTATTACAGAGATTAGAAGATGTTATGAGGATCAAAGGAACTGCATTAGACTGGTTCAAATCATACTTGTCAGATAGATTTCAGTTTGTTCATGTCAACAACGACTCTTCCAGACAAGCAAGTCTCCAGGACTGCCTTCTTTCATCTACGTAATATTAATAAAATCAGGAAGATCCTGCCTTAGTGTGATGCAGACAAGCTAAATCTTGCATTTGTTACTTCCAGGTTGGATTATTGTAATTCCTTGTTGTTAGGATGTCCAAATTACTCATTAAAAACCTTGCAGTTGATCCAAAATGCTGCAGCAAGAGTACTGACGGGATTTAGCAAGATATCATATTTATCCAGTTTTAGCTTCTCTTCACTGGCTTCCTGTGAAATCAAGAATATAATTAAACATTATCTTGATGACTTACAAAGCCCTACATGACCAGGCTCCATCATATATCTTAGATATATTATAGAATCATATAATCTTAGCAGAGCACTTCGCTCTCAGTACACTGGTCTACTTGTGGTTCCTAGAGTTTACAGAAGTAGAATGGGAGGCAGAGCCTTCAGTTTTCAGGCTCCTCTCCTGTGGAACCAACCAGCTCCCAGTTTGTGTTCGAGGGGCAGAAACCCTCTCTAGCTTTAAGATTAGACTCAAAACGTTCCTTTTTGATAAAGCCTATAGTTAGGGCTGGCTCGGGTAGACCTGAACCAACCCTTAGTTATGCTGTTATAGGCCGAGGCTGCTGGGGGACCTCATGATGCCCTGAGCTTCTTTCCTCTCACTCTTTCACTCTTTCACTCTCTATAAGTCATATCTCATCATTAAATCTCATTAACTTCATGCTTTTTCTCTCCCTTCTCTCACATAGTTTTTGCTTATTGTCTGTTGTCTCCATTCAGTTCCCTTGCTCGCGTAGTTTATGTTCTTTCTTTTGCAGATGTCCCATCATGGAGCTGCATGTCTCTGCTCTGTAATTGTCAGCCCCACCAACATTTCGGGTTTTTAATAACATATTCAAATAACCTATGTTGTGATGTGTTGGGTAATTACACTGCACATTATATACTTTCCTTTTATTATGTTGTTTATTAGTATGTGAAGCCACAACCAACAGTGGATTTGCTTAACCTAACATATAACAGCAGTGGAAACAGTTGGAGACAACAAGCCTGGCTCTATTCAAAGGCTACAAATTTGACAAGTAACGTTATATATACGTTATATATATATTAACGTTATATTTCATCTGTATGGCAATTCACCATTTTATACATTGTATATATACAACTGTATATACACATAGTTACTGACTGGATTCTCTTCTGGTTTCCTCGAAACTACTCTAAGCCAAGAAATGGAAAAAAAAAAAAAATGCTTGTTTTGCTTGTTTTATAAAACAAAGGTGGAGGTATTATTATTTTATTTTTTTTATCAAAAATTCAAATTATATACTTTGTATGTAAAATCTATCTCTGAAGTCCCTAAATGTATTTGATTCACAAGTGCAGATTGGACTTGTTTCCAGGCCGTAGTGATATAATTCACATTTCTACTTCTGCCATAAAGGAACTTTAAATCACAGCCTTATGAACACTGATGTTATTAAACCTCTTTTCTAAAAATGGCAGTGAGCTGCGTTTCACCAGAGTGAAAAGGGTTAGGTACCTCAAACAGGGCATACGAATGCATTCGAGAATAAAGGTGTAACTATCCATGCTTTCTATCACTGACAGGACCATTGAGCAGTTCATAGTAGTAAATCCGGGGCAAGCCGAGGTAAATGACTGCATCTGCGGAAATCAATAACCTATTTAATACGAATAACAATCTCAATGAGTTAAAAGGTGAGACTTCGGCACGAGGGAGAGCTCAGCAGCCCAGAGGCATGAAATTACGAAACCTGCATTGTTAGAGCTTGATGTGATCAAAGAGAAGAAATGCTCGCCTCAACATCAATCTCGAATTACCCTCAGACACTCGGATCAGACCTAATTCATTATTTTTTTTCCAAGTTCGGTCTTGAAGTCGACATCCATCTATCACTGAAGAAAGCAGTGATGCATGTATGCATGAACACATGTATCACTGCATGTAGAATAGAGAGCAGTAACCTGTGTGGAAGACCCAGTCGAGAAATTTATACTGTTTTTAACTTCTCGACTGAAGTCGCTGATGATGAGGAGGAAATTAATTTCCAAAAGTGGAAAGTTGGAGTTCAACTTTTCTGTTGACCGATGCAAACAATAAGAAATCTGGAGGATTGCGGCACAGAGACAAAGAGTTCTGGATACCGAGAGGAAAGTAAAAATGTTTCTGAATAAATTAATAGAGAGCCTAAAAAGTGTGGATTTTCTGGGAGAGTTTTTCCCAGGTGGAGTACTAGTGGGTAGAATAAAATAGCAAGAGTATCTCAAGAAAAATAACTAAAATCCCATTTTCCACACAATGAAAAACACACTGCTTCTGCAAAAAAAATAACTGGCCATTTTGTTTGGTGTTTGGATCATTTCTTCCAGTTATGTTCAGTTCACTCTGATTGCTGGAGTTCCAGATTTTGTCAGCGGCTCACTGAGCAGCTTCAACCTTTAAGAGCGGGTGTTACTGCAACAGAAAGGCCAAACTTACAGTCAATCAGACATCACTGATCCTTCACTAAATGAGCTGGCTGACTTCTGACCTCATGTGTATTTGTGACCCTGACTGCAGTCTTCTGAATGTTGACATATAGCTTTAAGGATGACTCCTACCTTTGCTTACCTTTTCATTTCTGCTTGTAAACAAACTGAGCTTCAGCTTCATCGGCTGTTTGTGTTTCAGTGCATTTTTTTTCTCTTCTGTGACATTCATAAAGAGCGCTTCCTCACAGTTGAACTAAAAAGCCTGTTCTTGGAAAAATACTGCTTTCAGTGCTGGAATTTTAGCCAAAACTTTGACATCTTAATTTAGCTTTTACATTTCAACAGCCCCTTTCCGTTTTTGCATTTCCTTTGTAACTTTCTAAACATGCTTCAACTGTCTTCAGTGATTATGACTAAACCCAAATCTCAACTTCTTGGAGCACTTTATCTCAATGATTTCAACTTCTCAGTGATTCCGGTGCAGCATGTTGTCAATTTGATAATGGCTGAAAAAGGGGCAGACTGGCACCACCATCCAACTTTATGAAGAAAAAAACTGACAAACTTGTCTGGAAGTTTCAGGCTCATAATCACCTAATTTATGGTACTATGAGTCAGTTTTCACGGGCTGATGATGTTTAATTGGCTTGAGAAGAGGTAACTAATATAATTAATGCCTCGTCCCCTGTTATTATGAGAACCACTGCCCAGTGTAGGAAGTGGTTTAATGATGAGACGAAGGGACTCAAAACTTTATTTGCTATTTTATCTTTAATTAAATGTGAACAAAGAACACGCTTACAAAGAAGGTGCTGGAACAATGTTAAGGAGTGAGCAGAAGTAAATTACACACACTCAAAGCTCAAGATGCAATTCATTTATTAACAACACTGATGAAGAGCAATGTGCTTCAAAACGTCATTTTTAATAAATTGCTTTAATTGGGAGCTTTGAGTGTGTGCAATTTACTTTTCAGTGATTAATTAAATGACCTAAGGTACTGTGTGTAAATTGCCCCTTTGAACCTGTCATGTGTCGATGAAGCAATGTCACACTCTGTGACCTTTCACAGCTGGTAGATTATTGAACTAGATGAGTAGATGTTTCTATGCGCAATTTAATTGCAGTTCATTTGTAGTTCATTATATTATACATTATATCTTATGGCTGAGATTGTCTACCGCATCATGACATGTGCCAACTGCCTGATTCACATCCAATTCAATAGACAGAGAGCCATCTTAATTTTGATATAATTAACTGCATTTAAAAAAAAATTCTTTTAAGTTTTGGGATGAACTACATCCAACATCTTTGTGTGATTTTGGATAGGACTGTTCATGTGCACTCTTGCCCACTTAAAATTAAAATAAAAAGCCCTCGGTCGGCTGCACTGCACTTAAACCAGGTTTGAGCTGGTGGAAGCGCTTCGACCACCTTTGTGTTGGTACAAAAATAAGGTCCTATGTTCTTTCAGTACTTCTTTCTAACTCAGTTTATTCTTCAATTCAGGAAATATCAACTTCTTTTTACTTTGTGACATCGTAACCATCATCCGTTATTGCCATACAAAGGTTCTAAAACAGGATTGTGTTGTTTCACTGAATAAATCACCTCAGGCAAGAACATAAGCAGAACTGGATTTAAATTGTGAAGGTTTGCTTGACATAGAAGAGTTTATTGATTTAGCTGGTCTGATTTTATGAAGCCCAACACATAATTTGCATGTTTACAGCAAGCAGGACTGGTTAATAAAGAGTTGAACAGTGGGCACAACAGTGTTTATTGAATAATGGATGATATAGCCTGAGGTGTTTGGGTGATTGCGTGTCTGTCCGTCTGCTGTGTGATTACAGAAAAACATGAAATACATTTTTCTCTGTATAGTAAAATGTGTTATTTTTGTGGCAGCAATTTGTCTGCACATTTGTTGCAGAATAAGTTGTGTCTATCTTCAAATTGCTGTTCTCTGAAACCTCAGAAAGGGAGAAACTGGCGGATGATTGATGTGACACCTTCATCTTTTTGGGGACGGGGGATGTAATCTTCATCTCAGCATGTCTGAATGTTCAGTTTGAATCTGCTGCATCAGTTGTTTCTATGGATAAAAATACCCACAGTAAAACTGATACGGCTGTTAGCAAGCGGTGTCCGTCTATCAGACGAAATCTGCACATTCCTGTTGGTACACCTGGTTCACTCTCTATTTTTTTTTTTTTTTTAGCTTTAAGCAGAGTCACATGGCCTTCATCAGTAAATGGAACTGGCTCTCATTACATGAGACCAAAGTATTGGAAGTTCAAGGGTAATGGGTGGTTGAATATGGTGGTAGTATAACTCTTTTATGTTCATTTTTGACCTTTGAAACAGCAATTGACAAAAGAGTCCAAACTTAAGCTCCAGTTTCTCACTTGTTCTCGAGATTTAGACTGTATCAAACAGTCCTACTCAACATGCTGTGTTTGCTAAAAGCTTTGTCAAAAAAACTGAGTTTAGATTTGTTTTGTCAGCTGTTGTTTCCAAAGTCCAGACGAGTGAACTGTCACGCTCAGTTTTGGACAATGTTTATAATTTCATAATCTTACATATAATTCCAAAATGTTTACAGTCAAGGGTTATATTTCATCATACAATTGTTATTGTTCCTACAGTGTTCTATACGTTCCTACAGTGGAGAATTTCAAAATCTTGCTTTGCTCTGCTGGTTCTGCTTTCAATAGCCCACCTGATCAAAGGCTTTAAGGCTGAAGAGGGTGAAAATATTTCTTTTTTGGCATTTCAATAATAGATATTAACAATACATTTTAACTTCCCTTTAACATGACTTTTAAGGAATGGTGCTTGCAACTTTGGCGGTAGACAGAAATCTTCAGGATCCGGCTTATTGGTTTTAGGTTGAAATTCAATTACCACGGCTTCCACTATTGTTAGTGCAGGTTATAACCAGTGATGGTGAGTTTTGCTGGGTTAAATCTTAGTCATTCGATCTAAAGCAATTCTTCATATTCTCAACAACTAAAACAGTAGCAGCAGAATAAGACTGATAAACTATATTTAGAGGAAGTCTCAGTGAATCGCTCATCCTGTCCTCCAGATCTCCCCACAGACACGATAATGAGCAAAATCCTCCATCTGGCAGACTCGCTTACAGCAAACTCAACCCAAAAACTGTTGTCTGAATGTGCTAAATTTAATTCTGCTCTAATTAGTTTTGTGTCGAGAGGCTGCAGCACAGACTGGGCTGTGCCTGTGGTGATCAGAAATTAATCAATCAGTCCATCAGAGCAGGATGGTAAATCTGGTTTGTAGAGACAATCCTGACTCAAACAAATCACCTTCTGTATTTAACATGTGTAGAGGCCGAAAACGAGCCTCTGTAGTTTCGAGTTTACACAAGCAGCACAGATAATGACCTATTACAGGCTAACTCTTAGCTCTGGTGGCTATTCACACAGCACTTTAACATCCTGTCCTCATTATTGAAGCATTGCATTTTACCCTGCAAGAAATCTGGTAACCAAAGTGTTTGCATAGCTGTGTCATTGTTTGTTGCCTGCTCAGTAAGGAATGGATAAAAAGTAAATAATGAATTGAACTGTGTCTATCTGCTCTAAAGTAAGATGCGTAATGAAGTATGTTCAATACAACTAGGAATACCTTTAAACTATTTCCAATACCAAGACTAAGTATATCACTAGCTCACGATGTTATTGGTTACATCATGGCTGGAACATCCACCGAGTAAAACCAGTCCTGGATGATATGTAATGGCTGACATATGCAGTTTAGATGATGCTTTTTTATTGGATTTGGGGAAGTTGACTAGCCTGGCTGCACCGACTGTCGATCACAGCTTCAGTTTTCTTCACTGTAAATACAGTCTGGAACTCAGAACCAATTAGCGACCAGTGTCAGTGGTAAACCGCGTTTGTCCCACCCCTCCTTTTACTGGGATAGCACGAGTAGTGACAGTGACGAGCGCGTTAACATGTTTCAATTCTTACTGACTGGAACAAATTGTCGAACATTCAGCGCTGAACCTCGTCAAGCTGCTGGTGTTTTTTAAAACAATTTAAAAAATATGCTGTACTCGGGTAAGAAACGCTTTGGTGGACACAGGTTGTAGGTAGTTACAGCGGTGGCACGCTGATTGGTAAAAATGAATCAGAAGTCTACACCCAGTAGGATAGAACGATTGCAAACCACTTCTCCAGGGAGGACAGCCAGACCCATATTCACACAGTGAAATTGGCTGGCTAAAAGTTTACATCCCAACAACTAACTAACATTTACTACTACTTCTCTATATCAGGATACTTTGTTGAGTGTTAGACACAACACATATTGGAAGAGAGTGAGGGAGTCTAAAAAAGTCAATGAAATAGCCAATTTGAGATTGCCTGATCTGAGAAATTCCATCAGCTTTAGCATCCTTGCTGGAATTCAACATGATGTCATCTGTCATCCAAAAGCATGCAGAATGTAAAAGCTGCTGACAGATTGTGTTTCCATTTATAAACTGTGGCTAAACATCACATAAACATGGCCGTGCATTATTCATGGTACAAGTGCACTCACCCGCTCCGCGGACTGTGCCGTGCCGAAGAAGATGGGGATGAAGGCGAGCCAGATGATGCAGGTCGTGTACATGGTAAATCCAATGGGCTTGGCCTCGTTGAAGGTCTCTGGCACTCCGCGCGTCTTAATAGCGTAAACAGTGCATGTGACCATCAAGAGGATGCTGTATCCCAAGGAGCAGATGAGCGACAGGTCGGAGATGTCACACTTGAGGACTCCGCGAGCATTCTCAGGATCCTGCGTGCGCTGCTCACCGTAATCCACAAAGGTGTGCGGCGGGTCGGCAGCAAACCACACAAGGACACCGAGCAGCTGAACTGAGATGAGGGAGAAGGTGATGACCAGTTGGGAAGCCGGCGAGATGAAGCGCGGTGCCGTCACTGCCTTCTTGCCCTGCTCAAAGATGCGGTGGATGCGGTTGGTTTTGGTGAGCAGCGCGGCGTTGCTGAAGCACATTCCAAGGCCCAGGAAGATGCGTCGGAAGGAGCAGACGACAACATCGGGCGCGGCGATCATGGGGAAGGTTATGATGTAACACAGGAAGATGCCTGTCAGCAGGACGTAGCTCATTTCCCGACCCGAAGCACGCACGATGGGTGTGTCGTTGTAGCGGACGAAGGTGACGATGACGAAGGTCGTCGCGATGATACCCAGGACGGAGATGAAGACGGGAACCAGTGCCCAGGGTGAGTGCCACTCCAGCTTGATGATGGGGATTCGCTGGCAGCCAGTGCGGTTCTGGTCGGGTCTCTTTTCATAGGGGCAGAGCTCGCAGGTGAACTCGCTGGCCTGGAAGTGGTATCCCTCGCAGCGCTCGCAGTGCCAGCAGCACGGGACGCCCTTCACCACCTTCTTCCTTTCGCCGGTGCGACAAGGCAGGCTGCACACCGAGGACGGAAGGGAGGGGTCGCCAGTGGTCCACTGCAGGACCTCCATCTGAGGGGAGGGAGGAGGAACCAGCTTGGTCAACATTTACCTTATATTTAAGAAAATGAGCAAACAGCCCAGTGCATCATAGTTCAACCTCCACCCTAAATCCAAGTTTAATATATATTAAGCTGCAGGTAACCATATCAGTGGTTGTGATGCTTTAGGCTCTTTAGACTTAATGGTGAAACAAACTGAAACCATAGGTGACACTGACTGCAAACACGCACAGCAACAGGTTTTAAATCCACAGCTTGATTTTGTTTCCTCCGTCAGTGGACTGGCTGAAATCCCAGGTGTCCATATAACCCCCACACAGAAACAATATGGATTTATAAAGTGTTAAAGTTGGGGGAAATTGAGTTATTCCACAGTGTGTGTTTAAAGTACTCTATGATTAAAAAACAATGGCAGAATGCGTTCATTGACAACGTGGTGCTTGACTAGCAGGGGGCAGCTCCCGGAGAAAAGAAAACTGTCCTTACTGGCTTTTTTTTTTTGCTTAGCAAAATATTCTTCTCTCCTGCTGTTGTGCTTCCGTTTGGTGGAGGGCAAATCACTGCTGCAGGGATCAGATATGAATGCACATATGTTCAACATCTACTTACCAGTTTGTTCGCAAGCTTTTCAAAAGGGACTTTGACTTGAGATAGGTTTGTTGAACTGCTGTTTCCATGATAAAGAATGAGAACAACAAGTCCTAGAAACATGGAACGTTATGAACTCTGTTTTCAGTCAAACTCTAGAGATCATGTGACACAGTTTCAAGTTCTAAAACAAGCAAGTGAGTGGACCTTGAGTTAAAGACCCCCCTCGGAGGAAAATCGGATTTTTAACCTTGTTAACATTTCTTTGTGGTGTTGTATAGTACAAGATATATCATGAGTAAACTAAGCAGTCAATACCATGTCAGCGCAATTATGTCTTAAAGACCACAGATTCAGACAGCCAGGGTTTCATACATCACAAATCCAAGGAACCAATCCAATCAATTTGCTGTCCATATCTTAAGCTGCAGTCGAGCTGCAGAGGTGGGTGGAAATAAAGGCAGACTCTATGTTGAATATTCATAGAGCTCCAAATACTGACTGAAGCCAAAGAAGAAAAATTACACTGAAGCCACATGGAGGCATTACAGGTTGTTGTTTTTTTAAACAAAAATATTTTCTTTTTTTATGAAGTAATTTAATTAACTCTTGGAGAAGGACTTTAATATTTTTTCACACTGCTGTTTCCACAGCTGGGAGTAAACGTTTCCAATCAACACATTTCCATATTCTTTAGGTTTGCTCAACAAAAGTAGATTGAAATTTAAAAATGTAATTTAAACATGTTAAAAAGAACAACCTTTATCCTATTTTAAAATAAAGTCTCCCATCAATCAAAATTGAACTCAGGTCAGAATGGAAAAACATACTGCCTTGTGCTCATATACACCTTCTTGTCAAACCTCCTACAGGTTAGTGTCCCTTACGTCGAGAAACAGCTGATTGGTCCAGTGTCCAATGACCTTGTACTCTGCTGTCGACCTGTTGTTGATCTGATACTGGAAGATGTCGTAGCGTCCGGGAGCATCTCCATTCTCATTAAAGATGACCGGAGTCCCGGCACTTCCTGCAAAAATACAAAGCCCATATTTTCAGAAATTAATATAAGATGCAAGACAAACAGTTACCCTCGAAAATGGAAGGGTGTGTGTGTAATATACTAAGTACCAACACATGTTTAGCCATATTTTGAAAAGTGTGTTTAAAAAAAAGTGCGAGAACATACTGTTGTGAAATTGAGATGTTTAAATGTTTATTTTTTTTCTAATCCGTGTGTAATATACTAAGTACCAACACATGTTTAGCCATATTTTGAAAAGTGTGTTTAAAAAAAAGTGCGAGAACATACTGTTGTGAAATTGAGATGTTTAAATGTTTATTTTTTTTCTAATCCATGCACATGTGAGAAGACATTTCAGGTTCTGTGTCTTGATTCAGGAGAGTTCAACATCTTCCCTGATTGATGCTTCCCTCTACAGTGGGGAAAAAAAAATCATCTCAATCAATTCATTCAATTGTAATTAGAGTCCAAACACACAGCTTCTGTCCTTGTCAAACATTAAACCACACAAAACAACTTGGACAAGTGCAGGGAAAAATCTGGGGTTTGAGTTGAAATAGAGGACATTCGTTGTCATGATTATAGTAATGAACACTTAGTTAAGAAAAGCTAAACAAAAGGCTGTTTTATACATTTAAATGATCATGTATGGCGGTATCTCACCTGATATACCAATACCTGATAAGCGTCTTTATAATTAAAATGGTTATTTAAATGCAAAATCATAAAGTAAATCTTAAAACCATAATAGTAATCCTTTACATCTTTTACATTATTAAAATGATTATTTATACTACTTTTTTAAAATAGGAAAACTTGAAATTATTTTCAGATTTTATATGACACTAGTCCAAAGGGTCCAGTAACAAGAATTTAGTTCAGCTCAGAGATTCAAACAAAAGGAAGGGGAAATGTGGTAGAAAGTGTGACTGCACCGCTGAACTTTCCTTAAAGATGTTATTAAAGAAAAAAAAATGGTTCAACTTCATTATGCTATACAATATTTTATGAACATGAAATACGATTTTTGCAAATTGGATCAAAAAAACATTTTGAGGTGGTTTGTAACGCAAATCCCATCTGATTTCTACAGTTGCGTCTCAGTCCGCACGTACATTTTGGACATACATTTGTGGAGCTGTTACTCAATAAATTTGGGATTTTCTTTTAGGTGTAAACTGTAAAAACAACCCAACGCCCAAATGATTCAGTTGCTCTGACAAAAAAAACTTTATTGTCACAGTTCTAAAACCCTAAATCTTCATCCAACTTTATACGTTATGTTAATGTACCACCAAAATCAGCAAATATGTTTTGAGAGAAACATTATGTCCATATTTCTGGTTATTTAAAAGAAACACTTTTAAATAAAACATCCGGCAAGTTGCAACACGGTGTAAATAAATCTTGACATCTTTAGACACAAAGACATAAAATATTATGTTTTCAATAATTACCTCTGTTTGACATGTTTTTATTTTCCCCACAAAGAAGATAATTACTGTGCTTGATTATAAATCTTAAATTGCATCTATGTCACCGTTTTTTTCAAATTCCAAGAATTTACAAATATATCAAATATTTGTAATGTCAAGTTGACTTTGAAAAGTCTAAATAAGTTCTAAGAAAACAAAAAGAGTTATAATCGGTTTCCTCATTTAGACCAAGATGAATGTAATGTATTTGAAACACAATTCTTAAATCCAAACGTTGGATTTCAGAGTGTTTGAACATCACAAAGAACATTCACAGCCTCAGCTAATCCTCCTAAACAGAGTCAGTCTCTTTTCTTTGAGCTGCTGTATTCTGTGTGTCTCTGTTGGTAGCGTACCAACTTCGTATCTCGCTAGAGGGCAAATTTAACATCGGGGACAGTTCTCTCGAACTTGCCGCACATTAGTTTGGATCCGCTGAAGCAGAGTGGAAAAGCTGCAGATTGGAGCTAAAGAGCTGAGCAACAACAACAACAACAACAACAACAAAAAAGAAAACAGGCGCATAATGAAGTGAGTGGGCGCCGGTTAGATTCGATCCTGCCCCGATTTTCCTTCTGCAGCATGAATAAAAGCAGCGCAAATCACATCAGCATGAATCACCATACCTCGCCTCGGGATGTAGAAACCTCCCCTCCCCTCCACCCCCACCCCCTTTCCTTCCCCCACCTCACTGCAACTCACGTCAGAGAATCCGCGTTGCTGCCGAATTAACGCCCTCGCTCAACATTATTTCCAAACATGGTAATCATGCTAACTGTGTGGTGACACATGTTGCAGCTTTCTCTTTAAACACAATAAAACATCCGACAAACAATCTGCTCCGTAGAATGAAAAACAGACATTATAGTAGAATCCAGGATAAAGAGCTGTTTTTTTCGGGGGTTTTTAGCACATTAAGCAACACACGCACACCAACTAACCAACTAAGGTGATGTTACATTAATGACACTGATGTCAATGAAACTAGACATCTTTAACAGTTCAAGTGGTTCAGAGAAACTGAGCCAGGATCCAGCATCTGAGTTAGGTCAGGTCTAGATATGGTCCCATGTTAGTATGTAAACCTCTGAGATCCTTTTATGGATAGAGTGTCATGAAATACAATGTTTTCTCTCTGTCTGGGTCTGTTCAGGATCTTCTAATGCTGCAGATCTTCTGGTCTGCTGAGAACATTTGTCATGCTTGGTTTAATAGCCTCAAACAAATATTGTGTGGTCTGAATGTGACATAACTGTTCTTGGGTCCGTTTTGGATCTGTTTTCATGTTGCACCCGTGGAAGTTTCAGGACATAAAGAGCCATCAGTAACTAAATGTCCCCTTTGGGCTTTGTTGCTTGTGTTTTCATCGCATTTGAAGAAACACTGAAATTTGGCAAATTATAACTGATTATGTTACATTTTCTTCCACTTATCGAAGGTCGGGTCGTGGTGGTAGCAGGTTGAGCAAGTTAGCCCAGATGTCCAGCAACATTTTCCAGCTCCTCCTGGGGGATCCCAAGATCGTTCCCCAGACCGGATGAGATATATAATCTCGCTGGCATTTCTGGTGCTACGCTGGGGTTGTTGTCTGCGAGCTGAAGCAGCTTTTTAATTAGGGATTATCAGAGATAATTATTAATATTGATAAAATTATAAGAATTTTTTCAAATTCACATTTGATCTCAGATATAATCCTGGACATCCAGTAGCGAATGGCCCAAAAACTGACACAGACACAGATGGAGGTGTGATAAAGGTTCCTGATAAGAACCATTAAACCATAAATGTGAAACTCTTTTACCAATGAGCTCATATAGTGACATTTAAAGGGTCATTTAACGTATTTAGAGGGACATGGGACTTTATTTTCAGGCTGTCTGTACTCTACTGTGCTGCAGTTTGGGTCAAATCGGAGCAGAAACAGATCTACTACTCCATTAATCCTCCTGTTCGACCTGCATGGATCCAACAGGAGCGGATCTTCTTCGGTGCCCTGCCAGGAAGCACAGCGCGGTGAGCTCTCCAGGTTTTATTGAACGGTCAGAGCTGCAGCCCGTCAGCTCGACCATTCCTCCGTCCGATAATGCCTCTCAACGTACCCATTTCACTCTGCTCGGATTTCTGCATCCTTGCTCATCGGAAACTTTCATCATCATTCCATTCAGATGTCTTGCTTTCACATAGATACGTTGGGAAAAAAACCCTTCTGCTATTTCAAAATTGCTGGAGTCAAAATTCAAAATAGGGTAGGTCACAAGTATTTTTTTTAAAACAGATACCATAAAATAATGTTTTATATTTTCAATAGCACAATGGAAGGAAAACATACAGAACAGTGAAAACTGTGGGAACAGAAGGAAAGCTGCAGGACACACATGCACAGTTCAACACTGTCAGAAAGTCACTCAGTTCGTATTAGAGAGACGATCAAGCAGGACTGCTTCCTATTGTCAGTGAAAATAAACGAAAAAAGGCACACTTCATGTTTGACGGTATGTGCAAACCCAGTATCTGCAGCAACCGCAGCAAAACTGGAAATGGCTAGCTTTGCCCTGTCTCGGTGTGACAGTTTCACGTTTTGAAAGTATGAAACTTACATGCACATACATGTCATGTAACAAGGGGTCATGTGACCACGGTCCTACAACAAAGGCAACAAAGGAAAAAATGTTCACGGTATCAGGGGACGGGAGGGGTGGCTTGATGCCATTAGTCTTGGACTGCCGTGGGAAACGATAAGGTTCGTATGCAGCAAGAGTTTTTGTTGAGTTCTTTTGTTTGTTTTCTAACCCCAACCGTGTTTTTTTCTCCTTAGCCCAACAATGTGCTTATTAATAACCCCAACTGTGTTTTAGATAAACGTTTCATTATTGTAAATCACCTGGCTCTACACATGCAGTAGGTTTCATTTTTGTCTACTACAGGAAAACGTGTAACTGTCATGCCTAGACAGGCCAAAGCGTGGCTATCTCACGTTTTTACGTGATGAAGGGTTGGTAACTGCATGACTACGGTAACTACGTAATACACTCAGTACTGTGTCTGAATGCATCCTATGACACACTGGAGCCGCTGCAGTTCTTCTGACTTACTTTTTTCAAACTGAAGTTGTTTAAATTAAACTTTTTTTTTCTCCCCTCTTCAGTCTCCAATCCACGCTATGAGCTAGCTTTTTTTTTTCCTCAACAGGCTACAGAGGAGATTCAAATTAAAATGCCAGTGTGGTGTTTTAATGTGTGCTGGTAAAAGGAAGCTTTTGCAAAATTAGCCAGTCATATTCAGTCTTGCAGTAAATTAAGGTTCACAGCTGCTCTTCTTAAACTCTGTCTATGCTGATTTTGGAGACAACTTCATGACTTTGATGATTTGTGATTTTGTAAGCATCACATCACAGCAGCTTGGGAAGGACTGCCGGTTAACATGTCGTATTTATTAGCTGCAATAGTCATTTTGTTGTCTGACAACAGAAACTGAAATGTGTAAATGAGAATAAGTACGTGATTAATTTTGCTGTGCTAAAACATAGTGATCACAGATAGCAGGGGAGGACTGCTAAAAATCTGAAGGCAGGGACCAAACATAATCCAAGTCTGCAACCAGCTGTTTTTCTTCAAGCTGCTGTCCTTTCAATTTTATGCATCTACATGATTCAAGAAAGCAAGTGAAATTCCAGAGCTCATTACATAAACATATCTAAATTTCCCCACTGTGGGATTACTAAAGTCTTATCCATCTATCTTATCTATCTATATCTCTGGTCAGACATGATTACCATTGTTAGGCTGGAATTTACAGTGCTAACATGAGGATTCATGACGTAATTGGTTGAGAAGTGTTGGGACAGACGTTGAAAGACGGGCTGTTAATCCACGGAGGCGGACTTCATACACAGTCCACAATCATTGGTCACTCGTTGGTTATGTCATGAGAATAAGAGAGCCATTCAGTCTACAAATACACTGAGCAGAGAGGCAGAGGTGGCCGTTGTCGCTGGGACGCAACCTGGGAGACGGTGTCTGGTATTAGATTACACCAGGAATCATTATGAACAGTCCCAGCACATCGGCAAGATGTATTTTGTCCATATGCATTATGTATTCTGCACAGCAGGGGTCTCCAACCTTTTTTTTCCTCTCAGAGCTAGGGTGTTATTTTCTGTATCTACAATTACACAGATGTTTCCTAAATGCAGACTTCAGTGCACGCAACTCAAGTGTGGCCAAATCGCTTTAAAAAGTGTCAAATGAAGCATTGTAATATAAGATTTACCAAAGAAAATCCAGTGTTTCCCCTCTGATTGGGACCACATGCCCCTCCTGACAGAAACACGTCTTGGCCAAAACATAGTATATGGCTGACCCATGTGTGACACAGAAGGGCACGTTGCAGGTCGCGTTTCTGTCCTCTGATCTCTGTGTGTTTCATGAAGGCTGGCGCTCAAACCTGCCCCCCCCCCCCCATTACACTGACACGGTGCGGAGCAGACACTGTTATACTGTATATTGTTGGAACCTTCTGCAATCTTCTCAGAACCAGTTCGTAGTCTACTGGTTTACAAGCAACGGGTTGAAGACCTCTGCTGTTCGGAGTTAGAGAGAAAGACTTGGAAAACAGTGGGAAGTTATTTATGCCCTCTAGGACCACAAACTGTTTATTTATTTGTTATATATATATATATATATATATATATATATATATATATATATATATATATATATATATATATATACATATATATAGTTCTGTTCATTAACAAAAGAGATTAAAAAAAAGTTTTGAATAGTGAGCTTTTAAATTTGGCCTTGGGGTTAGGATGCTGACAACTATACACGGCATCCCACTTCTGCATTAGAAATACTGGATGTCCATTTGTACAGCTCACTCTCTGAAATACAATATGCATTTTCCCCAAACTACTCCTTTAATCCCGAGGCTAACAGTGCAAACAGCTGAGCTCTCTCTCGTTGTTTCCTCTTCCTGCTTCGTTCAGCAGTTTGTAAAAAGCTGCATATTTGAAGAGAAGCCGCAGCAGGAGATGAGGTCCTCACATATTCATCACTTCACTCACCTACAGTATCTGCTCGTCCCCTCCGCAACCTCCCCACCTCCCTCCTCCACCAATGATCTGACTGTAAAGGGTTTCTCTTCCTGCAGCGCCACGGGGTCAGTAATGCTGCATCCTCCTTAAAAAAAGGCAACAACAAGCTATTATCCCCTCTTAATAAGTATCTGCTGTCAAATTGAATCAGGGTGGAATCTCCCTGACATCCCTCCCCTCCTCCCTCACCCGCTGCTCTCCCTAAATGTTTTCAACTGGGACGTTGCTACAAAGGCCTCATGCAGATGGCGTTATCGCAGCAAGCACTAACATTAACACAAGTGTCTCAATTAGCATCCTGACGCTCCTCTAAAAATAAGCACACGGGCGAGGAGCACACGGCTGAGTTGGCGATCAGCCCCCCGGCCGCCGTAGCCACGGAGCGCTGCCTCGTCCTGGATTTTCGCATTTCATACGTTAAAATTATGGGTAACCGCGTTGCCCCATGTTCAGAGAAGTGAAGCATAAAAAAAACAGAGAAGCTGCCCGAGTTTGATTTATGTCAGCATTTGATGTATGTGAGGGTTTAACCGAGCACGCTGTTCACAGATTCACACAGGAAAGCCCCAAACGCAGTGTGACACGAGTGTTTGCGCGTGCGTGTAGGCCTTAATAAGAATAAGCTCAATCAGGCACAAACTACACATGCTGCTGAGCCCGGATTCATCGGTGATGCACGTGTGCTGCAGCAGCGCTCAGAAGCTGCGCCGAGGAGATGTTCTCAAACGCTGCAGATTCGTCATATTTAGCTCCGTACTGAGTTGCACCAGTTGGAGGTTTGACCAACAGCCAAAAGACAAAAAACTAAAGAGATTCAATTTGCAATGAGATAAAAACAGAAACCAGTAGCAACGCCTCAGAGAAGCTGGAGCCAGATATCATTTGGGAGCATGTATTCACAAATTAACTGATAATTGCCGGCTTGATGTTACAGCAGTAATGGGAACATTTTAGAGACGGTAAACGAGTCTGTTCATGTCTACAAATGATTCAAACCCCAAAAACATTTGCACATTAAACACATCTGCAAAGGAATAATGCTCGTGATCTGCTTATTGTTTGTGTTTTGTGGCAGCAGTCATGGCTTTCCTGACACCGAGAGGCCCAAAGTCCGCAAGAGCAAGTTCATCTGACTTAGAGCTACAGCACCTGAACACTGTCCCTGCTACCAAGTAATTAGCATCGCCCATTACCCGCATATTCCACTGAAGACGTGTCCGTCGCGATTTTGTTCCGTCCTCTGCGCGGCTTTATATTCCACCGCGTTTTGTCTGCCCATTTTATCTTTAATCATTGTCATTAAAAACATGAATCCTCCTATTTATTGTGTAACTATTTCACATACCGTGTCTGTAGCAGAAGGAGAATGCATTTCTTGTCCAAATTGAAAGACCGCTGGGGTAGATGGTGATGTAATGACGTTTTTTACGACTGGGAGTTTGCACATGGGCTTTTTATTGTGAAAATTTGCGTCAGAAATAGATTCGCTACACATCTTTAGCGGAGCAGTGTCGGAGACGGAACGCGTTGGACACGGACCCAGTGGAAAACAGCCTTTACTCTCTCATCTGTCCTGGCTTCCATTCACCTGGAAACACTCTCCCTATCAGCCAATAGAACTTAGTAAGGACAGGCGCTGAGCAAGACAGGATCAATTTCAAATGTTGCATTCAGGTCGGGGTCTTCTGCAAAATCTTAAAGCAATGCAAGTGTGAGCTTCTACAGTATATGAGCATTGCAGCTCGGGGTCACATGAAGTGAATGGTGACTACTTTTGTCATTCAGAACTCATCCTGAACTCATTGATTCTTTCTTTTCTCTACACACTGCATTTCACATTTCTAAATCATGTTTTGAAACCTTCTAACTAGCATTAACGAGCCCAAACCAAAGCCATTTATCCCCAGTGTTCCACAGCCTTTGCTCTACAACGACATCATGTTGCCTTCCTTTGCTCCAAGACAGAAGAGTCATAATGTCTTTGGAAAATAGAGCTCTTTGTAATGTAAAAGATAAAACAATCTATTGGCTTAAAGGCTCAGAGGGGATATTCTGGCTTCAAAGTTCAATTCTGTAGGACTTACTGTAGTTAAAGCCAAAAACCTTTATTTTTGAATTTTGACTTCCGAGATCATGTTGAATATGTCACCAAATCTGCTTTTTATCATCTCAAAAAAAGCCATTTCTGTCTTGGAGTGAAACAGAGACTAATCCATTCTGTCACACCCATTTGTCTAGACTATTTTAAATTGTCTGTTTTCTGGTCGACCCAGACAAGTTGTAAATCAGTTACTGAGCAGGACCAGGAGGAGAGAACACATTACACCTACAGTATTATCAAGTCCTCACATTAGTTGGCTGTCAGTTTCTGTATAGATTTTTCAGGCACAACCACCTTTAAATCAAGCTGCAGTGTTTATATGCTACGATATTGTTTAACATAATACAATAGTACTGTTTATTTTGCAAGTTCTTTAATTCTATAAAGTTTGATCCACAGATTTACATTACTTTTCTGGAAATTTGGCCAGGCAACAACAACACTAAAGCAAGTTTGACACAATTAATACAGACTCGATGTTCAAAGTGATGGATTACACAACTAATATGAGGTTTTTGTCCATAACTGATACCCACACTGTGCCTCATAAAGGAGATGTATGCAGGAACACATAAACACATTATTTCCTGAATCCGCTTCAATGCCCTGAATTCGACCGTACCCTGAAGTACGATTTCTCCTATGGACTTTAATCTGGAAGATGACTGATTAATCATCCTGTTTGTGACATTTCCTGTTTTCTGGCCTCATTTGCTTTAATTCACGAAGTAACAAACTGCTTAATGTTAAAAAAAAAATAATAATATATATATATATATATATATGACTTGCAGCCTTCAATTTAGCTTTCACTGAGCAAAGATTTACTTTTTCGACCCTGCGGGTGAAATTTACCGCTGATTCAATCTTTAATGCCTCTCCTCCTCCTGCAGAAATAACATCCAGCAGCTCCTCACATCCATCACGCCCAGCCCAGAACTATGAGTCCCTGAGAGCTTGACACATCAGCCACAAAATCTGCTCCATCTCCTCGTTTCTCTGTTTTATATTTGTGTCTCGCATTTCGCTGCGCGGTGGAGGTAGATAGGAAAATTAGAATTATTCAAATGCAATGTCCCGTCCCCAGTTGGCGCCTGGGAAGGAGGGAAACGAGGGGAGTTCTCCTGTCGGGAGAGACATATCTGGGGTAAAAGGGAAGATCTCCCGTCGGAAGTATTACAATTTACAGCAGGATTACAGTGAAGTGGAAGGCAAATATAACAGAGGAGAGGGAATACGTTTTTCAGTTTTTTCCCATACAGTAGGATGAGTTTTTTTTTCACTGATTTTAGTGAGATTCAGCATCATAATCCCTGACACTCCAGGGGAAGACTGCCAACCCAAAGCAGCCTGGAATTCAAGTGGATCCAAATCAATACTCTATATTTACACCAAATGTTTGTCATTCAGCAAATCACTCAATTAAACAAAAACACAACATGTTAATATGCATTGTTTGTGGTTGGCTAACAAGTAAAACAGTGAATGTATTTTGTGTTTCATTCTGTATTTGTATGAACAGAAAGCAAAAGCATTCCTCCTGAAAGTTGTTGATATGTTTTAGTCAGTTGACCAACAGGCTAGCATGGATGGAAGAAGGTCAATACAGTCTTAATCTAAATCTGTACACTGTGCTGAAATGGTGTACATTCCCAAATGAATTTGTTTCCTTAATGGACACGGGTTACACAGCCCATTAACAGGTGGTCTGTTGCCATTAAAAACCAATACTCCTGCGTGGATGTTTCATATTGAAAGCACTTCAGAAGTTCAAAGAGAATAATCCTCCCCATTCCTGGCAGGCTTTTACTGTGAACAAATTTAACAGAGGGCTGAGTATCTTCACAGCGTTAAAAAAAAAAAAAAAAAAAAAAAAGTCAGTAAAAATGTACAGTAGATTGGAATAAACAAGAAAACAATATCAATAATGTTGTGGCTAAAAAGAGAAAGTGTTTTCAGCAGAGTAGTGAGACATGAATGTTTCATTGATGTAATCGATGCTGAGGGAATGTATTTTACTGAATTTATCAAACAAATTAAAATGGCAAAAGATCAGAAAATGGGGAGAAATATACAAATTAAACTCAATAAATTCATTAAAATGTTAAGGCCTGTCTCCAATTTAAACATGTTTAAAATAAGACTGGTTCTTTCTTTAGTTGTTCATTAATGTTTCAAGTAATATTTAAGAATTTTTCATGTAAAAATTTGAATGAAAGTGAACAAAATAAGCAAAATATATTGAAAACCTGTTTTCCTGTTAAGTGAACTTACCTATTGTGTCTTCTAAAAAAAAATATTGACACAAATGGTAAAAGAAAGTGTAAAGAGTAATTCAAAGTGAAATCCATTAAATCCAAGTTAACTGGTGGTTCATTGAGATTTTTTTGTTTTCTCTTACTGTTCCTTTCAGTGTGTCCTTAGTCCTTTTTTCTTTCATCACTCTGAGATCTATGAGGGAGTTAGTTGGGGTATGATAGAATTGTGTATTTGAAAAGAAAAGCACTAGTAACCTTCAGCTCCAGCCTCCAGAGTGATGAAGCGGAAGAGTGCATCTGGAATGTGTGTTTTAATTGTCTGCTTTAAATAAAATAAATTCTCCTCACTGAGTAATAAAAAGGAAGCCAACCTTGGCCATAAACTCCACAACGCTCCGAAGTGAGAGAGGCAAAACTAAGCTCTGCCAAAGCTTTCATGAAACCTACAGATGGTTGTTATCCAACCAGAGAGAAAATGTTCATGTCACATGTTTGAACGAGAAGGGACAGGACACAAGCAGAAGGGAGTGAAAACCAAATGAATCATAAATGAACCTTTTCACTGCTGCTACTAATGCATCATATGAACAAATGTGGAATTCCTAAAGGCAATATTATATTTAGGGGGACCAATCTTATAATATTACATTTGAAATTGAAACTCATCCCAGACCATCTCAGTTGGGTTTAGGTCAAGTGATCATGAAGACCAGGTCATCTGGTGCAGCACTGCATCACTCCTCTTCAAACAGCCCCTATAGGCCTGGGACACACTGGATGTGAGGCGTGTGTGTTACCTGGTACTGCGTGAGATGCGTGACTCATGCGTGATTTCATGTACAATATGATCACAGCAAAAAACCCGTGTAGGCCCTAATTATATCATGACGACACTTTACCAGGTGAAGGTGTGTTTCGGCTCATTGTCAAAAAATCAAACAATGTTCCCACAAAGGACGAACCAGATGTGATGTCGTGTCACTGCAGAATGTGTGGTAGCCATGCTGGTAAAGTGGAGACTTGCATTATTATTAATCTTGGGAGAACAATGTTATTATTATGGATACAAATGATAGGCAGAGATAAGACACACTGCTATACGCCACAATTATCTTTTAACACCATCAATCACCAGACAATCCACTGTTTCCCCGAAAGGATGAAAACCGAAACGGAAAACAGTCCCTCATATTTTATGTGTCATGCATGTAGAGGTGTAAAATTAACATCTAAGAAATCATAAAGAGGAGTGTGAGATTTGTTATTCTGCAGCTGCGTGTAAAGTTTTTGTAATTATCCAAAACAGACAGCTCATCAGACTGCAGCGGCTCCAACTGAGCTGAGAATAATGAATCTGGAAAAAGAATGAAAGCCAGCAGCCACATTGAGTGTTCAATAATGAGCATGAGTATTCCCTGACGACGGCATCAGCATCGGCACTTCCTGCTGACAAAGGCCCCCACCCGCTGTGGAGTCAATCATGATAGGCGGACCTCGGACTGTGAAGATGAGGAAGAAAAGAAAATGAAACAAAAGATGGACAGAAGGAATGAATGAAAGGTTAATGAGGAAGTGATGAGTCGTCCTTGTTGGTTGTTTGTTAGATGGAGGAAAAACAGCAGCTGGACACATCAAAATTTGGAGGAAAAAAAAACAGGTATGAAGGTTGGGATGACTAACAGTGGTTTTTAACATCTTTTTTTTCCATATTCACTGTCCCTTTTTTCAATGTCATTAATTGATCAAATTTTACTCTCAATGAGCTGGTAAAAACATGTGGAAATTAAATCACACATCTCAAAAAAGAGTGAATGACACCATAATGACCAGAGGAAATAATGTATTGAGTTGGTGTTTAATGAGAGATGTTTAATATGGAGTCTATGGAAGCAGTGACTTCTTGGAGCCAACCCCTAGCGGATATTAGACAGCATTTGTACCTGGATTGAAGACTGAGGTAAATAGTAAGCACTTACAGTGCATCCGGAAAGTATTCACAGCGCTTCACTTTTTACACATTTTGTTATGTTACAGCCTTATTCCAAAATGGATTAAATTCATTTTTTTTCCTCAAAATTCTACACGCAATATCCCATAATGACAAAGTGAAAATAGTTTGTTTAAAATTTTTGCAAATCTATTAAAAATAAAGAACGGAAATATAACACGTACATAAGTATTCACAGCCTTTGCTCAATACTTTGTTGAAGCACCTTTGGCAGCAATTACAGCCTCAGGTCTTTTTGAGTATGATGCTACAAGCTTAGCACCTATTCTTGGGCAGTTTCTCCCATTCTTCTTTGCAGGACCTCTCAAGCTCTATCAGGTTGGATGGGAGCGTCGGTGCACAGCCATTTTCAGATCTCTCCAGAGATGTTCAATCGGGTTCAAGTCTGGGCTCTGCCTGGGCCTCTCAAAGACATTCACAGAGTTGTCCCGAAGCCATTCCTTTGTTATCTTGGTTGTGTGCTTCGGGTCGTTGTCCTGTTGGAAGATGAACCTTCGCCCCAGTCTGAGGTCCAGAGTGCTCGGGAGAAGGTTTTCATCAAGGATGTCTCTGTACATTGCTGCATTCATCTTTCCCTCCATCCTGACTAGTCTCCCAGTTCCTGCCGCTGAAAAACATCCCCACAGCATGATGCTGCCACCACCATGCTTCACTGTCGGGATGGTATTGGCCAGGTGATGAGCGGTGCCTGGTTTCCTCCAAACATGACGCTTGGCATTCAGGCCAAAGAGTTCAATCTTTGTTTCATCAGATCAGAGAATTTAGTTTCTCATGGTCTGACAGTCCTTCAGGTGCCTTTTGGTAAACTCCAGGCGGGCTGTCATGAGCCTTTAACTGAGGAGTGGCTTCCATCTGGCCACTCTACCATACAGGCCTGCTTGGTGGAGTGCTGCAGAGATGGTTGTCCTTCTGGAAGGTTCTCCTCTCTTCACAGAGCAACGTTGGAGCTCTGCCAGAGTGACCATCGGGTTCTTGGTCACCTCCCTGACTAAGGCCCTTCTCCCCTGATCGCTCAGTTTGGCCGGGCGGCCGACTCTAGGAAGAGTCCTGGTGGTTCCAAACTTCTTCCATTTACGGATGATGGAGGCCACTGTGCTCATTGGGACCTTCAATGCTGCAGACATTTTTCTGTACCCTTCCCCAGATCTGTGCCTCGATACAATCCTGTCTCGGAGGTCTACAGACAATTCCTTTGACTTCATGGCTTGTTTTGTGCTCTGACATGCACTATCAACTGTGGGACCTTATATAGACGGTGTGTGTCTTTCCAAATCATGTCCAATCAACTGAATTTACCACAGGTGGACTCCAATCAAGTTGTAGAAACATCTCAAGGATGATCAGTGGAAACAAGATGCATCTGAGCTCAATTTTGAGTGTAATGACAAAGGCTGTGAATACTTATGTACATGTGATTTTTTTCATTTTTGATTTTTAATAGATTTGCAAAAATTCCCCCAAAAATTATTTCACATTGTCATTATGGGGTATTGTGTGTAGAATTTTGAGGGAAAAAATGAATTTAATCCATTTTGGAATAAGGCTGTAATATAACAAAATGTGGAAAAAGTGAAGCGCTGTGAATACTTTCCAGATGCACTGTATGTAGCACTTTACCACCTTAGCGGTCTCAAAGCACTTAAAACTGTTTCCCATTCACACACGAATGGAGCTGCCGTGCAAGGTGCTGGCTTGCCATCAGGAGCAATTCGTCGGTTAATGTCTTGCCCGAGGACATCTTGGCATGTGAACGGGAGGAACCGGGTATCAAACCACCAACCTTTCAATTGAGGCCTAGAGGTTTCAAACAAATTTCATCTACACTTTAAGACCTTCAGAGAGCTTCATGAGACTAATTCTAGGTTCCAAATGACACACTTCCCGTAGTATACTAATAGTGCTAATAGGGCACTTTACACAAAGGGACCTTGTGCAGTGCAGGAATTTTGACATGGTAGTGTTGTTTCAAATCGCACACTGCTGTTCTGCACTTACAGGAAAACCTCTGCATGCGAACACATCACCCAGCAAAATATCCGCAGCTTTAAATATTTTACCTGTATGTTGAGCCCTCTGTTTAAAACACAGTAAACACAATGAATCTTCTGTCCACCAGCAATAGCAGTGGAAACGAAACACTTTTGTGTGGTGTTCAGGAATAGCTGCAGCTTCTTTATGTCGGTGGCCCCGCCCCCTTCCTCTACGTAGCCAAGATGCCGACCGTTTAGGGTGGAAACCTGGTACTTGCAGTGTACTGATGTTTCTGTACTTGACAGTGTGAACGCACTTATGTACTCAACATAGTGAGTGTTAGCACACAAGTATACCATTTGGAACACAGCCTGTTTTGGCCACACAAAATACAATTTTGGATTAGCATAGCAGTTCTGAACTTCTTGTGTTCGTGCTTAGTTTAAGTTGAAAGCTAAACTCATTCATGTAAAGACTAAAATACTGGTTCGATTTGAAAGTTGGACAATGAAATGTATCCACTCATCCCCTTAAAAACCTGATGCTGACCTCTTTGTTTAGACTTGCAAGGCTACTTGATGAACTACTTTCACCGGCAAGGTAAGTGGAGGCATGTTAGTCAATCACAATCAAGCGGCAACCAACTGTGATGTTACCAGTTGGTTTGTGAACTGTTTTGAAGCCCTGTGTTTGGCCGCCGCCATGTTGTTTTTTTTGGAGCAAGAAGTAACCACATTTGGACAAATTGTGGAGGAGAGAGCAGTGGGTCTGATGCACTCTGATTTTAAAACCTGAGGACACCACACCCGCCCACCCAGATCAGAAGCCTGACTGCACCGCAGGCCTTGTCAATCAAAACAAATACGCCCCCAAATACAGTGCTTTTGAAGCCTAATATCGAATTAATTATGGGATTATTTTCAGATTCACCCAACACACTGATTAGAAAGAGTGAATGACACCATAATGACCAGAGGAAATAATGTATTGAGTTGGTGTTTAATGAGAGATGTTTAATATGGAGTCTATGGAAGCAGTGACTTCTTGGAGCCAACCCCTAGCGGTCTTCGCGGTATTGCAGTTTAAAGTACTTCCACAATGACTTCACTTTTCAGACCTGGAAGCTACGTCTACTTTTATATGCAGTCTGTGGTCACAATATGTTCATCTAGCTGAGCAGACAAAAAAGCTAACACAGCTGACGTAGAAAACCCCAGTGTGACGACTATGACTGCAAAACATTGTTGAGAATAAAAGTTTACAGAAAACTTTTTACCAAACATCAATAAGCTTCATGTTATAAAATCATTTATTAATTTCTTATTAAGTTAGCAGAGGCCATCTTTATTTCAGGTGAGATGTGACATCTTCAATACTGCCTTCAATTCCAATCCAAAAACAGATCAGATGTGAATAAATGAATAAATGTTTCATAAACTTCTTCGGTGATATTATTTTTTTTTAACATGTTTTTATTGCCTGACTGAGGACATCTGCATGATCAAAGTTGAAAAAGGGGAAACTCTGAGGTGCACATGCTTCATGTGAGACCAAAAAAATCTGAAACACCAAGTTCAGCTACTGTACTAATTGTATTGTGCAAGCTTCCATCTGTTGATGAGTGACTCATTGGCTCCTGGGAACCCTTAACCAATAACTTCCTTTCAAAACACACAATCAAATAACAAATGTATCTATAAATATCTTTTTGTTTTTTATTTTAATTTTTTTACCCTTTTACTGCTTTCTTGCATTTGCAAAGCACTGTGACATTTGCTCTGTGAAATACTTACTTACTGATTTACATGTCCAATGAGGGCATTCAGCTAGAACAGAACCTTTAACAAAGAACCTCCACATTCAGATTTCCTGGCTTCTTGTGCTGCAGCCGACCTGTGTGTTTACTGTAGATGTGTCCCTAGCAACCACTGCATTGTCAGAGCGCAACAATAATTCCCTGCAAGAATGGGAGTATGGGCACACACTTAGGTGCACATTCATTGTTGTGACCTTGAAATGAACTGAAGAGAACTGAAGTCTTGGAGTTGTGGTAATTTTAACAGTGGAATGTTGATGCAGATGGAGTGCTGACACTGTGATCGGCCCTGTCTGCTGGTGTGTGCTGTGTCAGTCACTTGTCCACCCAGGTTGCTTTAGTATATGCCAGGGGAGTTGATTGCATATACCTTATCTGGAGCACCTGAGTTCAGAGGCTCAACAGGATATAAAAAAATGTCCCAGCGTGGCTCTCTGTCATCCCTGCCAGTGCCTGCACCTTCTTGGTTTTGTTTAGATTTAGGTTTTTTTTTTTTTTACTCCACAACACTTTATCCACAGGAACACAACTGATGTCACCTACTAACACACGCCGCAACCAAAAGCTTCCATGCTGCTACTTTTCTGTACTACGATAAACAGCATGTACTTATTGGCATTTTGTGTCCTTACCCATTTTTGTCATGGCCTAATGGCTGGACTGTGGCTGGCTCATCTATTTTTTTATGTTCCTATTTGTGTTGCACACATCTAGTTAAAACATTTGTCGATTTTGTATTTCTCTGCCATTTGGCTACGAGTTTACGTGTTTTCACATAGCAGAAGTTCTTACCGTTGAAGTTGACAGCACGGATATGGGCCAGCAGCTCCTTGCCGTCAATGTTGGCCATGCGTGGGCACAGGCCGGGGTATCCGGCGCAGAGCTCGCGGTGCATGTGGTGCAGAGCGTGGGCCATGGCGTAAACAGCATCCATCACAAACTGCACCTTCCCCTCCTGCTCGTAGGTGGAGTCACGGCCAACTTTCTCCAAACCTAGAACAGAAAAAGGATTTATCACTCAAATGGTCAAAGACGTCCACCATGGGAGATCACAGGTTCATTCAACCACCGTTCAACAAGTAGAAGATCCACCATGAACCTTCTCAAAATTCTCATCTGCTGTTTCCAAAAACCTGAAGGAAATCTCAATTTTAACTTTAAAAGACAGAACAAATACAAAAATCTGAACATCTACAGTTCAGTGTCAACTGGGCAACCCGATCTCCTGAAGAAGATGATGTGATGTGATTTAAAATGAACAGAACAGCTTCGGAGTCTGTGGTGACTTTTGGATGGTTGCAACAGTCATCAGTAAACTCATAGGTTCTGTTTTTTAAAGAATGAATACTTTCTGTTCCTGAAGTTTATATTCAAAGGTAAATGGGACATGGAATTTACAATGATGACCACATTTGCAATTTCTTTTTAAAAAGGAACACATCTTGTAATTATTAAAACGTTCTTTCAATCTTGATTGCAATAACAAGAAACTTAAGAAATATTAGAAATTATCATCTATAAGCTCTGCTGAGGCAACAATGAAAGATAAGACTAAGCATTTAGACAGTAAAGCAAAACCAATGAGACCAGTTAAACTAACTATTTAAACTTAAATATTTCTGTGAGCCTCTTTCCGCCTTTTTGTGTACTTTTCTCTTCCCCTCCAAAGGTTGCTGAGCTCGTCCTTGCCGCCAGGCAAAAAGTAACTCACAAAAGGTTATGGGAATGTTAAATGAGACACGTTTCCCATAACAAACCCATTAACATAAAAAAAAATGCACTTGTCATCATCTCATTAGCTGTGATTAAATAACCGAGTGGAGAAGACATCGTCATCTTTTATTTGAAACTTTCGCACAGTCCTTCCTAAAATGTTCACTGAGTGATTAGAGTTATTAGAGCCATGGAGCGCTGCGATCATGCCGCCGGCTGGAAAACTGAAATGAAAGAGAGGAGGTGGAAACTAACTGCTGGACTGGACCCTCCATCAACAGACAAGACTTCTCTGAATTAATAGGAGCTTAGAAATGAAATCCAATTTAATTCTAATAGCAGGCAGGCAGCAGAAGATCTGTCCGAGGGGAGACATTTGCTTGAGCAGTAAAGACTGATTACACGTCTGTATGGCAGTAATGAATGAGCTTCGACCGGCGAGCGGAGAGCACAGGATGTCAAATAACCGAGGCAGACAGGAGATGTACAGCTGAGTGCTGATGATTGCCGCTCGCTGCAGATGATGAGGGTGTTTTTAATATTTAAAGAATACATATGTTTGATCCTGTAAATTTAAATGATGTCTGAATGGAGCGTTTTGAATTTACAAAAAGGTTCTTGACGTCCAATCTCACTCAGCCTCAGAGAGATTGGAAGAAGGTCATTGGTGAATACTCAAATCAGTTGGATTATGCTATGTATGCTGTAATTGTCATTTTTCTTCTTTTAATGAGCATGTTTTTGGGAGCATGTGGGGGATTTGTAGCTACATTTAACATTTATGTCTGTTGAAGATGTAACTTATTCAATCAATCAATATTTAAACATGTGACAATAAGAGAGACATTGCTCATAGTGATGACATGATCAGCTGACTATGCATCTCTACTCAAAACTGCATCTTGGTTGTGGAAACACATGTAAATAAACTAAGTTTCTGTTCCCTGATAAAACATTTCTGAGTTGGAAAAGCACCTACTGTTAAAACAATCAAGACTGTTCATCCAGCGGTGCCCTGGTAGCCTTCTAGTTTAGATGCATACTGCATAAAAACACTCTTCTCTAATTTCAGTGTGGGACCTTTGCTGCAAACGCTGCTATGTTTGACTGTCAAATATATATATATATATATATATATATATATATATATATATATATATATATATATATATATATATATATTTTAAGTATGGTAAATCCACTGTTGATTATAAATGTCCAAAGTAATTCCATGATAACCATTAGATATGTTTGGTTTTGGACCGAGGATAGCTCTAAAGGGGAGGTCTTGGGGTCGACCTGCAGCTGTTGAGATATGAGACATAAGACATGTTGAGTGACTGACACTGATAATCCTGCAGAGCAAGATGGTAAGTGGAAAGTGTGGAATCTGCTTCAAGACAGCTGCTTCATTTGCAGAAAATTCCAGTTATTTAACAGCCTCTCCCTCTAAAGATGTTATCGGGCTAAAATAAATGGATTATGAATTAATCATCATCTCCAGAAACTTCATGAATGAACATTATTTTCAGAGCGGGAGGTGAGCGGCGTGTTAGGCCAGGTGGTGACTGGCCACTCTGCCATTTGCCTCCTTATTTACTAAATTAGCCTTATTGACCAATGATGATGATGATGATGATGATGATGATGATGCTGATGCTGATGCTGATGATGGTGTCGATGGCGAAGCTATCTGACCGATGAGAGGCGGCAGCTAGACAGACAGCTTCATCACAGCTGTTGGCATTTCAATTACACATCACTTAGAGGGTAAATTTAATTCCTTCTCAACACGATGGAGGTGTTTGTGCCCCCCACCCCACACCCACCCTAACCTCCCACTCGCAGGCATCCTTCTGTTTCAATTAGATTTGGAAATTAGATAAACAGCAAACTAATTACAGAGGTTAGGGGAATGGGAGTTCAGGGAAAACGCGGCGAGCTGGGGGCGTCTCGCACGCCTCAATATATTTACATTAACAGAGTTATTTTCGTTGGCTTTGTTGTTTATCAGGCAGAGTCAGTCTCAGCGAGATTTATCAGCAGAGGATTAATAATGTTTGCTCACAATGCTGATTTTGACTATGAGTAATAAAAATATGACAGACACGTCTGAGAGCTGCTCAAACATTCATGAATTTGTCCTGCCTCCACGTCAGCACTGAAGACTTCTTTACTTTATTATAAAACCATGTCATTCATTTTCTGCTTATCTCTGTTTTTTTTTAAGTGATTTGCATGAAACAGAACGAACGGCATGTCATACAGAAACAAAATAAAATTGAATCACAGCATGAACAGAAAGTTACTTAAATCTTAACAGTCATTCAAATGTCCATCAACATGGAATATTTCCCCTGTCCGTGACATTTCAGGTTTATTATTCATAATATTTCCTGTTTATTTAAAGGTTTCTACCCAATGCAATAAAATACACAAAAATAGAAAAAGGTGAGAAAAGTTTGAATCAGAAGAAGTGAGTCTCGAGCCTTAGCTATGAAGTGCAGATTCAAGGCCAAAAATATTCCAGTTCAAGACCAGTCAACACTGTTGGTTAATCCAAAACCGAACCATAAATAGCAAGTCAAAACCAAAACGTCTTATTACAAGTAAAGGCCAACATTTCAAAACAAGTAAAGCCTGGGAAAGCCTGGTCGTCTCAGGATATTTGTTCATTTGTTCGTTAATTTTGTTGTCCATGTCAACAGGTTACGGCAGCCACGTCCTGCCTCGCTGCTACGACGTCTTCTCTAGCGTGTCAGCATCTTGTGTCTATTTTTCACATATGTTCTCAGGAAAAATATACGGTTAAATAAAATGTCATTGCATGTATGTTTTATAATAATAGCAGAAACTTAGTGCAGGCTACTATTATACTATGTTAATAATTCAACAGATAAAGGGCAGTGTTTATCCGACGGGCTTGCTCTTTCTATCTGTGTGTGTTGCTCTGAACGAGGGTAGACAAAAATCACATTAACTGCTTTTTGGTTGCACTTCTTCAATCATTGGACCTCAAACATTCAATTACTAGCCATTATTTCAGGGAAACTCAGTATGAAAAAAAAAAGAAAAGGGCAGGAAACACACTGCGAGCTCCAAGCAGTACAGCGAGGCAGCCGTCAAGTCCCAGGTGTCACAACACCAACATTTCCCAAGACAAGACCAACAACTTGACACAAGAAGTCAAGACTGAGTCCAGAGTCTAAGTCAAGAGCGACAAGTTCCAAATCAAGACAATTATGTCAAGTCAAATCAGGTCTATTAAAGAATGGGTTTCCATGTGAAAGGCTTTAGTGTTTCAGCTTAATGAACAGATCTCATTATTGAGACTGAACAAAAACGCTGGGTGCTTCCAATGACACATTTTTAGGGGTTAAAGGTCAAAAGAGAAAGATTATTTTCTGTTGGCCAAAAAAAATACATGATAAATATTTTTTTTATAAAACAGCCGCTGTGCTTTGTGGCTTCTCATCCCTTCATAATAATGTCAGAGCGAGAAGATGAAAGCTGCTCACAGTTACAAAAAACATTCCTGAGAGCGGCTAAACTCTAAACAGCTGCTCGATCTCCGATATGGAGGCAGCTTTGTCCCCTCAGAGATCATTGCTGCTTACAAACAGAAGAAAGAAAGACACTCAACCTTTGTCTGCATCACGTCTTCATCTGCCGATGTTCCTGGCATAACAAACTGCAGGACAAGCACACAGAACGCACGCACAAGGAAACACAAGTTTCAAATGCAATTCTGGCTCTCCTATCTGCTAACACATTGTTAAACAAAGCAGGAGCATAGAATTAAGTCTGTTTTCTGGTGGAACTGTGTTTGTTGAGTCTCTAGGTGGGAAGTTGGAAAACAAGGTATCCACTAAATAACAGAAACTCGTCCTCCTCTCCTTACTGCCAAGAGAACTGTGACACAGTAAAACACCCTCATCCTGTTTCATTAAAGAACGACTGAAATCTTCATTACAGCCCCACAAACAAACTGATCCATCTCCATGACATCATCTAGTGGTTTGTGAACTGCTGTTTTGAAGCATTAAGTCCAGGATTTGGGGTGAGACACGCAATGTAACTTAGTGTTATGTATTCTTTTTGTTGAATAAAACTCAACGTGAGTTCACTTTATAGCGTTCACACTCCGCAAACAGCAAGGACAGGAAATATATAATTTAGACTCTAAACGTAAACTTCTATCCATTGTGTTATTGTTGGGTTATTCTTTTCCGTTTGTCACTTTCTTTTCTGACCTTCAGCCAATCTTCCTCCCTCCTTCTTACATGACTCACTCAGCGCTCCTGTTGGTGGTGAAGTTTCCAGTTCAGCCATCATGTCCGCTGTGGTCATCTTTCTTTTTGATTGGTTTTTGGTTATTAATGGCTGTGAAATGACTTAATTCCACCTCCCACTGCTGCAGAGTGTGTCATATGTGTCTTTGCTTTTGCACTGGGGTGTCTGTTCACACATTCTTTCTTGGGGACATGTGATGGCATCTCTCGGCTGGCACGTTTACCATTAAAGAAAAAAAAAAGATGATTCTGTGACCGAAACAATAATAACAGGTTTGGTGAATTATTATGATTATTATTATCATTATTGTTTTGTATTATTATCATTATCATTAATATTTTCTTGGGGAAAAAACAAATCTTTTTTTTCTTTTTCTACAAATAGTTTAGGTTTGAATGTCATTTCTATATTATATTAGTGACAGGAAATAAAAGTATGGGAAATGAGGTCTGTATATCCTGTAGTAAGTTTTAAGTTAGATTACAGTTTCTAATGAACTTCAGTCATCTTGATTTACACGGAGAACATTTGGTGATGCTGAGTAACACTGACGGTGACTGCTGAACTGGCTCAGATGCTGTGGCAAAAAGGACACGGGACATTCAAGCAAACAATGGCTGACTTTGTCTTCCATATGCAATTCTGCTGTTTACCTGGTGATGGTAGAAACGGGAGATTAAATGATTGCCTTTGTGATAACTTTTGAGAGAGTTTATTGTTTTTTCTAATGCAGTACTTCCTATACAGCAAATTTCTGGAATGAAATATCCTGGAGTTAAACAAAGAGTTTGATTTTGGGAGTTTATTTTCTAAGTTAGACTACAGCTTGCGTTCAGTGTTATTCTTTGGTGGGTAATATTTTGGGATTCATTCGCTGAGTGTTGAGGAACACGATTTAACACGACTCCCGGTGTTAACTGCACAGCTTTGTTGCCGTATTAGCATTTCCCAGGATGCCTTAGTTATTTCTTTGTAGCTTTTGAGAATAAATCAACCAAATTAAATCAAAGTGATGGGCAGAAATTATATTTTGTTTTGTTAAAACGTGCTGTTTATCAATATTTCAATGAAGACGCAATGATAAAGAAAATGGGGCTATCATTCAAAACCATAAGTGTACAAGGTAGGAACGTAACATATACCAATCACAGTGGCACTAATATGTTGGTCATTTTACAACTTGTTACATAAAGTTTTCATGTAGCATTAATTGTTGCACACTGCATATAACTACACTGCACACCATTGTTAAATATGTATTTGTGATGAATATGTTGTGATCTTGTAGTCAGTCTTACCTAAAACATTTTTAGTGTGATGAAATTGTAACTCCATGAATGTCAAATAATAAAGGCTTTTAAGTGTTGACTGTTAAAATTGTGAAAGAGTTCATATTCAAACAATTCAAGGTTAAAGTACAATTTTACTCTTCATGAGAGTCGAGTTTTAACTCCCAGAGTTCAGGTTTAACTCCTGAAAAGTGTTAAAAGATCAACTCCAACAAAAGAGTTCCACTCTGCTTGAGAGTGCATTCGATGGTCTCACATGTACAAGCAAAAAGAGTTGATTTGAACTCAGAGAGAGTTCATTCCAAAGATGTGAATTTGCTGTGTTGGATCTGAATGCTCAAAATTTTACTTTATGTAATTTACTGTAGTACTCATATTTATACACAAATACAAGTTCTGGGTACTTCCTCAGCCTCTACTCGTACACAGGACAACACAAACACCACAAAGCAAATGTTATGTCGACTTATTTTGCCTGATTGCGGCTGTCTTTAACAATAATTTCCCTTTAGTGATCTTCAGTGATAGTGTGTGTTCATTTCACACATTATTTCACACATTATCTCCCCGGGCCATAATACTTTCTGATGACTATCACAAATGAAAGTCCATTTATTTCATTAAAATTTATGAAAAAACGATGCTTCATGTCACTTCAGAAGTTGCCTGAGAATCAGGCATGTATCAAACTAATTCAGTGAGTGTCTGCATGTCTATGAGAATATTAAAAACCAGTACAGCTACTATTGTAGGTAATTGCGGACATTTTTAAATTGTGCAAATTTGCCAAAATATTAAAAAAAATGCACTCAACTAAATAATTTGGTATTTTTTTGTCTCGTTTTGTTTTACATTAATATGGCTCATCATATCGTATCAATATGGTATCTACATATGTTCTTGTATTACAGCGCAAACTGTCCAATAAACAACAAATGCCTGGAGGACACGTAGTGACTCTGCAAAAAATATTTAAAAGTAAAAACAAAGCAGAACCCGACAAATGAGCAAAGTGCTGGTCGAGTGTAGGTTGTGCCCTGAGAGGTGCAATATAGGATAACATTAGTATTCAGTCTCCTACTCTAACTTGTAAGTCTTCACTTGAATGATGAAACAACACACTTGTCCCCATTATCCAAACAAGTGTCTCTGTCGACTGCCGCCGCTCGCACACAAACAAACAGGGCTCTAATTATAGGGTAGATCGCAATCAATGGAAGGCTGACAGGGAATCCATCGGCTGGAGGTCACGGAGATCAGTGACGAATACCATCCACAAAGGTTCCGCTTTTGACCTTCAGAGAAGAAAAGGATCTCATCTGAGAAAAGGACCTCACAAAGAGGTTTTTAGCCTGATGCAGGTGATTCAGCTGAAAGCTGGAAACACGGTGTCATGTGTTTCTGCTGTAGTGCTTCACTTCAAACGGAATTCCTTCATTTACATTCAAATTCAATTGTTTGTACATTGATAATGAAGTTATTGAGTTATTTCTGACAATATTTGAAGTGATAATTACTGGATAAACTAAATGAATGTAATGATTCATAAATCAGGTCTATAATGATTCATAAAATTGACAAAATAAAACGAGAGCTGCCCAATAATTTGGACTTTAAAAAGGTCCTACATTTTTCAAATAGACTACAAATTCAGGGACTACATTCTTGAGGTTGATTATTTGATGATATATTCACTGTTTTTACTGGTGTATTTGCAAAAAGCTAATTAGCAAATAACACTGAAAGTCACTCCAATGGCATTTTACTATATTGAAGAAATCAAGGTTAAAATTTGTGGGTGTTTGTATAATGTAATTTATTTTACACTTTAAGAACCCACTAATACTGTAATGTATATCCTATTCCTGTTTCCACTATTTTACCTCAAATCCGAGTAAAGCTATTAAATAGGTTACTGGATACTGAACCCTTACAATATAATGAATTATATATGTTATTATATGAAATATATATTATTATAAAAAATAATATGAAATCATATGCTTTAATATTCCATTAATTTACCAATCCAAAATTATGTAATGGAGGTACTTTTCAATAAATCCAGGGATGTTTTCATCCATATTTTTCATCCTTAGAGCTATCTCCTTAAAATTTGGTATATGTTTTACTTCAACAGTATTTGTAATTATTAAGTCATTGGTAACAAAGGATAAATTAAATGTATTTTATGTGATATGTCTGTTTCATGGTGAATGTGTAAATGAAGGAAGAGATGCAGGATTAGAAAATCATTAAAAAATATATATATATATTTTTTATCAAATTTACCCCCATCTGAGTGTTGAGGAGGCGGGCAGGGCGGGTGGCTGGGGTATAAATACAGTGTTGCATTTCTTTTTCAAGGCGAGACACTCGATCTGGCAGGAGATGAGGAGCCCAGACGAAGCAGCAGTGTTAAATGTACTGGATAACTCCTGAGCTTCAGGGAGCATCACCTTCGGAGCTGCCACCTGCATCTCATGGATATTTAATTATCCTAATTAATTACAATTAAGGCGCCCTCGTCCTTCCCCTGTAGACCGACGTTTAAAAACCCACACACATGTATGTTGTTTCAGAGTTTGGCTTACATACATGTATATTCACAGGAATCTGCCGTGTTGTATTATGTGTGGTACTATTATGAAATGGACCATTCCACTGGCATGACACAAAAACAAAATAAAGTCCTTCATTCATGCTGGGCTTCACATACATTTAAATTTGCTTTGATAGATTTAACTATACAGAATATTCACTGTCATACTAATTTTCTTCAGATACATTTTGAGAGAGTCTGTTTTCTTTTTTCCATTTTTAAATGAAAAAAAGAAAACGTTTTTTTAGCATTTTAATCTGCACATCTAATATACGAATCCTTAACAATATCTACTTGTAGTTTTTTTTTTCATGGTTATAAGTTGTATATTAGGTGTTCAATCACTTGGTTACAATTCAAGAAAGCTTGCGGTCTTGGTTAAAGATGAAATGTAAATAAATTCATACTAATCCTCTACATTTCACTGAGGAGATATGATACTTTCCAGCATTCCATGTTTTTCAAGACTAGGATGGACATTTTTGCGTTTATTTGACAGACAACAGGGGAAGAGGCCGACTGGAAACATGGGGTGAGAAAGGGTTGGACGATATACATAGTCGCCCCATGCTGGAATCAAAGTTGTGCAGTGTTACCATCGCATAGACACACTTGGGTGCCTCTACATACAAAAATACCTTTTATTCTTAAAAATACAGTCTGTACATTATTCTCCCACATAATGATTCTCTGGGATTCACAATGTGCAAATTGCTTTTTGAAGATGAAACCTTTACCAAATCAGGTCCAGCTGGGGCGCCACGTCACTTTTTAGGCATCTATGAATTTGACCACAAACACTTTTTCCCTCGAACTTTCCAAAGAGGTTTTATTTCAAAAACTGTTTCTACAACTATCTTATAAGGCCTGGATAAAGATTATCCGGGAACATTCATTCCTGGTGGGTTTGGTTTCCTGCTTCAGAGACAAATTGTGATCGTAATTCATCTTCAAGTCAAAAATATCACACACTCTCAAAATGTGTCTACATTTTCAGCTTCCAGAGTCAGGAGTCTCCAACCTGTGGTGCAGAAATCAATCTGAGCTGCTTTTAACACAGAACAGCCTCAATTTAGTGAAAACAGTTGATAGCTGTGATTTGGTGAAGATGTTGTTTTCTTTCTGCCTCATGAAGTGAATCGATGCAGCCACAGAGGTCATTAAGCTCCTGATGTAAGATGATGTACAGCTGCAGGACTTAACTGCTCAGGAATTAATGTCCAGACTGACATCCGAAACAAAAGGATGTGTCTCTGTATTCGGGTCTTATTATAAAACAGTGATAGGAGCTGATGTGAATGGACACACTCAACAAAATAAATAGATAATGTGTTCTGAATTTTAAACATAGAAACAGTGTAGAGGCTGTTAGTATTCTGAAGTTCAAAACATGAGCTGGATCATTGGAATACAGTCCGCTGTGGGGCTGAAGCCTGCCGGATGAATGTCTTATCAAATGAGAAAAACTGATCAAATGAACATCTATTTTTCTAAATGAACAGGATATTTAGATTTGTATCTCCACAAAAAGGATTAACCTAGTATTCTAATTTAAAAAAAATATCGTTATCTGGATTTATCTCAACAGATATCAGATTCAAAAGAATAAAACTAATTCAAAAGGATGAAACAACTTTTCCTTTAGTAGATATATTTGGCAATATAATTTGGAATAATTGCCATGCTACACAATAATTATCTTTTCAAAAAGCAAAGTGCATGTCAGGGTGAACATGACTAAATGAATCCCAGTGTTCCGGGTAAAGAAATGTTTCATCCATACATGTTTTGAACAACCACATTCACACAGTTTTCTTTTATAACATATTGTTGAAAAGACTCAACACGAAATGATGACCGTAAATTTGCTGAACCAACTATTTATGATATTGTACATTGTGCTGCTGAGAAATGTGCTAACATGCACAGCACTGCCCCACTTCTGGTGTAGAAAGGAAGACAAAATCACGAGGTCGGTGCAATTCTGTGTTGCTGAAATGTTTACAGACTGCCTGTGGCTACAGCTACTTCATGGACACACATAAAAGGAGTAGTTTTTGGAACATTTGACGGTAAAATGACTCGAATGTTTAACCACGTTTAGCCACGTGCAACCACATGCCTCTACACAACTATAAAAAGTTGTATACTGTAGTCACAACAAATGGATATTGTACAATATTGTAAGATATCAGATAGAGCACATTGTCAGTGAGCGTATCACTACTACGCTAAGTATCATCGTATTTGCAACTTTCCCAATTTATTAATCATCTAACATTTCCTCACTACATTGATATGAAATGTACACTGATTACATTGTGAATTAAAACACATTTACTGTTGTAATCGAGTTGTATGTGAACATAATTTCAGGAAGGCAGGTTGCTGGTAAATATAAGACTCCAGTGTTAATGGAGTTATATACCATTAACATATAAACAGAAACAGCTAGCCTGACTCTGTCTAATAAATTATGTTTAGTTAATCTGTACAAACACCTCAAAAATGACAATTCAATTTATTACAAAGGATTATGTCACTGTGTGTTACGTGTATATTTTTCAGATAACTCAGAGGAGTCTGGGCCAACCCACTATCGGTGGGTGGATTTTGTAAGTTTTAGGCGTGGCAATCCTGGATGTTTTCCTGTTTCCAGTCTTTTTGCTAAGCTAAACTAACTAGATGAAGACTGTGGCGTCATATTTAACTCTATGTCAGAAAGCAAATAAGCAACCTTTGCCCATCCCTCCAGCTCTTCAAAAAAAACAAGTCATTTTATGAAGATGTGCAGGTTTGGCTCCACCATAAAATGAATCTGCCCTATTAAATGTTTCTGTGGTGTTCACCTTTTTTTTTTTCTTGAGCTTCGTCCCTGTAAAGTAACTTCTTTTCTTTCTAAATGAAAACATTAAACTAACGACAGGTGATACATACACAACACACGACTCAATACAGACACACTTTGGTACACACAGGCACTTTGTAGCCTCTCGGCACTGAGCTCACAGCTCTTGACAGCTCTGAAAGAAAGATACTGCAAACACACACACACACACACACACACACACACACACACACACACACACACACACACACACACACACGCACACACACGCACGCGCACAAACACACAAACACAATGCCGACCTGCTGACTCAGCTCTTTGTCTGTTTGTGTGATGACTCTGCTCCAAAACTCAATCTGGAGCTTCTGACACAATCACTTGAGATCTGCGTCCTGACAGCAGCAGCCTGATCAAAGCTCAGGTAAAGACTCACAGCATTATCAGCTGCTTCAGCTGGGACACTGCAGCTTTTCTCAGAGTGCTGACGCTGTTCTTCTGCTGTTTCACTTTTGTCTGCAGCTGGAGGGAGGCCGACGCTTGCGCCTGTATTTACCCTACACCTTCCCCAAATCCTGTTTCGTGTGTCCGCCATGTTTGTAAAGGATTTGGCCCTCAGTGGCCAACTGTTCCAAAGAGGAAGTCCTCCTGAATCAGGCAGGATTACATGCTGCTGCGGGGGACTCTTCAGTCAGCAGGTAAAGACTCAGCAGAGAGATGAACATTACTCGAGAGGAGAACAAAAATTCCTTTCAGATCAGGCTCAGCAGCTTTCAATTTACCCCTGTGGAATCCACTTTCATCTTGCTTTTTTTTTACGCAATCATTTTTTGGGATTGTTCACCACCTTTGAAACTGTCCTTCATCTGCCTTGCATGATATCTGCATGGCAACTTGGCTTTTTCTCATTGTGTGTACACAGAAAGCAGCTAGGAATCCAAACTTCAAGAAAAAGATACACTCACCCAGAAATATTTAAGAATAACATTGATTACCATGGTCAGGGTCTTGGTTAATTAACATTGTAGACAAGACAACAGGACGGCAACATCTTCTCTGGTGCTCCTGGTCAGCGGTATAAACAGGGATCCACAAACTGCTAACAGGACGTTGGTTGAGTGCCGAAACAAATCTAAAGTATACAGGCTCAAACTCCCATTTTACAGGACTTAAAGGATCTGCTGCTGACATCCTGCTGCCAGATCCCACTGTACACCTTCAAATGTCTCGTAAAGTCCACAGGTTTACCCAATTCCACTATTTGATCATTTCTTGCTTGATCCAAAAAAATCCTACCCGTCTTTAATCTTGATGCGTCTTCTTTCTAGTTTGAGGAACGAGGCGTCTGAGCGAGGACACACAAGACCATTCCTTGCAGACGTCTAGTATCAGGAAAAAACACACCTCTGTCTTACAAAGAACTGGAGTCTGCATCTGATTGTACTGCTCTCATTGCAGCAGTTTTATATACAACATTTTTAACTCAGTGTCAAAATCAACAAGTTTAGATTTTATATATGTTCTGCCAAATGATTGGATCTTTGGTAACTGTAGGTCTGATTTATAAACACGTTCCATCACCCATCAAAACGTTTTTGTTTGTCATTGTCAATCATTTTATCATTTTGAACCTGTATCATGGATAATCTTACAGACAGGGAGAAGAGAGTCTTGTCTTTCAGCAGTCAACCCATTTTTAATTAATCAGCAGTTTATATTAGTTTAATAAAAGTGGTACATTAGGTACAAAGCATATTTTGATGCAAGCCACTGTATATTAATATAATTTCCAGTTTCTTGAAAATAAATATGCGACTAATTATTGCAACAGACTGAGCCTTGTACTAAAAAACCCCAACTCAATGTCACTGGTCTATTTAGGACCTGTTGTAAACTACAGGTTTCTGTTGACAGACGATAGAGGGATGATGGGTAATCAGGACTTTAAAACCATTTAAAAACTGTAATCTGAGGAAGTCTTTTGAGTTTATACACTATGAATGCAAACATTATTGATGCCTTACGTCAATTATTGTGAAGTCATCTGTCAGCAGCGAAGCAGTGAAGAAGACAACAGGTGTGAAGAACACATTGATTTTACATTGGAATTCTATTTGATTTCAACCCGTTGTGCCTTTGCTCTCATTTTGTTTTTTCCTGCTAATGACCACAAAGAAATGAAGCTGCCCTTTTGGCTGAAAACAGTTCTGCATGAAAACACCACAAGGTTTGCTGGTGAGGTGGGTGAGGGTGGGGTATTAAAGAGACATGGAATGTGATCCAGGAAGTCCACTTTGAGTAACACATTATTGACTTTAAACTTCAAAATATAACTTTCATAACACTGAGCATTCATTCTATTTGTCATCACAATGATCATGTGGTAAGAATAAAAATGACTTTATTCCCCTTCCAAATGAATTTATCAGGAATGCTTATTTGCATATGTGATTGGCTGGATTATGTTGTCTACGATCCGACAAAAATTTAACCTGCTTCAACATTTGCTCAGCGTTTTTTTGCTCAAGTTCTCTGTGTTGGCATCCCTGCTGTGCTACAGTCTGGGCTGCAGGACTGGGAGGACTGGTTCATGTCAGTTTGGACCACAGAGGTGAACCTGCCCCTTTACTAATCCAATATTCAAAGCCACCTTGCAGGCTGCCTTTACGCTTTGAAAATCAGAATATTTAGCTACTGCAAAGGTGACACACTAAATGTGGACTGTGTCAGTTGTGGCTCACTGACATATCCAATGTTTCATAAGAATATGACAACAGAAGAATAGATGGTGAAACTTCACCAACCAAAGCACAGACCGATCCAACTCAATTGCTGTTCTTTCATTTTTCTGAGTTCTTGTTTTGGTTCTTTTTGGCTTGCTTTGTAAATGCTAGCTTTTCTATGGAAATCAGATGTATCTGTTCCATCTGAAAGTATCTTAACTCAAAGCTCTCATTAGATACTGTTGAATAATCTCCTGCTTCTTAAAAAAACACTTGTTCATATTCATTCTTACATTTAGCATGATAGAATGAATGCAGGGTTAATTACCAACCAAAAGGGTGCCAAAGGCTCTTTGTGTCACGGGCTTGAGAGGTTTGGCTCCAAAATGATTATTCAGCATTTTAATTGGCAGTCAGCAGTGGTCACAAATCCAGCTCATGAATACAAATGGAGGCCGAGTGTTGGAACGACCCGAAGAGACAACAGACCCTGTTAACCCTCCAACATGGAAGAGACGCTGGACAGCTGGGATTAAATGGCTTCCCCTCTCAGGTTCTGGGGATTTTTGCTCCCATCATCATTCAGTGGTCACAGGAAAATATAATCCCTTATTATTTTGAGTTCCTCGTGAATGTAGGTCAGGCTAAACTGGCCACAGGGGAAGTTCATGACTTTTTCCGGTGCGCCTGTCTTGTAAGGGACGTTTTTCTTCCCCACCCAGGCATTATATAGCCTATATACAGATATTCAATATGTCATCTTAGCTTCAACAACATGGCTGGGGCAATCTGTAATAGCTGGCAGCAGATGCCATCACAATTTATCCAGCACTGATTCCCAAAACACAAAGAGAGAGAAGAGAAAACCGGCGGCTGGCAGTGCAGAGAAGATGCCCCAAAAAAACAGAAACAAAATCTTTGTGTGCTGAGATAACGGATTTATTGAAGCAGTCTGCAGGTGATGATTAGATCAATGGTGAAGAGGCAGAAACATCAAAGAGGATGAGCAGGGAGCAGGTGCTTTCATCAGGCTTTTATGCTGTGTGCTGTGAACTCGCTACAGTAAATGAACTAACTGGAAACAATGTGTTTTCGCTCATGTAGAGGTTTTAATGGAAGAGTGCCGCTGCAGGTTTGATCATTTCCAAGGTTGAACTATAAGTTGAGGTTGACACAAAATTTCTCTAAAGGCTTAAAGTGTCATGTTTTCATCATTCTGTTTTGTGTTGTCTCCATGACTGCAATAATTCTCATAAACTTGTTTTTCACAGCCACTGAAACTTTCTGTTGAACAAAGTAACAAAGTGCTGATTCGCCAAGTTTGTGTTTGTCGGCTGTTCCTCCCTCATTGTCAAAAATAATTCATCTGCAATGCTGCTGGAAGAGTTGCGGTTTGTTTTTGTAACCAAATTATTGTACACAGCATGTAGTCCGACAAACGCAAAACCATCCTGAGCATGGAAAAATGTCAGCAGCCTCGCTTATGACCTATCACACAGCTTAACTCCTACCAAGAGCTGCACAGGGTTGTCCTATCACGCTGTCACAGTCCGATGGTTCTTTCCTTCGAAATAAAAAGCAGACATCAGATCAGACTGGTGTGGCTGACATATGAATCTATCAGCAGCTCCTGTTGTTCCCACTCATAGAAAAGAACAAGAAATCGAGTGAAAAGATGGAAGGAAGCAAAGGAAACAAATTGTGCCGGTGCCAAATCGACAGCCGCATAATTATTATCATCACTTCAAATGTGATTGAGGTTCACATGTTAAAGGAATCCTTATGTGTTCACATGCTTGGCCAATAAAGCTATGTCTGATAGAACTCAACAGCAAGCAATGCTCAAAATATGGAGAAGAAATTCTAAATCTTAAACGCTTCACACAAATCTTCAAGCCAACAGCGCAAAATATCTATACAATCAGCACATTGTCAAGTTTAACACTCAAAACTAGTGTCACCAATTCAGTATCCGACGAAGGGCCTGATTTACTAAGATCTCAAATAACGGGCACTAAATTGCATGTTCCTTCCAAAAGTTCGCACAGTTGTTTTTCACCCGCTTCGCGGCTGAATTCCTAAGAGTAATTGCGACATTGAAATCAGGTGCAAAATGCTTTATTTAAATGAGGGGTTTGCGTGCGTTAATGGGATTCCAGCAAAGGAAAACAGAGCGACCGCAAAAGGAAAAGGAAATCTGATCCCATTAAAATTATGAAATATAAATATAACAAGGACAAAACACTATATAGGAGATTATCAGCAAGAAAGACAAATACTGTGGGAAAAACAAAAAGGCAAAAAGAAGGCTTAATAATAAAACGTCGGCAATAAAACAGGAGGGATGGTGGATGAGATCCTCTGACAAACACCGATCGGCAGGTCCAGATCTCTGTGATGAGCAGGTGACTTTTCATTCAGTGCCTCGGGAACCTGATGAAGCTACCTGTGAATTCTGCGGGACACATTCAGGACCTGTTACAGCTCACCTGACTAACGGGACTGGGTGGGAGATCCAAGCAGCGATACGCTGGAACGACCCAGAGGCAGGACGATGCTGAGTCGTAAGAAGTTTTGACATTGCTCGTATTTCGTGGCTCCTCCATCTTGTTGGCTGTCAATCATCATTCAGTTCGTTCAATAACTCCGAAATGTCTTCGCTGGACAAACAATATGTCTGAATCATTTTTCCCTCTGACATCTCAAAAATGTTTCCACGGGTGTAAAACCACATTCTCTTCGTATTCTTTAGTTTCTCTGCGTCTCCTTCTCACCACAATAAGAGCAGCCGTCTCTCCAGATTTGCGCTCCTGATTAATACCTTTCAGTCGTACTAAAACACACAACAATCACTTCTCCTATTTCTACTTTCAGGGTTAGTAAATATTGTTGCGGGTGCTAAATTGTTCTGTTTGCATGTTCCCTCCCAGTATTTTGCACCTTCAGGTGGAAACGCGCAATATTACATATGCATGCAGGCAAACACGCAAAATGGACAACGTGTGTTAAATTGCACATTTGAAAGATGCGATCCCCACTGCACGTGGTTGGTAGATCAGCTTGGACATATTGTTGTGGGTGGTGTGGAGTTTGCACCAGATTTTACACAGGCAGACTTTTAGTAAATCAGGCTCTGAATGTTAAATACGATCCCCATCTCCCCCTCCTGTTTCTGAGGCATCGTGTTAACAAAAATGGGACAGTTGCGAGGTAACAGTGACCTTCACCTTTGGCCATCAAAGTCTATTCAGTTTGTCCTTGAATCCGAGTAAATGTTTGAGCGACATTTGAAGAAATTACCTCAAAGCGTTCCTAAAATATCAAGTTCACGAGAATTGATGGTGTGATGTCACTGTGGCTTTGACCTTTGATCCCCCAAATTCGAACCAGTTCATCCTTAGGACCAAGGGAATGTTTGTGACAAATTTGAAGAAGTTCCCTCAAGGAATTCTTGACATATCGCGTTCACAAGCATGGGACGGATGGAGACACCGAGCAAACACATAACTTGTTAAAAATGTAATTAGAGGTCTATTTTTGATCAGTAATAGTATTATTAATATTATAATAAATTAGCACTGCATATTGTTTCACATGTCTGTTCCAGGACTTTTTTTTACTGTTCCTTTGATCAACTCCTGATCACTGGGATTTATCTTGTGACCCTTTGGAGGGCTACAACCCCAACGTTGGGAACCACTGGACAAAACTGTCTGTGTGTACAGTATTTAAAAGTAGCTCTATCTGGACCAGCTACAACAGTAAAGATAACATACTGTAATATAATCTAATACTATATATAATGAAGGAATTTGAATGCAAAACTTTCATCTGTAATGTATTTATTTTAGATTTTGGTATCACTATTTAAGTATAATTTTACTGTTTCTCCTACCATTGTCTTGGGACCTCCTGCCCCGCCTACTCATAGAACGACATCGGGGAAACACAGAATGTTGGTGATTTTCTACTATAGTGGAAGCTTCATGTCACTTTTTATGTATAATTCTCTACATTTCAATGGAAAATATAGTACTTATCACACCATTCTATTTCCTCTAAAGCAAAAGACTGACTTAACCCATAAAATTACTTTACATGAGGGACATTTTTATTAAGGATTAAGCTAACAAAAGTATGTGAATTAGTTAAAATGAACTCCACCTCAACATGCTGCACCCTCAATGGACTCCTCAGCATTTAATAATGTTCCAATAATTCTGCCGAACAAGTATTTTTCATACGTTAAGTACAATTAATAATAATACCTTTGCACCTAAGTAAAATTTTGTTTTACTTGTAAATAAAGATTCTTACATTGTGGTACTTTTACTCAAAGAAGTGAAGAAACTGAGAGCATTTTGTAAAACTAAGAGTGGCACTAACAGAAGCTCCTCACACTGCAACAGCTACAGCAAAGAAAAAAAAAAACATGTTTTACTTCTTGTATCTGCCCCTAGAAATCACCCTGAGCTGCCTGAGAAAAGCTGAGTCAGCAACATAGAATTTAACCTAATCACGCTTTCGTAGTTTGGGAGGTTTTTGACTGCAGGGGAAGAGCAGAGTTTTCACTCTGCTCTTCTGCAGGGGGACGTATTAGAGTTCCATGATGTGATTTCCGGTCGGTGCTTCAGGGAAAAGATTAAAGGAGCTGTGTGTGCATGTGATGCAGAAGGGAGAGTTTTTGAAGGGTCGGAGACAATTATACAGAGAAAAAGTAAATGTTTTCTTCTCAGTAAAGTCAAGTCAATTCAGCCCAAAATCACAAATCAGCCTCAAAAGGCTTTAAGGGTCAAAGATACTGAGCCTCCATGTTCGACCCACATCTGAATCACAGAGGGGGAAAAATAACATTACGATAGGCTGAAAAGGAGGCAGGGAGGGAAATGATGAATTAGAGAAGGGAAGAATGAGGTAGAGAAGAACAGAAGGAGGTAAAGAATGAAATAATTAGTTAGAGAAAGAAAGGGAAATGCAGGGACCTTAAGGAGCATGTAGTGAAGCAAAAGAGGAAAGAAAAACGTACTGTAGAAAAGGTTAAATAATCAAGTCAAGAAGGTAAGGAGGCGATAGAGGAGGAAGCAAGGAGAAAAAACACAGGCAGGAGAAGTGTTGCGGGCAAAAGACAAAAAAAGAAGAATGGAAAGAAGGAAACAAGGAAGCAAAAGATGGATGAAAGACATGAAGAAGCATGGGAAACAGAGAATGAAGAAAATAAAGAGAGAAAAAGGGAAAGGAGAATTTAGAAAAGGAAAGGAAAAGACAGAGAAGAAGTTAAGAGAAGGGAAGGAGGTGATAGTGGAGGGAAGCAAAGCGGGAGATCGAAGGAAACAAGGAGGTAGAGATGGAAGACAGAGAAAGAAAGAAAGAGAGAGACAGACAGACAGACAGACAAACCTGTGTCCTACCTGTACATTTCTTGGGGCTGCCGGGCCTCTTGCCGTGCATCCCCAGCTTACAGACGAAGTTTTCCTCCCAGAACTCAGCAAACCAGACGTTCCTGCGGTTGTTTGACAGAGAGCGGCTCTTGAAGTAACGGTCGAATGCTGCCAAAAAGAAGGAAAAATGTCACTACAATCATGATCTCCTTTCTGAATGTCTTCAAAAATGCGTGTCAGGTTTGCTCCACGGCCTGCTGCTCAGCGCTACGTTTTCCCGCCTCACCATCCACAGACGCCCTCTTGGGGAGGATGGTGACAGCGCCCTCGGCCACCCGCTCCTGCTGGACCACCGGGGAGATCTTGGAGCCCCAGCTGTCAGAGCCCACCCACAGGAAGTGACCCGTCAGGTTGTTGCGTTTGGCTGCATCCAGGATTCGCCTTTTAGCATCACAAGTGACAAATGAGACATGAAAATAGAGAGTCGGCTTTAATTTCCCCCTTGATATAAACTGCAGAACATTTTCTGATGGAACAAGACAAGGCTTCTACTATACCATAGTAACATATTGAAGTTAAGTGTATATAATGATTTTGTTCATGTTCACCACGCTAAACACAAAGTGTAACTGACCCTAATGGGAATATTGCAAGTTTTGCATATATCTATTCATAAACAGATACAATTTTTGACCCGATGATGGTGCTAAATGAAAGTATCAGCAAAGTGACAATTCACCCTGAGGGAGACTGTACCAACTTTCATGTCAAATTATCAAATATGTGCCGAGATAGCCGGTTTTTCTCGTATATATTCACATTTGAGACATGAGGGGTGATTGGTCTGGTCCTTCACTGTCTCATGTGTCTCCTCTTGTCTCTGTGAGGTCTCAGGATGAGTAACGTTTTCTGTCTGTGTGTGTGTGTGTGTGTGTGTGTGTGTGTGTGTGTGTGTGTGTGTGTGTGTGTGTCTGTGATTCAGAGCTGTAGATTAACATCAGCTGTCACACTGGGGGAGTGAATCTGTGTGTGTGTGTGTGTGTGTGTGTGTGTGTGTGTGTGTGTGAGAGAGAGAGAGAGAGAGAGAGAGAAGCTCTCAGTTCAGTCACATAATTGGAAACTTGTTATCTTAATCTGCTCTGAACAGTTGGTGGATGAACTGATTAAATATACTGAGAACATTCAGATAAAGAAAGTATGAACTGAATCACACAGTAAGTGTGTGCGCGTGTGTCCCATTCCATATTTGGAGACTATATTTCACATGAACTGGGGAGAAGCTGGAACTGTCCTTCAGAAAAAAAAAAATCAGCAAATTATTATCAGTTTGTATTTTGTGCACTATCACAGAAATATTATTAATATCCACGTCAGTGTGCTTAGCAGATGTAGATATTGTATTGGGTGCCAGGCAGATCTATTACTCATTAAACTCAAGAGATAATAAGTGTCAACAGGACAGCTGGTAAAAAAACAAAACGGAAGAAGCACCGATGCTTGGCTGCCTCTGTCGTCAGACACATGATCCAACTTTTGCAGGTCATAGTTGTCCGTTGAACGTCTCCTAACTTGGAGGAGCTTTTTTACAGTTTTACACATGTATCTTTAGACTTTGAAGTTTATTCTCTGGAAAAGCTTTAAACACAATAGGCCTACTTTAGTTTTTTTGGTTGTAGTTATTTTAAATTTTCTACAGACTCAGCCATAATATCATGATAATAATATTAACCATGTAACTCCTTAAGCTCTCCAACTGCTCCAGGAGTATCCCCCTCAACTGAAAACTAATCGGGGATTTCCCCACAAAATATTGTATGTGTGCAGGTAAAAAAATGTTTTCACCGGATGTCGTCCTCGTTGGCGAACATGATGACAGCGCGGGCGTTGGGCGTCTCCACTAGACGGAGGATGATCTTGTCGAACTCTCCTGGTCTTGGCTCGCGAGGAATCTTCAAAGACTGAGCGATACACACTCCACCTGAGAGAGAGAGAGAGAGAGAGAGAGAGAGAGAGAAGCTTTAGTTTTCTTCGCTGTGATCGGAAACTCTGTTCTCATTAACGTTTGCTCGGTCACTCTGAAGGGCTGACCAATCAGCGATCAGTGTCGATAGCCAATGTAATGAAGTTGAAGTCCAACACTTTATTTAAAACAAAACAAAGTTTTTTATTTGGAACAAAACTGAAACATGTCTTGTAAAACATCTTAACGTAATGTTCCCATTTTAACAGGGGTGAAAAAAAAAAAAAAAAGTTTAAATAACTTAAAAGCACACAGTAAAAAATACATATTAAACAAATAGTAAAGAAATTATAAGAACAAAAAATGAAAATATGAACATTAAACAGAAGAGTAGCTAAAAGAACCTTTTTGGATCACATAAAATCTGTTCTAAATGAGGATGCATGATCAATCCAAGATTTTCAACAGCTTTCAAACTTTTCTTGTTCAAGTCTTCAGTGGGAATTTCTGTTGTCATCCATTTTCTCATGAGAGCTACTTATTTGCTATCAGAAAAATATTAAACATGTATACAGTATATCTGTTTTCGGGACCCTGGACAGTGTCTGGTAAGTGCTTTTTCTTTAAAAGAGGTAGTTTCAGCAGTGGTAGAGTTTCAGCACAAATGGTGATCAATGGTCAAAGGCGGCTCCGATAGTTTCAAAATCCTCCATTGGCCATTGGAAACGATTCGCCAACTGTGGTTTGTCTCTGACTTCTCAGTAGAGTTATGGACAATTAGTAAGGCTTATTTGAATGTCCAGGTCAATGATCAGAAAATAATTCTGCAAAATACAAAATCATGTCCAGAACAACGAGTTAACCACCAGAAAACACATGGAATATTTTATCCCCCACCGTGCTCATGTAGTTAACCCCAACACGTGTTTCAGCTATCACTTTCATTTCCCTGTAAATCACATGGCTCAAAGCATGCAGTATGTGTCATTTTCATCCACTACAGGAAAACATGGAACTTTCACGCTTCTAGACAGGCCAAAGCGTGGCTGCTACACATCTTCTGTAGTGTCCATTTCATGTCTTGCCATGATACCGGGTTAAACAAAATCGAACAAACAAACCCTGTTTTACCAATGCCCCACAAATCTCCAACAAACATACTGTGGTTTGCAAATACAAAATACCATTAACAACCTCATGTGTCTAATGTTTTTTCAGCAGTTTGAAAGTCTGGGAGCAAAGATATATACTACTATACTATACGTATCTGTCAATCTGTTCATGAAATGCTCATCTTCCCTTCCATTTAGGTGTAGACGGGTTTTATTTTCTCTGTGTGCTTCATTATGTCTCTGCTGTAATGTTTTAATCATCTTTACCGTTTGTCTGGTTCTTATTTTACTCTTCTGCTCTGACATGTCGCTATGGGGACCATTAAACTTTTATATCCTGTCAATAAAACAGGTCAGAGGGTTCATTAATACTTCAAGACATCAAACACTGTCAGATAACCACAAATATCTCACTGACGATACTGAACCTGCAGGATTCCGCATTACCAGGTTAAAATGCCTTCATCCATTTATGTAGCAACAATTATTTTATGCTCTTAACTTGACCTGCTTTATTCTGCTTTGTCAGGCTGCTGGCAGATGATGAGGAAATTGAAGATGAGGAAGAAAAAGTGGGGAAGGGCAAATGAGGGATGATGAGAAATGTGAAAAAAAGAGAGGACGAAGGCATGATTGTGGAGGAGGACGATGACTTTGATGGTTACATGAGAATAAAGAGGGGAAACTCTTTGATACCACAATGAGATTCATGTTTGTGTTTTTTAGTGAGATGTCTGGATGGAAGGATTACCATGAAATCAGGTGCTTTTCATATTCCACATCCTCTTCAAGATGGCCTGTGATGACGTTTTAGCCCGTGCAAAAATCTTTACTTGCAATATTTTTGTTAACAAGCAAAAGCCGAACAAGACTACTGACATTTCTCATCAGTCTTAAATGTAAAATGTAGCTTGTTCCTGTTTGAAATAATTGTAAAGGTCCTGACATTTCTATGATTGAAAAGAGCTGCAAGGTTGTATGACTTTATATTTTTTAGAGCAGTTTGAAGCTCATAGAATTAAGTTGAGCTTGAAGGTCCAGTATTGACCTGCGAAGGAGTCTCAGGTCCACTAGCTTGCAGCTAGCCTTCAACAACTAAACAAAGAAGGTTTGCTTCATTGTCAATGACATTTAAAAGCAGGCTTGATTATTCTGCTTCTTAGAAAGTTGGCATAAAAGAAGACAAGAGGTTTTGAGGTGATGACAACACTATAGCTTGATCACATTATATTCATCTTTTATGACAGTTTTATCTGTTATGACTAATTGCACTGGGTCCTTTTCTCTGCTGCTGCAAGAAGCTGATTTCCCTCCTGGTTTCATGGATGTTTGTCCCTCTCCTCATCACATCATTTAACTCTCACATTTGTTCTCGCAAAAGGCACCTCTCCTAAAAAAAACACTATTGAAGTTTGTGATATTGCTCCTGCAGCATTGCCTCTGGGACAGATGAACTAGGGCAGTGGTGGAGTTTTAGAACTTTATGCCTCTGACAGAAAGTGAAGCAAAGTACAGTAGAGGCTGCAGAGAGTACCAAACCACAGAATGTAAGTCCTAGATTTATTTGCTTTCTTTCTTAAAGTTTAGCCACAAAGGAGCGATTCACTGGCTATTCGTCGCAGAAAATCTCAACGGGAAAAGAAACAAGATTAACGACAAAAAAAAAAAAAAACGTCCAGTTGGTCTGACCTCAATTATTTAAACCTCAAAGCTGTCTCAGAGGTATCTTAAAGGAAGAAGAACAGGAATGTACTGCAGCAAAGATAGTTTTAATGTACACAACAAGTGCCGTGTTACTGCGGACTAACAATGGTTGACTGACTCAGTTTCACTACCTCTCTTCACCTACCAAATGTCTCACAAACTCTAACCGCTAACACTAATTATTACGATTACACACATTTCCCACAGACACTACCTAGTATGAAGCCTTTACCAACAAGGTGAGAGTGTGCACTATCTTACTGGGTTTATCAAGTAGGCACCTTCCTTCACCGGTGTGTCATCGAGGCCCACGACATCTCAGGAAGGCTCAACCGAGTCCTGATGTCCCAGAACTACGTCTGTCTATTCCCACACCCACCACCTCTGCTTCAGCTGCTTCACATCTAGTCTAGTATAACTTACTTTGGCTACATACTTTGGCAGCAGTATCTTTGCTCAAAGCCACAAATTCATACTTTCTGTACACAAGGTAACTTTCCTGCTCCGCCAAATCCAGAGATAACCTTGCTCAGCTGCTTCTGCCATCTCCCTTACCGCCTGCCGCAGGCTCCGTCCAGGGATTCCAAACTCCCGCAGTAAACATTACTGCAGCAAAGGCTTAAAAACCGAATTGTTTCCAAGCAAGATAAAGGAATCACTAAATAGTCCATAAGGTGTTTTCCAAATTATTTAATTCACTGAAATTTCACCTGATGATGACACCTAATGTCACTAAATTCATTACTTTTTCCTGAATGGAACATGAATGTGCTTACCAAATTGAATGTAATAGTGAATGAGTTTTTTCACTGAAAACCACATACGTTGACTTTATTGCAGAGCGAAATGCAGGATACATCCTCTGGGAACCAAACTTCACTATAATCCATGTTTTTGAAATAGCTTACTGAAAAAGTGAAACATATGATCTGCTGGTGGTGCCAGAGGAAATGTATTCTAATATCATTAGGGTTCATCCTCTGCACACAAATAATGTCTGTACTAAAATCCCTTCCACTCCATTCATTAGTTGTTGAGGTATTTCATTTAAAGCCGAACATATCAACCCTGCGGGATGCGTTAGAGAAAAAGTTGGGGAACACCACAATATGAACAAATTCTGAATACAATTTTGTGGCAATCATTTGTGTGATTGTTGGGATATTTCAGTCTGAACCAAAGTGGTAGGAGGGAAGACTGACTGGGCCAACCCTTGAGCCATGTTGACAGCATTAGTAAAAATATAAGCAGAAAAATGTGGACAGTAAGAGCTGGGCAGAATAAATGTAAGAAATAAATGTTGATGCTCATCAATTCAGGTTTTTGTCTGTCCAGAAACATTTGCAAGACAGAGCTATGTAATATTGAACTGACAATAAAACTCATAGACAATATGTAGTTGCTAAACTCTCACCTGATTAATTCCAGCTCAGTTGAGTACAGATACTTTTATTCAGGATACAGCACATGCTACACACAGCTGCACATGCAATAGTGTGAAATATGTCTGCAGACAAGCACCAAGTTAAACATAAATGGAAGAGAAATTACAAATAAATTTTGACTGGATGTTGAATGGAGTAATCATTTCAAGGGTTATTTCCTAAAATTAGCTGTAACTGACTAACTTACAGCTCTTTTCCATGATAATTTAGAGCAAATAACAGACATGCATAAAATAGTGTGAACATGACTTTACTGTTGAAGCAACACTGGTATAAAAAATACTATATTATATTTCACAAATAGCATGCAGCTGAAGTGTTATCCCGTTGAAGAAAGAGGAGTAGTGTGAGTTCAGATCTCGCCTGTTAAGTCTGATCTCAAGGGCTGATGGGAGAAAGATGGAGATAAAACATTTAAGACCCCGCTGCCGTTATTATCACACCATCTACAATGAGCTGAGAGGCCATCTACTGTCACTCCCCCAAGACACGGCTTCGTTCACATACTTTCAGAGTAAAATTGATTCCACTCTGAACCCATTCCTGCATTACACAGAGCATCAGACTGGAGCTGCTGCCTCTCCTGGGCAGCCTCTCTTCATTGTGAGGGTATGGGATAATGTAGTTAAATCTACGAAGGTCAAGCCACTGGCAGTGTGATGGCAGCAGTTTCGTCTTACATCTTAATGTGAATTTTATTTTTCTACGCATTTTAACGAAACGGTTTCTTGACATCTGGTTGGTTTCAAAACCACAAATTGAACTTCACAGGATTGGAGTCAATAGTGAATTTATCATGACAGGTAGTAGTATTCAAACACCCCCCTCATTTGTTCCATATGGATCAGCACCTTCAGTTTGAAATATGTTTAGGGACACTATTAAAGTGCCAAACTTCAACTTCTGTAGGTTTGCATGAAGCATGTTAGCCTATGTACAATATATCACAGATATCATATCGCGGAGTTTACCGCCATTTAGATTGAGGTGGAATTGTCTGTCGATATAATCAATCAAACAAATCAAAGGCTCAACAAAGCAAAAGAACTAAAGAATCAAAGGGTGTTGGGTTCATTTGAAAAAAGCAGGAAAACTAGAAATTGAGCGAGGAGATCCATTCCACTTGCTGAAGATCTGACTAATGGTCAGTACCTCCAGGATTCTGTTGACGGTTTTTTTTTTTCAAATTATGCGGTGGATTTTCTCAAACATTGCGATGTAAATTATGGAGTTTTAAGTTAGTTTTTGTTGAGAAAGAAAACTGTTTTTTTTTTTTTTAAGCACTACCTGATGAAGGAATCTATGCAATCACGAAGCTGTGATAATATTAATGCTGCACATCACATACATATTTTAGTTCTAATCTTTTCTTTAATTTATTTATTGAACTTAGAAAAACATGGGGCTCAGAGTTAAAAAAAACAAAATCATAAGTCACAGCTTTACAAAACATATATATATATATATATATATATATATATATATATATATATATATATATATATCTCGACCAAATAAGGCCGTCTAAATAAGAGCTTTAGATGCTGTTTAATTAATGTCAATTCAACACATAGGCCTACTGTATGCACAAAAACAAAGTGCAGTCTCTTACAACTTGGTGTGTATAATTTTTTTGTACCATACAGTAACATGTAATCACTTCCATTAATAATAAGCATTTTATTCTAAACCTTCCGCAAACCCCTCCACTTCCATTTGTTTCGTTTGTTCGTGTTTCCTCCGGTGCACAGTTTGTTTTGGTGAGGAGGAGAGCCGTACTGACTGTTAATGAGGATTTATTTGAGTTAGTAAAGTGAGTTTTGTCCAAAAACACGCACTTCATGTGTTAATACACAGCTTCTGCTGATTAAATCCTTTTGCAAAGGAAGGGAATTTAAACAAAATTCCAACTTGCGCAAATGTTCCAGTTTGTTTGAATTTGCGTTAATTATTGCGATCACGATTTCCTGAAGGGACAGTAATGGAAGATACTCCACAACAACCAGGAGCTGCAGTGAAAATGGGAGAGCATCATCAGAGGAGAAACAAAAAGTCAAAGCTTTCTTTATTTGTCCATTGACATTTGAAATATGGCATTAGTCAAACAAATTAGCATTTCCCATCATGCCCTCTGGTTGGATTATGCAACCAAATTAAATAGGTTTTAGTGATGGGTAGAAATGTACTTTTAATAATGTAGTTTTGGAACATTTCAACAAAGACATAAATATATAAATACTAAATAATACCGCAATGTATTATCATCAAAGCTACAATGTGACAATTTTTCTAATACAGCTTACTATTTTGATTTTGTGATATTGCAATAATTTCATTATCCTTAATTATTTTGGCCACAATAATTCATTCTTCATTCTTTGCAAAACTTCAAGTGACCACTGAAAAAAAACTGTCAGCACAGCCAAGTGGTGATGCTTAATCAGCTCTGTTAAAAACATTCATGGGTGCCAATCAATCCAGTAGGTACTGACATACTTTGTATGAAGTTATAGTATATGTATATATATAGTTATAACCAATTGAGGAGCTCACCATCCTCAGGGGACCATGAATTTCTGTAATAGAAAGTCATAAAAACTTGTTCACGGCACTGTTGGATCACAATTAGTTGGAATTTTGACATCTGAGCCACTTGAATATGAACTGCTGATAAATTATTTTGTGTCTCCCGTTTGAACATGCTGTTTTTTTTTCCCCCAGCCTTCCTTCATATTTAAACTACATCCATCTGTCTCATGTCACAATTGCTAACAATGACAGAGCTCAAGTCCTCATTTTAAAGTACTTTGCAGTTTGCTGCTCAGTAAAGCAGGACTCATTTGAAAATGAGAAGCCATGTACACAGTGTGAGATGATGTTCACTAAAGTGGGAGCGGTTAATATTTCAACCTGGGGATGAAAATTAGATGGAGACACTAACACATGGCAACATGAGGTATTCATCACAAACTGTAATGAAGCTTAGGAGGAAAACTCAAACTGCAGAATATTGATGTTACTGCCAGCCATTTTACTTCCGACGCCAGGTTTTAGCTACTCAAAAGCTGTTTTCAAGCCTTTTCTATTGATCCATGATCCCATTATAATTCATCATCTGGACACAATGTCATTAAATAATGTATTTGAAATGTTAAAAAATAGTTAGGACATTTCGGTTCGGACCAACTGACATGCTATCACTAACACCATCTTTGGGACCACACAGCTAACATGGCTAAAATAATTCTGGAATTGCATCTTGTTTAATGCTTCGAAATTCGCATATCTTAACATTTTCAATTAAACTCACTGTTTTTCACTCTGTCGCCTTGTTTACTTTTTGTTTTAGTTTTAACACCAGCTTAAATGAAATGAACAGGCCAGGATTTGCTGTGAATGTACCCTTGCGCACCAACTATGTTCCCAAATCTCAGTTTAGTGAGGCTTTCCATTATTACTGACAGCATTACCAAATTAAAATTTGAATTTCAATTCGTTGTAATTACAACATAAATGTTGCTTTTCTTGCAGTGTTTTTAATATTACTAATTTTGCACCAGTCCTCTTTGTGTGTATTTTTTCGTTAATCCAACCTACCTTTTCTACCGCGTAGATTGTGGTCTACAGGTTGGAGGCCCATGGTCTGAAAGTTATTATTTGGAATTGAAAATGCTTTTGTTCAGACCAAAATAAACCTCCACAAAAATATTGGGCTTGTTTAGCTTTAATTTATTTCAGATGATTCCTTTGCAGAAGTCCAACAGTATTCCATAATCTATGACAGACTGAGGGGTGTCTCTTTTGATACACAACCAGGTGATATTATTGCATCATGTATTGTTGACAGCTTGACTGACTATTAGAGCAAGCAACTAACCTCCCTTAAACAGCTGTCAATCACCTGTCTGTCAAATGGTGATGGTTCCCTCTTAAAATATTTTTATAATGGGACTCTCTTTGCTGCTCTGAGATCGACAGGATGAAAATTATTCTGTCTCTGGTTTTTGTTTTCAGAGATCAGTCTGGTGGGGGTGGACAAACCTCATGAAAAGACCAAAACAAACAACGTGCTGGTCTGTTCCTCAATATTTTTTGACTTCTTTATCCTACTCTGACACTAAACTGCAACTTCCCTGATTCCTGCAGACATAAATCTTTAACAGTATACACAAGTATACAAAGGGCCATCAAAAAGTTTAGAGACTGCTCCCTGTTACGTACGAACACAGCGCAGTACCGTGACATGCTTGGAACAGAGGTAAGCTATACACTTTATGAGTAAGCCCTCCCAGTTTAGTGACTTATTCAACATTAGTTTGTGAGTTACACACATTTGTGTGACCGCTGGTATGTGCGCATTTGGGTATAGCGCATAGAGCCCATATCAGATTTTGTGTCACATTTTGAGGGATCAGAGAGGCAAATCTGATAAGTATCGATGGAGAGGAGCAACGAATGTGTTATTGCGGGCGAGAAACTTGCATGTTTTCAAAGCACTATGAACGGGTGTGCTGTCATGTTGGAGAACCCAAGTGCCATTGCACTGCAGTTTAGGTAGTTTGCACCAAATGTTTTCCCCAGATGCTTCAGGACACAGTCCTGACAGTCTGACCCTTGGGTGCCAAATTCATGATGCACAACCTGCCAATGTCACTTTACTTTCCTTCCCCAGCTCAAATGGTGATGTTCTGCCCCTCAAAGCCTCAATGACACTCAAAACGCCTCGCCCATTTTGTTGCTTTATAACCGTACGGCTTCCAAAAGCTTTACATGGGTGTCCATTGCTCATTTCCAGAATCTAAGTGCAAATCCAGCATATAATTGCAAATGCTCAAGTGATGAAACTTGGAATAGTTAGGTTCATTTCTCCCCCTGCGCTGTGCTCATCACGGTACTGTACTCAGACAATAACGTGCAACAGGAGCAGTGTCTGAACATATTGATTTCCCCAACATGGCGAAGTAATCTCAAACGTTGACTCAATTATTTTCAGGCAGGGAATAATCCTCATTTTGATGCTCTGCTGAGTGTCTCAGCAGCTGGACAGTGTATGTGGGAGTCAAAATAACTACGATATGTGTGTTAGTGGTATAGAAGATATTGGTATGGCTCCCTATTTGTCTTTTATTAGTATCATGCCCACCAAAATAATGACACTGTATCCTCTCTCTTACAACTGTCTCTCTTCTACCTCCTAAAGTATGAATTGTGACATCTATAAAAAATACACAGCCTGTGGATTGCATTCCACCATCTGTAGTTGCCTCAATCACAACTGCACCCCAATTCCCTACCCAAATACATCTTTACATTTCAGCCACTGTGTGGAATCTAATTAGGAGTTGTGAACTCGTCTATCTATCACAAATGTATTAGAATGTGGAGATGTTTCGCAATACCGTTATTTTTACAGATCTCATTAATGATTGGAGAGGCGCCGCTGACCTTGTCTTAACTCTCTTGAATAGCATTTTGTTCAAGCTTTTTTCTGAGCTGATTTTATATCTCAACCCACACTCTAATAACAGCACACTACAAAGCCAGGAACTTCTGTTGATCAATTTACCTCTTCCCATTACCTATATTATTTTTTTTCACCTTTACTTATCCAAACAACAATGCCTCTTTTCACATGTTCTTTGGAATACAGCACGTTGCAGCTCTGAGCAGTTCAGCAACAAATGCAGTGTTTCCTCTACATGCAGCACAGATGAAAGCACGAGTTAACATGAGGTACTAAAGCAAGGCTTACTGTTAACTACACTTATTGTTCTGAACAGTGGTTTATTCAGTGGAAAAATTGTTGTTTGTGATACTTTTGCACCCTCCGGGCCTCGAGATCAGTTCTAAGGCAGCCAGCTCTGAAGCCTAAATACAAATGTGACCTTTGGCTGGCCTCGCAACAGTCCAGTTAGCTCGCAGGGTGGCCACTTATATTTCTAGCTTCCATCCAGGCCTCCAGTTTGGGCTGTGTATTTGTGTTAATGAGTTCATGTTAATCAGGTTAGCCAAACAAAGAAAAGTTTGCAGCGCTAACAGAATATTGGACAATTATGCAACACCCCAGACAACCTCTTGTGGTAAATAAACTGGTTGAGGTAAGGAAAATAAGACATCACATATGTGAATCCCCGGTTCCCAACGGTGATTATGGACCTCCAACTGAGTTGGCTGTGGTGAATGACGGTTCATAAATATGCCACTTCATTTATTTTTGTAGAGTCACTTTATTGCTCCAATTGATAGTTCTCTTCTCACTCACTGTTTGTAACTAAACTGTGTCTAAACATATTTAGTTGTATGAAGGAAAGAGAGTCTGACAAACTTGGAAGGGATTTCTGGTGCTTCCTTAAGGAGCTGCTGCACATAAATGTGAATATAATATAAATGGAAACACATAGCATTGATTTTAATGAGCTTTAGTTTTGGCTGACACTTTTTCAACAGAAGAAACTCAATGTGGAAAATCAGCTGCTGACGCTTCTCCTGCTGGACTCAAATTCACAAAATTAACTTTAGGTGACAAAGTGAGAAATAATCAGTTAACAGATTTTTCACAACACACACACACACACACACACACACACACACACACACACACACACACACACACACACACACGCATATGTGATAAAATGGGAATGTGCTCCCATTTCCAGGGAAACAGATAAAGAAATCCTTGCTGTTTCAAACAGGCTGAGGATTTACTTTAAGCTCTGCAGAGTACATCTCTGCTATAAGCTGCTGCACTGAACTGAAGCAGTAAATTCACTAAATGTTACAGATATATTTACTCAAAAAAAAAAATCAGCACCTGGGGTTTTTAATTCAATATCTCTAAAATGATCTCTTATCTAAAAATCTATTTTTATTCGTTTTTATTAAATTGTTATTGTTACCCAGGTTACCTGCAGTCTTCTGACTATATTTGACATGATCAATATATTGTTGGAGTTGTCAAATTTATTTGGGTTCCTCGGCTTTCAGCCACAATGATAAATCTACTCTCAGAAGCTCAACATTCACCTCTGTTTCACAAAAATCATTGGAAGTCTGAAGAGACTAAAAACAAATAAATCTTGCAGCTGTTTTTTTTTTGCTCACAAAAGAAAAATTAAAATAGAGTTTTTGGAGAAAAAAAAAGTAATATTTATATTTATGCACATCAAAGCTTAATGAGTTCATGAGATAATATTGTATATATTGTATATTTGGTTTGAGATATACAATAAACTATAGCTGGACAAACACAAAGTAAATGTGGAAAAAATACTGTGTTCCTTTTACATTAATAATTATGACAATAAATCCACTGGTCAAAACATCAACCATCATCTCCCATTTCACGTTATTAATAGCAAACAACTTACTTTGGTTTAAAAATTTAGAAAATTCTCAATATAAAGTTGATGTGTATGGATCACATATTGTGGCGTGATGCTAGAAAGGGGGCTTGTGTTCTGAAACTTGGGTTTGAGAGTAGTAAAAAGCCAAAACTCAGGGCATATAGTTCACCTCTACATCTGAAAATGATGCAAATTTGCAAAGTTCGGATGGCGGTCCATCGCCAAATTGACAATACACTGCGCCTCCGTGGTTTTAAAGGGGATGAGAGGAGCTGATTAGATTGGTCATGATTGAAGTCAGCTGTGACACACCCCTTCGAATGAACTATTCCTTCTACTTTACCACTGCACCGTGCTGCGCCACAGATGTGCTTGTGTCCGTGTTCACCAAATTGCCAAAAACCTTGGCCACACCGAAATGCACTCACAGTCCAAAGGAGTTAAACCCACAATTGCGGTGAGCCCAGCTTGATGAAAATAAAGCCTAAAGTCTTGAAATCAAGTCAAGTTTCTCTTAACTCACCCAGTTAGGACCTACTTTTAGCTTTTGGATGTTTTGTGAATATTGCCTCTGATTCCTCAGCCACTACAGCATTGGACTTCTGGATTTTGTTCTCTTCTGAATCAAAAACTCTGGGGAGGGAGTTCAATCTCAGCAATTTGTCCTGTTTGTATTTTTTACACAAAGACATAAGCTCTAATGCAGCATGGTTTTAATGATGTGGAATCAAATGAAGCATAGCAAAGGGACAAAAGACCAAAGAGAAGAAATAATACAATTTCACTTTGCTTTTCAACTCAGCTGAAGAAAGTCTCACAGCGGGAGCCATTGAAGTCAAAGACGGGCCGAATAAACACGTCTGTGAACCTTCAAAGGCATGCCGTCTAATGGAATTATGTGTAATAACAGATATAATTAAAGCTAGCCTCTGGCAAAGCTTTAACACTGACCTTTCAATGAACAGCTCACCATGGCAGTGAGTGTTTATCGCTGTGTAACCTCCCTCCTCCAAATCCTGAGTCGGAGTGGCAGATAGAGGCAGGACATATGTGCCCACTCGCCTCTTTCATTCTGCGCCTCAGAGCCACTGAACGTTGGACCATGAAAGGTTTCCTGAGTAACGCATGCACAGCCTTGACTTTAAAGCCAGATGAAACAAGCGGAGCAGTGTGTCTACAAAGCTTTCAGTATGCCTTCAAGCAAAAATGTCCTTTAAACTTCAAAGTGTCATCCCGGCTACTTTGTCAACTTCAGCAGTGGGAATTTCCCAGTTGAACCTTTATTTATATCAAATTAACATTTAGTTTAGTTGATTAATGCGACACTTATGAATCAGGACTTTCTTCCAAGGTGTTGGGAAAGCTAAGGGCCACAGCTTTTAATACATGTCAGAACAATTTCACTCAGCATTTCAAATCTCTTTAATAATAGGCTACTGCCAAAAAACTACTGTGCTCCTGACTGCATCACAGTGTTGCAGTGAGCTTAATGAGCTTAATGAGCTCAATATTTGTTTTATGTAGCTTTCAAAACGATACCATGTTTAAAATAACTCAGTAGCAATATATTGCAAACAAAGCATTTATGGATTTTCGTGCAAATTTCTTGTATTAAACAATAGAGTGTGATTTTTAGGGGATCTGAAGTGACACACTGTCACTCAGTACTATCTATTAGCCAAATGTCATGTGACCTTACTATGTCAAAGAATAAACCAACCGCACTTGATTTCCACTTCCGTAAAGTTAAGAGGCAGCACGGAAAATAAGGACAGTGAACAGGCAGCTAATGAAGATTGTGCTAGAGGATACAATATTGACAGTGCTCCCACAGCAGGGCCCACTCCAATGGGGAAGACGCCCCCGCAGGCTCAGCCACAGAGCTGGACACGTTTTTTTTTTTTTTTTTTTAAATATAGAAGATTCACAATACCTGGCTTGATTCAAAGAGAGGAAAGCCACAATGTCTTATCTGCAGAGGAGATAAAAAGTTTGCTGCTTCCTGAAAAATGTAGGGTTAACCTGGCAGAGGTGGATGTGTGTGCCAGATGCTCTGCAGGTATGTAAAAAAGTACACAAACAGAGCACAACGTAAGCATGAAATAAGGTTTGCTTAAGAAATAGCTGTGAAAGTGGCTCAGGCAAAGCAAAAACACATTCTACCAAATCTAGTGTGACGGAACAGTATACCTTCTCTTTTATTTGTGGATTTAAATTAGCCACTTATTGAAGAGTTTGATCCAATGCCTTTTGTGTACATGTGGATATAAGCTGGCGAGCACATTTCACCTTCGTTGGCCCTTGGACAAAAAACAATTCCACTCAACTGAAATAGTAGATACTACACATAACTCCAGCTGAATGAGTATGTGTGTGGCCCCCTAATGGGCCTCGCTATTAGTTAATTCCTACAAGGCTCATCCTCGGCACCCTGAAGCAGACTTTTGTACTCACCACTGCACACACCGAACATCTACCGGGACTGGGCCGGATCATGCATTTACACATAGAACTAGAGTTATATCCAGGAACCAATATTTATATTTCATGTGTGTATCGCCCTCGGAAGGGCTTAATTACTGGTTACCATTGAAGGCTAAGGCCATTAGGGATGTGATGTACTCCCAGCCGGGCCCGACCAGCTCCAGTCTCCTCAACAAAAGTTTGGATGAGGGACTTGGGGGACTCTCTTTTTTTGTCTTTTTTTTTTTATATACAAACTGAGGTCCAACCTTCAGGCACCTAGGGCTTACCAAATGCAAAGCAAAGACCCCATCCATGCGGTGCCCCAAGCACAGAGTCGTGTATCATATGTCTGAGATACAACTGTAAACAGTAGAGGTAGGGGACCAGGAGACAGCCAAGCAGATACACTTCAGTGATACATGCTAGAACTGTGCAGCGAAGGTTGCTACAACCCTGTTCAAACAAGCCCTGAGCCTCATCAGAGGAGTACGTTTAATGGCCTCATAGCTCCGGTGAATTACTTTGCAGACCCAATGAACAATCCACTGGGAGGACAAAAGCGTCCACAGAGCTTACATGCCATAGCACACAGACAGCTCAATGGAGCTCCTCAAGCCCACCGAGTGGTCTACATGGCATATAAAGGTACTTCTCCTTACCGTATGCTAATGCTCAACATATGTCCTTGCCTTTAGTGGTTATCTGTAGCTTATGCACTCCCTTTTGTTGTGTGCATGAGTGTTGCTGTGCAGCCTTCTGGTCTGACCAAGGAGTTATTTCCAGTAGTTAATGTTCAGATTTTACCAGTTGTTCAGGTGGAGTGTGAGAACTAAAAAAAGGCTTCAGTCATGTAAAATGTCATCATTAAATGTCAGACTTTAGTATCTGACCCTCATGTTCAAAAATCATATGGAATAAGGGAATTTACAGTGAGGCATATGTATACTGTATCCCAGAAATACTGGCTCTTCCCACTTCATTACTCAGCCATTTGGATCAGACGCTGTCAGACTCAGGAAGTTTGGACTAGAACTTCACACGGCTCTATAAATACTCACACAGCAGGGAAGAACAGTCAGAATTGGGACACTTTCAGCTGCAGTGTGAGAGATCTTCTTTTCGTCTGACTAGAGGCTTGTTGTGAAGAGGAGAAGACATTTTTGGCAAAAGCTTTGGCTTGGTCCCAGTTACCCACATATGAAACAGCTCACAGTGGTATGTATAACCTCTGAATAGTGTCAGAAGTGGGCTCATCTGCCAAAATTTCACAAAATGAACACCATGTCTTAAAATTTAAATGGAAATGAGGAAGAGAAAGAAGTGGTTTCACTTGAAGCAAAGATTTAAGTGGAGGCTTAGTAGTTCCAGTGGGGGTGTTGGTATGGATGGAGATGTTTAGCATTCTACCCTGATCAATAAAATTGAAAAAGTCCTAACGAGTTATCTACTGGGAGGGATGTTGTCACAGATTCACCAACTGTTGCTAAATTGAACCATAAGCTAATTGTAGTCTTCAAGGTAGGTAGGTAGGTAGTTACTTTATTCATCCCCGAGGGGAAATTTTTTCGCTACAGCAGTATACAGAAGCAATAAGATAATAATAGAATAATAGAAAAGCAATAAAACAGCAGTAAATAGCAGTAAAAAATATAAAATGCACAGTATATATAGTATATACAGTACAGTATATATCTATATATATTATATACAAACAACCAAGAAACACAGTCAACAGTGTTATTGTTGTGTGATGGATTTTGCCAGAGGTGAGTTATTGTACAGTCTTATTGCGGTCGGCAGGAATCTCCTGTATCTGTCCTTGTGACAGCGGAGCTGAAGGAGTCTTTTGGAGAACGTGCTCCACTGTCCTTGCAGCAGGTGGTGGAGAGGGTGGTCAGGATTATCCAATATGGATAATAGTTTGTTCAGTGTCCTCCTCTCCACCACCTTTTCCAGGCTGTCCAGTTTGCAGCCGATGATGGAGCCGGCCTTCTTAACCAGTTTGTTAAGTCTTTTGGTGTCACCGGCTCCAATGCTGCTTCCCCAGCAGACCACAGCGAAGTACAATGCACTGACCACAACAGACTGGTAGAACATCTCCAACATCTCGCTGCACACATTGAAGGATCGAAGTTTCCTCAAGAAAAAGAGTCGACTCATCACCTTCTTGTAGACAGCGTTGATGTTGGTCTTCCAGTTCAGTCTGTTGTCATGGAGACACCCAGGTACTTGTACTCCTCAACCATGTCCACCTCCTCTCCCAGAACTCTCAGCGGTTGTGGAGCCGTCGTCTTCCTCCTGAAGTCGACCACCATCTCTCTGGTCTTGGCCACGTTCAGGAGCAGGTGATTTCTTCCCGCCCACTCCACAAAGTCCTCCACTACTGCCCTGTACTCGTCCTCCCGTCCATCCCTTATACACCCTACCACTGCAGAGTCATCAGAGAACTTCTGCAGATGGCAGGACTCTGAGTTGTACTGGAAGTTAGTTGTGTATAAGGTGAACAGGAAGGGAGACAGAGCAGTTCCCTGAGGAGCTCTAATACCACTGACCACCGTATCAGACAGCACACTGCCCAGACGGACAAACTGTGGTCTGCCTGTCAGGTAGTCATTGATCCAGGAGATGGTGGATGCGTCCACCCCCACCACCCGCAGCTTCTCACTCAGCAGCAGTAGTTGGATGGTGTTAAATGCACTGGAGAAATCAAAGAAAGTGATTCTCAGTCACCGGTTCCAATCAGGTGAGACTGAGCTCGTTGCAGCAGGTAGATGATGGCATCGTCCACTCCCACACAAGGCTGGTATGCAAATTGCAGAGGGTCCAGAGAAGATTTCACCAGCGGCCTGAGGTGTGCCAAGACCAGCCTCTCCAGCACCTTCATCACATGAGATGTGAGGGCAACCGGTCGGTAGTCGTTGAGGCCAGATGGAGTCGTCTTCTTGGGGACAGGAACCAGGCAGGACGTCTTCCACAGCACCGGGACCTCCTCCTGCTTCAGGCTCAGGTTGAAGAGGTGTTGTAGGACCTCAGCCAGCTGGACGGCGCAGGTCTTCAGGACCCCAGGGCTGATGCCGTCAGGCCCTGCAGCCTTGCGCTGGTGGAGTCTCTCCAGCTGTCTCCTAACCTGGCCAGTCGTCACAGAGAGGGGGGGTGGGGGGTGTCGATGGAGGAAGAGCCCTTTGAGATTGAGGGCTCTATGCAGTTCACCAGGGGGGAGGGGGGCAGCAATAGCTACAATCCAGCAACTGTGTGTTGGAGGATGCGCCGGAACATCTCAAAATTGTCTTACAAGACTTTAGGTGTTGGTGCCAGATACAACACCACATCTAATGGTCCCGCAGAGTCCATGTTTCTGTGGTCTCAGGTGTTTTGGCAGCACTCATGACCAACAGCATATCAGGCAGGGGTGGTCCTGTTTTGGCTCATCTATGTGCAAGGGTATAGGTTTGATGTCGACAATGGTGGAGACATAAATTTGTCCGTCCTCCGCCAGAAAATCGTGTAAGTTTTAATTGCATTTTCTGAAATTCTGCACAGTATGTGCCTAAATAACACCAGACAACACCAAAGCTCGCTTGCTCTCCTGGTCACCTCTGTCTCTTCCTCCTCGTTATCTCTCTCTGAAGCCTTTATGGACAACCTCTACCGCATGTAATACACATTCATTGACAACCATATTTTTTTTATCTAGTTTTGGTTATGCACGAGGTAAAATAATTTTGGATCAATTACATCAGCAGGAAATATTCAATGAGGTAACATTACAGCACACAGGTCTGTCTATGTCTAATACCTGTAACCACTAACTTATACAATAACTCTGACATAAACAAACAAACAAAAAAGCAAAACATAAAAAAAATAAAGAAACTAAACACTGTTCATGCAGGTAGAACTAGTGATGGGAGAAAATAGTTTGCTCAAATCAGAAGGATGTGCTCTTTTAAGTAACATGACAGCTCATATTGCAAATGATCTGTTTACCTGTGTCTGTCTCTGCCTGGCCTAGGCCTTTCTCTCTTTTTTTATGTCTCTCTCTTTGATGTCTTTATTACAAACAAAATTAAATGATAATAAATGGAACTTATTCTCTTACAGTCATTTGTTAAAGACTCAGATTTAGACTTAGACTTCAGTAATCCCACAGTGGGGAAATTTAGTTGTCACAGCAGCATAGAAACACCGTTAGGGGGGGGGGGGGAAGCTGCATACAATTAGAAACAATTACAAATACATATACAATATAATAAGAAAGATAAATATATATATTTTTTTTTTTTTTAAAGTAAGACCAATGAATAAATACACACACACACACACACACACACACACACACACACACACACACACACACACAAACTGTATACACAAATAATAAATAAATACAGCTTGGGATGAATGGAAAGTGTCAGGTGCTATGAAATGATATACAGTGCAACATTATTTTAGGGTGGTGTTGAACAGTCTGACAGTCGTTGGAACAAACGACCTGCGGTAGCGCTCCTTCCTGCTCTGAGGGTGCAGCAGTCTGAACTGAAGGAGCTGTTTAAAGCTCCTACAGTCTCACGGAGGAGGTGAGAGGTGTTGTCCATGATTGATGTCAGCTTGGCTAACATCCTCCTCTCACCCACCTCCTCTATGGAGTGCAGAGGACTGCCCAGGACAGATCCGGCCCTTTGGACCAGCTTGTTCAGTCTCCTCCTGTCCCTCTCTGTACCTGCACAGATCCAGCAGACCGCTGCATAAAAGATGGCAGACGCCAACACAGTGTCGTAGAAAGAAGTTATAAAAGTGCAGGGAACTTATTTGCAATACAACAATAGATAACAAGTTACCTCACCAAGGATGTTGTACTGACAGATGTAAAGCAAGAGAGCCGGCTCAGCCATTTTCTACTACTACTTACATTTACTAAGAAACAGGAGCTGATATCCCTCCTCTCCTTCACATCCACAATACTAATCAAGACAGGAGCATGAACATGAAATATTGCAGGAGCTGCAATAAGTCATCAGAAAATACTAAATATAATGTTAACTACAGTAACCAGAGGCTGTAGCCACACAGATGGAATTTAAATCTATAGAGAACACAAAGTAAAAAATTAGCAATCCTCGAAGAAGTAGACACGCCCCAGTTGTTTGGACAACAAGTATAATGACGACATGAGAAGAACAAGAACAGTTTCTCTTCGTCAAGTCAAAAGTAATCTTATGATAGGCCCACAGGTTTAAAGGAGTCAAATACACCAAAACGTTGTAATACTGAAGAGAAATCAAGTTATGGAATAAAATAAAAAGCATCCTTTATTAAAGATATGAGAAAGCCAAATCATGAATGGGCATGTAACTAAAGACACAAGAAAGTATCTTATAATCAGAGAAATTCAGACAATAAAGTCTTAATCCCTCATTGCAAATAACTCTCCTTCAGGTTTCAGTTTCAAATAAAACCTTTAATAAGCTAATTTAGAGCGTCATTATATATCTAGTGAAGCAAAGGAGGAGGTGAGGAGGACGATGATGGTCCATATGGCTGCTGGTTTTGGTTCTGTCTCACAGCCTGCCTCAACATCTGTCCATTAACTGCTGACAGAATGAAGGAAATGGGATAAAAAGAAGAAACCCATCAGACCCGGAGTTTTTTTTCCAGGCGTCAGCATCATAGGTGTCAGGATGCTGTATGACACGTCCAAGAAAATAACCAAACAAAAATACAACAATGTTTTTTGCAGAGTAGAAGCTGACTTTTGCTATCAGTGAATTGTTCACTTTCCGGTTCTGTCTGTTCAGACTGATTCTGATGACAAGCAGGAAGAGAAGCAGCAGTTATGAAGTGAAATGGAAACAGACTTCGAAGATAAAGAAAGATGAACATGATGAAGAGGACTTCAGCTTCCACTCCGTCCATGTTCAATTCCACTGAGAAACAGGAAACTTCAGGTGCATGTGGAGCAATGACGCAGTTTAATGTTTTTCACTGTTTGTATTTTGAATGGCGCTGTTGCAATTATGTCATCTCTTTTGTTTGTTTTTTGCAGTGACTAAATGGACCTTGAGAATTAGGACCACCAACTTGTTATCTCAAGGAACAAAACTTCTAATATTTGTACAGTGGATTAAAACAGGCATCCACTCGTTCCGCCCTGGCGGTAGGTGTACCGGGACCATGTTCTATGTGTAATTAAATACAATCTGCTGCCATTTTTAGGTTGCACAGCATGGCACCTTCAGTGAAGATGTTTCCTGGAATTACTACGACTAAAATGGATGTTGCATTGATGTGCTTCATTTCTGTTGCATCAAATTTGGTAGAGTTGCAGTTTGAGAAGTTTTAGAGCAGGTTCAGTTACATCAGTATTTATCGATTCATTGTTATAAGGCTTTTACTTCATGTCTAATTTACAGTTTTGATGAGGCGGAGGGAATTTTGGCGGAAGGTTTTCAAAGCTCTCATGATGACGATGACGAGGAGACTTGTTGGATTTCAAAATTCTCCCCAGTGTCTCTCATCCATAGAGCTCACTGTTTGTCATTTTGGTTATACCTGATAGATGTATGAGGGGCTGTATGACTGTGTGATAGAGAGATTAAAGACATATGTTTGTCTTTTACATTTAGTATTCTGTTAAAAGAGCATGATTGTACATGATGATGTTTAACAGGTAAAATGCAAAGAATATATATGAATATCTGTCCAAAATTGGAAATAAATCTCACAGTCTGATAAATCTAAACAATAATCCTCAAAGTCTGGATAACTCACACAAATAAATTATTGATTTAAAGAATTATATGTACATATCTTCGACAAAAAATAAATTCAGTTCTCTGCAACTACCTCTTCATGGAAATTAGCTGAAAGCAATGACTCCATGATTAAAAAAAAAAAAAAAAAAAAAAAAAGGAAATTAAATTAAAAGCCTGATGTGATTATTAAAAATCTCAGCAGTGACGTACAGCATATATGATTTATATGTGATGGACTAAAACCTGTGAAAAGACTGGAATATTCCTTTAATTGTGAAACTGGGGTCAGGCTCGGGTCGAATTTAATTCCTACAAAGACGAGCTCAGATTTAATTTCCAGAGGCTTTTTCTTTTTCAAATACTACGAGCTGCTGAATGAAACGTCAGGATGGCACGGGGCGGGTCTGTCCTCTCTCAGTGGGAGCAGGTGATGAAACCCACCGCAACAGCTCATCACTGTGACTCAGACAGGACCTGTGTGATACGTCTCAAGGTTGTTCTTTGTGTCCTTCATGGGGAAGAAAAAAAAAAATCCTTAATCCCTATTCTGTTGAAACACAAGGATACAGTGTCAGCTGATAGAGCCAGACTCTTTTGATTCAAAAGTTTTTGAAAGCTCAAACAAAGAACCTTCTAAAATATTTAACTATGCTGTCAACTATTTTCAATTAGTTGATCCAGCTTGCTTTTGCTGTGAAGAACTCTTTGTGTTTGTTTTAGTTGTCTTTGTGGGTCGTCACATATCTCTGTGGCTGTTGTATGTCTCTTTGCTGTGGTTTGTGTATCTTTGTAGTTGTTCTTTTTTGGGGGGCTGACCTCTGTGCCTTTCCAACAAGTAATATTAAGTCACTTCATAGAGAGACACAGGCCCAGAGGCCCCTTGATGCCTCAGCCTGTTCCTGGTAATAAGCCCATTCAGTAATCCATCTGTGCTTTGGCTCTTTATGAGCTAATATTTGTTTGCTAGAGAGCTAATGATATCAAAATGCACTTTTGCCAACTGTTTTCAACAGGAAGTACCTTCATCCAATTAAAAAAAAAGTCACTGGATGATGTCACACCTATTTACTTAATGATGTCATGCTTGTAACAACAGTTTTTACAACCGGTACCAGTCAAAAGTTCGGACACACCTTCTCATTCAATGGTTTTTCTTTATTTAATTTTTTTTCTACATTGTAGATTTATATTGAAGACATCCAAACTATGAAGGAACACATATGGAATGATGTGGTAAACAAAAAAATGCTGAACAAACCAGAATATGTTTTATATTTTAGATTATTCAAAGTAGCCACCTTTTGCTTTGATGACAGCTTTGCACACTATTGGCATTCTTTCAATCAGCTTCATGAGGTAGTCACCTGAAATGGTTTTCAATTAACAGGTGAGCCTTGTCAAGAGCTAATTTGTGGAATGTCTTGCCTTCTTAATGTGTTTGAGACCATCAGTTGTGTTGTGCAGAGGCAGGGTTGGTGCACAGTTCTATACAGTGGCCTATACAGGCCTATTCGACTACAGTTCTAATCCATATTATGGCAAGAACCACTCAACGAAGTAAAGAGAAACGACAGTACATCATTGCTTTGAGACAGGAAGGTCAGTCAATCTGGAAAATTTCAAGAACTTTGAATGTATCCTCAAGTGCAGTCGCGAAAACCATCAAACGTTACAATGAAATTGGCTCTCATGAGGACCGCCCCAGGACAGGAAGACCAAGAGTTACCTCTGCTGCTGAGGATAAATTCATTAGAGTTACCAGCCTCAGAAACCGCAAATTAACAGCACCTCAGATTAGATCCCTCATAAATGCTTCGCAGAGTTCAAGAAGCAGACACATCTCAAAATCAACTGTTCAGAGGAGACTGCGTGAATCAGGCCTTCATGGTCGAATTGCTGCAAAGAAGCCATGACTGAGGAAGAACAAGAAGAAGAGACTTGCTTGGGCCAAGAAACACAAGGAATGGACATTAAACCAGTGGAAATCTGTACTTTGGTCTGATGATTCCAAATTTGAGATTTTTGGTTCCTCCCGCCGTGTCTTTGTAAGACGCAGAAAAGGTGAGCGGATGGTTTCTACATGCGTGGTTCCCACCGTGAAGCATGGAGGAGATGGTGTGGGGGTGCTTTGCTGGTGACACTGTTGGTGATTTATTCAAAATTGAAGGCATATTTAACCAGCATGGCTACCACAGTATTCTGCAGTGACATGCCATCCCATCTGGTTTGAGCTTAGTGGGACCAGCATTTGTATTTCAACAGGACAATGACCCCAAACACACCTCCAGGCTATGTAAGGGCTGTTTGACCAAGAAGGAGAGTGATGGGAGTGCTGCGTCAGATGACCTGGCCTCCACAATCACCCGACCTAAACCCAATTGAGATGGTCTGGGATGAGTTGGACCACAGCGTGAAGGCAAAGCAGCCAACAAGTGCTCAGCACCTCTGGGAACTCCTTCAAGACTGTTGGAAAACCATTCCATGTGACTTTGTGGTCATGCTGTGAGGCATGTGACCATAGAAAGAAGTCTGGGACAAGCTGATGTCACCTCACCGTTAGCCAAGTGTTCAGAGCACTGTGAAACCTGAGCCTTTTTCTCAGAGGAAGTGCTTTTCCATACATGTACCTCATTATTTAAAACTTCCACCATTTTTATTATGAACATTGGACCACGGAATATTATGTATACAACATATATGACATAAAGGTTTCCTTGAAGTTAAAGTAATCATTAACTATTAATTATTTTTAAGCAGCTATTATTACATCACTATGCATCTAAAACTGTTTTTAAAAGAAGTAATTTATTGCGATTTTTGATTTGCGGGGAAAGGAAATCCAAAAGCAGCTGCTGCAATTAAAGCTTATCGTCTTAAGTGCTTCTGAAATGAACAAAATGGAGGTCTTTGAGATTGTAACTTTAATACAGTGAATCCCCAACAGTGGTACAGCTCCACTTGGTGGAACACAAGAGCCTTCCTAAAAGCAGTGGTGTAGTCCTTGTGACATGAATGTGCATCCGGAAAGTATTCACAGTGCTTCACTTTTTCCACATTTTGTTATGTTACAGCCTTATTCCAAAATAGATTTAATTGTTTTTGTTCCTCAAAGTTATACACACAATACCCCATAATGATAACATGAAAAAAGTTGTTTTGAAATTTTTGCAAATCTATTGAAAATAAAAAACGAAAAAAAAAATCACATGTATGTATTCACAGCCTTTGCCACGACACACGAAATTGAGCTCAGGTGCATCCTGTTTCCACTGATCATCCTTGAGATGTTTCTACAACTTGACTGGAGTCCACCTGTGGTAAATTCAGTTGATTGGACATGATTTGGAAAGACACACACCGTCTGTATAAGGTCCCACAGTTGACAGTGCATGTCAGAGCACAAACCAAGCCATGAAGTCCAAGGAAGATTGTATCGAGGCACAGATCTGGGGAAGGGTACAGAAACATTTCTGCAGCATTGAAGGTCCTAATGAGCACAGTGGCCTCCATCATCCATAAATGGAAGAAGTTTGGAACCACCAGGACTCTTCCTAGAGTCGGCCACCCGGCCAAACTGAGCGATCGGGGGAGAAGGGCCTTAGTCAGGGAGGTGACCAAGAACCCGATGGTCACTCTGACAGAGCTCCAACGTTACTCTGTGAGGAGAGGAGAACCTTCCAGAAGGACAACCATCTCTGCAGCACTCCACCAAGCAGGCCTGTGTGGTAGAGTGGCCAGACGGAAGACACTCCTCAGTTAAAGGCTCATGACAGCCCACCTGGAGTTTGCCAAAAGGCACCTGAAGGACTCTCAGACCATGAGAAACTAAATTCTCTGATCTGATGAAACAAAGATTGAACTCTTTGGCCTGAATGCCAAGCGTCATGTTTGGAGGAAACCAGGCAGCGCTCATCACCTGGCCAATACCATCTCTACGGTGAAGCATGGTGGTGGCAGCATCATGCTGTGGGGATGTTTTTCAGTGGCAGGAACTGGGAGACTAGTCAGGATGGAGGGAAAGATGAATGCAGCAATGTACAGAGACATCCTTGATGAAAACCTTCTCCAGAGCGTTCTGGACCTCAGACTGGGGCGAAGGTTCATCTTCCAACAGGACAACGACCCGAAGCACACAGCCAAGATAACAAAGGAATGGTTCGGGACAACTCTGTGAATGTCTTTGAGAGGCCCAGGCAGAGCCCAGACTTGAATCCGATTGAACATCTCTGGAGAGATCTGAAAATGGCTGTGCACCGACGCTCCCCATCCAACCTGATGGAGCTTGAGAGGTCCTGCAAAGAAGAATGGGAGAAACTGCCCAAGAATAGGTGCTAAGCTTGTAGCATCATACTCAAAAAGATTTGAGGCTGTAATTGCTGCCAAAGGTGCTTCAACAAAGTATTGAGCAAAGGCTGTGAATACTTATGTACGTGTTATATTTTCGTTCTTTATTTTTAATAGATTTGCAAACAATTTAAACAAACTATTTTCACTTTGTCATTATGGGGCATTGTGTGTAGAATTGTGAGGAAAAAAATGAATTTAATCCATTTTGGAATAAGGCTGTAACATAACAAACTGTGGAAAAAATGAAGCGCTGTGAATACTTTCCGGATGCACTGTATGTACACACTGTTTACCTTATCAGAAAGCTCCTGGATTTCCCACTTAATATATATCTTTTATAGTTTTGTGACAGAGTTTTCACTTCTGTGATTTTATTTGTGCTGCCAACGCTTATACATTTGGTGTCATGTTGCTTTACAATTTCACATCTATTACAAACTGAAATGACCATTAAAAGTACAACTTTACTGTCACAGGTTTGAGTAATGACATACATCAATGATGGATGTAATCTAGGTTCTGACAAATTGTTTGTCAGGATCCATGTCTGACTGTGTTTTAACCTCTGTTTCTCCCGATCTCCTCTCTTAGCGTTCTGTCAGTCCCCTGTTTGTTATTGTATGCCATGTGCTTTGTGTTTTTCCACTGCCTGCCTCCAGACACCTCCCATGGCCTCGTCCCTGCTTGGTCTGCACAGCTGCTGGCCATCAGGTTGATCACCTCCTGGGAGTATATCAACCCCGGTCCTGCACTTCGGCGTCGTCAGTTAGTTCCGTCTACTCACCCGGTATCATGCTGCCACAATTGCTGTCAGTTTTTAGCCTCCCTTTTCCTTGTCTGGCTCTGACCTCCGGTTTTTGTCTGCCCGCCTCAGCAACCTGTCAGTATACCTGCAGTCTTCCTAACCTGTCCCCTCGTCTTGCGTTGGACTTGCCTGATGCCCTACGGAGATCCCACCGTCGACTCTCACCTGCTGTCCTGTGTCGTACCACAGAGGTCACCAGTCAGCTCCAGCCTGTAAGTCTTGTTTCAACCCACGTCATCAGCGTCGAGCCACCTCTGGTTCCTCCACCATCCGTCTCGATGCGGTCCACCACTGTGTTTTGGACTTGGCCCCAGCAGGAGAACTCAGCCCTGTCTCTGCCTGTCCCTGCTGATGAACTCGCGTTCACTGTTGAACCCTCACGTTCAGACTCACCTCCAGCCTGGAAGACTCTAGGTCTTCCCCTACCAGCACCAGCCCATCTACAACTCCTTTTGCAATAAAACATTCTATTGGATTAGTTGATCCTGCTATCATCATAACATTGTTAACTTGAGCTGAAGTTTATTTTTGGTGCTTTCAGCTCTTTGGAGGAGTATTTCCTCTTAGTTCATTAAATACCTACAGCAGGATCCATGTTAGTGTCTCCAAAGCGAGAGAGTTGTGCACATTTACGCACAACAGCGGAAACTTGATTAATAACTTATGAATATCAAATTATCCCCATCACAGGGACAAGATCAATCAGAATCTAAAGAATAATCACAATGTGTTGACTACTTTTCTTCCACTCAGATTGTGAACTGTCCAACTGTTCGGGATATTTTTTATTTTACAGTTGGTGAAAGTCTGGTCTGTTTACTAAAGTCTACATTTTTCTGTCAAATGTTTTAATTACAGTCTTTAAAAAAAAAAAATCATTATTAATAATCTTTACTGGCAGATAAAGTTTTCAGTTTGAAAAGCAACAAAAAGATGGAAACAGTTGGAGGGTAAAAATATTTCTGTGTCACAGAGCTCTTGAAAGAGGCAGAGAAAAATAAACCGTTGTTCCAATTTGTCTTTCATTGCATCCTCATCGCTGTTAACAAGCTCTGGATAATTGGAGCACTCTGAGCTTCCTGCAGCTGATTATGTATTCAGTGAAAGCAGCTTGTTTCAAACCTCCTCCCTCACTCACAGGACTGGGATACGGACAGAAAGAAAAAGCCTCACAATGGAGTTCTTGTTTCACTTTTGTTGCTTTAACTGTGCAGCACAGAGAGGCTGCAGATTATTCTGAAGTATAATCGGAATAATTTGTTAGGCATTTTCAATAACATTGAAATTGCCTAAGAAATATCACTGAGGATCTGTGGAGCAGTTCACAATTTGACAGTCAATGTTTTTTTCCAAAGGCTCCTCGTACAAACTTGAGAACAATAGCAGTGCTGTTTTTCACATTTTGACCCCCTTTTGGACAGCTAAAAGAAACAGACAATAATGGGACTAAGTAGGGCTGTGGATTGGCAAGTATTACAATACAGGAGTTACAATTCCACATATAGCAATATATAACTAATTTCAGAAAAACTGCCATTGTATGAACTGCTTCTTTCATAGTATATGTGATTTCCTGTCTCAGTTTAGAGTGGAAGAGTTGCTGTACAGCAGTATGGGTTTTTAATGCTACACAAATTAACCACTGACCACCATGAATCTCTGCATGTCAACTATTCGTTGACATCTAACTTTGCTTTTGAGATTCTGTACAGGATAACAAAACATACTCTGCTTCAGAAGGAACAGTAATCCAGAAGCCAATTTCCTTTTAGTTAGATTTTGAATATAAAGGACCCCTGTGTAGGATGAAGGGGGAATCTATAGACAGAAATGGAATATAATATTTGTAGTTATGTTTTCATTAGTGGGTAATTGCCAGAAATGTTTAATTTGTTGTGTTTTTGTTACCTCAGAATGAGTTCTTCATTTCTACATAGACACATGAATCCACAGAGCACATGATGTTGCACAGCCATGTTTCAAAAATAGCTCAGACGAGACAATCCAAACACTGGCTTTAGAGAGAGACTTTACATTGTTCCTGTTTTGTGGCCACTGTAGATTCTCTTCTCTCTGGGGGGAGGGGGGTATATGGGTGGTTGCCACTGCCAGATGTCACTAAAGCCTATAAACTGCTCCTTTGAGATTGTTGGTTTGTCAGCAGGAATCTTGTAATGTGATGTTGAGTTTAAATCATCGTCATTTAACACCATGCAGTCAGATAGGATCATTAGAGTGAAATATCACTTTAAACCACTTTAAACTGTGATGCTTTCACCTAAATGTTTCCAGGGTTGCCTAACTCTGAAAGATATGAGCAATATTTAAGCAGCAATCAAACGATAACGCAACATAAGTTGTAGAAGACCATGTTACTCTGGAGCTCTTAACTATTCAAAAAGAATATCTGCTCACACCCATGTTCACATTCACACCCAGTATTTGTAAAAGAAAAAAGAAGACTGGAAAAACATTCTGCTGAGGCTGCAGATTCAGCCATTTACCATCAGCACTCCATTGACCCAACCTGCCTTGTGTCAACATTCCTGGCTGCTGGTGTTGTAAATTTGGCCCACTTAGAGACCCTTAATATTAAGTCATTGTTTGAACATCACAGCCTATCTGAGTTTTGTTGCTAACCATGTGCAACTCTATGGTCACAGTTCTAATGGCTACTTCCGCCTGGATAATGAACCATGTCAAGAAGAAAAGTTTTTTTTCAAACTGGTCTGAACATAATAATGCGTTCGTCAGATTTCAGTGAGATCTTTGGTCACCAGATCTGAATAGTAGTTGTAGAATTGCCTTTGGGATGCAGTAGAGCTGAAGGATGGCAGTATGAAAGTGGAGCTCAAAAATCTTGAACTCAGAATCTCAGGAATGTTTCCAACATACCATCAAGAACTTGAGCTGAACTGAGCAAAGGGAAGACCAACCCAAGTATTGGCATGGTGATTACTGAGTGTACAGCGCATTACATTTACTGTCTGTCATTTCAATTTAGTCACTGTATAGTGCACTCAAAATTTCCACAACAAAACAATATTTTTGTAGAATGTACACTATTTTCTATTAACAATCACAACGCAATTCTCCACATTTTGAAGGACTGAAGTTTTAATATACTGCTCACTATTGAGTGTCCATGAGGAGCAGTGAATGAGTGAATAAGGTGGTGACTTTAGACACAAATTTAGATTCTTTACAGTTTCCCTTGATTTGATGGCTTTTGTTTTTACTGTGATGAGTGTGTGCCGATAACTAATTTTTACTACAGTAGTGGATGAATCTCAGAATGCTTAAAATGCTTCCTTCCTCCTAAAAGTGATTAAATTAAACGGTGGTGCAGTGGTTAGCATTGTCGCCTCACAGCAAAAAGGTTCCGGGTTCGAATCCGGTCCTGGGCCTTTCTGTGCGGAGTTTGCATGTTCTCCCTGTGCTTGCATGGGTTCTCTCCGGGTTCTCCGGCTTCCTCCCATCATCCAAAAAACATGCACCTCAGGTCAGGTTATCTGGCGCCGCGCTAGTGGCAGCCTGTTGCAGCAGCTCCCCCCTGAGAGCCCCCCATGCTGTAGTGAAGAAATTTCCCCTCGGAGATTAATAAAGTGAAATAAAAAAAATTAAAAAATAAATGTCTTATGTATACATGCATATGTCAGAGTAAAACAGACAAAGTGTGAACATTTAAAAATATTTGCTTCTTCTACAAAGATTATTCTGAAATGGCCATAAAGATTTTTTTGGTACCCCCAGAAAAAAAAGATAAATAACTGATATTTCAAACTAAATGTTTTCTTTAATTATAATCACACGTCTTCAATATTTTAATCAGTCATTCAGCTTATCTAAATAGAGGAAAGTGGTCACTGCATCTTTGTGTATAATTGTTTGCAAAGTAGAGAATCTAAGAAGCTCAGAAAGTCAAGCATGTTAATCATAAATGCTATAAGTCTATCAAACAGCTTGATGTTTCTGTGACTACAGTCAAAAATATTAGTAACAAATAGAATACATGGTACTGTAGTCAAACTCCTGGATGTGGCTGAGAGAGGAAAAGTTGAGCCTGGACTGAACAGAAGGATGTTGGTGATGGTGGTGATGGTGGACCAAGAACAGAGGAAAACTTCCCAGTAGACATCAGCTGAATTGTAAGATCTATCAGTGTCTGATGGCAGCATGTGGTGCTTTTTCAACACAGTGGGCTCCATTGAAGATGACCCAGGAGGACTCCACTGTTGAAAGAGCAACTTGATGGAGGCCAATTACTTTTGTCAGATAGAAGTTATTTCAGAGAAAATTGTGGGTTTTCCTATTTTTTTCATGGACAGGTACTAAAAATAAATACATACCTATAAAAGAAAAAGAAAAAAATGTGGCCAAAGTGGGTGGAGAAAGGATGACGGGTAGCTGCCTCATTAAACAGACAATATTAGGTTTGGTGTGTACACCTTGACTTTGCTTTGTATTTCTAAAAATAGGTTTGATATTTCCCAGTAAACTTCAGTAAATGTTGTCTTATTATTAGTTTCTAACCTTTCCCTTTCATTTTCACTCATGAAAATAAAGGTCAGTCCCGTTCTTGCAGCAGTTACTGTGACAGTCCTCCTAAATGACACACCTTTTCTTCTGAGTGCAGTCGTCTCTCACTTGCTCCTCACCTCCTCGTGTTCAACTGGCCACCACTAATGGAGTGTTTCATGTGTTTGAGGAAAGGAGTTAGTTGCTGACTACAAATGATTAATTTTGCGCTACTCACTTGTTCTTAAAAGGAGGAAAGGTCGAGGAATCCCTTTCCATGAAATATTCATCCATTCCTTCGACTGAATGCAAATGCTGCCCACCAGGAAAAATGAATGGAAGTAAATGATCAACAACATGAAAATATAGAAGTTGGAATCACTAGAAACTAGAAAAAAAAAAAAAAAAACTTTCCCTGTTGGATGGACAAAAATGGTGAAAATGAAAACCAAATACATCACAAAGACACCCAGGTGAGGGTAAACAAAGTATTTATGCTATATACGGGAGTGAGAAAGAGAAAAAGAGTTTAAGGGATAAAGAAATACAGAAGGAAAGATGGAAGAGGATGAGTGCTGAGAGAAAGTAGAGAAAGAAAAGCAGATTATCTCCTGCAGGATTTCACACTTCTGAGGAAGAAAAAAAGACGAGATACTTTTTCCACAGCAACTGATCCGACAGAACGTCAGCGAAAATACAAAACCATCACTTCCTCTATTTAATCTGCTGCACAAACACCTACTCACAAAGTCACAGAAGCACAGTACTGTATTTGACTGAAAACTTTGAATGACAGGAATATCTGCTGCTGAGTTCAGAGGAAGAAAAGAACCGTTTGCTGTGACGCTTTCTCGTCATTAAAAAGACAAAGTCAGAGTCGAGCAGAAAACCATAACATCAGGTAAATCTCTGTCTGTTTTTCTGACATGACTGAAACTATTAGCTACTGAATGGTGCTGAGTATTAATGACAAGTAAAACATAATATTTACAGTAAAGGTATCTTAGACATTAACTTACTTAGAGTATGCTCTTTATTTAAGAACAGAATGGTTATGAAAAAAAGAAAGAAACATTATATTATATAATCTACACATAGGCTGAATGTTTGTCAAATGTCCAGTAAGCATCAGACACCCAAGTGTCCATCGATGGAGAAATGTCCTTGGGGTGGACATTTTTTTGATTTACCCCTATTGACCTCCTTTAGGCTATAGATTTGTTTATTTGTTTATCAATTATCAGATGTCACATTCTAAAAAAATTAAAACCAAAAAGACAGACCAGAAAATGTGATAGAGCCAGTGGTATACGCTTTCATATGGGATTATTTAAAACACTCTCCAGGAGGTATTCATTTAAAATGAATAAATAAACAACAGACTAGAAGATCCAATTTTGTTTCAATCAGAAATGCAGTTAAGTAATTACTGGTGGTAGATATAATTTTTTTTTTAAAGGAAACATAAGAAGGGCTGGAAATAGAGTATGAATAGAATAAGTGGAATTGTTGTGAACTTGATAATTAAAAGAGTTCAGTTCACATAAAAAAAATGGAGGAAAAGTTTGTTCAGTGACTCATAATACAGCCAGCTGTAACTGACTGATCTGAATATCATAAAGAATGCCGTATGGTTAAGGATGGAAAACGTTTATATGGTGTTTAATTGCTCTTAAAACGCACACACATAAAAACCAAGCATGTGCACAGAACAGTATCTGCGAGCGGACGACCATCCTTGCGAAGGATTGTTTCTGCTCTGCGTGAACGAATGTGGTCCTGATGTGAGCACGAGGCTGTGACGACCCTCCCTTCACATTCACAGCTGCTCGACACTCATTTGCTCCTCAGGTTGACCTCTGACACTTTGGAAGTGTACACTACACTGTAGATGTGTGTTGTCTTTATAAATTGTACATTAAGTTCAAAGAATTGAATATTGGTCTGCGTAAAAATATAACCACTTTGCCTGCCTTCTTTTTTTTTAAATAACCCATAATGATTGTAGTGTAAATATAAGTGCAGTCAGTTGTCTATCACTTCACCAGATGGGGCTATATAGAGATGTTCCCAGATTGTCTCAACACGATTTATATCATTTTTTTCTTAAAATATATTTGAGGTGTGCAAAAATGACTAGACAGACTGCACAGAGTAAAAACTACAGAACTCTTTTCTCTCAAGAAACAATAACTATGAAAAGCCTCTAATACTAAAATCTCCATTAATGTCTCTCACACTAAAACTTCAAAGATCACAAATCCAGCAATCTATTTCCTAAGCAGGTTAACTGCTATGAAAACTGCTGTGTAAGTGAATTGTGAAGTGAGAAGAGCTATTTTGGGAGATTCTGGTTCTGGGGCTTTGTGCTTTTTCTCCATGGCAACGGCAGCTGAGGCTCATGGGTATTTAGAGGGATTATTTGCTATACAAAACTGACAGACAAAACACGATTTCAAAGAAACAGCATTTAAATGATGAAAACTGATTTCCATAACAAACTTCAAGAAAAAAAAAAGTTCTGTAAACCTGAGCAACTTGTGAAGAGGAAATACAGGTTTCCTCTTGAAAACACTTTAAACCAGCAACCTCTTTGATGTATTTCTTTCATTTCGTAGTGTTGTTTTTTTTTTGTGTGTGTTTCCATGTCTTAAACTCCTGAACTCATCAAGGAGCATCTGCTTTGTAAAGCCGCTTATTTATCACGAACTGTTCAGCCTCAAGATGACAATAAAAGACACCCGAGAGACAAACAAACAAAAAGCATCTCTAAAACCTGAGACGAGACGTGGTATCATCCGACACACATGCAGGAGGTTTTCACACCAACAACTGTTTGCAGTTCTGAAGATGCATGTTTAATTAACAGCTACTGAGCTGAATTTAGCTTTGGAGGCAGCAGGCGTCATCTCAGTCAGACATGGGTTCAAACAGGAGTCAGCCCGCTGACAGCCCTGATTTCCCGCTGAGACAGCAGGAAAATCCCAGTTCTCCTGGCGGAGAGCCTCTTGGTTTGACTCGATGGTGGTGAGATGAGGACAGCCTGCAGACGGCAGAATGGCTATTTTCTTTTTTTCTTTTTTTTTACAATCAGAGGTCAAACAGTAAGTCTCTCCTCTCTCCTTCTCCGAGAGCTGCGGTGGCATCCCGAGCAACACTCAAGAGCAACATCTCTTTTCCTTTACTTTTTGAAACTTTTATAATGCTGAAATGTGGCCTTGTTGAATAATTACTAGTATCAACCATGTCACTTAGAATTTGTCATTATTATAAATATTGTCTCACAAAAAGACATTTTAAACTGCAATTACCACCTTTTTTGCATGTCTCTGCCAACCAGTCAAGTTGCAGTTTGCATCCTTGTCTTTCCAGACTCATACTGTATTTACTGAACACATTGGTTGAATTTATTAAACTGTATTAAGTGTATTTTTTTGTAAGTATAAATGAATAAAATTGATTGGACTTTGTTACGCTTGATGGTTATTGTATGTCTACTGTATTAGAGTGTAAATTCATTTGAGCAAACAGGTTCGGGGTCCGAGGCTTCGCTGGGGCATGAGCTTTTTTTATGTGGAGTTTGTATCCCATGCACCATCCAAAAACATGCCTGTTAGATTATTTGGTGACTCTAAATTGCCTATAGGTGTGTATATGAGCGTGTATGTCTGTTTCTGTCTTTCTGTGTTGACCCTGTGATGGACTGTCCCTGTCCAGGGTGTACCACGCCTAGGCCCAAATTTCAGTCTGTTTCATTCTGTTTTGGGAGAACAGTCTGATGTTTTGCATTAAGCTATTTTCACTGTTTATAGTGACTGGTAATTTTTTTATGAATTATGCAAGTAATGTATAAATATTTAACCAAGCTCCCACCACTACATATCAGAGATTATCTAATGTAACAATGTCTGAGGTCAGCATGAAATGCATTTCTTGATCTTATCAAGTGTTGGTTGATAAAATAATCTCTACTTCCACTCACAGACTTTCTTTTAGCTTTCAAATGTGTCTCAGTTTTCCACAGTAGAGAGTTTGCTCAGCTCAGCTGGCAGAGATGCTCCTGATGTCATTGCACCACCTAAATTGTGGAACCTCAGCAATTCGTTGACACCTGGGAAAACTCTGAGGAAGACTGTGAAATGATGTTGAAAAGTTTGGACGAAGCAAATAAGTCGATCTTGTTAAGTCGATTTCCGTTCCAATAATTATTTGTACACTTGCTCTTTTGGTTTTTATGTAAGTTTTTAATGTAAGTTGTCCAAGATGTCTAAAACTAAACTATGTCCAGGACATCTCACAACTGCCTGTTTTTTTGATTAAAAAATAACACCTAAATCCTCTACAATGTACATCTGTGTCAGTTTATTTTGATAATTACCTCATTAACAACATTTAAACTGATGGAGGGCTAAAGTCATCACCACAAACATTCTCACAAAGAATTCTGGTCCAACATGGTGACTGGTGAGCTGTCAGCCTCGCAGGAATAATAACCCAAATAATGATGACGGTAATTAATAATAATAATAACAGTGGTGCAACAGGCTGTAATTCTCAGTGGTCAGACTGGTATAATCAGCCCAGAATGGAAACTTTATAAATTTATAACAACCCATCTCTAGCTCTCACTCTCTCGCTCTCGCTCACTCTCTCTCCCTCCCTCGCTCGCTCGCTCACTCTCTCTCACTCCCTCTCGCTCTCTCTCCCTATCTCTCGCTCGCTTTCGCTCCCTCTCTCTCGTGCTTGCTCCCTCTCTCGCTCTGCTCACCTCTTTTTCTTCCCAGCAGTTTGTTCACTTCACCAACTCTCTCTCGCCCCTGATTGAGAGCAGTAACATACAGTAGGAGTCGAGTCTGCACAGCGTGATCCAGCCGCAGACAGAAAAAGACATCAGTGAACTGACAGCAGGTCCCTGAACATATCCCAAAGCCATTTTTCCTTCAGTGCGGTTCCTGCTGTTCTTCTCACAATGATCTCCCACTTTACAAAGTGGCAAGTTGAAAACAAAAACTTCCTGAGATGAAGGGACAGAATTAATTTATAGAATTTAAACCCTAATACTTCCAACTTTGGAGCTTCATATTTTGTAGTAAATTTTGCAAACTTGGGTTGGCCAGATGGATGATTGCCATTGTCCACTGCAGACAGCTCACAGTCATCATAATGAGAGTCCCTATCCACATCGACAGCAGGGCTCACCTAACAGCTGAGCATGCATACATCTGCCTGCACAGCTGGCAAATGTTCTAGTTGGTCTCTGCCACGTAGAATATAGAACTAGAACAAATGGACAAGAACAGCTAGCGGGCCGGCCATCACACTGTCCTCCCCTGAATGCAGCATTATGTGACTGAAGTAAATCATCACAGAGTTTTGGGGTAATATATTATCATAAGTTAAATTGAAAAGGAAGAGCAGCATGAGCCTGGTGTTGCAAACCCAAATTTACTGCGTCATGGGTCTGACCAAGCAGCAACCAGCTGTGACGTCCGCCGTTGGTTTGTGAACGGCCATTATGACACCTCGAGTTCTGATTTTGGCCGGCTCCATCTTGCTAGTTTGGAGCCGGCAGTGACCATATTTGGGTGAGCTAGGAAGGAGCGAGCGGGGGATCTGGCTCCATCCAATTGGAAACCCGACAATACTATGTCCCGCCCACTGATAGCCTGAACCTGACTGCACCACAGGCCTGTCAATCAAACAGACACACCCAAAAAAAAAAAATAATGACGGTGTTGTTTTCAGATATACCACCAGAAAACTAGAACGAAGGAGAGACTTTAGCTGACAACACCAAGATAACTCGGAAATTTTATTGACTAGAATTTTATGAAACAAGTTGAGTGGGGGTCTATGGAGCCGGAGGCTTTTTGGAGCCATCCTCTAGTGGCACTCGGGTTGTATTGCAGCTTAAGGCGCTTCCGCATTGGCCTCGTTTTTCAGACCCGGAAGCTACATCCACTTTTACATACAGTGTGTGGTCTGACCACTCACCATAGGGAGTTGTTTTCTGTCGTTGCATTCCACTGGTTGCAGACCTGGGTTTTCTGACACTCTACCACGGCTGCAACTGCATTTGGAAAAAAAAAAAAAAAAAAAAAAAACGCTTGACTTCATGGTCATCGTACTTAGCCGTCGACACTGACCGCTGATTGGTCCGGCCTTCAGAGTGGCTGAGCAAACGTTAATGCAAACAGGGTAGTGCCACAACAAAGAGAACTGAAGCTGTGAGTAAAAGTGTGGGAGGGAGGTGTACTGTGACTGCTGTTGGGGCAGACAGACACAGAGTGACACGAATGAGCTGCAATTTATTCCAAAGAGCACAGACGTGTGTCAGCTGGAGGCTAAAGCTGGACACTGTTTGAATCTTCAGTAATTTGAGTCGTGGCTCGGTGCGACAACAACTGCTGTCAGTTCATGGTTTTTCCCTTCTTGGATCCCTGTCAGGATGAATTGTAATGACTTTGGACATCACATCATTTTTCATCTGGGACCCTTGGCTGTTATAAGCAGAGTGCGAACTACGGGGGAGCCAGGGGAACTTTGCTCCCCTGAATAAGAAATGAGCCTTCCTGAAAACACTGTGATATTGTGGGAGGTCTCTAAAATATTGACAATATGCTATTTTTGCAATGCAATTCTATTTTTCTGTTTCTTTATCATCAATGATCATGCGTAAATTCGGCTATTATTGATGTATGATTCATGCATGGAGGGCATGTTGATAAACACTGGCATGTACGCTATTTTTGTCATCACCATTGAAGGGTGGTCGCACACTAAAATTAACTTCATTTACTTTAACTCAAAGATCCGAATTTTTTTTGTTTTTAAACTCCTCTTTGTTCCACTCAGTTTGTGTGGCTAATCGCTTAATTTATGTCGTCAAAAAGAAAACCAGGTAGTTCACTTACACATTTTTGATTCACTGAAAAATTAAAGGTAACCAACTATGAAGAGCAATCAGAGCCAGAGACTGCTTGAACAGCCGACATTGATGCTCCACCTGCTGGGACTGCTGCCGGGGCGACAATGAAGGACAAACCAGCAGGAGAAGCTGGAGATGGTGATAACAACTCGACAGAGGAAGAGGCCGATGATGATGCTAACCCCGACTGGATGTTTGTTTCAAATGTTATGTACAGTACACAGACGTGCTTATCTAATTATACACGAGATGTGATGTCGTGATGTGTGTGGAACTGACAGATGTATAATCCATGTTCAACAGCATGAGACAGAGGTTTCTCCAAATGGGATTAGATGATGCATTTTGGGGGGAAACACCTCATTAGCATTGCCACAGATGGAGTTTCAGTTCTCACCGGCAAAACCACTGCAGTGATTGCACGGCTTGAATCCAGTTTCCCAAACATTCAGTCTATACATTGCGTAACGAACCTTCCTCAAATTGGCAATTAATGACTCTCTCAAGGAGGTTGCTTTTCTTTTTTTTTTTTTTATCAGATTTTTATCTCCAAGCTGCACTCTCTGTTCCACCAGTCTACAAAGACTGTGAGATTGCTCGAGGAAGCAGCTGCAGAACTTAAATATACAGATTTTTACAACTGACAGATATTCACCATCAGGTGGGTGGCAAGTTTTATTACTTTAAAAGCAGTCTGGAATAACCACCCTGTTTTAGTGCACCACTTCAAAACAACATGCAAAGACATATCTCTCAGTCAAGCCAAAAGGAAGACATTTCTAGGTCTGCACAAACACCTCATAAACGGTCAGCTTTTAATGGATCTAGATTGCATGAAAGAGATAGTCGGTGAGCTGCTGGGCCTCTCGCTGAAACTTCAGCAAAGAGTCGTGTCTCTCGCGGATGCCTGTCGCCACATTCTGCTCGACTATTGGCATACTGACAGCTGTGAAAGCGAGTGGAGGTGAATCCACACTGAAGGCCACATGGGGCACCTCCCTGGGACTGTTGATCTTGTTGATGGCAGGGCAAGCTTAACCAGAGACAGTTTAATCAATCAGTTAGTGATATTGCCACAAAGAAAAGGCCAGAATCAGGTCTGGCTCTGATGTTGAGATGTCGCAATAAGCCTTTTAAGCCACAGGACTGCAATGCATTGATACTGTATGGAGAAAGCGAGGTACTAACCAGCCCGCGAGACAGTATTTTTGATGTTAGTGCTTAGCATGGTGCAGGGGAAGAGCTAATCTCTCAGAACAGAGGGGGCGGAACATTCAGAATTGGCCCTACGGATGAAGTCAATTTAGGATTTTTAAATTTACAACAGTAAAATAGTCATATCCTAGAGTCAGCACCACCACTGGCTGACAGCGACAGGCAGCTTCTCTGTCTCACTATGTCTTTCTTACAGGGGAATAACAAATATTAAGTAGACACAGCAGTTCACAACACTGTACAAAGCCTATATAATGTAGACAGTCTACAAAACCATAGGCCATGACACAGACAGGTGCGGAGATGCACATGGATTTAAACAACAGATTACTCCACTATTCTCAATGATTTTTTTTTTTGTAGGTCAAGACAAATTATAAATGTTTCACTCAAGTCATTTTCCCTGCTCATCCTGCTGTAGTTTTGTGCAGTTCATCATCCTCCATAGCACAAAATAACCCCAACAGATTACCATATTTTGAACATCACAGGCCCTTTTAAAACGTCACCGTCCTCTCCTTCATTGTCAATGTTTATGTCCCAAACAGCACGCGGCAAAGTGAGGTTGGATAGTCTGGACTCCTCCGTGCACGTAACATATTACTACTAGGTGCCAGTAAAACAAAGGAAAATATACTTTTTAAGACACGATTATAGTATTAACGATGGATGATTTATTGACTATTTGAAAACTCAAAAATAGTGATCCTAGTGATTATATTAGCGTGCTGAAGTTTGTACTTAGCTGCCTTATTATGAACATGTGTAACTCTTCAGTTTTTCCTTTGGCAAATTAGCTCAGCATAGTTTTTCTTCTTTTACTTTTCCAACTGCCATAAAATCCTTGTAGAAAACATTCTGCCACATCCATTTAATTTGTTGGCTTGGATTCTGCTTCATTTATCAGTTCTGACACTTAAAATTTGCTTCGACGGCTCCTTTTACATCCCTTCTCTGAATCACCGTCTCAGAGCAGAGAGCAGCTGATCTGAGTTTTAAAAACTAATGAACCATCACTTTGGCTCATATTCTCCCAATCAGGAGCAACACGTAGCAGAGTAAGAGAAACATAAAGTTGTTTTCTGTCTGAGTAGGAATATTGGATTTCAATTGGGTTTTAACTAATGAGGGTCAGAGTTTGGGCCCTTTCTAGCCCCGTACACAGTACACTAGGCTCCACGTGAGCGCAAATGAAATCCCATTCAGTTAATATGGGACTAAATCAGGGTTTTCATCAAACATTTACATTGATGGACCTGTGTCATGTCATTGTTCTTTGCTTTATGTCTGTAAGGAATGTAATAAACACAAAATAAACCTCAAAAACCCGCCAACAGTCTCTATCAGTATTGGCACGAGGCAGCGATGATGACTTGGCATGCAGGAGGTCAAGGCTCTCTGGAGTTCAGGCCCCAGAGGAAAAACCCTGCAGCTGATAGCTGTGACTTCAAAGACTTCAAAGGCCAGCGGACAAGAAAAGATATTTCTATATATTTCATCTATAGTTAATAGGATTACCAAGCTGAGAAAATTAATTATTTGAAGACATTTTCATATTCCCTACATACAGTGTGAAGGGTGCAGATCATAGGGGGAAGTTCCAGAGGGAGAAAAAAAGTCTCTTTCATTTCCAGTGATATTATGTAAATGGTCCTTTAATCTGTGACAGTTTCTCCCTGCCAATGAGATCAACTCTGCTATCAGGGAAACTCTTTTGGCATCAGCCAGCTGGCCCAGCGGCAGCAGCAGCACAGAGCAGCATGGCATGGCACGGCTTGGTGTGGTGGAGACATCCACCTACCAGTCAACCTGCCTGGGTTCATAATGGAAAACCGCAGGAAACCTAGTTGTTGCTACGGGTTTTTTTTAGGGAGGAATTGAGCTGCTGTAAAGCTCAGATTGAAGTGTTGCTAATTGATTATGAGATTTGTGATCGGCTCAGCATAGATGCTCTTAGCAACCGATTTTCCTTTTAAGACTAAATAGATACCTTTTCTTTATTTGTCACATGCAGCACACAGCATGGTAAAGATGCAGAGAAATCTCTCTCCCTGAGAGTGTCCAGCTTTGCTTCAAAGAAAAACTATACTGATGTTTCAAAAAATGATAACAAAAAAATTGCAACTAGAACAGAAATTAAAATCAGAAATGAACAAATTAAAAAGCTAGATGATCTGCTACAGGTTTCTAAACAGATGCAAGCAATAAAACCAAAAAATAACCGAGACCATCAGACAGGTTGATATTCCGAAGAGTATTGTTAAAAATAGACATAGGGAGGGAGGGAGAGAGAGAGAGAGAGAGAGAGAGAGAGAGAGAGAGGAGCACTATCAGTTGTTTTATGTGTTTGGCAGTGCGATTGTAAGAAGCTCTTTTGAGTCTTTTAGTTTGAGCTTTGATGCTGCAGAGTCGTCTGCCTGGTTTCAGCAGCTTAAACAATAAAATAGGTGAGTAGGGGGACAAAATAGTTCTCTGCTGACGATGTACCAAAGCATAAACTTTACAAGCTTTTAGATGCAGTTCTGTGCACATTTTGAGAGGAGATTTGTGGATTCTCCTCATAAATAAGAGACATTGATTTTTTTTTTTATTTGAGATTGACCGTGTTCCCAAGAAAAATAGCTTTAGTCATTTCAGCAAATGCCCCAAAAACAGCAAGTGATAAAGCGCCCCAAAGGCCACAGTGAATTGTGACACCTGGGAAATGAGGAGAATGTTTGAGCAACACATCATCCACAGGGGAGGAGGATACCAAGGGAATAGTAGCCCATTTCATATTTCCTACCAACAGTCAACATGGATTTGTATTTACCATGTTTACTGACCCAAACAAAGACCTGTACAAAAACAAAATAAAAGTAACACGGACAAGTTTTACTGGTGGTTATGTGCTGAACTATTTCTTGGCGAGAAGTAGTTACTCCATGAAATGAAGACAGATGTGCAATAACAATTTAATTTCTAGCAACATATAAAATACGCACGAATGTCAAAATGTCGAAAACTTTATTAATTCTAGAGCACAGATTTGTTTTTCTTGTTCTGTCCTTGACATCTGATGGACTCAACAACAGCTTTAATTGCATCTTTTATTTGAGCTTCTGAGTCTGGGAAACAGCCACGTCTTTCAAACTTTATTTCAGTGGAATCGAGGCAGAAGCCCAGATAAGAAGCTGGTGACATCACAGATGGTGAAGAGGCTTTCTCCACCTGTCAGCTGCCCCACTTACTGTTATAAAGACGTTGTTCAGCTATATGTAGAAAAAGTGTAAAATAAATCATCGTAATATGATCAGTTTTTTTTTCCTCATACAATGGAATGTGACTTTTTCATTTATAGGTTATTTTTATTTAAAGTTTTTTTTTTTTTTTACGTAGTTCTCTGGCACCAGCAACAGTTTATTGTCTATTGTATCTCTATGCTGTTCTTGTCTCGCTTCCTCTCTCCTCATCCCAATCAGTTGAGGCAGATGGCCGCCCACCTCTAAGCCCAGTTCTGGTTCTCTCTGGGGTTTTTCTTCCTGTTAAAGGCAATTGCTCATATTGTTGGGTTCCATTAATGTTGTTCGGTTGTATTGTAGGCACTTTATTATGTTAGGTGCCAAGAGACTTGTGACTTGTCCTGTGATTTGGCTCCATATAAATACAATTTAATAAGATTTGCCTCATCATTTCTATCCACTTTAACAGTTGTGGCCATGTTTTGTTTGAAACTGCCCCATAACTAATTTCAAAGCAGTCACTTTTTAGATTTTTAACTGACAGTCATGTCTTTTGTCTGCCATTTCACTCAACCTTTCCCCAAAAGTACACAAAAATATTTTTTTTCTGGAAAAGAAGGTCATCACGAAGATGGGAACGCATCTTTCCACGTTAAAATTTTAATATACTAGTGTTACAAAATAGCAAATCTTTAATTTTCAATGTGTTCTCCCAAAAAATGTAGTATGAGTATTGTGAAAACAGTATTGTGAAAAGATTTTTGTCACTTTGGATGATTCAATTCTTAATACAAAAGGGACCAAAAAAAAGGACTTCAAAAGAGGGTCTGTCCCGCCACAGAGTCCTGATTTCATCATCATCAATCTCAGATCACAAGAACTGAAAGGAGCAACTGAGACACCCTAAATCCAAAGAACTGTGTTTTTTTGTTGTTTTCCATACTTTGTATGACTGATTCTTATTTCCGAAAGGATCCTCTCTTCAAATTCAGCACCCGGAACTTGTGATAGTAGCTGCTGAGGGGTTAGATTCAGGAGGAGATCACAGTGATTTATCCATCTGATCCCAGAACCACTGCAGCGGTTGTCATGGAGACGGGCTTCGCAGGGCGGTGGCGGCAATGATCCCGCATTATGTTGCAGCCATTAGAGCAGGTCTCTGTGGGCCTCGGGTTACACACATCGGTAACATCTGGTAACATCTCGGCAGCTGTATCATCAAAGAGCAGAGACGATGTTATCAGAGGACAAAGAAAGTTATTACGGAGATAAACCGGTCCTGCTCTCACTCAACATTTGATCCTTTCCACCTAACACTTTCTTCACTGCCATTCTTTCATCAGCCGTGTCCTTCATTCTGTTATCAACTTATTTCCTCTTCAACCCTTCATCCCTTTGCTGTCTTAATCTCATCACCACCTCTTCCTTCTACTTTATCAATCCTTTCTCTAAAGCATGTAGAATTCCAATGATCTGTTAGCAGAATTTGAATATAATACTCAGAATTACGTTTTCATTAGTGTATAATCACCTGCTACTTTAGAATGAGTTCTTCTCCATAGGGAGACAGTTCTCCATTGAGTCCACCATGTTGCACGGTCAAACAGACAAACCAAACACTGGCTCCAAACAGGAACTTTTGCGATTTTCAGGGCCACAATAGACTACTTGGAAGGAGAGGGCTTGGTTGATTGCAATCAGCAACCTCACCGCTAAATCAGATTAACTCCTGCTATTGTTTTCTACTTCCTTCTCATTCCCTCTTCCACCTCGGACTCTCTCTACCATTTCCTCTTTTTTTTTTCTTTTGTTACTTTCTGTCTTTCCGTTTCTTTATTTACTTGCTCCTTTCCTTCACCCTCTCCTCTTTTCTTTTCCCACCTTCTGCCTCCTATAATTACCTCCTCCTTCCATTCCCTACTTCCTCCTTGGTCTCCACCTTCCCTCCTTTGTCTCCGTCTTTCCTCATGTCTTCTTTTACTTCCACATTTCCTCCAAGTTACATTCTACATTCTCCTTTCCTTCTTTACTTCCTTCCTTCACCACCTCCTCATTTCCTTCTTTCTCAGTCTTCCTTTATTCACTTTTCCTCTTCCTTCTTGTATCCATTTCCAACTCATCCACTCACTAATTACTTTTTTTCCTTTCCTCCTCCTCTATTTTTAGATTTAATCATTGTTTTCATTACCTCAACTACAACCGTGTCCTCCTTTCTATAGTTTTCCTCACACTTCTGTCTTTAGTTCACTTTTTCCTCTGTTATTCTCCAGTTTTTCTTCATCCACCATTTCTACTTATTCTTTGCCTCCTCTTCTCCTCTCATATATTATTTTTGCCTTCTTTTCTTCCTCTGCCTCCTGGTTTTCTTTTTTACATAATTTTCTCTGACGTTGTTTCTTTCTTTTTTCCTCTTCTGGTGGATTTTTCTCTGTAGCCTCCTCTTTTTCTCCTCTACCCTTTTCTTTAGCTCTCTACCTCTTCACTCCATTTCAACCTCATTTAGTAATTCCTTATTTCCCTTCGCTCGTGCCTTCTGCTTCCTCATGGTTTTCTTTACCTTCAATCCTTAATTTCTTTATTACAGAGTTATAGGGTTTGATATACTGTATAATTCAATGCAATCAACAACTGCAGAGTTTTGGTAAATGAGCGCACTCCAGTCCTGCAGTAACGGTGTCCACTTGTATTTGATTAATAGCAACAAATAGTCATTACTTAACATTGGACTATTCAACGCAGTTTATGGTTTTAGTCACTGTCAGCGGTGATTACAGTGAGCAGAACGTTTGATGCAGAAATGTTTTTGTAAAGTGAAAAGGAGACGGGGCTTCACTTTCCACAGTCTGCAATTGTATCAGACACATGAAGGAGGAAATATTTGCAGTTCTGTAGCTCACTGGCTTTATTGACTTCATTAAGTACTCCTTGCTTGTACCGGGTTGGAGTTGGTTTAAATGATGCTCAGGGAGAATTAAGAGGCCCAAAGTGTGCAAAGAAAACATCCCCTACACCAGGGGTATCAAACATACGGCACGCGGGCCGGATCCAGCCCGCCAGGGGGTCCAGCTCGGCCCGCCGGATGACTTTGCTAAGTGTGAAAATTGCGGAAAGACATAAATTGCATTTCTATGAGAATATGGAGGTTTATGAGTACAAACGTTTTGTTATTTTTTTTTTTTTTAATCGATCCAGTAATTGCTTCAAAACAGCGTAAATGCGACATCTGCTCCGGAGGAAGAAGCGCTCGGTGCCACAGTCAGGCAGCCGCGCTCGCTGCTCACTTTGTGACGCGTTTGACGTCAAACGCGTCACAAAGCGAGGGAATCTGCAGAGGAGAGCCGGGGCAGATAAACAGTGGGCTGATGTCTGAGTTTTTGGTCTTTATGTTTCTAGTTTATTGTAGAAAGACCTTAAAATAGGGTTTATCATCCAAAAACCTTCACCAATGATTTAAACAAAGAGAAATATTGTCGTTATGTATGCATTATTATGCTATGATTTTACTGGTCTGGCCCACTTGAGATCAAAGTGGGCAGTATGTGGCCCCTTAACTAAAATGAGTTTGACACCCCTGCCCTACACCATTACACCACCACCAGGTTGAACTGCAGGATGAATCCTGCTTACATGTTGTTTCCACCAAATTCTGACCTCCAAACTGAATGTCACAGAAGAAATTGAGACGTATAAGACTTAGCAACTTTTGTCCAATCTTCCATTGCCCAATTTTGGTAAGTTCTTAGCTGACGGGAGCAGCATCTGATGTGGTCTTCTGGTCCTGTAGACCATCTGCCTCAAAGTTCCATGTATTGCGCTTTCCGAGGATCTCTTCTGCACAAATTAGACGCAGCAGGTGTATTAAAGTAACTGTTGCCTTTTTATCCAACCATTCCTACCTCTGAACTCTGTCATCAACAAGATATTTTCGCAACGAACCAAGACCAATCTCTTTAAACCAGGGGTGTTCAACTTTTTTTTTCCTCTGAGAGCTACTTAAGACAAAACAAAATCATCTGAGAGCTACTCGTGTAACATTTATTCACACAGCTGAGCTCCGCCCAAACCAGCAGAAAAAGCTTCATTCATGTGAACAACAACAAATTGATACTCTTCACACACATTTTGTATCACAACAGCTTAAATTCAACAGCAAGTGCATGTTTTATTTTTGTATGCATTTCTTTACATTTTCAATTAAGGGGGAGGGGAGGTATGTATCTACAATTACACATATCAGTGCCTACTGCAGTGCGCAAAACTCTTGTGTCAAAGTGTCAAATCAAGTGTTCTAATATAACAATTCACTTGGGAAATCCAGTGTTTCCCCTTCGATCGGGACCCTCTGCCCCTCCTGAAAGAAACACGTCTAAGTCAAAACCTACAAAGCAATATCATAAAGGAAGATAAAAAAGAAGAAGAAGCCTGTACACCAAATTTATCTGTTGTTCAAAGACAAACTGAAAGTCCTATTTCCACTCAAAACACAGTCACTCAGGGCCACTTAAGTATCAAACATATTGAAAGACCTGCTGCAATAAAACAAGAACTGGATCCAGTTGGATCCAGTCTGATTCTAGTCCTGGCTCCGGAGATTTACCAGAATCTAAGGGATTGCTGGGTTTATGTGGGCCCATTAGGACCTCTACTAGAGACGCCTACATCATCGTCACTAAGAATGAAAAAAATGACCAAAACCGCAGCAGAAGTCTTTTTATTCCACACATTCCACCTCGTCAGAACCTAGCACCTATATTACCCTCAATGCAACTAGCCAGCTGATAGTTCAGTCAGATATATGGGTGCGTTACGCGAGTAGCAGCTAATGTGGCCGGACAGGCTCCAGATTTCTAGTAAGATCACTTCTTTCGAACTCCACACCCCCCGATGGGTCATTTTTTTTAGCCGAGGCATTTCTGACGCTGCTCGCTAACATCTAGGAGACTTCACACTGCTCACTGTGTAGCCCAAAAAGATTTTAAACAATTTTTTTTTTTCCCACATTGGCTGTAATGTAGCACAGCATCTATAAATGTGTAAAATCCCCAGAGTTCTCCTCTCAGAAAAAAAAAAAACAGAGTTAGTTAAAAAAGGCTGTGGTGGGAAATAGTTAGGAGGCTAATTATTTCCAGTGGAGCTTTTTACAGCACTACTTTACATATTTCACAATGGCACTATCTTCTGTGGGTTTGAGATATTGTAAGATTATCATAATAAGACAAGTGTATTTTCAATTGCTACTGTGTTACCTTCCTCCTGTTGATATAAATCCACATGCGGGCTGCTCATAAAGCCATGTTCGTGTTCATGTGTGTGTGTGTGTGTGTGTGTGTGTGTGTGTGTGTGTGTGTGTGTGTGTGTGTGTGTGTGTGCAGAGACAACATGTCCCAAATTTAACAGGCCTATAACAAGTAAAAACAACATTACGTTGCATATTATATGAAATTCAATTCCAAATTTATATTGCCATTGAGAAGGCGGAGGGATATTTCTAGTGATGAGCAGGGTGTGATGGTATGCTGATTTGAGCATGTTCTAAATGTACAGTTGACCAATCATTTGTCTGGGTTGGGACTACAGCAGAGAAACTGATGTTTCTGTTATAATGAACTAATTCAGCAGAGGTTTTTGTTTGGAAGAGGAAATATGAGCTGCAACATGATGCTCAGACATGTAATCAGTAGAGGGATACATCCAGAAGCTCAACGGTTCTACCGTCTGGATCTAATGTTCATTCCAAATAAACAAGTGCCTTTCTTTACGAAAACAGCATATTTTTTAACATATTTACCACATTTGACCCGCGACATATTGAAGGGACACACACCAGTGTTTAAGAGGCGGTAAATATGATTAGGATAAAGATATGAAGGAAAGCTGGTTCAAACTTGGAGTTTTATACAGAAAAATATTTGTTTTTAAAGGGTGGGGGGGGGGGGGGTTAAAGACACAGATAGAGGATAGACACTTGGATGTAGTAAGGAATAAATCCAGTAGACCTCTCTTGTGGAGTTTACCAAAGACAACTTTGCCAAAGTGTGTCTGCACATCTCGTACAAGCAGCTCTCTGGATTTGGCAGAGGATGACTGATATATCAGGGATAAACTCTCAGCTTTGAGAAAAGACTAAAGTACAGCCTTATTAAGCATCCTGAGAGTTAGTGAGGCATTTGATTCATGTAGATAAGTCGTAACATTGAGTTAGTCTCCCTTTCGGGCGTTGTTCTGCAATAATATGGCACTTTGTTTGTACTTTAAAACATTTTTTCTACATCTTTTGGAACTGCTATGTTCCACTAAACACATCTAAAGCTCTTGCTTAAGATTGCCCACACAGTACTTGCCACATGGACATAAGATAACATGAATAACACCTTTTGTAGTGTAAGAAATAACAGACTTAATAAGGATTTTTGTTTTACCTGAATGGGGGTGTGTGAAATAAGTATATTTGAAAGTACTGTTGCATTGTACACCACATCTGTTTCTCCCATCTGGGTTGGGGGCCGGCATGCACTGTGGTAGAAGTTTTGAAGGAGGCAGGTCTGAATTTTCTTATAATGGTGTGAGCTATTTCCTCCTCGTTATAATTGGTCTTGATGAGGTTGTACTCAATCTGATTGGAAACCCGGCGATACTACGTCCCGCCCACTGATAGCCATAACCTGACTGCACCACAGGCCAGTCAATCAACTGTACTGGTACTTGGTAGTGCTTGGTATTGCAGCTTAAGGCACTTCTGCATTGGCCTCATTTTTCATACCTAGAAGCTATGTCTACTTTTATATACAGTCTATGGCTGAACTTTACTCGTGGTATTTTTTTAAAAAAAATTTTTTATATACATAGAAGAAAACGTGAATGTATTTATATTTGAGGCTACTCTGTCAAATAAATGATACTTTGTGATTTTGGGATATTTTTTTGACCTTTATAAGCAGTGTTTTGCCTTGACAAACTTTATAATTTATAATCTGCCTCTTTAATGTTGTCTTTGGACATATCCCCTTTCCATGGTATATGGCTGAGAGCACTCTTCTCTATGATGGAAAACCCCTGTCCCCAATATGTTACCTGTTGAATTGTCATGTCCCCTGATACTCTGAAGAAAACAGTCATGTTGAAATGTTGGTAATCAATAATATTCTGTTTGTGATGCAATCGTGGATTGTGAACTTTCTTTCCTTCACATAAGTTTTCTGACGCACCTGCAGTTTTCTGTGTCTGTTTGTTTGGCTGCAAAGTAAGTTTTGTATTTGTGACCAAGTAGCTGCTCTGTGATTGTTTGCTGTCATATTAAAACCAGATTTGAAGTAACCGCGGGTGCTGTCAAATCAACCAGGATTGAAACAGGCCTGAAAAGATTACGACATGAACTCCTGCAGTGATGATCTGTCATATCTGATGACATTTCAGTAATGTTCACCTTCACTTTGTTTTCTTCCTTTCAAACATTTCTCTGAGACCCAGCATGTCATACTTTAATATATAATCTTAAGGTAGAGCTGCAGTCAAAATTATTCATGCAATACATTCTCGTGATGTCAATACAATCTTATGAAAACACATCGACTAAAGCCTAGCTTTCACTAATTGTATCAAACCAGATAAAAACTTTCTCTAGAAAGGTACATTAAAAAAATGATTTAACCTATTATTTAAGTATTAAATATGTATGTTTGCAGCAGTTTCTCACCAGCCTCTGTTGCAATTTTATCTTATTCATCTTTCTTGAGCTGCCAGCTAACTAATATTGCTTGGTTTCTGTTTTGCCACTGGTTTCTGTAAAACCCACCAAAGATTTCCAATTCAATTTAAATCCAGGGACTGAGATTGGCCCCAAAAGGATGTTCCCGGAACAATTCCTTAACCAAGCTTTGGTTGACTGGGACGTATTGCTTGCACCCATTTTTGGATGAGCCGTAAGTAAACCTGAAGTCAGGCACTGCCAAGGTGGTGATGGCCAGGGCCACCTGGACCTGAGCTTCAAAACTGCTCTTCAGGAAACCTAAGGGTGATGTCATTGGAGAAACAAGGCTCATCCTGCACACCCACAATGCTTTGCTGCTGTACATAAAAGTCTCTCAGAACTTAAAACATCTTGGACATCTTTTGTAAAAATTATAAAATTTTGGTGTGAAGATTTATCTTTGCCATGTTTGCCATTCAACTTGAACACAGGTGTGGTTTATGTCTGTATCCCAGCTGAAGTGTTGTTATAGAGTACCCAAAAGCTCAATCAGGTTTCGCAACCGCAGCATACATTTGCCTCTTATGTCTTTTTAGAGGGTCGCGAAGATATTCAGTGTAGTGTGTTCAGTTCAGTAAAAAGTTTGAGTGAGACAACAAGGTCATCCACTTTTTTTTTTTTTTTTTTGTAACTGACCATAGTTTCATCAAAGGTACCTCGGTTAATGATGAAAACACAATCATATTCCGGAGGGAAATGGACAGTGTCAAAGTCATATACAAGACACGATTAATGGCATGAACATGGCTAGATCATAGCTAAGAATATCTGAATGCATCATTATTCAAGAAGTGAGTGAGCTGCTGCTAATCAGAGCCTCCGATTCATCCACGAAACACAGCAGAGCCATTGAACCCGAATTCAACGACCACCACACGCAGACAAAGCGCTGCTCTCCAACATACATGTGACCGCCAATTAATTTTCAACACGCCGCTTACAAGCTAATTAATGTCGGGGCTCATCTGGGTTCCGATAACATTTTAATCAGCAAGAGTCTGATTGCCTCACAGTGACCAGCTGAAGAGAAAACAGTGTTGCCTTCTGGTGTAATTACATCAAGAGTCAATTACAAGATCTCTCCTCCTGTTCACTCGTCAACACACTCCGAGACACAGTACAGCCAATTTATCAGGCAGCATCTGAACAACCAACAGAGGCTGTTCTTCCTGCTTGTCCCATTTCACCGAATTAATCTCCATTGGTTAATTTAAAGCAAAACAAAGTGTCAGATCCAAGTCGTCACAGATTGTCACAGTTTAATTATCAACCTGTATCTCCTCGAGGTTTCCTACCTGACTCTCTGGAGATCTGGACGAAGGCCTCGACGCCGCTCTCGCCGTAGTTTCCCTCGGAGGCTAGAGTGGACACGTAGTTCCAGCCCATCGCTGTGACGATGTCCAGCATGGCCTGAGCTTGGTAGGAGTCCGGAGGCACCACACGGGAGAAGAAGTCATAGCGCGTGTTGTCGCTGAGCTCTGGAGCGGTCGAGGCGTAGCTGATCTGAGGAATCTGTGGAGACATGTTGGGGTTAAGGCCACAGGCAGAGGAGCAGGAGAACTCTGAGCTCACATTCAGTATCAAGACTCATGGACAACATTCAGCAGACTTTGATGTATTCACAAATTTCACAGAGACTGAAGGAAAATAAATGCTCAAAGAAGTAAAAACATCTCATGCCAATCAAAAAAAAAAAGAAATGGAAAACCCCTTTTCAAAATACTTTTTGCTTTATTCAATTTCAAAAGGTTTCTTTCAAGGCTCAGGCCATCTCAAGACTTGCACACCAAAATTAAGACAGGATGAGATAACGCAAAGTTTTCACTTAGACTTCTAAATATTGTTTACTTTCAACTCCAAACATCCCATACTTTATTTGTTGAGATTTACAGAGTTTAAATTTGATCTTTAAATATTGACCCTCCTTAGCTTCCTGTTGTCCACTTTCTTGTTAAATTTGAGTTAGCGAGCTCTGCTGTGTGAATTAGAGAGGCGGATCAGGTCATAGATCCTGCGGCAGGCAGGCCGACAGGCCCGGCAGGGCTGGATAATGGTCCTTTAGAGAAGCATTGAAGGGCTGATTGATTTCACTTCAGACAGAGGCCGGCGTGCTGGGCCGAATGCCGCTGGACGCCCCATCAGCATTCACACAAGAGAAGGAGGAGGGAGGGAGACGGACAGCTGGAGGCCTGACAGCAATACAAATGTCACTCAGCCTGACTTGCTTAGTGACAGCCAGAAAATTAAAGGCCCGTACTGTAAATGCAAACCTGTCTGAGAGCTGACGCTATCAGAGCGCTGCAGCTCCAACACATCAGTGAGGAGCTGCGGTATATTTCTTCCACAACTCGATACAAAGAACATGTCACTGCTGTTAATCTCAAGGATGGAGTCACTGTTTACTTTGGAGATTCAAGCTTTCCATTCAAAGCGAGATAAATGTCCGTCAGGTTAAAAGTAAAATAATTCATTCAAATTGTCAGCAATTCACAAAATTCTGAAAATCATCCTCTCACCTAAAGGACACAATGTGTTGGAGACAGTTTTGAAAACATTTCAAGAGACTTTAATTCGACATCAATGTAATCCTTCAGACCTTGAGAAGATGAAATGCTTTGTGTGCACGCACTGAGGATAAAACTAAAGAAGTATTGACATACACCCACAGAAGAAAACCAACATTGTCAAAAAAGATGAACATTGTGACATTTGTTTACAGCTCCTCCCTGACAAACCGTAAATCAATATCGACCCACTAGATTTCTGATACAGACGGACTGTACAAAAGAGGATTAAAAAATATCTTAAAATTATCTCTGACATGCTGAAAATCAAAGAATTTGATAATTAATTGCCATTTTATGTTTTGTTTTTTTTCATGTTTCTTTGTGTTTTTCTGAGGACAAATTTGGTCATTTCTCCTTCCACCAGAAGAAATGCTCAGAAGATTTTTTTTGACACTGCCTGCCTGCTTTGCCAGTAGACGCCCCAGCGGTGCTGCTTCACATTTATTGGCTGAGAGACCCGTGGGACAAAAAACAAGACCCCCAGACACAGGGGCAAATCAGTGGAGGAACCCAGCCAGACATCAGGCTCTGAACATCCACGTCCCTAAAAGAGGCCGTGTCGACGAAACCATCAAGTAGGCGTCATTTTGTGGTTTTCTCTTGGGTTGATGATCTAATAGCTTATTAAATTAAGGAATTAATTCATAGTTCATTGTTTGCATCAGTTCTGACTTCGTGAATATCGATCCCTCCCACCATCAGTTCAGTTTAATTTCATATGCTAAAATTCATACAATTTACTGTTTACTGTTACTGATTTAATATCACTACATGTATCATCTGCACTGATAAAACTAAATTGCCTTGATAGTGAAGATTGAATTTATTTATAATATTGTAAAAAAAAAAAAAAAAAGCAAATTGTTTCACAGCAATGAAACAGCATGTGAGCAACTGCCTCCTGCTCTGAATCCAAACGTTGCTTCTTCTGGCACATTAGAAGTAATGGAGGTTCAAAGTGGTGGAACAAACACACACACACACACACTATAGACAGTACATTGATGTTTACAGTAAGATGCATGTAAATATATAATGGGGGCCCTACATTAGCGTTTATGATGCATTATAAAAAACAGCAGCAGCAGTTATTGATGCTCAATCAGTAGCTGCTCTATTAAAACATATTAGCTCCTCTTATTAACATGCAATGCTTCTTTCTTTAAAGGACGCTTCTGCTTTTTTGACGTTTTACTTATACTTACCTAAACTATACGTAGCTTCAGTGAACATGTGATGATTAATCCAGTCTGTCCGGGAGTCTATTCCCATTCAGACATGTCTTAAAACCCTCCACTGTGTAGAACTACACCATAACTTGAGCTGTGTGTGTAAGAAAAGTGACATCAAATTATAGAAGTAATAAAAATAATAACAGTGACAGAGCTCGCACAGAGCTCCAAATGTGTTTATTAAAATAATCCATCCATCCATCCATCCATCCATCCATCCATCCATCCATCCATCATCTTTCGCTTATCCGGGGTCGGGTCACGGTGGCAGCAGGCCAAGCAAGCTGACCCAGACTTCCCTCTCCCCCACAACATTTTCCAGCTCATGCTGGGGGATCTCGAGGCATTCCCACGCCAGCCAGGAGATATAATCCCTCCAGCGTGTCCTGGGTCTTCCCCGGGGTCTCCTGCCAGTTGGGCGTGCCCAGAAAACCTCCAGAGGGAGGTGCCCAGGAGGCATCCTGATCAGATGCCTGAACCACCTAAGCTGACTCCTTTCGACGTGAAGGAGAAGCACCTCAAGTCCAAGTTCCCTCCTGAAAAATCAAACGTTTTCAAATATATCAAATTCCCAAAGGTGATTTTGCACGATTTGAAACAGTTTAAACTTGTGCAGACTGCATTTGCCCTTAATTTGCATCTTCTGGCTTCTCTTTATTGGCTTGGTATGAAACTGCTAACTAGGCCTTTAACCTGAACGACCATAGTTCGGCTGTCCCCAAACTCTCTGACACAACCGGCTCGATCTGGTTGAGGGTTATCATTAGTTCAAGAACTGTATGTAATTAGGCTTATGGAACAGTCATTCTTAAAAACAATGTTGTATTGTTCTGAAATGGGAAACAAGTAGCTCTTTAAGTGTTTTGTCAGTCCAGCCACCAACCCCAACCTCCTCCCTCTGCAGACTTTGGGGCTCTCTAACATCTTCGCCTCACTTCCACCTTTGCTCCTGTCGTAACTACAGCCCCGATAAGGCACTGTAACACTAACAGGTCATATTACGCTTGCTCAAACAGTCTCGAAATTGCATTTGTGTGCATTCACTCTGCTGCCTATACTTTTCAGTTGCCTAGCTGGGGATGAACAAACACCACCACTTTTCTTCTGCAGGATGTTGATCATGTAGCTTGATAGAAAGATTGATAGAATTTGGAAACATGAACCTGACGTGCACCACCGGTGTGTTGTTGCATGTCGGTTCAGCGCCTGTTTTTCTTGCATTAAGCTTCAGGCGTGGGTCGGGCTGGATTATTTTCAAATGAAAGAGACTTTCTTCTATCTTTAAGCTTATGATTGAGAAGTGGAGGACGGTCTTAATATCAGCCATGGTGGATACAATTTTCTTCCCCCACATTTAATGAGTATTGCAGCATTGTTTTGGATTATAACTGTTGAGGTGAGAAATGTGTTGACTTTAATTTTCATGTGGCTGATCTTTAGATAAGTCGTTCAGCCAAAGTCAGGTGTCAGTTTTCAGCCTGTGCAGAATTTTGCAGTGTGCAGGAAAAATCTTCATTTTCAGCTTTCATTTTTATTGAGATTTCGATGATGATTTTATTTTCCAAAAACAAGTCAAGATTTAGTTATTTCCGCCTGTTTCCGGTAATAATAAACTATTTTACTTTCTAAAATCAAATCATGTTTTTCTGAGTTATTCTGTCCATGTTCAAGATCATGACTTTGAGTTTGGAGATTTTAGGATCAACAGAACTCACTGAATATTGGAAATGGGTCAAAATAATCTCAATGCACTGCAGATTCCGCCACTTGTTACTTCGATACCATCCTGACATCAATCATTACTCTCAACACCAGCCCTAATGCCTGTTGAGACCTGGTCTCACACCGAGGTCAGGTCTACGTGTGCGAGGATATCGTTACACATGTTTAACTTCAGGGAACACGCTCGCCATTTTCTGCCATCTCAGGCTGTTCTCCGTGACAGAGATTGATGCTCATCATTCTGCGACAGCTTCAAGCTTTCTGCTCGACTGATCGTTAAGAGAAGAAATCCATCAGTGGTGACAGCACACGTCCATCATCTTTCACTCTGTACTCCGATTTTCTTATTTAAAGTAAAGCTTTGTTTACTTGTCATCCGTCTCTTTCCTGGACGATAAACTGTTTCACCCTCGAGGTAAAAATCTCCATGACTCCTGTTGTCGCTGCTCTCATTCTCTTAATGTTTCTCTCTTGCAATGATCAAATTGGATTCAGGGTGAATATAGATTGACTTACTGCCAAGCTGAAAAGTCCTTTCTAGGGAGAAAAAAAAAACATTCAACAACCAGGCAGGTGCACAGCTTTCTTTTTTAAATTAAATGCTCATACCAATAACATCTGCTGGGGTCTTTTATTTCCAAAGAATCCTGAGTTAACTCTGTAAAACTGGCTGTATAAACTGGTTTTTAACTTTTGAATTTAAGTTTGAGCCCTGCAGCCATCCTCTCTTGACTTTACGTCATCCTGTTATTTCCAACCGTATTTAAAAAATATGCACCATGTTACAATCCCACAAGTTGTGAGCAGATTGAAGTTAAAGGCGGCTGTAAAAACAGACCAACGATAATGAAGTGAAACACAATAGCGATAACATAAAAAGTTAGGATTGTAGAAAAAAACACTGGGCATAAATGTTTGTATACTAGATAGTAAATAGGGGACGTTTAGGCTCAGAGTTAATGTCTTAAAAAATAGTATTTTGATTTCTGTGACTGATCAGCATGTGGTGGTCCTTGCACTATTGTGTGCAGCGACAGAAAATGTGGCTTTGCCTTTCTTCACCTTCAGCACTGATAAACATTTCCTTTTGCTCATACAACACCTAAAACAACGCAGAGACCCGTCCATTTCCACACTGATAGAAAATGATGAAGTTATGGAAAATCTGGGTTCATTTATTCATTTAAAATTGGTCAGGTATTTGAGATTTAGTGACGCTGGATGACGTAACAGAAATCCCCCCGTCATGCAAGATACCGTGTGTTAACAGGCAGGGAAGCAAAAGGTGGAAGAAATGATTGAAGGTGCAACATCATTGCTGCATGTTCAATAATGCAAAAAAAAAAAAAAAAAAAAAAACTGCCAAATTATGTTGTAGTCTGTATTAAATTGCTCATATATTTAAGAATAAATGAATAGTTTGCCTATGTACACTAACAGCCTACTCTAAGGGGAACTATCACAGTAAGATTTAAGCATTTTATAAATGTTGCCATCATATTTTGCAAAGTAAAACAAGATAGAGGGAAACAATGAAAAAGTATTTTTTTTGTAATAGTCATTAGTTTGGATATTTTCATTTCATATGAATTCCACCAAACACTTATTTTAATACTAAATCAAATTATCTTTGCATTAATTAACACTTATTCCAACCAGTTGGAGGAATATTAACAGCAACATTTAAATTTTGAGTTATGCAGTCTTCAACATCTTTAAAAAGTAGACAAAAGCACAGAACAAATAAAGGAATTCATTAAGAAGAACGAGCTAATAATGTTCAAAAGTGGTAATGATACTATGTTTAAAGGCAGAGAAGAAAAAAAAAATTACATATGCATGTTTGCATGCTTGCTTTCACATTGTAAGAGGAAGGAATAGTTTTCAGATATAAGAGTTATTATTTTGGATACAATAAAGCAAGATTTATTATGAATGTGACACTGGAACTATGTACCTTAAATAGTATTATGTGGACTGTATTGCGTGTCAAACTCAGGAAATTAACAGCAAAGACCCTTGAAATTGCAAAAGCCTACAGCAATGAAGCAATGAGCTGGCAGAGTTGTTTTTAGTGACATTTGTGTTTTAAGAGGTCACGGTTCAAAACCCCAAAAAACCTTGAACAAATATTAACGCGATAAAAACAATATGAACATGACAGAAACCATATTTAGGAAAACCTAAATTGATGTTTACTTTGATTTTCTAGTTTGTCTCTTTTCCCACCTGCTATCATGGAGAGGGCTTATATCATATTAAACTGAATAGAACTGCAACCAACATTCAGGGGAAAATCAAGATATTTTGGCTTCCCGCTAGGGAGCGGTCATGTTGTCTACCCATAGCTTGAAAACCGAACAGCACTCAAAGCATAACATTTTTTTAGCAAGGAATGACCAACAATATATTTACAACAGCTCACAGTACAAATTATATGCCGCAAGCTCATTTCTCTGCTGCCAAGAACACCGAAAGAAAAAGAAATGCACCATTTATCACAGAAAAGGAGACGGATAAACAGCCATGAAAACATACATGTCTGTTGCACCAACATCAGTTAAACTGCAGTGTTTTAACATGTGCCTCTTGTGACGAGGCTATCTGGAGGTTTTCCAGATGCAACACTGAAAACTGTTCAATCAACAGCTGCCTTTAGATGTATATGACTTTTAAAAAGAGGGAAATGTCTGACATGTTAAAGAATATCAGATCTTCAGAGGCATCTTGTATAAAAGCCATCATTAGCATAGAGTAAAATCAGCCAGGCATCAACCCGGGTCACACGTCTCTGATGGTGTTTTAAAGATCAGAGATGAAAACAAGGTGAACGAGGGTTCAGCGTCTGATTAGAAAGAAGCCTGAAACAAGAACTGATCCTCTGTCAGCCCCTGAAGAGACAAATAAACCCCTGTTTGTTTTCCACTTGGTTCTGAAGCGATTGGCAGTGAGCTGAGGGACTTCCAGCGGGACAGATCCACCTCAGTGTCTGCAGCTAACAGTCTAACCCTCGAGGGATCGGCAGCAACGCACACTAAAAAAAATTGTTTTCCTATTCTGGTCGTAAAAATAATGGAAAACAAAAAAGTTGAGCTCTTACATCTTTTACCTGTTGGATACCCAGCTACACATATATTTATATCATATACTGTTTTCTCTATACGCATTCAGCAGGTGGCAATATCTGCCCTCGACACGAAGCAGCTGACTGAGGCTAGTACAGTATAAAGGAGATTCAACCACACACCTACAAACAAACACTAACTCGGTGCGATCAGCATTTAGCAACCCAGCATCAAATGCCAGTGAGCAGCTGTGCAACAGCTGGCCGACACTTCAGCAACTGGAAGGTTTCTGATTTGCAGGCAGGGTGGTGGAAGAGGAAACATCGAAGGGAAGAGGGAAGAATAAATTAAACTAAATGTCAACAAATTCTGCAGTCATTCATGGAAGTGAAAGTAAAAGCTGTTTTAGCAGCACAATGATCCAAAACAAATTTCAGAGTCCACAATCGATCCCTTTATGACACTCAAGCTGAAGCCCAGTGAACATTTTTCATATATTTTAGGGGGGATCATGGACACGTCTCCACAGGCTAAAAATGTCTCAGAACTTGAAGTGATCTGCAAAGATGGGAAACTAAAACATTCTAAATCAAATCAATCGATCTATTATTAGTGAACTGATAGCTGCCAATGGGGAGATTATTAAGTACTGATGTAGTTACAACCTTCATTACAGTTTATGTTTTCAGTATGTCGATGAAATAGAAAGTAATTACAAATTGACATTTAAAGAATAGTTCTTTTTCATTTCTGTTTGCTGAAAAACATTTGAAACAATCATGTATTTAGCAATAAACTAAACTGAATTGTGTTTTTTCAATCAACATGGTGAGGAAACATATCTGGTATGTTACCAAATGTTGATGCCATCGAGCACGTCCTGTAGATGAGGTTCAGAAGAGTGTTCTCAGGTAAATTTTGATAACTGACTTGAAGCACAAGATAGAATCTACTGACTTTATCAATTGTTAACCAAAACCCATGATCTTCCTTTGTAACATTAACTAAAGTTCTATTGTTGCCTGCATTTAGCCACACGCCGGAGCTGATACATGACACCCTTTCTCTGGCATCCAAGTCATCCTTGAACTTTGGACTCGGAACTCTGACCTACAAAAACAGTGTGGTACAAGACAGAACTTTAATATATTGGTACTACAATTATGCAATTTATAGGAGACATATATGAACATCAGCTGATCAGAATAGTAATCCCATTCCTACAAATAAAAATATTCCATTTAACATTGACTGGAATATGCATTGTTTTTCGCTGCATCATTCGGCATCACAGATTTGCAATGTTTGGAAAGTCCACGAGAATTTAAAATAAGGTTTTGTGAGTTTTAACAAACACACAAGTTTGAAAAGATTGTAAAGAATTTACAGATGTGTTTCATGTTTGCTTTTATTAGTCATATGTCCACCTGATAAAATGCTTTTTTTTTCCCCTTTTCTTTACTTGATCCTAAAAGTCAGAAATAGATATCAGAACTAATATACAGCTATTGCTTCCGACTACACTCTCTGAACTGTCTGATGCTGCTCACTGCCACAACATTCATCTGAGACACAGACTGCCAGAAATTGACTCGACTCAGCTCTGTCCAGTCTTGTCTGAGACCTGAGGACCGTTTACGACGCTGGCTCTGTGCCACAGTAGCTGGCTGGCTGGTTGGCCGGCTGTTTGGCCGTCATCAACCAAACAACATCAGCCCTTACCAGAGGCCTCTCGTGGAAGCAGGATTTATAGTCAGCGAGGTAACTTGGTGTTTAACTCTGGGTTTTCAGTACAATGAACATGGTTGACTTTTTACCTGGATGCATTGCCATGGTAACTTACCACAAACCTGCTCCACAGCAGGTTGAGTTTGAGATAACAGCTTGAATCCTACTGACAAACTTTTCCAATTCTCTTGGAAAATGACATTACCAATCATAGAAGATCACGTGGAGTTTCTTTGGAGAGAACAACAAACCTCTTTAGATTCCTGGACAATTTTTTGCATAGATAATATATTCTATTTTATAGTACTTTTGCATTCACTAATATTCTACAACAGAGACGGATCAAAGCATATGAAATCAACTAATCATGTTTTCCTGTATATTTCTCATTCGCTCCCCAGTCCGTTTAACATTGCCGGCTCTGCAGCTGAAAAAAGAGGCTTAAATGATCGCACATGCCATAAGAATAGACATCACATTTAAAGCTATAATTGTATTTCAGACATCTGTGAATTCATCACATCTAATCTGTAGCGCTACATTAATACAATTATTAGTATTCCAGGTAGTATCACACTGCTTAATACACATACTGTGCACTATATAACAATTTTTTTTTTTAACACACTCATGAAATTGTATTTATATACCTCGTGTATTGTATTTTTTTGATACTTGATTTTTGTCAAACAATTTGGTTTTCTGTATTATGCACCGTAGCGGTACAAACTTACTTGGCAATACATTTTAATCTTATTCTGAAGATTAAATATAGGTTTTAAGAAACAGATTAATCTAATGGAATGTTATTACAATGAGATCTGATTCCTAATGACGCGGCAGTGATATTAGAAGCCTTTTTAATCGTATCCATTAACAAAGTGTTTGTGATCATCATAATGCTCCAAATCTTTTGTGACACGCTCATAAATGGTTTGAGAAACCCTGTTGATAACCACTTTCATGTGACCACTTAGCATGATTACATTTCTTAGGCTTAGTGAAGCCAGGTGTCGATAAGATTGCCTGGGTATGCAGAACCTGCTTCATAGCGCAGACCCCTTGTGTCAGCGGTTAGGAGCCGGAGTCCCCACAGAAAACAGACAAATGAGGCAACACCAAGTAAACAACCAGACACCAAGGAGTTGTCTGAACATGTAGGTTTTACGTTCTCCATTTCGATTCTCCCGACGTCCTGCTGAAGACCACGAGCGTTCATCTCGTGTTCGCTCTGAGGGCATTATGTAACGTGCTCAGCTTTAAGGACAGTCCTTCAGTTCAGAACCATTTTCTCCACTCCTGTTCAGCACATCAGCTCGGTGGAGTGTGGCGAGGAGCTGCTGCATTATGGATCTACAGTTAGATATTTCAAATACGCATGTGGGTGTTTCTCGCCCTCAGACAGTGGAGAGGTGTTTGGAGCAGACTGGATGTTTCATGTGTGAGCAGCTGTTTTGCAGGCTCTCACTGCATTCACATCTTTAATCTGTGTGGGTTTAACAAAATAGGCTTTTTGTTCCCTGAAGATATTATCTAAACGAACACGAGCCGTAAGGGACTGGGACATGATTTGACCTGATCCGAACATGCATGTATAAAGTCGGGTTCATACTACATCAGGCGCTCAGTCATATGAGTCTCATAATCCTGTTTCACTTGCACCAATTAATTTCCGTTTTCAGACCCATCTTTTCAGTGCCGTTAACCCATTTCTGCCGGGGCATTTTTGTTGTTGTTGTTTAACTTTCCACCAGAAAAAAAACGTGCCCACATTTAGGCATTAACGGCTCCAAAACTTTAACATTGGTCTCTATGGGTCAGAGACACTTAGGAGAACTTTGAAATACAGTAAGTCTCCATGCCCTCATCACAACCTGCTGAAAACACTGGATGCGGTCATAAAGAACCTCCTCCTCTAATAAGTGATGAAGTGAATTAATTACACTCACTGACAGAAAAAGTCACTGACCCACTTGCTGCTCTGAAGTCTAAAAGACGGATTCATAGTTTTTAAATCAGACGACTGTTGATTAGACAGAAGAACAGAAAGACTATTAACTGGAGTAGGAAAAGACCGGTAAGTTTCGATACATACATTATAAATATTGTTGGGTTTTTTTCAATACAAACATCCTAAGTAATCAGTTACTACATAGTTATATCATTACAGATCGATAAGAGGTCACAAAAAAGACAAGACTAAGAGACTGTTAGGTGCGTTGTGAGACTGTACCTTAGCAAAATGTGAATATATGCATGTTAACAGGGTAATAATGATGATGCTTAGCTGGTGGACGTCGGCAGGTGACAACATTTTCGCCTTAAGGAAAATCAGAAACCAGACCAAAACACTCGATTGAATAAAAATTCACCTTGCACATAAATAAAAATAGGTTTCTAGCTTCCAGGTTTGCTTCTGCATTGTGAGGCCCGAGCATTATTACTGCGTTGACCAGAAGGGACGGTTTTAAAACTGTGAAACCTCAATGGATTCTAATTAGGCAACAGGTATCTGCAATGTACAACCAGGGGGCGCCAGTACCAGAACGATTTAAATCCCACTGTTGTCAGGAAAAGAACAAGTAAAAAATAAAACAATATTAGGACACATTAAAATTATAACTTAATAATGGTGGAACTTGAAAGATCTGAGAGTCATCTGAGAGTTATTGAAATTCATTTATTAAGGGGTACGGAGGAGTAAACAGGATTCAACGTGATGAAACAAACGCTGCAGTTCTTCACTAGAGAAGGTCTCTGACTTTTTGTTTCTTTGTCAGATGGCTGCACCAACCTTTTGGCGGCCTAATTGGAAATGCGCTGCTGCCCAAAGGCATTAGCATATGAAAGGATCAGCTCTCAGTGCGTAAGTGAAAATATTACCAAAACAAGATTTAACTGTTTGCAGCAGCTCGCAGGCTTTTTCATGCTCATCACACAGCTCGGATATGATCCCAATGGCGCTTAAATGAGATGTTGGCTTTTCTATCAGTTCACCTTGACATGAGCCGGGAATGTTTACAACATTTATCTTCATCTCTGCCACTCATTAGCTCTGGCGTTAACGTCAGCCCTGCAATTTTAATTTATGACCGTGTGAAGCAGGAAGCAGGCGTCTGTGTGCTCATTCTCTCGCTAGTTTTCCTCCTGAAATCCATCCATTCTGCTGACAGAAAACGAAGTCTGTCTGGACGGATCGTTTCTCCGCTTTAATGATGACATGATGCTGCTTCAGCTCTTATCGCGACAGCAGGATGTCATTTTATAAAATCCTGTTTCCTGCTTTTGGTTTATGAGAAGTGTGTAGAAAAAGTCTTCAGTGATGACTGTTGCTATTTAAGGGACCATTACAGGCCGTGTCGCAGCTCATTTCCCGCAGATCATGTGCGAATCCTTTTACAAAAAAGTTGGGATGCTGTGGAAATAAAAACAGAATGCGATAATTTGCAAATCTTGTGAACATATATTAAATTGAACATAAAAAAAAATGCAACTTATCAAATTATGAAACGAAGAAATGTTATCACTTTATGAAAAAAAGATATGCTCGTTTTAAATCTGAGGGCAGCAACATGTTTCAAACAAGTTGGGACAGGGCCAACAAAAGACTGGAAAAGTTGTGTAAAGCTAATAAACAAAAAACCTAGTGGAAGTTCTAAACTAATTTGGTTAATTGAAAACGTGTCAGTAGCATGACACAAAGAGCAGCCCAGAGAGGTGGGGTCTTTCCGCAGTAAAGATGGGAAGGGGTTTACCACGTAAGTAAAGACTACGTGGGCAAACAGTGCAATAATCTAAGAATACTGGGCCTCATTCAACAATATCTTCTTGAGATGTTTCCGATTTGTTCGTAAGAAATGTCCTAAGAAAAGGTCTTAGGAGAAGACGTGTTCTTCAACCCCGGATTTGTTCGCACCCGTGTTCTTACATTGATGAATCCCATGGTCCTGGTAAATTGAAAGTACGTGCGAATTGTTCCTAATTAGCATAAGTAAACGCCCTGCCAAATGCCCATAAAAGGGCATGAGACTGCAGTGCCGTGTGCACACGGAGGCAGAGGAAGTGAGGGAGAAAAGAGAAGTTGAGAGAAACGTCAATAATGCCGACAAACGGCGGTGCAGCAGACTCCAAGAAAAAGAAACACCTCAAAGAAACTTCAAGGAATTTTTTTTTTTTTTAAAAAGGAAAAAAACACCAGAGATGGTTCCTTCTTGAGACTAATTGTAATATATAAATCGCACTGTCAATCTAATTTACTAACAAGCAAATCGTTGCTTTCAAACCTGGACGGCAAGTCTGCTGACCAGTACTCGGAGGGTTAGTGTTTATTCAGAACCATAACGCTTTGTAAAGTTATCAAAATAATTATTAAAAGTATGAATTATAAAGAATATCATTGGAGATGAAATACTGTAATATCATACAACTGTTGGATTGAAGAAAACACATTAACCAATTAGTTGGCACAAAACATTTCAGCACTCAGATGTGCTTAACGGTGCGGTTATTTTGATTTTACTTTATTTTTGTAAAAAAAAGTGGGTTTTAAGAATAAATGTATTCTTAAGAACAGTTGGTGAATGAGGCCCATTGTTCCTCAGTGTAAAATTACAAACAATTAAGTGATTTTATCTTCTACGGTACATAATATCATTGAACGATTCAGAGCATGAAGTTGCGATGCGCCAGAACAATTCATTTAGGTGACCCGAGCCCGTTGGGTCCGCATGTTTCAGGCTGTAAATTAGGCTTACAAACTTGAGTGTACAGACATTTTCAAATTAAGCAATATTGCACAAGAGGACAGTGATGTGGTCTGTAAGCATCATGTGCCAATTAATGACGTTAAAGCACGACCTCTTGCTTATTATTGCAAATTATCCAACAAGTTACCAACCGAATGAAACATGTAATCAAGATGCGTTCATATTGTGGGAAAAATTCCCTCTCAAAATATAAACCTTTGGCTTAGTGCGATCTCTGTTTACATGGCAACACATGGGTATGATAACTGGAAAACAATCAGTCACGTCAGTAGACTCGTAGGTAGTGTATGCATTGTTTACTACAGGAAGTAGGCCGACCTTTACCTCGCAATAGAGAGGATTCCTAGTCCATTTTAATGCTTTCCAGAGATTCTTTCTCAGAATAAATAAATGCTAAAACAAAACGTGTTTGCTTCCTCAATCTTGTTACCAAGATATCTGCTGAAATAAAAAAAGAAATTCACAGACATGTATTTTTAACATAGTAGCGCCTCATAGAGGCGGGGCATATTCAGTCACACATTGAAAAAAAAAAAAGACTCTTCTAAGCCACTTTAAAGCATTGTGGGATCTTTTTCAGAAAAAAACATATAAATATGTAATTTTTTTGTGAACAGAGATGAGTTTTTAGGGGTTTAATCAATGCCAGGAGAGGGACTTTAAAAACACATCACTTTTTTTTGTTTTTATGTCAAAACATGGTAAAGGTGTTTTATTATCATCAAACTGTAATCATCATTGTACATGTCGAACCTCCTCATTCAATGCTGGACGAAGATTAGGCTTTTAGTTTCCAGTGTTTAGGGCGATATCTTTTAGCAGTGCTCGGTCTCCAGCGGAAAAACACAGTTTGTCTAAGAGCTCAGCTCAATACGGCTAATTACTGACCATTCTTTATATAACAATGAGCAGGCGGATTTAATTGTTGGGGTTTTGGGGCGACTGCTGAGGTGTGAGCAGAGGCTCATTATGTGTGGGCGAGAGCTGGATTTCCACAGGTTTGGAGGATTTACAGACAGGGGCAGGAGAAGAAGAAAATTACCAACCATTTAAAGAGAGGTAAGGAAATGTTAAGTGTAGCTGTTAGGTTTTTCACATTTTAAAGAAAAGAGGATTTGCAGAGAATCTTCCCCTGATAACACCCAGACTATTCAGAAATTATGCATTCTAAATTCCAGTCTATAAAAGAAGTATTTCTCATATTTGTATCTGTGGGTACAAATATGAGAAATACAAACAGATGTTTTGTCATCACATTTATTTCTATATTTTTCAGAATCTTTCAATTTCAACTCCTATTTACCTTTCAGTCTGGTTAAATTCACACTTTACAAAGCCTCCATCTTCCATCTAATTTAAAGCATTCCAGTTAAACAGGATTGATGGGATACTGTCCTGCTGTTAATGTTTTGGCCAGCTCAATGGTTCTCTATAGCTGGGTTTCTGCTCTGCAGGGCTCCTTTGCAGTGGGCTCTCTATCCTACATCACACTGTAATTATCAGAGAGGCATTTGATGACATCAAACAGCGAGTGATACAGCCGTACAGTTAATCCAGCTGGATGGGAGTGAGACGACACAGGATAACAGAGGAAGATTCAGATGGGAAGCAAGGCAGTCCCGTTTATCACATGGTGGGATCGCTGAGCTACAAAACTCTTACAAGTTTAGATGAAAATGAAATTCATCAGGAGGAGCCACAGACATGCAGGGCTCATCCATCAGCTGAAGAACGGGAGAGGCGTTTGAGCTGCACACGAGCAGGCAGCAGAGACGTCAACTTGGCTGCACTTACTGTTCTGACAACCTGAACACAGAGTTGATGTTTATATATATATATATATATATATCTGGGTCTTGAGGTTTTGTAGTCGATACATGAATAAATAAAGCTCAAACCTGTCTCTTAGAACTTAGACATTAGACATTCATATACAACTAACATGAAACAGCACATTCATTACATTTTCTGTTAACATGAGGAAATGTTATCTGTTGCAAGAATGTCTGTACTACATCAATAGTATGTTCATTTGTCTTTTTGCCAAAATATCCCATCATGCAATGCATAATCTGCTAAAAGAGACTATCGAGTTTGAACCATTTTTATGGTTCCATTTAGGCACTTCCAGGTCCTGGCTGGAGCTCGGCGAGGATTCTGGCAGGTTTTAAGGGCAAAAAGTTGTTGCACTACACACTCAATCAGTCGTGAGGATATTTGGCATTTGAAAGTTTAGCTCAACTGAAACCTCTGGTCCGTGATGTAATCAACAAAATGCCGTGGTCTGTAATGGCAGTCAGTGCCCGAAGTATAAAAAAAACAAAAAAAACACTGGCTAATAAGTATAGTGTAAGCATTAGCTTAAGTGAGCTTGATAAATGCTAAAAACAAACAAATGTTCTTATATATTGTGGCATTAAACATGCAGGCCAACAATAATAATGATGATGATGATATACTAATAATAATGCACACTTTAATCAATGATGATATCATTTAAATTCTCTAGTTGTAATGTTTTATAGACTTTGGAGATGTTTGTGGCCTCAGGATTGAGTGTTACATTTTTTTTTTAGTGTTACACTGAGAATAGTTAGAATTTAAAGTTTCTTTAAATGTTTTTATTGTGCAGTCCAACGAATAAAAACAAATGCTTCCATGTGACAAGATTAGCGTCAGCACACCACGTCGACACAGCGCTTTTAACTTCCTTCTCAAGCTTCACTTCTAACAAGCACTTTATTTCTTCAGCAGCGCTGTTTTACATCCCCACTGAACCGACCTGCGGGACCTCACAATGTACTAGTTTTAAGGAGGTTCGAGTTGGACACGACACACAGCTTCACGCCTCCTATAGAACAACAAAACACCAGCTGAAGTGAAATATTTTACAGGAGGACGCTACCAAATGGCTGCAAATGTTTCCAGTGACTCATAAAAAATAATTCTGATCAGAGTTCAGACCATCAAACTCGTTCTTTTTTTTGGGAAATACCTACATTCACTGAACACTTAACATGTTTGTTGGTTTTTACCAGGTAAATTAATTTTGGCTTTTTCATCCAAATCTAAACTAATTTCTGCAGATGATTTGGTGATAAAACATAGTCCAATATTGTCTCTTGTTTAATGAACACTGACCAAATCTGAAAGAGGCAATGAGTTTGAAAGTGAAGGAGACAAATCAAGGAGCTGTGTGAATCTCTGTTTGCAAAGACATCCACCATCTCACTGATTTACTGCTTTTGATCAACACAAATGGAAAACCAGACAGTCAGACTAGTGTTATAACAAACAAATCAACAACTTAATTAAATAAAATTGAAATTGCAGCATCCAGTTTTGAAAAGGGTCACCTCTGTGCCTCTCAGTTTCCTGCTTGAAACAGTGAACATCTGCTGTTCAAACACGGTTACCTAGAAACTGCTTCCATTGCTGCATGTGTTGTTTAAACAACTTCCGATAAACTCTGTTCATGATATACGTCACTGATTTATGTTGCCAAAGATATTTACAAGGAAACATAAATGCCAGTTGGATTATATTCGCAGGCAACATTGGTGTGTAAGGCAAGGACAGTTATATTATATGGCCCCATTCACACACTCAAAGTGCTTCAAAGAGGCATAGAAATAGATCAAAAAGACGATATTAAGAGGAAACAATCATTAAAGATAACATGTAGTGAATGAAAGAAGAGCTAAAACTCCATAAAATGTTATATTTTATACTTTTTCCAAGCAAGTAAAAACAAAATGACAATCTTAAATATGGGTAAATGGACACATGAACTGCTGTGAATTCCTGTTTTAGTAATTAAAACATCTATTCAGTGACCTACAACATCTGTGGAATAAGACACTTCAGCTGATCAGTCAAGTGCCCTCCGCTGCCCAAAATATTTCTTGCTCAGAGGGAAATTTATCTATTTGACCCTTCTGTACTGCCGATAACGAGAACATTCTGCAACGCTATGTTCCAGTCAGTAATGTTATCTGCTGTTGCTTGGCCTCGTGTAAAACTCTGCTTCCCACCCGACGTGAAAACAGCAAAAGGAAAGAGTGGGTTGCTGTCAGAAGGAATGAGTCAGTTTCAGGATTCATGACGGAATCACACTTAAATGGTCCTCTAGATGATCACTGAAGAGCTATCACTGTTTTAAAACTCTCCATGTTAACCCACACAATAAACAGTATTCAGTTAATAAGTGAGTGAATCATCTTTTTGAATGAGCTGGATCTCCACAGGTAACTGCAGTATATCGGACCAACACGGTCTTTAGTTTTGTGTTGATTAAAACGCTGTTGATTAACAAAAATCCTATGAATAAGGTTGACACCAAGGCACATTTTTGCATTAACACTTCTCCACAGATTTCATAAATAAATCACAACATGTAAAGTTAGCGTTGGAGGTGCTGACCGATAGATTTTGCAATCTTGTTTGGAGCTGTTTACCCCTATTTTCCAGTCTTAATGCTCAGTGGCTCCTGACAGTCACTTCAAACTCTATTGACATGAGAGTGGTATCCATTCTCTTGGTAATTTAACTCTTGGTAAACACAGCAAAGGTTTAAATGAGACAGATTTCACCCGTCACTCCCTGGGGGTTCTAGTCATTGACACCTACTGTGGAACCCCCGATTCTAGTTTGGTGGGTTTTAAGGCTTATACAGGTGTGTACTTATTTTTCTGTGACTTATATTTTTTATAAATCTATTTAAATAACAACAAAATAATGCAATTGTATGTGTTATGTGTTTGAGTGTATCAACATTCTCTGCTGTAAAAGAAGAATAAGTGTTTGCTTGTTTAAATATATTGACAAAGTACCATGGGATTTACTTTATACGACTGTAAATGTCATTTTAGTATCGTTACCAGTTGCTTTCCCTTGTCTTTCACATAAAATACAGTATGATTGCATTTAACAAAATCCAACATTTAAATAAAGAAACGGTGGGTTTTCTTAATCCTTAGTTACATCCTGTTCCACCTGTGGACTGAAACTCACCTGCAGTTTGACTAAAACTCACCTGCAGTTTGACTAAAACTCATGAATGTCGCTGATGAATAAACCTGACCTGAGTCATTCTGCAAGTTTTGCTGAAGTTATTAAAGTGTTTTTATCGAGAGAGCAAACTGAAATGCCAGTGAAATGCCACCGCTCCTGCTCTCTATATTTGGCTTTTAATTTTGCATGTTGAAGAAAAAAAAAAACGCAGTCTCGGCTTCTTCTTTTAATGATGGGTTTAAAATGAGCCGTGGAGAAGCACTGGTCAGAGGTCACTCTTAAAGGTAAAGGCCACAGACAGTTGGTTGATCACTTCAGATTGTTAAGAGTTACTCACACATATAGGAAGTATATGAGCTGGTGTAGGAAGTGACATTAAGTAAAAGTAAAGTGCCCTTTAGCAATACATTTGTGTCTATGATCAGAGCTGTGGATAGATGGATAAAAAGCTCCCAGAATTGTCATTTGTTTTCTGTTTAACTTGAGAAGGTCTTTAAAAAAAAAATAACCCCATAGGTCTTTTGTGCAAGCAGCTTATCAAACCCACAGCTAAAGTTAAGCGCCCCCTAATGGTTGTTTAAATAATGACAATCTGGTGCCTGATACATTTTTATTTGATCTAATTTAGGAAACATTTCTGTGGGCTGTAAATAATTAATGTAACATCGCACTAAAGCAGAGTGTTTAGAATCTTTGTCTGTGTTGCTCATCTTTTTGTTATGACTTTAAGACTCAGCTGAACATTTCATAGAGTTACTGTCAGGAGCCTGTTAAACTGCCATGTTTTCACTCCAAAAGTTATTTAGGTCAGACATTGAGCCAGTATTCTGTTAAACGGCACGTAACCACAGCAACAGCACTAATGCTTCAGGCTTTGTTGGCAGTTAACCGACCGGTAAAACTAACCAAACCTAATTAAACTAAAAGTGAGGAAAAGCGATTCACTGAGGTGAAAGAGACCATGGATTTTGGCCACCTTTATTTATTTATTGTAGCTTGACTGCTGATTTGGATACTTTTCAACACACTTGGCAATTTAAGATGAGAAGGCCATTGGGGTACTTTAAAACCCGTGGGCGCCCAATAGCTGTAATCTTCATCAAAAACTGCACTTTACTAAATCATACCCCACTCAAGTTTGAACCTACATATTGTTAGTCAGTGTGACTCACACCTCCTGACAATATGCTTATATCTGATGTCCATCTCAAATAATAGCCAAAAATATGTTTGTAGAGGTCATAGAAAAAAAGAGACTTATTAGAAGTTGCCCGACTCGTCAGAATTTTATCGTTGGTATTAAAGTGATCCAGTGTTCGTACATCAGCAGGCTCACTGCAAACAGCAAGCGTTAAAAAGCCAAACTGGCACACAGAGCACTTTACACACACAAATGAGGCTGACATCCACATGATGTCCTCCAATACAAGCTGTGAAGGAATAACAGATTGTAAATTTGCATTTGGTTGAGGCCATTTTTCTTTTGTTTTTACTGTCAATCATGTATTATGATGGATTACTTGTGAATGTGCAGAAACTGCTGTTGGTTCTGATATTCATCGTGACAGGTACAAAGTCGCAATACCACAGAGCTAACAATGGAGTCAGCTGTCGAAGTCTAGTGAAACAAATCAGAAAAACTTCAAGCATGTCCTAAAAACATGACCTGTAATGTTCGACTTGTTGTTTTGAGCAAAAAGTGACCATATTTGGAAGAGAGGGGGGGAGCTATCTGATGGGAAACCCGACGATACTACATCCCGCCCACCGATGGCCGTAACCTGACGGCACTACAGAACTGTCAATCAAACAGACACGCCCCCCAAAAACTCTGTTTTTTTGGAGCATATATTCAAATTAATGACAGGATTATTTTCAGATGGACGGCCAGAAAACTAATAAGGAGTGACTTTAGTTAACAACACAAAAATAACTTACGGAAGAAAATGCATTGACTTCAAGTTTCATGAGAGAAGCTGAATGGGAGTCTATGCAGCCGAAGGGTTTTTGAAACTAAGCTCTGGCGGCACTCTCGGTGGCATCACAGCTGGAGGCACTTCCACATTGGCCTCATTTTTCAGACCCGGAAGCTACGTCCTCTTTTATATAGTCTATGGTCTTAAAACATTTCCACAATCATGGCTATAGAGAGGACAAACCTTTCTTATACTGTATGTCCTAAAATATGTCTGGAAAGGACCTTTAAATGGAGACAGCGTGGTCTAAGCCTCACCATCACCCACAACATGGGTCCAGTCCCCACATCAATAAAAGTACAAAACCTGTAGAGTTTTAATGTCCAGCAGTAAGAATCAACCGCTGAACTTGACAGGGACATTTCTTATTTTTCATCGTACAAACGTGATTTTAAAAATAAGCAGTATCGACAGCATGTGAATGTGAGCTGTTGGTACCTTCAGCTTCTCTTTCTGTGACAGTGACACTGTGATGACAGGCAGCAGGTTTTCAGCTGATCTGCAGCGAGGCGGGAGGATCTCCCTGAGGACGTGTGTGCGTGTGTGTATGTGTGTGTCGGGGGAGAAGGGGAGTAGGGTTAGTGGACCAATCAGCAGTAGGAAGCTGTCAGGACCAATGAGTGTCAGTGCTGAGAGGGAGCAGCAGAGGATGATGGGACAGAACAGATCGGCAAGGAATTCTCATCACTGACACATTTCTAAAAATGTTTCAAATGACCTAACAATCAACTCAGAAGGGTGAGACTTCAGTACTCAAATTATCACATCATTTTAATCACATTCTGAAGATGACAATCTGAAAAAGATGATTAACATTTACTCAAATATTTCAATTGTCAAATTCTTAAGATGTGAGGGTTTTGGAGAAGTGAGGATATATTTGGGACCTTTTCCAACAACAGTAGAGTGCTCAGCTTCAGCTGAAATATGAAAATGACTGAAACATTTAAGGGTTTCCCCTTCTGGCCTCAAAACCGGTCTCATAATATCAGAGTTTCAGGGTTTGGTCCGACCAGCAACCAAGTCACCCATTGGTTTGTGAACAGCCGTTCAAGTTAGTTGTTTTCTCCTAAAAAAAAACACAGTCGTTCAGTTTCCAGTCACACAGGTCAAAGAGAAGCATACAATTTTCACAGTGGGGAAGCAACCTAAAGAATGTTGAGTTGTTAATACATTTTTCTGTTGATTGAGTAATGTCCTGAAATTGATGTGTTGAAATACAGTGTGTTCATTTACCAACAACCACGGGTGGCATTTTGGTGCAGCCTTTATAACATCATCAAGTGTTGTTCTCTTTGCACTTGGCGTGTGTCTTTTACATAGATATTATTCCGCTATTTCAAGATGTTTTATATCAGAGATGAAGAAAATATTTTTGCGGGCCGCGGTAAATGATGTAAAACCTGCATTCACTGATTTTCGGTTTGGTCCACCAGGCCAGCTTCCTGAGCTTCTCCTGGGCCCGACATGAGGGCTGAACGGCGGCTAAGTGTCTGCAGACCCATGTCTGCGAGCATCACATCCCAATGGCAGGCAGGCAGGCAGTACCGTCCTCCCACAGCTTAACCCCAAAATGTCACAGCCATGCCAGCTGCTGCTGAAAGGTGAGGAGACGGATCTGAGGAGAGGCTTGACGGTAATCTGGAAGAACAACCTTAGCGACGACATGCTGTGACATCATCATCCCGAGGCCCGGAGAGAAACAACACGACACGTTTTTGTCATGACCCGGCGTTCCGCGACCATCTGCAGCCTGCAGCGGGAGACATCAGGATGCATGTGTGGAACAACATGGAGGGTGCAAGGTGCGGGTGGGGGGGGGGGGTTCGCTATACGCTACTTTTAGCGTTTTAGAAATGCAGATTTTCAGTTTGAGTTTGAGGTTTGTCTATTGATAGCTTAACTGTAGGCTTATATTGTCCTTTTTTTTTCTTTTTTTTTTACAGTTCTATGAGTACATTTGTGTTTTGTTTCTTTCAGGAGAGGGGGGCAGTCTGCCCTCCCAAGACAATGGTAGGGGAAACACTGACATTGATAGGTTTTTCCATGAGGTTCATGAACTCAAGATAAAAATCATTGTGTCAAACGGATCTGTTGTGGACTAAGTCATCGCAGGTGATCGATGCGTGGACTCAGATTATTTGACAGGAAACATAAATATTTGTTCTGGCATGGTGTTGTGTCAGAGGGCCTTTATTAAAGTCACACATCACGAGTATGTTTGTGTGTAAATCCACTGAGTGTATTTCCCTCATCAATAGTGTGAATGGATCTGATGACCTGATGCTGCCTCTGAAATGTACACAGTCAAATAACTGACTTCACTCATGCTGACAGATTTACACAAACTCCCGTAGGAAGATTTAGAGGTACATCAGGAACAAATATTTACAGTAAATATTAAAACTGTGATGAAGCTCTGCTAAAAGTTGCCTAAAAAGTGCTTTTGGATCTTGTATACTCAATCATAATATGTCAGAAACCTCAGAGGAACAGAACTGTTTCTTTTACTGCGGTAAGTTGTGATCTATACTTTTTTTTAAAATGTTGGTGGTTGTGCTATAAAATTAAAACATCACACTCTTAATTTGAGTTGTAATGATAAACTTCAAATTAAAGTTTGACAGTTATCAGCGTTAAGTTGTGTTGTGAGGTTTACACTGCCAAGTTTAAATGTGTTTTAGAACTCTTCTACTTTATTGTCCAGTATAAAACATTCATTAGAAAAGTAATCAAAAGTAATCAAATGTAATAAGTTACATTACTTGAATGAAGTAATCAAAATATTACAATTTAACAGGGTAACTAGTAATTTGTAAGCTATTACATTTCAAAAGTTACTTTCCCAACATTGAAGGATTCTAATAACCTTGAAAGGTCCAGAATAACTTTGAAGCAATAACCCTCAGAAGTAAAAAAAAAACTTTAAAAATGGGTAATTCCCAAAGAACTTGGCCAAGTCTGAGATAGCTCTAGTTATTCTACCATAAATATGGGTAGTTCTATGAGGTCATACAGTATAATCCTGAAACATCAACAACTGCCTTAAAAAAAAAAAAAAAAGTCAGAGAAACAAAAAAAAGTCTAGAATAAGCTTGAAAGATCCACTTGCACCATTAAAACAATACTTTAGGCTTATAAAGTGAGCTGTAGACCTTAGAAGTCAGGAATATCCCTTGAAGTGCATGTCTGAAGAATAAAAGTTGCATATGAATGTAAACAGCAGGCCACAGGCTGCTATATCTTCTCAGTACTAATTGTAATTTATGATGTCATTTAAGGAAACAGGAAAAAAAAAAAACCTGAATAACGGGGGGGAAAAACAGAATAACAGGAAGAGTTTGAGGTGTAAAAAGGAGAAAAAAGGGGAGAACATAGTGATTAAACTGTCAGTGAAGGACTCGTCCACTTAATAGCCTTCTCCGCACAGGAAGAAAACCATTTAGCTGAAAGCCAAAGGCACAGTGAGGCGAGCAGTGATTTGTTTTGTTGTTTGAAAGAAAAGAAAAAAAAAAGATGCTGTTAAAATGTTTTGTCTCTGTTGTTGAATTACATTGTATTTTCTCTCCCTGAAGCGTTTTAAATAAAAGAAGAGTCAGACACAGGAAGGTCTGTCAGAAACCAGACAGCAAAGGGGGGTAGCTACGGTTCAGGTTTGAAAACTTAACCATCAGAAGTGTCAGAACACACATGAATTGTAATGTCCTGTAGTGAGATTCAAACCTGCAGCTGTTCACTTTATCTTGAAAATGCTTGAAATGTTAATCTGCTGCCGTCGACAGTGTTTCCTGAAACCCCCCCCAAAAAAAAACGAAGGCGTCTGTTTCTTCTTCCTAAAACCAGCAGGGTCCTGAGCCTCCAACCAGCCCCCAGCTGACATCGAACTGTCACAGGATGTGTCAGAAATCATAAACTACTTTAAAGAGTCAGCGTGTTTATCATTAAAACAGGCTGAAGTTATTCTGCCACCTCCGGCGTGCCAAATGAACCGATCAATCAGAATAAGAGTCCACAGCCGTGTTTTTGGCATTAACGCGCAGTGCATCGAGTTCAACGGTCACAGTAACAGTGATTGTGTCTCAAATCGCGTACTGATGCACCTTCTTAGAACAATAAGTGCAATAACAACGAGTGCACTACGAGTACCCGCATGGTGTACTCCTATCCGTCAAAATATTGAGTTTAAAACACCGAACACTTTTCACACTCACCTGTTCCCATCATGGCTACATCGCGGTTTGTGGTCCATCCTTTTTCTAACTGCAATAACCGAGGAAACTACAACTGTTGCAGAACTTCCTGGTGTGGAAGATTCAGAGTTCAGCTGGAAAACAGAGCAACTGAAGAAAGGAGTTCCCCTGCTGATAATAAATCATTCAAATAAGATGTATGTTGCTGTGCATTTACATTCATATATCATTGTTTATTCTATATACGAGCGCAAGCTACTGGACTGACCATCCTACATCGCCATCCCAGAGGCACGCTACTAGTATGGATAAAACGCCTTTTCAGTTTGGTTTGTCATGGTCCTCAGAGGATTCCTCCAAAGGATTGTGGTGACCGCCTGATCTTTTTACTCAAGATATGTCACAATGAGATTGTTAATAAATGTATTACTCTCAAAAGATTCACCTCTTTAGGTGATTCTAGGACCTTTATTCTGCCTCCGCCCTCGGGAGCTAAAGCTCGAAGAATCGATAAAACATCAGAAAGTTTGTTTATATTGTGGCTGTTTCAAACTTTCAGGTTTGACCCTTTGCATTAACACCAATGCAACACAACGTGGTGCCAAACACAATGCGAGTGCCCTTGTTTTACTCCAGCACAGTTGTCATATTCCAGTTTTGCACCCATGTTGTTTAAATAGCAAATGAACCTGCATCTATCTGCGCACCCATGGGTGTGTCAGTCATAAAATAAAGTGTGGTTAGGCAGTGGAATGCAATTGACCAACAGAAATCTGTTATTAAGTCAATTCCACAGGGTTTTGCTGGTATTTTAACATTGCTTTATTAAGACTAGGATTGAAAACACACACTTCTGGCATTAGACACCCGCTTTCAGTCTCTGTTTTATGCTCTCACCCTGGCCAAACTAATCCCATGTCAAATAACACAAAGCCTCAAAGCCCTTTCTTTGAAAAAAAATTATTATATATGTTTCACAGGCTTTTTCTGCACACAGGACAAAAGACTGAACATCACACTTTGCCCACGTTTCAGCACAAATGATGGACCATAGACATCACAGAAAGCGTAAAAGACAAATTCCATGTGCATTTAGTTGCTGGATTTGCACATACAGACCCTTTTCCAAATTACAAAACATAGTTAATCTATGGGGAGTTCTCCCTCATTCATGTTGCCCTCCAATCGCACATCTTTTACAAACTGAAAGGATCATTAAAAGTACAACTTCACAGCGATGAGTCCGTAGCAGGTTTTGACAAAACATTAACGGGAGCTGGAGTTCAGTTTGTTGCTTCCAGCTGTTTATAGAAGTCTTTCCTCTGAGTTTATTAAATACTTGCAGCCTCAAACAGCAGCAGGATCCATATGAGTGTCTTCAAAGCGAGACAGCTGCTCACATTTATGCACGACGCACCACAGCGGTATCTTCATTAATTACTTATTTTTTAAATGATCCCTGAGACAGAGTCATGTCACATTTTCTAGTATTGAGATTTGTCCATCTGTTTGATGGCGGGATATTTGCAAGAGACATTGCTGTGCATACGGATGTGTTTCCATAACTCCATATAGATCATAACCTCTACATACTAAAATATGGCAACAGGTAGCTGAGTTACAATGAAAACATTTCATTTTACAGTACGTTGCTGTAGTTAGATAAATTATCATTACACATGGAGGGAATTTTCAATGACAGTTGGTAAATAATAGGACAGCACCACCAGTACCGGCCAATCAGAATCTACAGAGATGATGTCGTTACAATGGATCATGGTTTGCTGAAATGCATGTGGGGAAGACAAAGTGCCCGCATACACACCCCCACAAAGTGCTCAAAACCGACAGAGAAGTGTACACATCAACTGGGTGTTTGAACACACTATTGTCTGATTTTTGACCTCTTCTGAATGCAGTATTATTTGACTATATTGTGATCCACCACGCAGTTCTGGAAATCTCATTCTCCCTGTGTCTGTTAAACTGTTTTGGTGGAGAGCTGTGCAGTTTAACAGACACAGGGAGCTGGTCGGGGCTTCAATGCGTTTGACTGGCAGCAGCCGCCAGCTGAGCTGTCAGACAATGTAAACTAACACGTGTTGGGTGTGAGTTTAGGGCAGAACGTTTTGTTCGCAGAAAAAAGATTTTGCCATTTTGGGTGGTCTTGACGATTTTAAGCACAACCACTTATCTGCAGCGTGCAGGCTAACTCATAATGTAAGTAATCTAGCAGAGTAAGCAGGCGAGGTAACACTTAAGTTATTTTTTGGGGGGGGGCATCCTAAACAACCAAAACCAAAAGAAACATCACTGTTGTACATATTTGTTTATAATAATTATGGGAAAAGCCTAATTTTCATTTTTGGGCTGCTGGACCATGCACTGAAAATACTCAAGGGCCCAGTAAAACTCTGACCTACTGACCAAAAAGGCCAGTTGCTAAAAAAATATGACATTGAACCTTGCCCTAATTGCACTTGCGCCACACGTTTTAAATCGGGCACTTACATCATTAAGATGGAGCCCTTTAACAACATTTCACTGAGTTTTTCTATACTTTTGCAACAGTGCAGCAATGATATTGATTCTGACATATGAAGTTGTGTCCAGGGGTGTTGGCTGATTCAGCCTCTGATCAGGTCATGGTAATAGAGTATTTAAAGTTGATCAAGTTTATGAAACAAAACATATTCAGGTTCCAGCTTATCTAGTGTGTTTTAAATCATCGTAAACTAATCATGTTTGGTCAAACACATCCAGATATTTTATGACATCACCTTGGACTCATGGTTCACTTTTATTGGACACTTTATAAACCCATAGAATAATCAGTTGATAAAAGAATAATTCTAAATAAACTACGTTCTGCTCTGTTCCTTCGGTACAACTGCGGGCACTGAATGCAGAACAGAGAGCCTCTCCCACAGCAGTTTGAGTCGCTGACACATTCAGACGTGACGGCCGAGCAGCAAAGGGGAAGAAACGAGCGTGGGAGTGTGGAGGACACACAAATGAAGCATGAAGTGTGTACAGAGACAGAAGAAGAAGACGGGCTCCTTGGCTCTCGAGAGAGAGAGCCCCCTGTACCGAGACGACAGCTCCTCCCTCCCTCCTCCGACCGACTTATTCAGGCAAAGCACCATCCGCGGCACAATAAATGTCAGATTACCGTCTGCGCTCGTTAGCGTCGCTTCGCGTCGTGACTCAACGCTCGTCGTGCACAATCGACGCTTTTCACATGTCAAAGAGGACAGGCAGTACGCAAGCAAAGCATCAAGCTGACCTGAGAAAACAGAGCAGAGTGGAGGACAAACAACACACACCTCTGAGCAAGGCACCTCACCTCAAACATCCAGGCAGATGTGCGGAAGGTGACCAAAAATTTAACGAACGAATTAAATGAAAGTTTTTTTTGTCCTATTTTGCACAGATGAACGCTGACTTGCGTGTGAATCCTTAATATTTTCCTCATGAGTTTAGCACTTTGTTGTTTCGTTTAGAAACATCTCCAGCAGTTTGTTCCAGTCAGATACTAAGTCATATTCAAATTTTTGGCTTCAATTTATCTGAAAAGTCTCCACGGAGGCTGTAGGGTTGGTTTCTACAGCACCGGGAGACACAATAAAGGAGTTCAGTCAAAATATAGGAGGCAATTTTACAGCATTAATAAAGTACATTGTTGTGTACAGATTGACCAACTTTTTGACTTTGGCTTTGACATTCACAAGGACAAGAAACAAAGCATGTTCAAACTCTCACAGTAGAGGAGAACGAGGAGGAGTCAAGTTCATTGAGATTCTTCTAGACAAAAGAAGGATAAGAAAGACAAGGAGATGAAGAAGAGGAGGAGGAGAAGTTGGGTTCATTGAAAGCCCCCTGAGGAGGAGGAGGAGGAGGAGGTGATTCAGTAGCTCTCAATTTAAAAGTCAACACTTTTTAAATGTTCAGGTTGAAACATGTGTGCCTTTGATTTCAAGCCAGCCACAGACCTGTTTGCTGTTTAAATAACTGTGCAAAACCTGCAAGAGTGTTGAAGTGATGGATAAGCCCTCCAATGAATAATTAATGACATAATGTAGCATGGTATGTAACACTATTATCAATTTATAGTAGACCCAGGGTTAGATGGACAGCAAATTTTAAAATAGAACTGACGTGAGGAGTTGAGTGTTTACTGGATGTCTGTCGTTAAGGCCATCCGTTTGGCAGTATATATAAGCTTGGGATGTTCAGATAAATAACAGAATTAATTAGTGACTTAAGGAGTTGTGATGCAGATCAGTGTGGATGGATGGACGTACAAAAGGACAGATACAGGAGATCATCGCTATCAGACTATACAATAACTCACCTCTGGTCAAATCCATCACCGAACAATAATACCGTTGGTTGTATGTTTGCTGCTTAAATCTTTGAACTATTGTTAGTTTAATTTAATATCACTTTTTTTTGTAATTGTAACCATTACGACAAAGGTCCTCACATTAACATTAACAGAGCAGTTATTTCAACCCAAAAAAAATATTTTTCTGTAAACCTAACTTTTGTAATCATTTACCTTATTTTTGTTTTTTTAAGTGATTTGTAAGACTTTGTTCAGGCACTAACATAATGGTGTCCTGCCAATAAAGTCACCACTCTGTGATGTTTTAAAAGGCATTTAAAAAGGAAGAACTTTTGGAGGACTCATTTTTAAAGCTCAGTAAGAGCAGGTGAAAAAGAAAAAAAGAAAAATGAAAAAGAAAAGTCAAAATATGAATTGGATTTTGTTTCAATTTAATAGACAATCAACTTAGGCAATCAATGTTCATCAAATAATTTTCACCAAATTCTTTCAACGGTCAAAAGTCTCCATGCACAACAATTACACAGGGTTAAACTATCTCAGCCGTAATGAAGCGCTCAAACTTCTTGCCATCAGGCTGACTGTGAACCACCAGGTCAAAAGTCAACACTGCTGTCCCACGGCCGCTGTGACTCACTGGAGAGGGTTTCTCCTCCTTGAGCGTGTCCTGAACCAAATCCAAAATAACAGTCTGGGGAGACTGAGGGAGAATCACAGTCATTCCTGTTGCGTAAGCGGGTGCCTGTGGGGCTTCCGTCCACCAATCAGGAGCTCAGAAATCTCCCTCTGACTTTTAGTGACGCTCCGATTCATGACAGCCGGCCAGGAAATGATGCAATATCATTACAGGATAGGTTTATCCGGTCCATCTTAAAACCATATTCTGGGTTCTCAATGACATACATCCCTTTGTACAATAACAAATAGTGCTCTTACAAATGTTTACTCTTTCTTGTGTAGTGCAGAAATTTTGACAGCGTCATGTTGTTTCAAATCGTACACTGCTGTTCTGCACTGCAGATGCACTCAAAATAGTGAAAGTTAGTACACAACTACAACATTTGGAACACAGCAGCAGTCCAATAGTCAGGGGTTCAAACGAACGCTGAAACAGGTTTTGTTTGCTGTAAACTTTCCCCCTGTTCTCTTTGAACATCAAGAGATACATTCAAAATGCAGTTCACCCCTCTGACTGTAACACCAGAGTTTAAATCCACTCTGCTACCAACATTGTTGACTGTTGTCAGGAAACCGTTGATTTTGTCATCATTACTTTCAAACAGAAATTGTATATTGCATGGCGAAAAAGCAACCTATTATTTTTCGGAAAGAAGTTTTTCTGAGCTTTTGCACTGAGAATAAAAGCCTCATGAAATTACTTTATGCATTTCAGGTATTGTGTCAACCCTAGTTTTTACTGTGGTGAACGTTCATTTAGATGCTGCACTTGAAGCACACATGCAAAAGGATTTGCAGACAGCTGTAACCATGTTGGCTCACCTGCATCATCGTGTCCAAACCTAAAATATTCCCAAACAAAACTCCTTCTCAGATCAGCTGCCTGTATCAAGACTGACTGCTTTGCACTCCAGTTCATCATGTTAAGGCCCTGTGTCAGTTTAAAAGGAAAAGGAGTGCATGTTTACAACAGTATTAAAGTTTTCCTCCGACATTGTTATATCTTAATACAGCCACGTCAATGTTTCTGAAGAATGACCTGGCACAAATCTATTTGAACCTTTTTTTATTTTTATATTTATGCGATCCACATCTTTTTGAAGCCTGGAAATATGTCTTTAAATGTCTTGCTTTGTATCACCAACAGTCCAGAATCCCAAGACCTTCCATTTCTTCTCTTACACAGGACAAAAAAAAGCAATTAATCCTCACAAATGACAACCTGATAGATTGGAATGTTTGGCATTTTTGCTTGAAAAATAACTTTAACAGTTACATTAATCAATTATGAAAGGAGTTGCTGATACATTCCAGTAAACCGTCAAATCAACCGATCCATTTCATAGTTAAAGTACAGTTAGTAGACTGGTAGTTGTGAGGACAGACATCTTTCGCTAACCCGTTAACAAAGGGCCAGAAATTTGTATTTTTCATGACTGGTACAGACGTTTTTAAGAAGTAATTAATCAATTTGTGTAAGTGGATACAATTCGAGGTGTAGATACAATTCGAATAATGTCTTTGAAAAGTGACAATAATCAAACATCTCCAGTTATGCTTCATGCTTGCGGGTCACAGATTTCAATTCTAACCAAACTGCATCACTTGAGCAAAGTGATGATGAGTCAGTGTTTGCCTAACTAATTAATAGTAGTATTTGGTAATGGAAACCAACTGACCTCTGACCTTTATCAATGTTCAGCTGATCATGTATATATCTATCTGCAGAGGTCACACTGACCGCCCACTGACTCCACCGCAGTCTGAAATTTCAGAGTATTATCTGAGCTCCACACAGAGCTTTTTATTCCCACATGGATCGCATTTCTCATCTGGTGGCAGAATTATGACCTTTTTATTCACAACAGAGACATAAGCCAAAAGAACAGGATGACCCAAGAGCAAGCAGAATGCCTTTCCAATGGGACTGTAAACATCTGAACAAATTACAGCTATCAGACGGGCTCGACCAACATATTCAGTTTACAGCGATGAAACCGAAACATAGCAGACTTCAACCCTGGTGATGGCTGCATTGTACTTAGGAAGGTTCTGTTTTTGTGCATGCCGGTTTACTGTCATGGCAACAATTAGGACTTCAACTTAAACCTTGTGTGCGTGGAGACAAGTCAGTGAAGTCTCAAGTCGTTTGAGGTAAGTCCCGAGTCAAATGGAACAGGTTAGAGTCGAGTCTCAGACCATTGGAGAGGAGTCTATTTCAATTTATTTACAGCATATATTTACCATGATGTAGGGTCCCAAAACACATTATAATGATAGTGACTAGAATAAAAGACAAGTACATTAAAATGGTATACATCATCTATACACATTTTGCCCTGTACAGTGTCACAGGGGGGCTGCAACCTATCCAAGCTGATATTAAGGGAAGGACAGACCCTTGGACAGGCTGCCAGCCCATTAAAATATCAGTGTCAAGGAAATAAAAGAACATGCAGTAGCGGTATACACATGGCTGAAGAGCATATCCAAGTGATGTAGCAAAGCATTTTATAATAAATATAATGATCACCAATGAAATTATTAATGTTAACACATCAATGTTAAAGAAAATGATCAAAAAAATATGCAGTAGTGCCAATTGCATGAAGAACCAAAGAGAGCATAAAGGGTTCAGGCTGATTTTAGCCCGTCCTAATTTCATCAAAAAGGACAGTTTTAAGCTTACTATTAAAGGTAGAGAGGATGTCTGCCACCCAAACCCACTCTGGCAGCTGGTTCCACAAGAGAGGATCCTGAAAGTTGAAGGCTCTGCCTCCCATTCTTCTTTTAGAAACTCTCTGAACCACAAGTAACCCTGCATGCTGAGAGCAAAGCACTGTATTGGAAGTATATGGTACTATGATCGGTTAGTCAAAGTCAAGACATCATTTCAGGTTCAAACCACAAGGATCCAGTGATTTGAGACAAATCCAGGACAAGTTACAAGTAATTTAAGACCTGAGATAAACAAGTCAGAAATCAAGTCATCAAAGATGAAGTAGTTTAAGTCTCAAAGTAAATCCCAAGTTACCAAAGATGAGTCCACGCATTAAGTCTCCCAAATGTTAGATAGTTCTTCCACAGCAGTCAACATTTTTTTGCATTATGAACGTGCTGGTTATGTTGCTGTGTTACCGTTTACTGCCCTGGGATGACAACGTTTGTATGCATTACCTCCCCTGACACACAGCACATCTGTCTGGTTCTAGTATTTCAGTTTTCAAAATGCTTTATTCAAAACTGAATGGATTACAAATTGAGGCCATCAAAATGAGTATAAAGCCCAAAAAGCTTTATTAACGTTGACAATAAAACGATGAGGATGATGGCTTCAGACAGCTTAACGAGGTTGTTATCAGCCAGGCTAATGAATTGCCGCCACAATGAGCAAATTCGCCCCGATTAAATTCCATTATCCACCCTCTCCTCTATTTTCTTTCCCCTCACAAAGAAATTACATTTGTTATCCAACAACAGAGTGATCACGTATTCGAGGCAGAATAGCCGGCGGACGCCTCCAGCTCGCATTCATTTTCACTGGAGGTGGAGTGGTTTCACCGTCATATTTATATCTTTAGACTGAGATGAGTTTGCTGAATGGACGTGATGCTGCTGCTCAGACTGATTTTGAGTTCACACTGTCGATTTATGAGTCATGTCTAATTGTCTGCGATTGGCTGCAGGAGGCTGAATGTAGACATACTTTGCCATTTGTTATCAAGTAAGAATCAAGTTCAGCTCTGGATGGTGATGACTCTTCAACAGATCAATCACAGAAGTCCCACATATTTTGTATGAAACAGTGTCAACCCATTTAAGAGTGTTTCAAGCCAGATTAAAGAGGCAAACCTGCTGTGACATTGTTGACTGCTTACTACCAGCTGTACCACAACCAAAAGTAAGCTACATAAACTGCTGTCTGTGCTGATAGTCCAGGTGTTTGGCAATGCTCCATAAACTTGCCCTTTGTCAAAGGTGACTAAAAGCACAACGAACAACCCTGTCATTAGGAGTTGCGATGTGACAGCCATTCCACTTCCATTCAATGTGATTAGTGGATCCCTTTACTTGCGGTGTGAAAGCTGAAAAAAAGACCTCTTAGCTCTGTAAGAAAGCACTCATGACAATTTGAATTAATCTTATGGAAAAAAACAAAAAAAAGTCCCTGTTTGCAAAGACCTTTCGTGTTAAGTGGTGTGAGACGAGCCTTACTCAAGTCTTAAGTCTCCATCATTTGAGATAAGTCCAAGTTAAGTGAAAATGCATTTGAAATGAGCCTGTTGCCATTTAGGGATAAAACTCAAGTCACTGGAGGTAATATTCGAATCATTAACGACAAGCCAAAGTCATTGGAGACAAGTTTTATTTGATTTGATTCATTCTGGGACACTGTATCATTATCAAGTCATTGAAGATAGATGTCAAGTTATTAAGAGAAGTCTCTCAGTAGAAGTTAATTAATGTAAAGATTTAAATCATTAAAAAACAGTCAGAGACACTTAAAAAGTAAGATGGGTCTCACTAAAGTCACGGGAAAGAGCAGTAAGTGAGTCCAAAGTATTAAAGACAACACGATATAACGCAATACAGTTCAGTTCAAGTTAGGGTTTGCTGTAGGATTGTGATGTTAGACTGCATTCATTTTAGCCAGCTGTACTTAATAAACTAGAACCTGTCTGTGGTTAGCTTTGTCTAATTAAGGTGTGAGCGCACTTATGTACTGAAAAAAATCAAGCGCAAGATCAGCAGTTGAGACGCAGCCATTGATTCTTTTTTTCTCCTGTGGACTGAAGCAATCATGTTGCTCTGCCCTCCCACAACCTCTGACAGTTCATGTGGAACAATGCAAGAAGGTTCCCCTCCGTTTTCAGTCCTCCTTTCTAGTATTTCTCGCCTCTTCATTTTTTATTTTGTGACTTTTAGCTGAGCCTGCAGCAAACTCCTGAACAGAGACTCGGTGGTTTGGTGTCTCCCACACAGAGATGGAAATATAGCGCAGCAGCCTGAGTGACTGTCACAGCGGAGCGTCCTCCTGAAGACAAGGCCATGCTCACACTGTGTGATACCGTGTGAAATGGATGTGCAAATATTATGCAAATGCAGTGAAAGCATATCACAGTTTCAGTTGGAGTATCTCACCTCTGACACCCTCAGTGAGGCTTCTGAAGACGCAGGAGAGCGTTTCTATTCAGAGCAAAACTTCTCGCAATCAAGACGGGACAGATTTGTCCAATCGTACCAATATTTGAGCTAAAAATGTCCGATTTATCTGCAGGGTACACGGTTCTATAGCGCAAGTATTTCCCCCACATTTGCACCTAAAAATAGATATGTATGAGCTAGGAAGATAATTTAGGATCAGTGCACGAGTACAGAATACAACCTACAGTAATTATTGTGTTACAAATGGAACATATTGGCCGAATACAAGATAACTGGTACAGCCTGGTACAAAAAAAGGCTACTTTCCCAGTTCATGACCACTGTACATAGGGTAAACTGTTATAATAATTTGTATTTGACCAAGACCAGTAGTTCTAGCTACAGTGGATGTTTTGTTCACAACTTGTTTCTGAGGCACCCAAATGGCCCAGAAAAATTTACAAAAAAATAAAAAAAAATCGGTCCCTGAAGGTGAAGTTACACTATTGTTTCAGGTGAGTGGCCCTAGACGTCCATTGAGGGGTTTAGGTATCTAGAATATTTTCATTTGGTGAAATGGTGCAGCCAGTAAAATGAAGAATTTGGGGGCTAAATATTTCTTTTACATCCCATTTACACCTTCTTTTTTTTTTATGTGGTCTGTATCTAGATACTGATATCTAATTGCTTTCACATTTCCTCCTGGTATTATACTGTGATCTTGTTATCTTGATTTAGGCCATAATTTACATGTTAATTACTGATGGAGAGCCTCAGGTCAAGGGAACCAATGCTGCTGTGTGAGCACTATTTCCTTTTCCATTGTTAAACTAATGTTATTGCTACTACTCGTAGTATTTGTGGAGCTTGTTGGAGTGAGCAGGAAGAGGTGCAACACTGACGTGCCTTTTCCTTTTTCCAGGGATCCAGTGATACAGATTGCTTCTTAGTACGAGGTATAAATGGGGTATTAGTGAGATGTTGACTATGCTACCTTAACTGAAAATATGCTCAACTAAAAAAACAGCTCCTCCAGTCAGTTCTTGTTGTCTGTCAGAGTCCTGACTGTAGCTGAAGGTTGTGACAGCGCTGGTGAGGAAACCTCTGCGTCAGCACAAATGTGGCCATTCCTGCCATTCCTAACCCCCCGCCCCCCACCGCCCCACCCCCCTGGAGGCATCTCCAGCTAATTTTAGATAAGTGATGTTGTTGGGCCTTTCTGTCCTCATTAGGTTGGTCCTCTAACACATGGACCATACAGCTCATCACTAATTTAACGCAGTGGAATTTGTTTGCTGCTGTGCACAGCTTCACACCGCCTCCAGATATGGTTTGTCTGCACGTGCCGCAGAAGACAAGGCAACAGCTGGGATCGACTTATGTCGACACAGTGTGAGACACATCCGTTGGAGGATCAAACTAACAGAGAGCTTCAAACTGTTTCCTTTAACATCATCCTCAATAAAGGTTTAGACTGCTGAAGTTTCTGTGGGCCTGGCCGTCAGGTCTTTTCACATCAAACCCATGAAGGACGTATGACTAAAGCCAAGCAGAGGAAAAACAGTTATGGAACCCCAACAATGACAAAACTAAAGATTGTTTTTTTTCACTTTGAAAAAAATCATGCACAGATGAGCCAAAACATTGTGACTACTCCCAGATAAACCAAATAAAAGTGAATATCTTGTAACAAGTGGTGCATGTAAGATATGAGATATATTATACATGAGCAGCAGTGACCTTCTGACAGTGGTTTAAAGCGGGACAAACCAAGGACTAGGGACAGGTTGGTGTGGAATATACCAAGGATGGGCATTTCAAGCAAAACTACTATTTGAAATTTGTTCAGAACGATTTTGATTTTTAATCGAATATTCGCCCCCACCCCTCTCACATCGCCCGAGCATGCACACACACACACACACACACACACACACACACACACACACACACACTCACTTATGCGTATAAAGAGATCTTTATTTATGTTTTGAAGGAGTTCCCCATTCTGAGGGCTGTAGTTGTCTTTGCACCGGGATATCTAATACTGGGAAAGCTTTACCTGCAAAGTTCCAGATCCCTGAAAGCAGCATGTTCTTCTTCTCCCTATGGTATGTAATTGCGGCTGTAAACGTTCACATTCTTTGTTATTCTTTTATCTAGAAGTCGATCCGTGGCACTTCCATCCAGGCCAACTTACAGCAAGAAGTTATATCTATATGAACATCAAATATGACAGTGGCCATCTTATCAGATACGACAATGCTAACCACTGCACCACCGTGCCGCCCTTTTAGATAAGGTTGGATTTCTTCTCATCGTATTACAATTGATTATCCCTTAAAAGGAACTCTTTTTAATTAATTGTGTCAAAATGAGCTGGAAGAGACAATGTTATGGTGCACGTGACAGTTTGCATGTTGCAATTTTTGTTGAAACGTGCTTCTCATCTATAATGAGGGAGGTGAGGTCGTCAGAATAAAACAGAAAACCCTGTCTTAAAATTACCAGCCGAGATAATTAAAGACGTGTAAAAATATTCTGCTTCTGATCATTTTTGGTGTCCAAAAAATAACTGAATTGCCTGGTCAAGAAAAAAAAACTAAAATCTAGTCCTTTGCTGAAAAAAATTCAGAATATATGAACAGGCAAATGTTTTACTGCTGGTCACAACATGTCTCCTAATTAATAAAAAAAAAAAAAAAAAAAATGTCAAATGTAAATACTAAAATGTTCACGACACTTGTTTAAGTTTCATACTGGATCGTGATTGGCTCCAACCAAGTGACAACCAGCAGTGACGCCACCCATTAGTTTGTGAACAGCCGTTATAAAGCTCAGATTTGCTGGGGGGCAGCGAACGGGGAATCTGACTATGTCCCGCCCACCGATAGCTGTAACCTGACTGCACCACAGGCCTGCCAATCAAGACGCGTCCCAAAAACACGTTTTTTTAAAGCTTGTTTTCTAATTAATGACGGGATTATTTTCAGATGGACGGCCAGAAAATGAATAGGAAGGAGAGACTTTCGCTAGAAAAAGCGAGATAACTCGTGGAGAAATTTTAATGACTGAGAATTTTATGAGATCAGTTGAATGGGAGTCTATGGAGCCAGAGGCTTTTTGGAGCCAACCTGTAGTGGTGGTATCATGGCTTAAGGCACTTCCGTATTGGCCTCATGTTTTTTAGACCCGGAATATACGTCCACTTTTATAGTGGAGAGTCCATGGCTCTTCACTCATTGAAAGGAGATCCGAGTACAGAGAAACGGTCTCCCTTCAAAGATAAATGTAAAAGACTCATACAGCTGGTGATGCTCAAATGTAAAAAGAAGAAAACATAGTTCCGGGTTGTAAACGCAACAAAAGTTTCGTCATCAGTGCCGAGACTCATATCAACACTGGTGCTGAGGATCTTAAGGAGGTTGTACCCAGGAGCAGTGTCCAACACAAACAACGTTTTCTATGTCACGAATTCACTGTTGCCCATCATGTGCTTCTTAGCCAGTGACCACGGACACGTGGCTAACATTCATTCATGCTGTCAGAGTATCACCTCAAACTAGAACTGTTCACCTCACTTGACTAAAGCAGCTTCAGGGTTTTTGAATCCGGGGACGCTACTGGGATAATTTTCTTCAATTTTTTTTTTTTTTTTTTTTCCACACAGCTGTAGTCGACCTGCAGCTTCCCTGCACAGCAGCAGATTTATCCGGGCTGCGAGAACAGCCAGCGGTCCGCTCACACCGATCAAACACCTGTCTGGTTTAAAGCCGCCGCTCCCCACATACCGACATCTCCCGCAGGAGGAATACAGTACGTTGCCATGAAGATGAAGACATGGTGAAATTACAAAGTGCCTTGACACTCACAAATGAGGAATCTGTGAAATCAGACACACTCAAGATGCAGCTGGTTATTTCACCGTTTGAAGGATTTAAATGTCATCTCTTGTTTGTAGATATAATGAGACGCTGTGAGACAAGAGTTTTATCTTCATGCTCCATATTCCAAAACGGTTATTTTACAATTAAACTGGTTCTCACTTAAATATCCAAAACATTTACAGCATCAGTATAATCCACATAAATACAGAATAACAACATAAAGTCAGGTAGCAGGCATGATTTTGTAAAGTATTTGTGCAATTTTAATCAGCTCGATTCTGACTGGTGGTTTGAATCACAATCAATTCAATCACTCAAACCTATTTTTGATTCAAAACAAACGAGGTCAAGATATTTTGTCTCAACCCACTGACTCCTGTCCTCTGCTCACTGAGCTGCAGAGAACATCACTGACTGATTTATTTAGGCCAACTGCGTTAGCTTCAAAGAATCGTATAGTGTTCTTCCTGTATAGCCAAAATTAAATGAAAATGCAATTTACTGATCAACATCACTGGTTAGACGGAGAACGCAAACAAGAACTATTAGCTGTTAAAATGGCAGGACTATTCTCTATGAGTCTGTGGTCCCTCATCGGCAAAATGTTCCCGCACGCTTCCTGTAGAGGGCGTAAGCACACAATCACGGGTTAATTGCTTTTTGTCCATTCCGAGGTCGCCATGTGTCTCCAACAGCGGTGAACACGCTCTCCGCTGTAACGATCATACCGGGGAAAGCCCTCCTTTCACACACAGTATGGGCATAGCATTACATTATTTGCATCTTATTTATTATCCTAATTTTCTTTGCCTTTCCAGGGGTACATTTTTTTTGAAGTGCTGCAGTGTGTGTTGGTCAGTCAATCTTATTTGTTGGTGCTTCGTTCCACTAACTTCAGTTCCCATGTGATGCACTACAAATTATTCACATAACCCTTAGCCTTTATCTTAGAACTAACTTTAAAGCCATTAAAGACAAAAATACAGCCAAATGCTGCCTTTTTTGGAGAATGAACAAATATAAATCTTGTATTTGCATTTCGTCTACTGTCCAGGTGCCCTTGAGGTGCAGTTTTGCCTTTTTTACTCCGTTGAACTGACGTTTGAAACTACTGGATTAGTCATATTTGTAAATCGATTTAGAAACATAAAAGAAACTAAATCTGCAATTGTTTTGTGAATTGACTTTTTTATACCCACCCCGAATATCAATCTCTCAAACTGAAGGCTAGTTAGAGGAATATACACCTAAAGAAACTTCCCCAAATTCAGTCAGTAATTGCTCCACAACTGTAAATCCAGAATGAACAACGCTGGGCTCTATGGATAAGAGACAGGAAGGAGATCTTTCAAATTCAATAATTCACCATTTCTCCATCACCAGGCCAGAGTGACATCTGAGAAACTGAGATTTTTATTTCTGAGCATGAGTCAGTAACCTGCTGCTATTGAATCTGATTTAAAACTTCCAAAATTGCAGCTGTACCAAATCTGATGCAACAGAAATGCAGCACAACAAAGGCCACAGCCCTTTTGAATAAAACAGTACCATGTGGCCTCTTCACTGTGAACGTCTAATGCTCGGCAAACTTCTATAAACAGTGGGTTGGGTTTTAGTAACTGATACAGCCTGCTCCCGGCACAGCTAGGGACCTCTCATTAGTGAACTGTTTCCCTCTCGTATCAGCAGAGGCCTGTCCCACAGAGAGAGATAATCCAGGCAGTGAAATCATCTCTGGTTTCTCTGGTATCACAAAGCTGGCTTACTTACAGCCAGACTACATCCCCATGTTAACTTGTGCTGCAGGTTAGCCTCAGAGGATCAGATCAAAACCTGTCAACCACCCGACCGCTGACCGAGCAGCTCACCATGAACACGGACTCGTCACTGCTACAAAATCCTCACACAAGTGTTTAAAGACGAGAGAAAAGGAGAAATAGATGTTTTCATAGATCCTTCGAATGCTTTTACTGTTGAACTTTCGCTCCTCAAAAAAAAAAAGAAAAAAAAGAATGTGGTTGAATATTAATTATATGTCAGCTGAATATAACCATCAGCATTTCTATACAGTATATTCACATTCCCAACCACATTTCAGGCTTCAGGGACACAAACTGCTCCAACAAAAATAGACCCTATGCATTAACATCACATTAGTGAAGAGCACAGAAAATGCACCGTTTGCATTTTCTACATCACTCCTACTTATTTTATCTTCTGACAGATTCCACATTCCGGATCTTTACTCGCATGCAACACATACAGTTTGAACATGTTTCACTTTTAAACACGTGAAAATCCTGTGAAGTTATTTGGCCAAAAACAAGTAAAAAAAGGCCAGCCAAAGTGCCATATAGTGTTTTTGTGGGCTAGTTTCTGCTTTTGATCTTTCTTGGGGAAAAAAGGCTATAAACCAGACGATGCCCAAAGCTGAGCAGTAATGCAGTGCGGCTACAAGCCCACCAGTTCAGACAACAAACAACTTCAAGGAACCTGAAGGGCCTTCTCTTACCTTGAAAAGTCGCAGGATGTTGGCCACCATGATCGACACGGAGCTGGCCGATGCCCCGATGACGCCCACCACTTTGTCTGGCTTGGCAAAGATGGGCGGGTCTCCATTGGCGCAGCGGACGTCCGAGCCGTCCCTCTCAATGAGCGCCTGGACGAAGGTGAGCGACTGCTCCAGGGCGTAGGTGTCGCGGGAACACGTGTCCAGGATGCGTGCCCCGAGTGTCACGTTGGGCAGCAGCTCCGGGTCCTTGTTGATGAGGTCGATGGCGAACAGCATGGCCTCCAGCCGATGGATGCCCTTCTCCTTCTTCAGCTCGCCACAGGGGACGCCCCTTTCGCCACGGGCGTGCACAGGGAACAAGCCGCCCAGAATGATGTCCCCGTCCAGGCGGATGGAGTGGGCGTACTCCTGCAGGGGCGGCTGGGAGTCGGCCAAAACAGCAGGCTTTTGGGATGCGGAGCACAGCAGCCAGAAAGTCTTCAACATTAGCAGAGACAGAAAGCTGTGGCTGGAGACAGTTGGGGGCTTCAAACCCCCTGCCATTTTGGATTAAAAAGAGCTGCAGGGAAAGGAAGCGGTGATATTATCGCACAATCAACAGGTCGGTGGTGGCGCAGGCGTTGGGGCGAGGACGGGATGAGCCAGAACATGGAGTCTCCCGTCACCCGGGGCAGGGTCGACCACGGCGGGCAGTCCCACCTATGAGCGCTGACTCTGAGGTTGTCCTGTGGTCCGGCTTCCTGTGGCGAGCATAATTGTCTGAGGCAGAACTTCTGAGTCTCTGCCGCTCCAGTTTCACATTCTTCCAGAAACCTGTTGGAGATTCAGACAAAGGATGAAACACTCGATAAGTGATCAATAATACCTTTAAACCAGAGTTCCTTTTTAGGTAAAAATCCTGAACAAAAGCGTTGCCACAGAGTTTCTGTCTCAATACTCTACTTTGATTTGAATATGATGTCAAACACCAGTACAACTGTTTTATCAAATGATAACACTAAAAAGGCTGTTTTTGTGTAAAAAAATAAATAAATAAACCGAAGTAAAAAGACGGGATCATTAATTTTAGATCATTCCATGTCTCCCAAAACCTTGGCTCATCTCTGTCAGTGCACGATGGAAGGTGTTTTCCATGGAGGTTTAATAGTATGGTTTGATAACATGCATAGATAAAATAACAATATTCAGACAGCACTACTGATTTCATATCATCTAAAATCTGGAGACATTTTTCAGTCGGAATAGATTATTAAAATAAATATCCTGTTTATATATATAAACTGTTGTTCCATATATGAACAACAGTTTTGACACCTTCAGTCCGGCACCTTAGCAGTGGATAAGTGAGGAGTGGATCTGACTCGGTGACCTGACTGAGAACCCGATGACGCTATGCATGTCCACCTATAACCGGCAAACCGACTGCACTCGGACACATCAATCATATCAGACACAACCGTCAACAGAACTTTAATTGAGATAATATTTAATCAGTTGTGAAATTATTTTCAGGAGGAACACCAGAACACTGATCAAAAGGAGGAAATCTAGAAAATAAAATCATAATTACTTGTGGAAAAAATTGATTGACTTTGTATTTCATTTAATGTTAAGTTGGCTTCACTTTTCAGACCAGAAGGCTGCATCCATTTCTCTATACCGTCTCTGATGTGACCGGCGAAGATGTTCAAGTTTACAAGCATATAAAAACAGAGAGCAGCAGAAAAAAATGTCCACAACAGATTATTTTTTGTGGATCGATTCAAATAAATTGCTTCCCCCCCCCACCTGAGAGCTACACCCTGTTCACCCCGCTTGGAGATACAAAGGTTTTCATACCATCAGGCTTAAGCCTGCATTTTCAGCAGTATTCTGAATCTTTTAAAGAGGATCAGTGACTAAAAGTTTAGTCGCAGAGGAAAACAAATGCAGAACCAGTAGGTCGTACATACTTTAGTGTACATGATATTAATCAGGCTGCAGCTCACTGAAATAAAGTCCCAATACTTCTTAGCAAGAATAAGTCTGATCCTAATAAGTTAATGGGAAAACAGCCTGCATAGGTTATAAATATAACTGCTCACATGCCCTTCAGAACTGCACACAATGGACAGCACACTGCACAATTACACTAAGTAGTAGCTGTAACTGACTGAATTGTGGCAACTTTGGATTCTTTAAAGCCAGGCATTAGACTGACACAGTGCTGTTTAATTTGCAATTACACCAATGATTATCACAAAATGAGTTTAATTTTTAAAAAAAATAAATAAATACGCTCAGCAAGATTTATTTAAAAATGTCATGCACACCTGCATGCTTTGGTTCGCCACGGAATATAACAAAGAGCATTTCTTGCTTATCTACAAAGACTTTCGAAAACAGCCAAGAAAAATAATTACTCATACTGTGTAGAGGTGGTTTGAGACAGACTATTGTCTGTAATAATTATCTGAGGTGTTTTCAATTTTCAGATAAAGAAGTGTAATTATTGTGCTGTTTAGGATCACCGTGTTCTCCACAGTGAACAAGAGGTAGAAAATAAAGAAAAGAGTTCCTGTTTAAGGCCCGTGGGATTGTGGTCCTCCCTGTACGTGACCGCAACAGCAAAACTAGAAGTTAGAAAGGTGGGAAAAGAACCTCTCCTTTGATTCCCATTTGATTTGACAGTAATTGAACTTCACATTGTGCTGTCTGAAAAAGCAATGTAAGTATTCACATCAATAAACAGAGAAAACTAAATGGGAAAACTATAAAAAGATTCAATTTAATGAGCAGTAATTGGCAAAATGCCGGTATATTCAGTCTTTAAGCACCTGCCTGCCTTAAAGAAACCGAGAGTTGTGTACCAGTGGCATTGTTTCTCATCCATTACAGCATTCTCTGAAAATAAAAAATAAAAACATCAGTACAAAACTTCAAAGGAAACTGCACTTCTGACCCTTGATATTGTACATAACATAACTACCACACATTGCCAGAGAACCTGCAGTCCCAGGTCCGGTCTTGCCCAACAGGTAAATGACCCCAGAAATACATCTAAGAGCGTGAGCTGCGAAGGAAATATCAGACCAATCTGTAACGGTCCGCTACGGGTCCTGATCCCAATCCAACTGACTCAAACCTGAGAGACTTACTGCAGTTTTCTCAGGACGAGTCAAACTACCAGATGAAAAAAGCACAAAACGTATTTCACTGCAGTGAATACCTCAGGAGAGAGTCCTACAAAATATTAGGTTTAAGCTCCCAGTGTTTTTGATTTGTTTTGTTTAAAATATGTTACATAGAAAAGAAAAAAAAATACATCGAGAACATCTGGCCAGGTATGTTCTGAGCAATCAAAGCCACACAGCAGGTGAAACATCCCAATACACTTTGCTGTGCAATGTTTTTATATTTAATATTCATTATTTTTTGTATTTCTTTTTGTGCGTGCGTGTGTGTGTATGAAGCACTTTGCGTGTTTTAAAAGGGCTGCATAAATGAAGCTTCACTTACTTGTTTGTAAGGTTAACAAGCAGGAAATCAAACCAGACAGGAAACAAAGTTTTAAAACATGTCAAAAGTCACTCATCGTGATGCAGGATGACCTTTCAAACTGGATAAAACCGGCGCATGTTATCCTTCTAGCTTAAGTGTGACACCTACTTTTTAATATGTACATAGGAAAAAATGTGAAAAATAAGTTTGTGGTGGAACTATCTGTTCATCAACTGTACCTTTGTGTGTGTCCTGGCTTCATATTTGCCACCAACCAAATATTCACACTTGACTAAGATGGCCTTTTATCTCTTCAAGCAAGAAGTAGAAGAGACCAACGAGCTGCGTTCAGACGGGGGGAAGCCGCCTGTAATACTTATTGAATCTGATTCCTTCGGACTTCTAAAGGCTTTTTAGACACCATTGTTTATTCCTTTATGATCCAGTATGTGTGGCGGGCTGATTTATTTTAAACCCTCCCCAAATGTCAAGTCTTTATTACACACGGTTCCAGTCCCAATCTCCATCTTCAGGTCAGAGCACTAAACCTTAACGGAGTTAATTAGGTTAGGTTAGGTAGTTACTTTATTAATCCCCGAGGGGAATTTTTTTTCGCTACAGCAGCATACAGAAGCAATAAGATAATAATAGTATAGATAACAATAATTGACATCACCTGCGTGTGCAGCTGCAGCGCTTTAGTGTTTGCTTTCATGAGAGCTCGAAAGGGTATAAAATGGCAAAAATGGTGACATTTGGCCAATATACCCAAAAATCAAATGACAATATTGTCATTTGATTTTTGGGTATATTGTGCTGGTATGATGTGTTGACTGTGTATTTACTTTGTATTTACTTTGTAGAGTGATGCAGGCGTGTCTACATACTGATGTACAGTGTTACAGTGTATGTGTATGTCTATGTACATATATATATATATATATATATATATATATATATATATATATATATATATATATATATATATATACACACATATATATACACATACGTTCTTTTTTGTTTGTTTATATATAAATGTTAAATGTTTATACATTGTAGAAAATTACTCAGGAACTCAGGGAAATTATTAACATATGCGTACATTTGATTTGAAACACAAACGACTTTACAAACGTGCAATAAATAATGACCACAGCGAGTAGACACGTGCTGCCACTTACAATAAAATTCTTAGTGCATTTCTTCTCAGTCCATGAATGGTTTGTTTACACTGTGTGGGACAGGATACATATCAATTTTGCTATGAACTACAGGAAAGTCTTTCAGAAACCTCGGTCCTATTCAGTGTTAACTAGGTAAAAATCAAATGTACAGACATTATGCCTCCAGTGATAAAAAAAAAAAATGTTGGTCATACTGAAGAGCTCAATGAATTTCAGTGTGGCGCTCTCACAATATCACCTCTTTGTAAAAGATCAGAGGAGGATAAGCAAATCATTCATCCTCCTGTTGGTTGACAACTTCCATGACTGTGCAGAAGCACCAAAACTAAATACTGCATTCACTCAATATAGAGATAAAACAAAAAGAGCTCCTTTTTAATTGAGAATAGGGTATTTCAAATTCTCACCCTGACCTCCTCTTTATATAGACTTTGTCACTGTATAATGACATCACGTTGTATTCGTGTTTCTCTCCGATTAAAAGAGTTTGTCACTTGAATGGAAACATACAAAAAGCCATTTCAGAGCGTTGGTTGTAATCACCGGTGCTGTTGCTCTTCTTTTGAGGAACGTTTCGGGGTGACGTTAAACTCACCGACTCTGTATTCTGGAGTAAAGGAAATATGTTGTTTGAAGTGACGAGGCGGATACCTCTATCTGTCAGTCTGATGGATAAAGCTAATCACACAGAGCTGAAATGTTCAGGTGTCCACATACTTCTGACCATGTATTTTATTTAAACTGATGATGCAGTAAATGTCAGGGCTGCTGATTGGATGACCATCTGCTGGCAGTAGATTTAGGGCCGGGCAATATATCAATATTATATCATTGTCGGGATATAAGACTATTGCCTCAGATTTTGGATTTCATATCATCATGTGGCATACATTCTGTCTTTTCTTTGTTTTAAAGGCGGCATTAAGTTAAGTCATGCCATTTTCTGAAATTACAAACCTGTGCAGTCCTATTACTGTATTTGCCTTTACTTAGTTATTATATCCACATCAACTGATGATTATTGATCAATAATCTCATATTTAAAATATTTTGTGAAAGCACCAACAGTCATCCCTGCAGTAGTGCCCCATTAGGATTTTGAGACATTTGGCCAAAAATATTGGGACATTTGATTTTGTCTCATGGCCAAGCTTTACCAGGAGGTGAATAAAGTCACTTTGCTCTTATTGGACGCTGCAGAGGGAGACATGACATGCTGTCTCTCTCCCCCACTTTCTATGAAGCTCACTGTCTCATTATTTCTCTTAATTTCCCTTCCTTTACCTTTTTATGCGTCCTCTCGCCCTTTCATCCTTTAACACGATTTTCTCTACAGTGTATGCATCGCTCTCTCGCTCTTTCTTTCTCTCTCATAATCGTACATGTTATTTCTCAAACACAAGTTCATCCCCAGGCAAATTTAAAACACGCACACAGACACACACACTTTTTTTTCAGGAATTAACCACATCTGAACTTAAAAAAAATCGGGCCATGAGTGCGTGACTTCAGTTTCATTTTCATTACGCACGCACACGAGCGCAGACACACAGATGAACATGGTTTCTTTCTCATCCAAGACACATACACACACACACACACACACACACAGACAGAGCGAGACATGCACTCGCACGCACGCACCCAATATAATCTCGTGCACAAATCTATACAGCGCAAACTTGAAGGCGCACTTCATCGCCGCGCGTGCACAGACTGGAAATTCAAAAGTGCACTCACACATTTGCACGCATGAAATCGGCAACACGCGCGCACATACGTTCGCTCGCGAGCATTTGGACACGCACGCACATTGTCACAGGTGCGCAAGCATGATAGCCTACTCCGTGAACGATTTTACACGCGCGTGTGAGTTCGATTCTCAAGTTACGTTGGAGCAGGATCAGCTGGAGTCATAAAATACCGAATCTGATCTGAAATCAGATGAAACACACAAGTGAACAGTCTGAGATCTATTGATTGATTGCTTGATTGATTGATTGATGGCTTGATTGATTGATTGAGTCTACTAGTGGAGTTACAGAATCTGGAGAATGTTAGTGCTCTTCTCTCCGTAATAACATCAGCACTATAAACCTTAAGTAGCCTCTCGTCTAAAAAAGAGAGGTGTGTGTTAATGAGCAATAACCTGCAGCCTGCGCATTTAATTAAACCTAGATTGCCTTCACCTGTTAATTGTTTTTCAGCCATAAATGTTGTGATGCGTTCAGGTGCCTACCTTTTTTTTTTCCTTCTCTGCAGCCGGAGCAGGTGTTTCCTCTCAGTGTCACAGGTCAACCAGATGTTGTGTCTTCAGCTGTTTCTCACATCACAAACATTGTTCGATAAATTCTCTCGCAGGAACTCAATCCAATCCTGCATCAGCATCCATACTGGCAAAATATCAAATCCAAAATCCACTTAATTTTTTTCCTTTTCTGCACTTACACATGAAGGCAGATCCTAGTCCTGACAGAGAGGCGATAAATTCCTCCAAATATAAGGTTTCTGACAACCTCGATCACCTGCAGGTGTCGGTTCGATTCCCTGCCGCTCAGCCTGGAGATGACGTCCGGGTCTCTTCCCCTGCAGCCCTTGCTGATCTCAAATCAGTGTATCGGACAGGTCACTCCAGTAAAGACATGCATCACATCAAGCGTTGGGTCCTGAAGAGAGAGAGAGAGAGAGAGAGAGAGAAGGGGGCTGGTGGGGAGAGAGAGGGGGCGCGATTTTTCTCCGCTTCTCGCAGCTCTCCAAAGTGCGCGTGTAGTGCGGCTGTCCTGCATCATAGGAAACACCGGGTAACACGGGCGGCTCTGAGGCTCAATCACACCAGCCGAGTTTAGGCTGAAGGAAGTCTGAGGGTCTCCTCAAGTTCCCCGGTCACAGAACAGGTGTCAGATTTGAGGAGGGAAACACATGATCCCGTCCTGGTGGGCACTAACATATCAAGAGCCGAGAGGAAGAGTGCGCGCGCGGCTCGTGCAGTCACACATGAAGTTAACGAGCTTTCTTCATGCAGCCTGAGAGAGATGTTGAAGGTGGAAAGCAGTAGAGATGGAAGCAGGACGCCCCCGAGCGGACAAACTGCCCAACTACATCCAACCGGTTGCTGGTTCTAATATGTGGCTGCATCAAACACACATGCCTATATTGATCTTCCTTAATTGCTTTCGCCAGATTCATACAATTTAAGCCTACTGAAAGTTTAAAAGAAAGGTTTAGTTTTTTTCACATCTATCCTAAAATAATACTCATTTCATGTACTATATTGAAGTGGAAAATAACTACAGACCTTTAGTAAGTACACGTGCTGTACTTGTATGTAGGTCTACTTGTGTATAAATACTATTTACATCATATGCGACTTTAAACTTGTATTTCTTCGACAGCTAGCATCAGACTTTATGAAGAATAACATCCTTATATTAAAGGTAAACAAAGTACTGTGATGATTAAGCGATATCAAATTAAATAAAATACTGTTATAATAACGTTAATGCTAAATTCAGCAATAATTAAGGTTAATTTGGATATTTTTTTTATCATAACGTATTAACCTTTTATGTTACAACTAGAGGTTGTGGATGCAGTAGGGAGGTTCCAAAGATATTTGTATGGTTATAAAAGTATTAATTATCTGGATTACATGAATGTGAATACAAGTTCAAAAGTACCTCCAAATGCAAAATGTCTATAAATGCCAGTTTTTCAATGAGTTGTGTGTATGAACCACTTACTGCAAGAACAGACCGAGAGTTGAATTCCATCATTTGATTTCAATCTGTAAATTACCTTCTGTGGTGTCAATATAAGTGACAGAATCAGTGTTACTCAGAGCAACAGCAGACCAACCATCTGCAGAGTTTTATTGAATGGTTTGAAGGTCAGCCTCACTGTGTGGAGCTTCAGTCTCCTCCCACAGAAACATCACCATCTGCTTTCTGAAACTCTTCTGTCAGTCTGATGTTACTTATTGTCTGATTATGTATTGTATATAGTGTGTGGAAAAAAAGGTTTTGAGGAGTGTGAAAATATTCCCAGACACCTTTCATTGATTGTATTTTATTGATGACAGTACAGAATGAATAATAATAATAAAAATTTAAAAAAAAAAAGCGTACAGTTCTTGAATAGATCTCTGATTTGATGAATTGGTCCACAATAAATGTATCTATATTTTAATCAATGATAAATTGTTTTAAGTCATTTATCATTTAAAAGATCCAACTGTTCTCTGTTGACACGTCCTCCAATGTGAGGACTTGCTGCTTTTCACTGTTTTGTATCACTGTCCACTGAATATCTTTGAGTTTTGGTTGTACAATACAGAACATCTGAAGACACCTTGAACTCTTCTGGCATGTTTTACTAATTATCATTATTAATCATTACATTACATTGATATGGCAGCCCTCTATCTCCAAAGCAACTAACAATAAGTGCACTCAAACTCAAAGAGGAACCAGAGCTAGATGTGTGCTTTTTTTCGTGTTTAAAAAGTGAGATGTGAAATGGAAAGCAATACTGTAAAATTAATTCTACTGGTTTCTGAAGGAGTTTTCATTGCGTTCCCATTGAAATGTTCCAACTGTAACCTAACAAGACTCCAGGGTGTGACCAAACATTTTCATTGGTCATACTGGAGCACCTGCAATTTAGCAGGCCAGGGGGGGAGGCAAAGATTTGCCTTTGAAGCACTTGAACATTTATTTTGACTTCTTTTGAAAACAGAATTATTTGACCGAAGTGAACATTCACACAGTCCAGAGTTTTGGGCCATTTTTGTATCGAGGGTACGTTTAAGCAGACACACAAGACAGGGAGCTGGTCAGGAATGAGCTGCGTTTGACTGACAGTGACTGTAACACAGTGTAAACGAACTTGAGTTGGTAAATGCAAGTAAAGGACAAAACGTTTTGGTCGAAGCTGCGTTGTGTCGAAGAGCATGGCCATTAGGGTGGTTTTGACAGTTTGAGTGTTTTAGGTGCAGCGTGCAGACTATCAACTAGTTAATAGTAAACTAGAGGAGTGAGTGAGTGGGAGGAGAGTGTGGGAGCGGCGCTGTGGCTCACTCAACAGCTCGTCTCCTCATGACATTTATTCATAAATATTAGTTTATCCACATAAAATGTGGATGTGACGCGGATGTCAAATAGCACAAGTCTGCTGCTAATCTATTGGCTACAGTTTTGTATGAACATAATCTAAAAACATAACAGCTCAACACCGATTGGTACCAGCATAGTAATAATACAAGTTCTTAGTAAATTATCATTATTCTAATCATATGAATTTGATTACAAAATATATTATAGATGGACAGAAAGCACGTAAAGTAGAAGAAAGCAGTACAATCATAATTTCTGAATTCATTAAAATGTATAACCAGGATCCAAAAACTGTTATCAATATTTGTATGATAAAATATGCGATCAGTGTGACAGGAGTCGCTTGTTCTGATGATCCTACAGAGAATTCCCACCCGAGCAGTAATTACAGCTTCATAGAAGTGAGTCATGAAACATTGTCTTTGGGGTAAAATGTGTGGAATTTTGACTTCACATCGGTAAACTACTATCGTTAGTTGTCACCTTGGTTACAGGTGGGACGATGGGATTGTATAATGGTTTGAGCCGCCGTACAAATTCTCCTTCAGAAAGACGAGTGTCTTCCTCCAGGCGTCCTCCTGAGCGTGAGAATGTGCCGTCGTTTGTCCGCCCCACAGATTCATTACTGCAAACACAAGAAAAACGGCTGTCAGAACTCGACTGCCTGATTCTGGCACACTAAAGGGGAAATTGGCCAATTGTTGTGAGCAATAACTGTTGATGGTTTATGTAGTAAACTGAAACAACACATTCTCTGTTCTCAGCAAAGCAGCTACAAAATGTTGTTGTTCTTCTGGCAGCGGCGGCAGAACTTTCTGCGTGGCCAAGTGGGTGTGCTCTGGATGTCAATCAAAAATGAAAAGGAAAAAACCCTGTTCTCTTTGCTTGTGTTGCAACCAGTTGTTTCCAGTAGCAGAAATGTCATCCAAATAGCAACTGGTGGTGCCAAACAAATTGAAACTGTGATGCCAACTGAAACGTAATTATTTTAAATAATAATTAAATAATTTTGGATAGTGTTTGTTGGATGCTGTTGGAGCCGTGTATGCGTATGTGGATGAAATGTTTTCTCCAGGCTTGGACGGAGGGGAGCTGGAGAACTTCTTCAGGATACTGAAGATGAATTGATAAAGACAACTAAAACCAGCCGGGTTGAGAGGGCTGATGATCACGGAGTGTTTTTGTCACCTAATGCTATATTTTGGCCAACAAAAAGTGGGTGGTGATATATGGAAATGACGGACAAGCAGTTTTCTCAACTCCCTTTTCTGTTTGTGTTTACAACATGCAGCAACCAGCAGCGACGTCACCCGTTGGTTTGTGAACGGTCGTTATGAAGCCTTGAGTTTCAGAATTTGGCCATCCGAGCAGTTTGGAGCTGGTAGTGAACATATTTGGGCGAGCTGGGGGGGTTTCTGACTCGATCTAATTGCAAACCCGGAGATACTACGTCCCGCCCACCGATAGCCATAACCTGACTGCACAACAGGCCTGTCAATCAAACAGACACGCCCACATATACATGGCTTTTTGAAGCTTATTTTCTCATTAATGACAGATTATTTTCAGATGGACCGGCAGAAAACTAATGAGAAGAAGTGATTATAGCTAACAACACTGAGATAACTCCTGGAGAAATTTTATTGACTGAGAATTTTATGGGACTAGTTGAATGGGAGTCTATGGAGCCGGAGGCTTTTTGGAGCCGACCTCTAGTGGCACCCAGTGGTATTGCAACTCACAGCACTTCCGCATCAGCCTAATTTTTCAGAGCCAGAAGCTACGTCCACTTTTACATACAGTCAATGGTTTACAATAGCTGCTCACGTTTTATTTATATGATCAGTAGTTGTAGCTTCCTAATAAAAAAAAAACAACCTTCTTTCTTGTCTTTTGCACTCTGCAGACAATATTTTATGAATGTTTATTGTTTGTTTGTTTGTCATTTTGGTGCTACAATGGGAGAGACTTCGCAAAGGGAACCTGAAGGATTTCGTGGGTTAGGCGTTAGAAGCTTAGGCGCAATGCATTATGGTAGATGTAGGCACTGCCGGCATGGCTCAGAAAAACGTAGCTTTCTCGGTCGGTGTAGCAAACACTGGGGAATTTACTGCTTCAGTTGACAACATTTACAATCAACACAGGACATTCAAATAAAAAGATAAAACCAATTCCCTTTAACCTTAAATCATCCAAAAAGAAAACCTACTCTTTTCACGTGCATAAGCTCTGAGGGTGCTGGCTCGGGCGTGCGGCGTGTACGGTGGTTCGATCAGGTGACCTGTGTCTGGGTACGACAGGACAGTCAGCAGGTGGCCGTTTCCTGCCCGCTCCATCATCTCCTTCATCTGGAAAACAGGACGTTCCAAACCTGATCTCACATTTGTTAAATGGTTTCTTGCCCTTTTCCAAACTTTCGTTACAAAGGGCTTCACAAAAATGGTCAATAAAAGAAAGCAGGAAAACAATCAAGTCAACTGACTAAGAGTTAACTAATTCACGGTCAATACGAATGAATTTCCTTGTCATAGTTCAGGTGAGCTATTTCAAAGGGTTGAAGCCCCGACAGCAAAAGCCCTGTAACCCTTGGTCTTTAATATTATGAGATAAACTTCTGTGGCCAAACTGACTATGTGAAGGATTCAAAACTTTGTTTTGCCAGAGTCCAATCAAATAACATACCAGTATTACAAGCAAAAAAACACATTTTGTGTGTTAATTTAAAAGCTAATCCACTTTTTAATGAAGAGTTGGTTCATTAATTTTAAATGACTTTACTGTTTAGTTTTGGCCCTTTTGGACTTCCATATCTCACTGCCCTGATTCAGTTCCCCCTCAGCGATCAGTAAAGTTTCACCCAACTTTGATCATCCAGCTTTCTAACCTGACTTCAAATCTCTTGTAATAAATACAGGAAGCTGTCGTGTCAATGAACTCACGTCTGTTGCAGACTCAGGGGCGGGCCAGTTCTGATCATCCTGACCCACAAGCAGCAACAGAGGACACTGAAGTTGTCCAACCTGATCAGAGACAAACAGCAGCAGCTTGTCACACTTCTACACCTGTTACATCTTTAAATAATTACGCTTCACCTCCCATCACCTCGGGAATCATCAATTATATGTGGGGTTTTGAAATGTGCTCCAGTTATCTCCCATGAAAAGCTTTTGACAGAGTGATGGAAAGGAGGATCTGACCGATTGTACCTTGTACTGAACCTTTGGATTCAGGAGGAGCAATGCAGATTCAATTCAATTTTATTTATACATCCCAACACAGGTTATTTCATGGCACTTAACACATTTAAAGTCCTAACAGCAGAACTTTACAATATTATACAGAGAAACCCAACAATTCCCACATAAAGGAGAAAAACCTCCAACAGAGGGAAGGAAAAACTCCCTCTGAACAGGAAGAAACCTCCGACAGAACCAGGCTCAGAGGTGGGCCTCGAGATTCCGTCCTGGTGGTGGAGTAGTGGATTAACTCTTTACCTTCACTGGGTTACTCAAGGGGTCACGGGAGTTTGTGCAAAGTAGGCTTACGACAGCGGATCTTGTGAGGGGTGTATATGGTTCCAGGGTCTTGGCAACGGGCCATTCCATTTCTATATAACTATACTAAGACTTGTGTTCATATTCTTGACAATAAGTCAGACACGTTGGGAGTTGGCCTCTGCCAGGGATGTCCTTTGTCACCAGCTCTGTTTGTGATTGTCATGGACAGGATTTTGAGGTCCAGCTTCATCAGACCGTAACCTTGCACATGCATTTGTGCGTTTTACAGCAGAGTGTGAAGCGGCTGGTAAGAGGTCTGAGGCCATGGTGCTCTCCCGGAAACCGGTTGATTCCTCCTTCAAGGTGGGGACAGGGTTCCTACCCCAAGTTAAGGAGTTAAAGTATCTCAGGGTTCTTGTTCAGGAGTGACAGTAGGATGAAGCGAGATATTCAAAGTTCAAAGCAGGGAAGCAGGCGCTGTACCGGAGCATTTTGGTAAAGAGGGAGTTGAGCTGGGAGGAAAAGCTTCGGTTGAGGTGGTCCCGGCTTCCAAGACCTGGAACACCGCTTTGCCTGGCGTGTGCGTTACCTTTTCACGTGCTGCTCTTCTGCGTCTCGGTTACGTGTTGGTATCCACAATGGATATGCGTGTCAGCAGCGGTGACGCAGCTGCAGTTCCTACCGTTGAATCAATGAGTTTCTCTTGGTCGGTTCGATTTTATAAATGAAGCACCACACCCCCAGTCATGGCTGCTCTGATCCGCCGAATTGGGCTCCAAAATGAAATGATGCCACGCAGGTGGTGTGTTCCGCTGGAGTGATCATATATCTCATCTGAAAAAGCCACAGGAGGAGCTGGAAAATGTCACAGGGGAGAGGGAAGTCTGGGCTAACTTGCTCAACCTCCTGCTGCCACCATGACACGACCCCACCACAACAACAACACCACAAGAACAGTATGGACAGGTGGATGTTCCAATCCCTGCCAGTAACACAGCCATTGAAGAGGGGAGGACCAGCATCCAACAGGCCACAATATACAACCTGATCAAATCTATGGGAAGATGTGCTGCACCCCATGAGGTAAACAGTGGTAACACCAGATATTGACTATTTTTGTGCCCCCCCCCCCCCAAAAAAAAAAAAAAAACAAAAAAAAAACACTGCATATCTGCATTATCGTAATACTGTTAAAAATTAATTAATTAATTTAAAAAATTAAAAAAAAGGCTAACAAACCCTCCAGTGTCAATAGCTGCTTAGCTCCAATCCACCTGGATATGCAATCAATTTGCCTCCTTTTTAGTGACAAAATTCAGAAAATTAGACAAGCAGTAAGTGCCTCCACATCATCCACAGGATGTGTTGTCCCCATCTCTAAATAATATCCCTTCAAATATCATGACACAATTTCATTCAATCAACCACTGAAGTCTGGAAGACATTATACAACATCTGAAGTCCTCCTCCTGCAGCTTGGATATTATACCAACACACTTTTTAAAAAATATTTCAAACTGCATGATAAAACTGCACATTTGAGTGGCATTTTATTGTGACCAGTCCAAGGCACACCTGTTATATAATAATCATGCCGTTTAATCAGCATCTTTATGTGCTGCAACTTTCAGGTGGGTGGATTATTCTGGCAAAGGTAAAGTGTTGACTAACATGGATTTTAAAATATTTGTAAAGAAAATTTCAAAAGTCTTTTTTTGCTTCATGAAATATGGGGGTGAAGAGAAAAGTGCTGTGTTTTCATTTTTTTTTGAGTGTGTTAAGTTTGGAGTTGATTGTCATTTATTTTAATTTGAAATTAAAATCAAATGCATTGCTGTCTAGTTACAAAATAAATACATATACTGTCCATTCAAGGGCAGGTTATGTAACAGGTGTTTATCTGATTTTGGATCAGTGGAGCATATTTGAAGGGTTAACAATGTTCCCAGTTTGATTGCGCTCTCTACACTGTTGTACTAACAGATAAAGGCAGGGGTGCCATAACAAAAGATACTTTTAAAACCCAAAATACATTTTCAAAACTAAAAACCAAATGAAATGTGCAACAATATGACAGAAACACCGTGGCTGGCGGTACTCACATCCACTTTGAGTGAGGGGTCAGTGGGCATGGGCAGTGACACATGTCGCAAGATTACCTCGTTGTTCTCGTTGATGCGAGTTTTCCCATTGTTTCTGATGGGATGAAAAAAACAAATAAAAACTTAAAAAGGACAGAATTCATCTACAACCCCGTTTCTGAAAAAGTTGGGACGCTGGGTAAAATTTCAATAAAAACAAAATGTGATGCTTTGCAAATCTCATTAACCCATATTTAATTGCAAATAGACCAAAGATAACATATCAAGTATTGAAATAGAGACATTTTTGTGTTTTATGAAAAATACATACTCATTTTGAATTTGATGGGAGGAACCTAAACAACAAAAAAGTTGGAACAGGGTCAACACACACTGGAAAAGTTGTGTAAAGCTAAGTGAAGAAGGTGAGAGGTTCATCACTTTGTGAAAGACTGTGCGGGAAAATAGTGCAAAAATGGCTAACGAGGAGAGGGACCACCCAGCTTGTTATCAGCGCTCAGTTAAAAAGCAAGCATCTGTGATAGTATAGGGATGCATTAGTGCACATAGCATGGGTAGCTTGCACATCTGGAAATGAACTATGAATGCTGAACAATGTATTCAGGTTTTGGTGCAACATGTGCTGCCATCCAGATAACATCTCTTTGAGGGAAGGCCTCGTTTATTTCAGCAAAACAATGTCAAACCATATTCTGCAGGTATTACAACAGCATGGCTCTCTAGTAGAAGAGTCCGGGTGATAAACTGGCCTCCTGCAGTCCAGACCTATTTCCAATTTAGAAATATTTGGCACATTATTCAAATGAAACTGATGGAAAGAAAATATGATGAGTTTTATTTTCTTTGCCTGTGGCTTAAGAAGTTCCTAGTGTCTCATTTACAAGGTCTTTTACGACGTCTAATTTACGACGTCCAGATGTCCTTATCTTGTGACCTCCAACTGAACTCAGATGTAAAGGGAATGGGGGTGAATGTTAACTGCTTGTCACACTGTATAAAAGCTGCCCTACGGAGAAGAGACGTTGAGCAATGCTGGGCATCCTTCTTTGAGTGTACATGTATTTGCTCCTTCTTGCAATAAATGTTCGATATGTTTGATTTTGAATCCAGTCTCCGAGTAATTTTTCTAACATATTTGGTCCTTCGAGCCGGATCCCAACATCTTCTCCTCTCTCCGGACACAGTCTGGAACCGTGCACGGGGGAGTCTGGGACTCCTGAGGAAAGACCTCCGCCCTGTTTCTTTATCGAAACAGTTTGGACATTGGTGAGGCCAGGACTAACTGGAGAGAGGAAGGGTGATGGGATCCTAGAGAAAGGCTGATTCACCATCAAACGTCAGACACCCGGGTAAGACATTTTTTTTTCCCAAAAGAGTCAGGTCAGGGACCTGTAGTAAAGAGTCAGGTCAGGGACCTGTAGTAAAGAGTCAGTTCAGGGACCTGTACTAAAGAGTCAGGTCAGGGACCTGTAGTAAAGAGTCAGGTCAGGGACCTGTAGTAAAGAGTCAGGTCAGGGACCTGTAGTAAAGAGTAAGGTCAGGGACCTGTACTAAAGAGTCTGAGTAGACTATATAAACTAAAGAGTCTGAATAGACTAGGTAAACTAAAAGGCGCGCGCGCAAAAATAGGTCAGGGACCCACAGGTAACTAAGTCAGGGACTTAGGAGATAGGTCAGGGACCTACAGATAATTAAGTCAGGGACTTAAGAGATAGGTCAGGGACCTACAGATAACTACTTAAAAAAATAAAAAATAAAAAATAATTTTTTTTTAAAAACTTCCGGAAGATATAAAAATAAATACATAAATAACTAGATACTGTGAGCGTCCAGTTGCTCGGGTGAACTCCATACAAACTGGTTGGCTCATGGATAGAAATAAATAACAAATAAATGAATGAATAGATACTGTGAGTGTCCGACAGTGTAAAGGAGAGCCGAAACCTTGTGGTGTGAACCTAAACTCTCCTCTGCGGAAACCTAACGGTGCCAAAAGCAGATATCACTGTATAAAGACCAGTTGCTCGGGTGAACTCCATACTAACTGGTTGGCTCACAGATAGAAAAAATGGGATCATGCTGTAGTAAGATCGAAGAGATACCTCTGGAGGGAAACGTAAAACGCATGCACTCAAAAGGCGCAGATAACATAAAATATTTGAAAAGAGAAGAGGAAAGTTGAGACGAGAAAAAGTTAAAAGGGAGAAGAGGAAAAGTTAAAGAGAAAGAGAAGGAGATGGGAGAGATTAAAAACAAAAAGGCGGGGGAAGGGAGTATAGCTTTTAATGCACCAATACTATATCTAAGAATTGAAATACATTTCTCCCGGAAAAATGATGAGGATGATGATTATGTGGTACAAAAACGAACCAACATGGGACCGTGGCCCGATCCTCCTCCATACCCTAACATGGGAGACGTCCCGGTAACAGCTGATCCGCCCGTTCCGCCCGTTCCGCCTATTCCGCCTCCGGCTGCTCAGCCAGCTTCTGTCTCCAAACCCACGACACCGTCACCAAACTCCACCCCCTCTACTCCAACCCCAGATAGCAGCCAAGAATTTACAATGCACTTATTGTAAGTCGCTTTGGATAAAAGCGTCAGCTAAATGAAATGAAATGTAATGTAATGTAACTTTTACGAAGACAGAATATTCGGAAGTATATTATCGAGGGGATAATGATCAAGGAGATTTCAGAAGGAGGAAGCGAGGTGGATGGAGAGGGGCTGGCGGCCGTGGGGGAGGACCACGAGAGCCAGGTAATGACACCTGCTATAATTGCAGGAGGAATGGACACTGGGCAAGAGACTGCAGGCGGCGGAAAGACAGGAGGGGCGGAGGAAGAGGAGGAGGAGATGGTTGGCGGTCGCAGACGGGTTCAGCATGACTAACCACAACCACTCCAGGATCAGGTTATACAGAAACACACACACATTCACATGATTCACAGACACGGACACAGACCCAACTAGAAACAAAAGATGAGGATGTGTTAGAGATAAGTACAGTTGAAATACTCAAGATAAACCTTTTGTGACTCTACTGATAGAAGAGATTGAAGTAACTTTATTGTGTGATTCAGGAGCATATAGGTCACTTATTAGGAGTCTAGACAAAGGACGTAAGGAGGCCATTTTAAAGGCACCAAAAGACGAATGATGTCATTTTTAGGAATGACAAATTTCTGTTGAATTGGATTCCAGATTATGCAGAAACGACTTCCCCACTGTCTAAACTCATTTATGATGACCCTATGGCTGCCCATGATAAAATACAATGGACACCAGAAACAGAAAACGATTTTGAAAAATATGACAAAAAATTGTCTAATCAACAAAAGATTTTGTGGACCAGCTGTTGAAGACCTTGGCCCTAGACAATGAGATTAAAAAAAAAAAAAAAACAGCAGTGGAAGACAAATAAATCACAACAAAAAGATGATGATTTATGGAGATGACAGGAAGGCATGATACTCCAAAAAAGTTTATATGCATATGCAGCCTTTTGAGCCATGGGATAAACCATGTCTCAACAGGAGGAAATGGTATCTATAATAAACCAAGCATTTAAAACATATGGCTTTACAAACTACTCAAAAAAAATAAATAAATAAATAAATAAAATAAAATTTGTTTGGCATGTATTATATGTGCAAAACACAACCCCCAAGGAAACATGAGACCCACAAGAGGCCGGTTCCCTACACCAGAGTATCCATTCCAGCATCTCTGCATGGATTTTATTGAATTAACACCATGCGAAGAAAATAAATATTGCCTAGTTATCATTGACACCTTTTCAAAGTGAGTAGAAATATTCCCAACTAAAACAGCGGATGCATTGACCGTAGCAAAAGCGCTGACAAAGGACATTGCACCACGATTTGGAATACCAGAAAAGATATTTTGCGACAACGGGACACATTTCGTGAACAACATTATAAAACAGCTTTCGCGACACAGTTAAGACATTACTGCTCATACCATCCACAGTCAGCAGGCCTAGTGGAAAGAACTAATGAGACAATCAAATTAAAATTGAGAAAGATGATGGCAGAAACAGGGTGGAAGTGGATGAGATGCATTCCACTGGTAACATTAAATATGCATATTCTACCCAGTGTAAGAGGCATCTCACCGTTTGAAATGATACATGGACATCCCTATCACATGTCACAACTTGGACCTATTGTGGACAAGAAATAGCCCACTGACCAGACGACTGCAGACTACATGGCCAAAATGTTAAAAAGAAAAGATATGTCTTCTGTTGTCCCTCCTACGCAGGTGGTGGAAAACCAGTCGATAGACCTAAAACCAGGGGACTGGGTTTTTAGTAAGGTGATAAAAGAGAAATATTGGAGCTCTGCCAGAAGGGAAGGAGCCTTCAAGATACTCCTGGCTACCCCAACAGCAGTTTGGATTGCTGAACGGACCTCCTGGATACACCTCAGCCATTGCAAAAGGATGAGACCTTTGCCTGAACCACATAACACAGACATACCAGATTAAGCAAGCCGGCATTCCCCTGTGGTGAAGTCTGGCTACAAAGGGAGGCGATACCAATCGGGGTACTTGTCTCAAACCAGTGAAGAAACCAACAACACCCTGGCGAGTAGGCTCTGGTGAGCTTATTTTGGTATATCCGTGGACGGACAGTACAGCGAAAATGGCTCAAGGCAGCATCACATGGCATCCATTCAGGAGGATAGGACTCTGTGGCCTCAGTGGGACCCTTTGTTTTCTGATAGTCACAGCTCTGTTCATAGTACTCCCCATATTTTGGTACAAAGCCAATATAAGCCAATATAACATACCTGACAATCAGACATCAGACGACAAGACCACAATAGGACCTCAGGCTACTGACAAAGTTCACCGCACTAAAAGAGCATTTGTAAAGGCTGATGGACAATTTGCAAGGAAGAAAAAATCAGTACCGGGTACAGGGAGCATTAATTCTCACATTCACGGAAGGGCAACAGGCCAGTCTAACATTTGACACATGTGCGGTTCTTCCCTGCAAGGGGAAAGACCGCAGCTTAGTTTGGTCAGACAAATATCTGTGAATAGTAGCATCTGTAGACCTAAAACAATGACCGTCTCTGATTAAGGGATCTACCGCACCAGGTTGCCACATACGAAACTGCAACACCTTAATACTGACACTGAAGAATCCAAAACAATGCGACTCCAGACTGTTAGTACGAGGGGCAGATGTATCTGGGGCAGATCCAAAGGGCTTAATCTGGATAAATATAGTACAACCAAACACCACTGTACCCCAACAAAGGGTTACAAATACAAGCTCACACATAGATCCTGTAGTCTGACGATTGAAAATAACTCAATTTACAGATGTGGTGTCACTAGAGACGAGATATGGTGATACCAATATGTGGCTACAGTGGATGCAGTACTCAGCTCAGATGGTGGGCAAAGCCGACTGCATTGTATGCTCCGAGGCACGCCCACTTTTAGGTCCTATCCATGAGACGCTGTTAAGGGCCTCAGCGAACAGTTTGATGCAACTTGTCTTATGGCTTAGCAGAACTGCATAGCATTGAACATGCTGCTGGCTGACAAAGGGGGGTGTATACAAAATGTTTGGCTCTGTATGTTGTACGTTTATTCCTAACAATACAGCACCAGATGGATCTGTCACCAAGGCTCTACGGGGACTTACCACCCTAAGTGAGAAACTTGCTGAAAATGCTGGGATTGATGATCATTTTTTACATATTTACAAGGTCTTTTACGACGTCTAATTTACGACGTCCATATGTCCTTATCTTATGGCCTACAACTGAACTCAGATGTAAAGGGAATGGGGGTGAATGTCAACTGCTTGTCACACTGTATAAAAGCTGCCCTACGGAGGAGAGACGTTGAGCAATGCTGGGCATCCTTCTTTGAGTGTACATGTATTTACTCCTTCTTGCAAGAATAAATGTTCGATATGTTTGATTTTGAATCCAGCCTCTGAGTAATTTTTCTAACAGAAACATATGACAGAAGAGATCCCAGACAGTTGAGCAGCTAAAATTATATCTGGTCTCCTTAGTTCCCAAACATTAACAGTGTTGTAAAAAGAAGAAGTGATGCAAAACAGTGGTAAACATGACCCTGTCCCAACTTTTTTGAGACGTGTTACTGGCATCAAATTCAAAAGAAGAACATATTTTTCACAAAACAATAACATTTCTCAGTTTCAACATTTGATATGTTGTCTTTGGTCTATTTACAATTAAATATGGGTTTATTTCATTTTTATTTACATTTTACACAGTCCCAACCTCTTCACAATCGGGGTTGCACTTTAATTTTGGCAGATGATGACTTAGTTCAGAACTGATCAAAACTAAATCTGAGATTCATGTGTTTGTCTCCTTATAATCTTTCCATGAATTTATGTAACTTACTCCTTAAAGAAAGTCAGTATTTGATCCACAGTTGCATTAACCGGCTGCACATGGCTCCCACTGATACACACCGCACATCTAAGCTGGGAGACACACACACACACACACACACACACACACACACACACGTCCAAGAGGGAACAAAGAACATACAAAGACACAAAAATATAAAGTAGCAATGTGTCAAAGGTGTAGTAACCACTAAGATTTACCATTATTATTGCCATTATTTCTAAAGCTTTTATCACCTAAAAGCATCATGAGCAGTAATACTGAAAACATGCTGAAAAAGCCACTGTAACAGCCCATTATTGTGGGAAAGAGGGACAAAGGTGAGAAGGGAAAACATGAAAATATAACATGTGTAGTCCAATATATAACATAACACTTTCAGACTGAAACTGGATGGTAACAGCTATAGCTGCCATACCTTCATAACTTTGGAGTAAACAGCCATTTTGAGGGTGATAGTGGTGCCCAAGGAAAGGCCCAACATGGCGATCCTGCTGCCGAGGACCTGAGGATGCTGCTGCAGGACTCTATAGGCTGTCTGCAGTCAGAAAACAGAATGATACAACTCAAACACAGAGACCAGTGTGTTTATTATCATTTTACAGAATATGTTTCACAACTTCTGATGGTTGAACAAACTCCAATCTGAAACGTTTTTTACCAGCCATCCCATGTACGTTTTTTCTATTTACATTGTAGTGCTACCATTTAATCATAGACTGTATGTAAATATGGACGTAGCTTCTGAGTCTAAAAAAAATTAAGCCAATATGGAAGTGCCATAAACTGCAATACCACCGAGTGCCACTAGGGGTTGGCTCAAAAAGGCTCTGGCTACATAGACTCCAATTCAACTTCTCTCATGAAATACAAAGTCAATAAAATATTTTCCACGTTTGCTTGAACGACAGGCCTGTGGTTCAGTCAGGTTCCTACTATTAAAGGGCGGGGCTTAGTGTCCTCGGATTCCCAATCAGATAGAGTCAGATCCATCCCCCCCCTTCCCAACTTGTCCAAATACGGTCAGTTTTGGCTGCAAAACAGCAAGATGACGAATCCTAAGCCTAGCTTTAAACTTACGTTGTAGAAGATAGCAGTCTGCAGCCAACTCAACAATATTCCTAGCAGAGTGTCACTGTATCCTGGCAGGTTGGAGAAAGCTCTTCCAAACACTAACCATCTACAACCTTTGTGCGGTGAAACTGTGGACACGTTTTCTAACGAGTAAAAAAAACGATTAAAAAGTAGTGGAAAGAAAATGTACAGTAAATTCAAAAGTTGTTACAGACACAATCTCTATTTATAAAATCCTTTCCTCTGCCCTGTGGTTCAAGCTCAAATGAAAATCAAGATTTTTACCCAGGGACATACAAACTAGGGCCGGCCGCTCCTTATTGTCATCGAGTCAAGTTGTAAGTCGGAAGAATCCTGACTAGCTGCTGACCACACGGCACACGGTATCCAGGCTCTTTTCAAGAAATAATGACATTTTCTGTGAGATGAGGCCGGCATGACCACTACCTATATGTAGAAGTTACTTTTGAATTTAGGGGTATGAGAAAGAAAAAAATCAATACAGCATAGTATCACGATGTATTGATATTTTGTGCGGCAATACTGTGTTGACACATGGTGCTAAGTATCAATATTTTATTACATAAATGAATAAATAAATACATTTTTCAGGTGTGCACAATATTTCTGACAGGTTATAATGGGAATGTCAGTCAGCATGTGTGCTTGACAATCTCATTTTGCTAATTCAGGGTGCATCTACAAGCCTATATCTTTGTGGAGCGTTCAGAGCGTTTCAGTCTGTAAACTGTCACCCTGCCATTCTCAACTCATCTGGTCCCTCAACTGTTTCAGCTGCCAGCTGGTGTATGGATATCACAGATTGCTTTCAGCTTTCAAGGCAAGGCAAGTTTATTTGTATAGCACATTTCAACAACAAGGCAATTCAAAGTGCTTCATATAAAATCATTAAAAGCATCAAAACATAAGGCAAAAGAAAAGTAAATTTAAAAAACAATTAAGAACATTGATTGAAAGATTAAAAACAGTCATTAAAACATTAAACAAGCTAAAAAATAGAATAAAAGTTGCAGAGCCGTTTAAGAAATAAAATACAGTAGTAAAATGCAGAAATGCAGGAAATTGATCAACACCCTTGGATCTGGTTCAATTAAAGGCAGCAGCAAACAGAAAAGTCTTCAGCAGACCTGCAGGTTTCTGGGAGTTTGTTCCAGATATGTGGAGCAGAAAAATTGAGCGCTGCCTCTTCATGTTTAGTTCTGACTCTGGGAACAGAAAGAAGACCCGTCCCAGATGACCTGAGGGGTCTGGATGGTTCATAAGGTAGCAGGAGATCAGAAATGTATTTTGGCCGAAACTATTCAGTGCTTTATAGACCAACAGCTGGATTTCAAAGTCAGTTATTTGTTGGACAGGAAGCCAGTGTAAAGACCTCAGAACTGGAGTGATGTGATCCATTTTCTTGGTCTAGGTGAGGACTCGAGCAGCAGCGTTCTGAATCAGTTGCAGCTGTCTGACTGACTTTTTACAGAGACCTGTAAACACACCGTTACAATAGTCGAGTCTACTGAAGATAAATGCATGGACAAGTTTTTCCACATCCTGTTGAGATATAAATCCTCTAATCCTTGATATATTCTTCAGGTGATAGTAGGTTTATTTTGTAATTGTTTTGATATGGTTGTTCAGATTGAGGTCTGAATCCATAACTACACCTAGATTCCTGTCTCGGTTTGTGGTTTTTAACATCAGTGATTGAAGCTGAGCGCTGACTTTCAATCGTTCTTCCTTGGCCCCAAAAACAATTACTTCAGTTTTATCTTTGTTTAATTGAAGAAAATTCTGGCACATCCAGTTGTTGTATGGGATTATAGTCCCCTGGCGATATAGTTATGTATATTTGTGTGTCGTCTGCATAATTATGATAACACACTTTGTTTCTTTCCATAATCTGAGCTAGTGGAAGCATATAGATGATGAACAGAAGAGGCCCCAGAATTGAACCTTGGGGAACACCACATGTCAATTTAGCCACTCTGATGTGTAATTATCTGCAGACACAAAGTATTCTCAGTCCTTCAAGTAGGATTCAAACCAGTTTAGTGCTGTGCCAGAGAGTCCCACCCAGATTTTTAGTCTGTCCAGTAATATGCCGTGGTCGACCGTGTCGAATGCAGCACGAGATCCAGTAATACTAAGACTGAAATTCTGCCACTGTCTGTGTTTAAGTGGATGTCGTTGAAAACCTTAAGAGCAGTTTCAGTACTGTGGTGCTGTCGAAAGCCTGACTGGAAGACATCAAAACAGTTCATTACGGCCAACATGTTGTTCAGCTGTTGAAAAACCGCTTTTTCAATTATTTTACTTAAAAATGGGAGGTTTGATATTGGCCGATAATTTTTCATTGCTACAGAGTCTAAATTAGCCTTTTTTAGGAGTGGTTTAGTAACTGCAGTTTTTAGGGCCTGTGGGAAGACACCTGAGAGAAGGGATGTGTTTACAATTTGTAAAAGATCAGTGGTCATGGAGTTTGAAATATTTTGTGGATGGTGTGGAGGCACTTACTGCTTGTCTAATTTTCAGAATTTTGTCAGTAAAAAAGGAGGCAAATTGATTGCATGCCCAAGTGGATCGGAGCTTAGCAGCTATTGACACTGGAGGGTTTGTTAGCCTGTCGACGGTAGCAAATAAGGCCCTTGTATTGTTATTGTTTTTGGTTTATGATGTCAGAGAAGGATTGCCTTGCATTTCTCAGTTCCAAATTATAATTGCAAAGTCTTTCTTTATAGATGTCACAGTGAACCTGGAGATTTGTTTTTTGCCACCTGCGCTCAGCTTTTCGACACTCTCTTTTCTCTATTCTGACCAGCATGGCATTTCTCCAAGGAGATCTTTGCTTACCAGAGAAAACCTTCACTTTAGTGGGTGCAATGGCATCAATAACATTTTTAACTTTAGAATTGAAGCTATCTACAAGCTCATTGACTGAGATGCCAGAGAGGGCTGGTGTGGAGGAGAACTTCTGAGTAAATAGTTCACTGGTGTTTCCAGAGATGTAACGCTTCGTCACTACCTCTGTTTGGACATTTGTGTGCAAGGAGATTGAACTCTTAAAGAAAACACAGAAATGATCGGAGAGTGCGGGTGGAGGGGGGGAGGGCGCGTGAAGGCTGTCTGCCTGTAAGAGGGGTGGGGGGGGGGAGTGGTGTGTGCTGCCATGTTTGTTGCTCTGTCCTGTGTGTGCTGCGTTGGGGGACGGATCAAGCTGTTCTTTGGCCTTTCAAGAGAAACTCGGTGGTATCACAATACTTCTAGAAATAAAAAGTATGGAGAAACTTCCAGGCTGTAAAAGCTTCTTTCTCCGCTGCCTCCTGGAGACCAAAATATGAAGTTCATCAGATTTACCTCAAAGTACTGGTTGTCCACCATCTTTCCAGTTTCCAAAGTGATTTTCGGTGTCAGGTAGTCGAGGGCCAGAGAGGCGATGCCATGGGAGGCCAGCAGCGCTGCGCGGTACTCCACCAACTGCCCTCCACCCCCCCACAGGTCCAGGAGGCCGGGGAAAGGTCCGGGTCCTTCACACAAATCAAAACAAATCATGTCAACCCGTATTGAATTGCAAATAGACCAAAGACAACATATCAAATGTTGAAATGGAGAAATGTTATTGTTTTATGAAAAACATATACTTATTTTGAATATGATGCCAGCAACACATCTCGAAAAAGTTGCGACAGGGGCATGTTTACCACTGTGTTGCATCACCTCTTGAGAAACTGATAAAAACCAGCTGCTTGAGTTTAGTTCTTGCCTGATATAGGATTTCAGCTTCTCAACAGTTCAGGGTCATATTTATATTTCATTGTGCGCCTATTTTTTTATTATTATTTTTGTTTTTAAAAGGGCAACAGCTATGAACCGCAGGCAGGCCAGTCCATCACTCGGACTCTTATAATAAGGCCATGCTGTTGTAATACAGTACATGCAGAATGCAGTTTGACGTTGTTTTTCTGAAATGAACAAGGTCTTCCCTGAAAGAAACATTGGCAGCATATGTTGCTCCAAAACATGTATACATTGTTCAGCATTCATTGTTCCTTCCCAGATGTGCAAGCTACCCATGCCGTGTGCACTAATGCATCCCTGTACCATCACGGATTCTGGCTTTTGAATTGAGCGCTGATAACAAGCTGGATGGTCCCTCTCCTCTTTGACCTGGAGGATGTAGTGTCCATGATTTCCAAAAAGAATCAAAAATTTAGATTTGTCATGCCACAGGACAGTTTTCCACTTCGCCTCGGTTCATGTTAAATGAACTCGGGCCCAGAAAAAGCAGCGACGCTCCTGGATCAAGTTAATATATAGTTTCTTCTTTGCATAATAGTTTTAACCAGCATTTGTGGATGCAGTGATGAACTGTGTTCACAGACAATGGTTTTCAGAAGTGCTTCTTAGCCAAGACAATGATTTCCACAAGAGAATTCTGTACGTGTCTGTTTTTAATGCAGTGCTTCCTGATGACCCAAATATCACAACCATCCAACAATGGTTTTCAGCCTTGTCCACGCATACCGAGATTTCTCTGGATTCTCTGAATCTTTAATGATGACCACGTTCCGAATATGATGAAATCCCCAAATTCTGCTGAGATACGCTGCCTCTCTGGGATGCTCTTTTTATCCTCAATAATGTTACTGACCTGTTGCCAATTAACTAACGTAGTTGAATTTTTTTTTTTTTTTTAGCTTTACACAATTTTTCAGGTCTTTTGTTGCCCCTTTCAACTTTTTGGTAATTTTGTAATAACATTTCCGTTTAAACAACTGATATGTTGTCTTTGGTCTATGTGTAATTAAATATGGGTTTATGTGATTTGAAAATCATTGCATTTTGCTTTTATTTACATTTTACACAGCGTCCCAACATTTTTATACTTTGTGAGTGTGATGCTTCTGCAACACTATATTACTTTGAATGACAAGCTTTTTAATTGTTTTCTGCAGGTGTTTTTCTAAACAGAACCAGCCAACTGCAGCTTTTCCCCACATCTCCTCCTCTCCATTCATTAACACTGGCTCCCTGCTGCGGCTCACATCCAGGTCAAGACTCCAGTGCTGGTCAGAGCTACACCCACTGGACACCTCCTTCTAGACTTTCCTCTGGTCCTACCTGAGGGCAGGAAGAGGGTTGCAGTGAGATTCTCCTCTGTGATCGGGATCCTGCGGACACCGGGCGCCATGTACCAGCGCTCCACCACCACACCGGCCAGTGGAACCAGATCCACAAAGTTCTCTGCCTGGTGATCCTGGTACACTGAGATTGTGACCTCCATGGGAGTCTGGACATTCTTCTTCCTCATCCTGAGGGATGATGGGAGTGTCAGAACTGGTATTTATTATGAATCCTTTATTGATTGATATCATCTGCACCGTTAGCCTACCTGAGCCCAGGTTTGCTGCCAGGAACCGGTCTGAGGCTCCACAGTAGACCCATCGGTTCAACCCCAGAATATGTCCCACCCAGACTGCAATCCTTTGAAACTGTAAAGTAAAAGGAACAGACTTTTACAGTGCATCCGGAAAGTATTCACAGCGCTTCACTTTTTCCAGTTTGTTATGTTACAGCTTTATTCCAAAATAGATTAAGTTATTTTTTTTTCCTCAAAATTCTACACACAATACCCCATAATGACAGAGTGAAAAAAGTTTGTTTAAAATTTTTGTAAATCTATTAAAAATAAAGAATGAAAATATAACACTTCAATCGGGTTCAAGTCTGGGTTTGTCCTGGACCACTCAAAGACATTCACAGAGTTGTCCCAAAGCCACTCCTTTGTTATCTTGGCTGTGTGCTTCGGGTCGTTGTCCTGTTGGAAGATGAACCTTCGCCCCAGTCTGAGGTCCAGAGCGCTCTGGAGAAGGTTTTCATCAAGGATGTCTCTGTACATTACTGCATTCATCTTTCCCTCCATCCTGACTAGTCTCCCAGTTCCTGTCGCTGAAAAACATCCCCACAGCATGATGCTGCCACCACCATGCTTCACCGTAGGGATGGTATTGGCCAGGTGATGAGCGCTGCCTGGTTTCCTCCAAACATGACGCTTGGCATTCAGGCCAAAGAGTTCAATCTTTGTTTCATCAGACCAGAGAATTTTGTTTCTGCTGGTCTGAGAGTCCTTCAGGTGCCTTTTGGTAAACTCCAGGTGGGCTGTTATGAGCCTTTTACTGAGGAGTGGCTTCCATCTGGCCACTCTACCATACAGGCCTGCTTGGTGGAGTGCTGCAGAGATGGTTGTCCTTCTGGCAGGTTCTCCTCTCTTCACAGAGCAACGTTGGAGCTCTGTCAGAGTGACCATCGGGTTCTTGGTCACCTCCCTGACTAAGGCCCTTCTCCCCCGATCACTCAGTTTGGCCGGGCGGCCGACTCTAGGAAGAGTCCTGGTGGTTCCAAACTTCTTCCATTTATGGATGATGGAGGCCACTGTGCTCATTAGGACCTTCAATGCTGCAGAAATGTTTCTGTACCCTTCCCCAGATCTGTGCCTTCATACAATCCTGTCTCGGAGGTCTACAGACAATTCCTTGGACTTCATGGCTTGGTTTGTGCTCTGACATGCACTGTCAACTGTGGGACCTTATACAGACGGTGTGTGTCTTTCCAAATCATGTCCAATCAACTGAATTTACCACAGGTGGACTCCAATCAAGTTGTAGAAACATCTCAAGGATGATCAGTGGAAACAGGATGCACCTGAGCTCAATTTTGAGTGTCATGGCAAAGGCTGTGAATACTTATGTACATGTGATTTTTTTATTTTTTTTTTCATTTTTCATTTTGAATAGATTTGCAAAAATTTTTAAAAAAAACTTTTTTTTTCCCCGTTATCATTATGGGGTATCGTGTGTAGAATTTTGAGGAAAATTTTTTTTTTATCCATTTTGGTTTAAGGCTGTATAACATAACAAATTGTAGAAAAATTGAAGCGCTGTGAATACTTTCCAGATGCACTGTAAATACCTGCAAATATTTCTAAATCAAGTCCCCTGAATGTCCACGTCTAGGTACTGAATCACGTACCGTTCACAGTCCCGGTGGCATCGGCAGTGTAGTGAGCATACGCCTGCCAGCTGTGTCCGTCTTCACACTGGTGGAGAGCGTGGACAGTCAGCTGGGAACCAGGAAGGATGTTCTGGACCAGGACGACAAACTTCTCGTCCATGAGTCCTCTGGATGGCCGGATTGACAGCTTCACGCAACACTGATTCCTGTCCATCCTGAATTGAGCAGACAAACAAAAAAAATCAAATAAATACATCAAAATGTGGGCTACTATTATTTGAATAAAATTAGTTAGCTCACAACCCCGTTTCCAAAAAAGTTGGGACACCAAAAATGTGTAAAATGGAAATACAAACAGAATGCAATGATGTGCAAATCACATAAACCCATATTTAATTAAACATAGACCAAAGATAACATCAAATGTTGAAACGTAGAAATTGTATTGTTTTACATGCTAATTTTTAATTCAATGCCAGCAACATGTCCTCAAAAAGTTGGGACAGCAGCAACAAAAGACCTGAAAGGTTGTGTAAAGCTACAAAAAAAAAAACACCCGGTGGAACATCTCATAAGTAATTGGGTTAATTGGCAAAAGAAACATTGTCTGTGTCATCACTGCATCTGCAATACAGGTTAAAACTCTACCATGCAAAGAAGAAACCATGTATAAATATGATCCAGAAACACAGCTGCCTTCTGTGGGCCTGAGTTCATTTAAGATGGACTGAGGTGAAGTGGAAAACTGTTCTGTGGTTTGATGAATGAAAATTTGAGATTATTTTTGGAAGTTATGGATGTTGCATCCTGCAGGCTAAAGAGGAGAGGGACCACCTAGCTTGTTATCAGCACTCAGTTAAAAAGCCAGCATCCGTGATTGTATAGGGATGCATTATTGCACGTGGCATGGGTAGCTTGCACATCTGGGAAAGAATCATGAATGCTGAACAACATTTACAGGTTTTAGAGCTGCATGACATCCAGACAAAGTTTTTTGCAGTGAAGGCTTTTCTTATTTCAGTAAAATAATGCCAAACTGCATTCTGCACCCATCTAAACCGCATGGCTTTATGGCAGACGCGCCGGGGTCTGCTTGCAGTCCAGATCTGTCACTTATTTAAGACATTTGGCGCATTATAAAATGAAAAATACGACAAATGAGACCCCAAACTTTTGAGCAACTGAAATCTGGCAAGATTCAGGCAAGAATGGGACAACATTTCACTTTCTAAACTCCAGGAACCAGGTCCCAGACATTTACAGTGTTGTAAAAACAGGTGATCCAAAAAAGTGGTAAACATGCCCTGTCCCAACTTTTTTGAGAAGTGTTGCTGACATTACATTTAAAATAAGCACATATTTTTCAAAAAACAATATACATTTCTCCATTTCAACATTCTGTCCATTTTCAATTAAATCTGGGTTGACATGATTTGCAAATCATTGCATTCTGTTTTCATTCACATTTTACAACAGTGTCCCGACTTTTTTGGAAACAGGGTTGTGCAGTTTATTGGACTTTTGTTCCCTTTACATTCCACCACTGTTTTGTAAACTACATGCATGAAGATGCTTCATTCTTATCTTTGGCATCCATGTACACAGTTGAAGCCTACCAGTGTGTGTATAATGTTACTTATTCCGTGTGTGTGAAGGGACAGAGTTCAAGCTGATTGTACCTTGACATGACAAAACAGATAGTAATTCAAAGGAACATGTGTAATCCAAACCTGTGTTAACCTGTGATTGTAACCTGACAAAGGGTGCACATTACTCTTCAACTTTGCTTTCCTCAACTACTGCCAACTCAGACCTGTGTGCATTGTGCAAACTCAAGAAAAGATGTATCAATAAAAATGTAATAAAAATTGATCCTACCAAATTAATGGATCAAAACAATCTGACAATTAAAAGCGGACTATTAAATATCAGATCTCTCGTCTAAATCTCTGTTAGTAAATGACTTGATAACTGATCATCAGATTGATTTACTCTGTCTCACAGAGGCCTGGCTGCAACAGGAAGAATATGTTAGTATTAATGAAGCAACTCCTCCCAGTCATATTAATTATCATATTCCTAGAGATTCAGGCTGAGGAGGAGGAGGAGGAGGAGGAGTGGCAGCAATCTTCCACTCAAATTTATCAATTAATCCAAAGCTGAAACTTAAGTTATAATTCATTTGAGTCTGACTCTTTGTCTCTCGCACCCAAACTGGAAAGCACAGAAACTGATTCTATTTGTTGTTGTTTATCGCCCACCTGGTCCTTATTCAGAGTTTCTAACTGAATTCTCTGACTTTTCATCAGATTTAGTGCTGAGTTCAGATAAAGTGATGATAGTGGGAGACTTTAACATTCATGTTGACGTGGACAACGATAGCCTCAGTCCTACTTTTAGCTCATTATTAGATTCTACAGGCTTTTCTCAGAATGTAAATAAACGCCTTCACCGTGGTAACCACACCCTCCATCTGGTTCTGTCATATGGCATGGAAACTGAACATTTTATTGTATTTCCTCAAAACCCTGTTTTGTCGGACCACTTCTTATTAACATTTGAAGTTACATTAATGGACTACACAGCATGTGGGAATAAGTCCCACTACAGTAGATGTCTGTCAGATGATGCCGTGGCCAAGTTTAAGGAAGCAGTTACATGCTTATCCTCTTCGATGCCGTGTGTTAAAGCAGCGGAAGGCATCTACGTTGATCTTAGTCCCACACAAGTGGATCATCTGGTAGAAAACACTGCAGTATCTCTGCGCACAACTCCAGATAATGTTGCCCCACTGAAGAAGAGAGTAATGAACCAGAGGAAGTTGTCTCTGTGGTACAACTCAGAACTACACTCTGCTAGGCAGGCGACTAGAAAGCTGGAAAGGAAATGGCGTTCCACTAATTTAGGAGAATTTCACCTGCCTGGAAGGATAGTCTAATATTATATAAGAAAGCTCTTCGTAAGGCCAGGACTTTATATTATTCATCATTAATAGAGGACAACAAGAACAACCCCAGGTTTCTTTTCAGCACTGTAACCAGGCTGACAAAGAGTGACAGCTCTGTTGAGCCCTCTATTCCTTCAGCTCTCAGCAGTAATGACTTCATCAACTTCTTTACTAATAAAATTCTTACTATCAGGGAGAGAATCGGGCCGACCCTTCCTGACACCATCACTGATGTGATGTTAAGCACAGCAGCCCTGAAATCAACTGTAGGACCAGATGTATACTTGGAAAATGTCTCTCCTGTTGTGCTCTCTGAGTTAACTAGAATTATTTCTTCATCTGGATCCTCTAGCTGTCTGTTAGATCCCATCCCAACTAAACTTTTTAAGGAAGTCTTCCCTTTAATTAATACTTCCATATTAGATCAGATCAACCTATCTATTGTAACCGGCTATGTACCGCAGGCTTTTAAAGTGGCTGTAATTAAACCTTTATTTAAAAAGCCGACTCTTGATCCAGCTGTTTTAGACCAAAAACTTCCTGCTTCTAAATTCAGACAAAACTTGTACTTGGTCCTAAACACCTCAGAAACTCTTTCTGTAATCACTTAGTTACTCTAGATGATGTTGTCTTGGCCTCCAGCAAAACTGTGAGGAACCTTGGAGTCATCTTTGATGAGGATTTGTCCTTCAGACACCATATAAAGCAAATCTCCAGAACTGCCTTCTTTCATCGACGTAATATTAATAAAATCAGGAAAATCCTTCCTCAGCGCGACGCAGAAAAACTCATTCATGCATTTGTTACTTCTAGACTAGATTATTGTAATTCCTTGTTGTTAGGATGTCCAAATTACTCATTAGCTGATCCAAAATGCTGCAGCAAGAGTACTGACAGGATTTAGCAAGAGAGATCATATTTCTCCAGTTTTAGCTTCTCTTCACTGGCTTCCTGTGAAATCAAGAATAGAATTTAAAATTCTCTTGATGACATACAAAGCTCTACATGACCAGGCTCCATCATATCTCAGCGATCTTATAGAACCATATAATCCTAGCAGAGCACTTCGCTCTCAGTACGCTGGTCTACTTGTGGTTCCTAGAGTTTACAGAAGTAGAATGGGAGGCAGAGCTTCAGTTTTCAGGCTCCTCTCCTGTGGAACCAACCAGCTCCCAGTTGGTGTTGGAGGGGCAGAAACCCTCTCTAGCTTTAAGATTAGACTCAAAACGTTCCTTTTTGATAAAGCCTATAGTTAGGGCTGGCTCAGGTAGACCTGAACCAACCCTTAGTTATGCTGTTATAGGCCGAGGCTGCTGGGGGACCTCGTTACATGCTGAGCTTCTTTTCTTTCCTCCTACTCTTTAACTGACTCATACCTCACCATCTTTTTCTCTCCCATAGCTTTTTCTTGTGATCTGTTGTCTCCATTCAGTTCCTTCTTTCACGTAGTTTCTCTTCTTTCTTTTTCCAGATGTCCCACCATGGAGCTGCATGTCTCTGATCTGCGCTTGTCGTCTCCACCAACAGTTATTCTCTTCTATCTCTATGTTGTCCTTTTCTCTCTCTGCTCTCCTCTCACCCCAACCGGTCGAGGCAGATGGCCGCCCACCTCTGATCCTGGTTCTGTCGGAGGTTTCTTCCTGTTAAGAGGGAGTTTTCCTTCCCTCTGTTGGAAGTTTTTCTCCCTTAAAGAAGAGTTGTTTTTTTCCCTCCTAGCTTATGTGGGAATTGTTGAATTGTTGGGTTTCTCTGTATAATATTGTAAAGTCTTGCTGTAAGGACTTTAATGTGTTAAGTGCCATGAAATAACCTATGTTGTGATTTGGCGCTATATAAATAAAGTTGAATTGAATTGAAATTGTCCCGACAGAGTTCTCATTCATGTTTTCATCTCAACCTCAGTAGAATTGGTCATTTACAGAGCAGCAGAAATGCTTCCTACACACAGCCTAAAATCAGATCAACATCTGTATATCTAGACGCACGTGTGAATACAAGCACAAATTCCATAATACCCTACACCTTACCTACCTCTTAAATAACGTGCATGAACCGCTTCCTGTGCGGTCAGAGTAGAGCTGGTGTCTCCTGGTTTACTGCGTCGAGGTCGATTTTTCGGTCTGTGAATCGTCTCCTGTCGCCACTGAAATCTGGTAAACAAACTTTTCGACAGTCCGGACTTTTAAATGCGCGAGAAATGTGGCGCCTCGCCGGGCGGAGCTTCACGTGGTCCCCTCCCACAGGCGACGTCGCTCTGTACGGACACAAGATGGCGCCATCGAGCAACAGAAAACGCTGCAGTCAGTCTTTCCATGATGAAGCTGGTCCACAATGGGTTTTCGGTCAGGAGCCCGCACTTGGGTAGTACCCTCAATGGCAGCCCACATGGCCCCTTTGCAATGTAGCCCTTAGAGGGCCCACTGCTGGTGTGTCCATACTGGGCCGGTACTGTTTTTCCATCTATGGGACCAAACATAGGTTTGCACTGTTAAATCTCCACTTGTAGAGTACGCGTGAGTGTGTGCTTTGGGTCTGGTATTTGGTTAAAATACAGCATTTTAAAATGCGAAATATTTGAATTTTTTTTTTTTTTTTAAATAAAAATAACAATAAAAACGAGTGAGTTAGACCATATATTTGAATAGACAACATAGTGTTGGAATTTAAATTGAATGACCAGGACATTAATATAAATTGTAATAAATACAGCCTACAGATTAACTGAGTCAATACTTTCTGAAGATATTGCATTGTTTAAAAAAAAAAAAAAAAAAAAAAAAAAAAAAAAAAATTATATATATATGTATATATATATATGATTTCATCAACCTTCACAACTCATGATTGTTTTGGTGTATAATTATATTTATATAAATACAAATTATAATTATGTTTAGCATATACAAATATACATATACAGCGTATACATAAGCTGCGTTTGTGTTGAAGAGCATGGACTTTGCTATTTGAGCGATTATGAGAGGTTGAGTGTTTTAGGTGCAGCTAACTGGTTAATAGTAAACTAGTGACTCCACACAGTGAGTGGAGTGGGAGGAGAGTGGGAGGAGAGTGTGGGAGCTGCACTGTGACTCACTCAGTAGCTGGTCTCCTCATGCCATTTATTCATAAATATTAGTTTACCCACAAAAAAGAATACAAAGAGGCTAAAAAAAAAAGTGGATGTGACATCCACCCAGACATAGCACAAGTCTGTTGCTAATCTGTTGGCTACAGTTTTGTATGAACATAATCTGAAAACATAACAGCTCAACAATTGATGGTACCGGCATAGAAACAATAATAATAGTACTTGATGTATTATCATTATTTTATTATATATATATTGCATAACCCCGTTTTCAAAAAAGTTGGGATGCTGTGTAAAATGTAAATAAAAACAGAATGCAATGATTTGCAAATCATGTAAACCCAGATTTTATTGCAAATAGACCAGAGACAACATATCAAATGTTCAAATGGAGAAATGTTATTGTTTTATGGAAAAATATATGCTTATTTTGAATTTAATGCCAGCAACATGTCTCGAAAGAGTTGGGACATAGGCATGTTTACTACTGTGTTGCATCACTTCTTTTTACAACACTGTAAATGTCTGGGAACTGAGGAGAACAGTTGTTGGGAGTTTTCCAAGTGAAATGTTTTCCTATTCTTGCCTGTTATAAGATTTAATTTTCAGCAAAACAATGTCAAACCTTATTCTGCAGGTATTACAACTGCATGGCTCTCTAGAAGAGTCCAGGTGATAAACTGACCAGCCTGCAGTCTAGACCTGTCGTCCATTTAAAAAATTTGGCACATCATGAAATGATAAATACGACAAAGGAGACCCAGAACTTTTCAGCAGCTGAAGCAAGGCCTTCCCTGAAAGAGAAGTTGTCTGGATGTTAGCATATGTTGCTCCAAAACAGCATTAATGGTTCCTTCCCAGATGTGTGAGCTACCCATGCCGTGTGCACTAATGCATTCCTATACTGTCACAGATGGTGGCTTTTCAACAGAGCGCTGATAACCAGCTGGATGGTCCCTCTCCGCCTCAGCCTGAATGCAGTGTCCATGATTTCCAAAAAGGATCTCAAATTCCTTTTCATCAGACCACAGGACAGTTTCCTACTTTGCCTCAGTCTAGCATAAATCACCTCGGGCCCATAGAAGGCGTTTGTGTCTCAGGATCATGTTTATATATGATTTCTTCTGGTCTTCGGGCAAACATTTTGAATTTTGACTTCAGTTTGCGACTCTACTTGTATTGGTTGTCAGCTTGGTTACAGGTGGGAAAATGAGGTTGCATAATGGTTTGAGCCGCCGTACAGATTTTCCCTTAGAAAGACCAGCATCTTCCTCCAGGCGTCCTCCTGAGCACGAGAATGTGCCACCATGTGTCCCCCCCACAGAGCCATGACTGCAAACACAAGAAAAGAAAAAAAACAGCGGTCAAAACTCGAGTTGCCTGGTTCTGGCACAGTAAAGAGAAACTTTGCCAATTTTAATGAGGGTGCGTAATCAGTGTTGATGGTTTTAATTGAAGCAATGCATTTCTCAATAAATCCCTTGTTCTTTGGGAAGCAGCTGCAAAATCTGTTGTTCTTCCGGCACCAGCGATATCATTTGATGTGTACTGTCACGTAGTTGGTGGCTGGAAGAACTACAGGCTAAAAGAACTTTCTAATTCACCAGATGGTGTGCTCTGGAGGTCCCTCAAAAACAGAAACAAAAACAACAACAAAATCCCTGTTCTTGTGTTTTGGCTGACTTGGACATTCAGCCAAAGAGATGCAGCAAAGAGAGGCAGAGGCTGTGGCTGTGGCTGCATTATAGCTGCAAGAGGATATGGCCAGCGGGGACCATCTAGAAACTGAGCTGCTAAGAGCAGACAGCGACTGGTGGTGTCTTTGCTCTGCTTGTTTTTGTTGGACGCTGTTACCAAAACCGACTTATGTTTGAAAGTTTTTCCCCTCGCTGGGATAGCGGTGAGCTGGTCAACCTCTTGAGAATACTAAAAATAAACTTAAATCGACAACTTAAACCAGCAGGGCTTCAACTGACTACATTTACCGTCAACACTGGACATTCAAATTAGAAGAATCAAAAGTTACCTTTAAACTTAAATCATCCAGAGAGTTTCTAAGAGTGTCTACAAGTTTCCCAGTGTGAAAGTGAACTTACTCTTCTGACGTGTGTCGAGAGTTTTGAAGGTGCTGGCTCGGACGTGCGGCGTGTACGGTGGTTCGATCAGGTGACCTGCGTCTGGGTACGACAGGACAGTTAGCAGGTGGTTGTTCCCTGCCCGCTCCATCATCTCCTTTATCTGGAAAACAGGAAGTTCCAAACCTGATCTCACATTTTGTCCAAATGTTTATTTGCACAGTGCTTCACAAACAAGGTCAATAAAAGAAAACTGGAAAACAATCGAGTACTATCGACAGAGTTCACAGTAAATTACAAATATGACGCTCAAAGGTATGGCTGAATAATGGATAAATGTGAACACATAAATGTACACATAGTTTTTTCATATACTAAAATGAAGCAGTTATTACAAAAATTAAAATATTGAATTGTTACTTTAAAACCTAAGTCATTATTTCATGAAGAGTCGGTTCATCATTTTGAATGACTTTATTGTTTAGTTTTGGCCCTCTAGGACTTCCATATTTCACTGCCCTAATTCAGTTTCCTTTGGTCATCCAGCTTTCTAACCTGACTTCAAATCTCTTGTAATAAATACAGGAAGCTGTCGTGTCAATGAACTCACGTCCGTTGCAGACTCGGGGGCGGGCCAGTTCTGATCGTCCTCACCTACAACCAGCAACAGAGGACACTGAAGTTGTCCAACCTGATCAGAGACAAACAGCAGCAGCTTGTGACACTTCTACACCCGTTACAGCATTTAATATTTAAGCTTCACCTCCCATCACCTCGGGAATCATTTATCTGTGGGTGTAATTTCCTCCACATCTATGCTTAGTCTCTAAAGAAATGTACAACTCTGTCTTCCCAAAAAGTCAGGACGCTGTGTAAAATGTAAATAAAAACAGAATGCAATGATTTGAAAATCACATACATCCATATTTAATACCAAATAGACCAAAGACAACATAGCAAGGGTTGAAACAGAAGTTGTATTGTTTTATGAAAAAAATTTGCTCATTTGAATTTTGACGCCAGCAACACGTCTCAAAAAAGTGGCATGTTTGACACTTTTACATTAAGTCTTCTTTTAAAAACACTCGTAACCGAGAATACTAGTTTCTGGAGTTTTGGAAGTGAAATGTTGTCCCATTCTGGCCTGATATAGGATTTCATCTGCTCAACAGTTTAGGGTCTCCTTCATCGTATTTTTCATTTCAGGATATGCTAAATATTTGAAATTGGTGACAGGTCTGGATTGCAAGCAGATTGACTTGGGCTCTGTCCAATCACAAACAACATGTGTTGTCCTACCCTTCCCAGTTGGTGAAATGTTTTTGTGTTTAGTGAAATGTTTTTGTATATTGTGACATGCCATTGCGTTTTGTAAAATGTTTTTGTGTTTTTTCTGAAATGTTTTGTGTTCTGTGAAATGTTTTTGTGTTTTCTGAAATGTTTTTGCGTTCTTGTTAAATGTTTTTGTATTCTGTAACATTTCTGGAGCATATTTGAACTACGTTCTCAGATTGATTCTGCTCTCTACACTGTTGTACTAATTAAATAAAGCCATTAGATGCCATTAAAAAGACACTTTTAAAACCCAAAATACATTTACAAAACTGAAAACTGAATGAAATGCAACAAAAAGACCGAGACACTGTGGCTGGTGGTACTCACATCCACTTTGAGTGAGGGGTCAGTGGGGATGGGCAGCAGCAGTTCTCGCCAGATGACCTCGTTCTTCTCGTTGATGCGAGTTTTCGCACCGTTACTGATGGGACGAAAAAACAAAATGAAAAAAAGAACAGAATTAATCTACTTTCATTTGGCAGATGATGACTTAGTTCAGAACTGATCAAAACTAAGTCTGAGATTCATGTCTGTTTGTCTCCTTAAAGTATTGCCATTAATTTGAGTAACTTACTCCTTAAAGAAAGTCAGTATTTGCTCCAGAGTTCCGTCAACCGGCTGCACATGGCTCCCACTGATACACACCGTACATCTAAGCTGGGACACACACACACACACACACACACACACACACACACACACACACACACACACACACACACACACACACACACACAAAATGTCCAAGAAGGAACAAAGAACATACAAAGACACAAAATTATAAAGTAGCAAAGTGTCAAAAACTTAAAACGGTAACCACCAAGATTTACCATTATTATTATTATTGCGAGTATTTCTAAAGCTTTTATCACCTTAAAGCATCATAAGCAGGAATAATGAAAACATGCTGAAAAAGCCACTGTAACAGCCCATTATTGTGGGAAAGAGGGACAAAGGTGACAAGGGAAACATGAAAATATAACATGTGTAGTCCAATATATAACAGAACACTTTCAGACTGAAACTGGAGTCCCCAAAGTCATCTATTGAACAGGCAAAGTAAACTGGCAATTAGCTTTTGGATGATGTTCAACTGTGTGCAAGTTTAAGATACTGACCAGCCCAAAAAATACTTTGACATGGCTGAGCTACAGCCGAATACAAGCAGAAGTTCTAGGTTCTGTTGCAGTATAATAAAAGTTAAGATGAGCCCATGAAGGCAAAATCAGTTGTTCATATTTTGAAGCAACGATATCTCTGGCTTTCCCACTGTTTCCAGTCTCTTGGATAATGTGTGCTAACTGGACCTTCATACTTCCTGTACAGGAAAATAGGCATGAGAGTGGAATCAATGGCGTCATCAATTCTCAGCATGAAACAAAAATACACATATTTCCCATTATGTTTACCTTTTACAGATGTTGAGACTATGAAAACAGGTTTCAGCTACAATTGCCATACCTTCATAACTTTGGAGTAAACAGCCATTTTGAGGGTGACACAGGTGCCGAAGGAAAGGCCCAACATGGCGATCCTGCTGCCGAGGACCTGAGGATGCTGCTGCAGGACTCTATAGGCTGTCTGCAGTCAGAAAACAGAATGATACAACTCAAACACAGAGACCAGTGTGTTTGTTATCATTTTACAGAATATGTTAGATGTTCCGTAACTTCTGATGGTCGAACAAACTCCAATCTGAAACCTTTTTACACATTTTCATGAACCAGATTTCATCCCTTCTTGACAGCTGGACCATCAACGTGAAGCAGGTGGCTATAATCTACTATATCTATAGAATATGTCTATTTATTTATACATTTTAGTTGGTTTTACCAGTTGGCATAATCTTATACTATATTTTAGAAATGTAAGTAACTTAAAGTCCCACCTCTGGTGTTTACTGGGTAGTGGTTGGTTGAAGGGAGGGGGGAGGTATTATTTTTACTTTTCTTATTTTAAACCACTGTTACGTAGCATTTGTGTGAAAAGTGCAATACAAATCAAGTTTGACTGATTGATTAGGTTATCTTTGTCTTTTTCAAATCTTGAAAAATACACACCTCTGTCCTCTGTCCCGGCTTCTGTATCTTGACAAGCCTCTGTTCCCACATACTTTTTTTCTATTTACGTTGTTGTGCTACGATTCAATCATAGACTCTATATAAATATGGACGTAGTTCAGGGTCTAAAAACAATTAGGCCTAAGCTGCAATACCACCGAGGGCCACAAGGAGGATGCTTCATAAAGGCTATGGCTCCATAGACTCCCATTCAACTTCTCTCATGAAATACAAATTCAATTTGTTTTTTTACACGAGTAATTATGGTGTCATTCACTACAGTCACTCCTTCTTATTAGTGTTCTGGCGGTCCATCTGAAATTAATCCCGTCATTAATTAGATATTAGGCCTCAAAAAGCTGTGTTTTAGGGGGTGTTTGCTTGATTGACAGGCCTCATGGTGCAATCAGGTTTTCTGTTATCTCTTATTAGTGTCCTTGAATTCCTCATCCCAATTTTTATAAATAAAATATGTAATTTTTTTCAAAACAGAAACGTATTAATGACAAGAGAAGAGGAAACGTAAACTGACCTGCATGATGCACTTCTTCTAGTAATTTGTCATTTCAACACTTGGTCTCACTGGTCTGAGTGAATAAGTGTTCCTGTCAGCCTGCATAAACCTCTATCCCAGTTTTTTATGGGTTTATTTTCACATAAACACACACTGATAACACACACTGATATCAGACACACCCCTTTTTGTAGTGTCTGCAGCTAACTCAACAATTTTCCGAGCAGAGTGTCACTCTCTCCTTCTAGATTGGAGGAAACTCTTCCCAACACTGACCATCTACAACCTTTGTGCGGTGACACTGGACACGTTTGCTACTGAGTAAAAATAAACATTAAAAAACAGCTGAAAGAACATGAACAGTAAATTCAAAACTTGTCAGTAACAGAATCTGGGTATTTATATAATCCTGTCTGAATAAACATCACAATTTTTGTCCCGATGATACATTATTTCTAACACGCTCATGGGCAGGCGGTAATTACAAATGAACCCGGGAACATAAAACCTCGGGCTGGCCGCTCCAACGTAACATTTTCAGTTTATTTCAACAGCTAAGAGGCGTTTAAAGGTAAACCTCTTCACCAGCCACCTATTAGCATATAATCAACATCAGATCACTTTTATCGGACTATATTTCAATACTGACTTAATGATATAATTCAGGGTGCATTTTAAAGCCTGTATCTTTGTGGAGAGCATTTACAGTGCATCCGGAAAGTATACACAGCGCTTCACTTTTTCCACATTTTATTATGTTACAGCCTTATTCCAAAATGGATTAAATTCATTTTCCCCCCCCTCAAAATTCTACACACAATACCCCATAATGATAATGTGAAAAAAGTTTTTTAGAAATTTTTGCAAATCTATTAAAAATTTTAAATTAAGAAATCACATGTACAGTGGGTATGGAAAGTATTCAGACCCCTTTAAATTTTTCACTCTTTGCTTCATTGCAGCCATTTGCTAAAATCAAAAAAGTTCATTTTATTTCTCATTAATGTACACTCAGCACCCCATCTTGACAGAAAAAAGCAGAAATGTAAAAATTTGTGCAAATTTATTAAAAAAGAAAAACTGAAATATCACATGGTCATAAGTATTCAGACCCTTTGCTCAGTATTGAGTAGAAGCACCCTTTTGAGCTAGTACAGCCATGAGTCTTCTTGGGAATGATGCAACAAGCTTTTCACACCTGGATTTGGGGATTCTCTGCCATTCTTCCTTGCAGATCTTCTCCAGTTCCGTCAGGTTGGATGGTGAACGTTGGTGGACAGCCATTTTCAGGTCTCTCCAGAGATGCTCAATTGGGTTTAGGTCAGGGCTCTGGCTGGGCCAGTCAAGAATGGTCACAGAGTTGTTCCGAAGCCACTCCTTTGTTATTTTAGCTGTGTGCTTAGGGTCATTGTCTTGTTGGAAGGTGAACCTTCGGCCCAGTCTGAGGTCCAGAGCACTCTGGAAGAGGTTTTCTTCCAGGATATCTCTGTACTTGGCCGCATTCATCTTTCCTTCAATTGCAACCAGTCGTCCTGTCCCTGCAGCTGAAAAACACCCCCATAGTATGATGCTGCCACCACCATGTTTCACTGTTGGGATTGTATTGGGCAGGTGATGAGCAGTGCCTGGTTTTCTCCACACATACCGCTTAGAATTAACGCCAAAAAGTTCAATCTTGGTCTCATCAGACCAGAGAATCTTATTTCTCATAGTCTGGGAGTCCTTCATGTGTTTTTTGGCAAACTCTATGCGGGCTTTCATATGTCTTGCACTGAGGAGAGGCTTCCATCGGGCCACTCGGCCATAAAGCCCCGACTGGTGGAGGGCTGCAGTGATAGTTGACTTTGTGGAACTTTCTCCCATCTCCCTACTGCATCTCTGGAGCTCAGCCACAGTGATCTTTGGGTTCTTCTTTACCTCTCTCACCAAGGCTCTTCTCCCACAATTGCTCAGTTTGGCTGGACGGCCAGGTCTAGGAAGAGTTCTGGTCGTCCCAAACTTCTTCCATTTAAGGATTATGGAGGCCACTGTGCTCTTAGGAACCTTGAGTGCTGCAGAAATGATTTTGTAACCTTGGCCAGATCTGTGCCTTGCCACAATTCTGTCTCTGAGCTCCTTGGACAGTTCCTTCGACCTCATGATTCTCATTTGCTCTGACATGCACTGTGAGCTGTAAGGTCTTATATAGACAGGTGTGTGCCTTTCCTAATCAAGTCCAATCAGTTTAATTAAACACAGCTGGACTCCAATGAAGGAGTAGAACCATCTCAAGGAGGATCAGAAGAAATGGACAGCATGTGAGTTAAATATGAGTGTCACAGCAAAGGGTCTAAATACTTATGACCATGTGATATTTCAGTTTTTCTTTTTTAATAAATTTGCACAAATTTCTACATTTCTGTTTTTTTCTGTCAAGATGGGGTGCTGAGTGTACATTAATGAGAAATAAAATGAACTTTTTTGATTTTAGCAAATGGCTGCAATGAAACAAAGAGTGAAAAATTTAAAGGGGTCTGAATACTTTCCGTACCCACTGTATATAAGTATTCACAGCCTTTGCCATGACACTCAAAATTGAGCTCAGGTGCATCCTGTTTCCACTGATCATCCTTGAGATGTTTCTACAACTTGATTGGAGTCCACCTGTGGTAAATTCAGTTGATTGGACATGATTTGGAAAGACACACACCGTCTGTATAAGGTCCCACAGTTGACAGTGCATGTCAGAGCACAAACCAAGCCATGAAGTCAAAGGAATTGTCTGTAGACCTCCGAGACAGGATTGTATCGAGGCACAGATCTGGGGAAGGATACAGAAAAATCCCTGCAATATTGAAGGTCCCAATGAGCACAGTGGCCCCCATCATCCGTAAATGGAAGAAGTTTGGAACCACCAGGACTCTTCCTAGAGTTGGCCACCCGGCCAAACTGAGCGATCGGGGGAGAAGGGCCTTAGTCAGGGAGGTGACCAAGAACCCGATGGTCACTCTGACAGAGCTCCAACGTTACTCTGTGAAGAGAGGAGAACCTGCCAGAAGGACAACCATCTCTGCAGCACTCCACCAAGCAGGCCTGTGTGGTAGAGTGGCCAGACGGAAGACACTCCTCAGTTAAAGGCTCATGACAGCCCACCTGGAGTTTACCAAAAGGCACCTGAAGGACTCTCAGACCATGAGAAACTAAATTCTCTGGTCTGATGAAACAAAGATTGAACTCCTTGGCCTGAATGCCAAGCGTCATGTCTGGAGGAAACCAGGCACCGCTCATCACCTGGCCAATACCATCCCTACAGCAAAGCATGGTGGTGGCAGCATCATGCTGTGGGGATGTTTTTCAGTGACAGGAATTGGGAGACTAGTCAGGATGGAGGGAAAGATGAATGCAGCAATGTACAGAGACATCCTTGATGAAAACCTTCTCCAGAGCGCTCTGGACCTCAGACTGGGGCGAAGGTTCATCTTCCAACAGGACAACGACCCGAAGCACACAGCCAAGATAACAAAGGAATGGCTTCGGGACAACTCTGTGAATGTCCTTCAGTGGCCCAGCCAGAGACCAGACTTGAACCCGATTGAACATCTCTGGAGAGATCTGAAAATGGCTGTGCACTGACGCTCCCCATCCAACCTGATGGAGCTTGAGAGGTCCTGCAAAGAAGAATGGGAGAAACTGCCCAAGAATAGGTGCTAAGCTTGTAGCATCATACTCAAAAAGACTTGAGGCTGTAATTGCCACCAAAGGTGCTTCAACAAAGTATTGAGCAAAGGCTGTGAAAACTTATGTAAGTGTTATATTTTCATTCTTTATTTTTAATAGATTTGCAAAAATGTTAAACAAACGTTTTTTACTTTATCATTATGGGATGTTGTGTGTCGAATTTTGAGGAAAAAAATTAATTTAATCCATTTTGGAATGAGGCTTTAACATAACAAAATGTGGGAAAAGTGAAGCGCTGCGAATACTTTCCAGATGCACTGTAAGTCTGTAAATTGTCACCCTGCCATTCTCAGCACATCTGGTCCCTCAACTGTTTCAGCTGCCAGCGGGTGTACGGATCTCATCGTTTGCTTTCAGCAAGAGACAACAATAGCAAAATTACTTTGAAGGACAACTCTGTGGTTTTCAGGACATTTTATATTTTACATCTCAATTTTCAAGGTGTAAAATATACTATGTTTTCAAGAAAGCTTGGAAACCCTGTAAAGCCTGGAGAAAACATAATTTATGTTCACTAGTCGGCTGGACAAATTGACAAAGGGCAGTAGCTCTGATACTGCCTGGCTCTACAGCAGTAGGCCAACTTTTAAAAATTACAGCTAGCTCGGTGCACCTGTCATATTCTGTGGAGGAGGAGGACTCAAGTCATAACATACATGAAAGAACATCAGTAAAGATCCACAATACTTCTAGAAATAAAAAGTATGGAGAAACTTCCAGGCTGTAAAAGCTTCTTTCTCCGCTGCCTCCCGGAGACCAAAATATGAAGTTCATCAGATTTACCTCAAAGTACTGGTTGTCCACCATCTTTCCAGTTTCCAAAGTGATTTTCGGTGTCAGGTAGTCGAGGGCCAGAGAGGCGATGCCATGGGAGGCCAGCAGCGCTGCGCGGTACTCCACCAACTGCCCTCCACCCCCCCACAGGTCCAGGAGGCCGGGGAAAGGTCCGGGTCCTTCACACAAATCAAAACGTGAAAAACATTTACAACCGCGATTCCAAAAAAGTTAGGACGCCTTGTAAAATGTAAAGAAAAACAAAATGCAATGATATGCGAATTACATAAACCCATATTAAATTGAAAATAGACCAAACACAACATATCAAATGTCGAAACTGCAAAATTGCATTGTTTTATGAAAAATATGTGCTTATTTTGAATTTGATTGACAGCAACACGTATCAAAAAAGTTGACTGTAAAAAACACCTGGTCCAACAGCGCTCAGTTCAAAAGCCAGCATTCCTGACAGTACAGGGGTGCATTGGTGCACATGGCATGGGTTGCTTTCGCATCTGGAAAGGAACCATAAATGTTCATGGATCCATGCATCCATGTTTTGGAGCAACGTATCCAGACAACGTCTCTTTCAGGCAAGACCTTGCTTTATTCCAGCAAAACAATGCCAAACCGTATTTGTCACGTATTACAACAGCATGGCTCTGTAGTAGAAGAGTCTGGACCTGTTAACCCGTTTAAAAGCTGAAAAGGCAAGGATGTGACAATATATCACACAAAACTGGTCTCTCCAGTTCCCAGACATTTACAGGGTGTTGTAAAAAGAAGAGGTGATGCAACACAGTGGTAAATATGCCAATGCCCCACCATAGATAGATAGATAGATAGATACTTTATTCATTTTAATTTTAAGATGTATTGTTGGCATGGTGTTGCAACACTGCATTTCTTTGAATGAAAAGCTTTAAGTGTTTCCTGCAGGTGTTTTTCTAAACAGAACCAGCCGGCTGCAGCTTTTCCCCACATCTCCTCCTCTCCATTCACTAACACCGGCTCCCTGCAGTGGCTCACATCCAGGTCATCTGGTCCTACCTGAGGGCAGGAAGAGGGTCGCAGTGAGATTCTCCTCTGTGATCGGGATCCTGCGGACACCGGGCGCCATGTACCAGCGCTCCACCACCACACCGGCCAGCGGAACCAGATCCACAAAGTTCTCTGCCTGGTGATCCTGGTACACTGAGATTGTGACCTCCATGGGAGTCTGGACATTCTTCTTCCTCATCCTGAGGGATGATGGGAGTGTCAGAACTGGTATTTATTGTGAATCCTTTATTGATTGATATCATCTGCACCGTTAGCCTACCTGAGCCCAGGTTTGCTGCCAGGAACCGGTCTGAGGCTCCACAGTAGACCCATCGGTTCAACCCCAGAATATGTCCCACCCAGACTGCAATCCTTTGAAACTGTTAAGTAAAAGGAACAGACTTTTAAATACCTGCAAAACATCTCCAAATCAAGCCCCCTGAATTTCCACGTCTAGGTACTGAATCACGTACCGTTCACAGTCCCGGTGGCATCGGCAGTGTAGTGAGCGTACGCCTGCCAGCTGTGTCCGTCTTCACACTGGTGGAGAGCGTGGACAGTCAGCTGGGAACCAGGAAGAATGTTCTGGACCAGGACGACAAACTTCTCGTCCATGAGTCCTCTGGACGGCCGGATCGACAGCTTCACGCAACACTGATTCCTGTCCATCCTGAACTGAGCAATATGAAAAAATTTACAAATACGTATACATAAAATAAGATGGATACATTTTTTTAAATTATTTTAGAAACAAATATGAGCCATGAATAAATACACACACGCAGACTATTTACACAAAAACAAAAAAAATAAATAAATACAGCTTGGGATGAATGGAAAGTGTCAGGTGCTATGAAATGATATACAGTGCAATGTTATTTTAGGGTGGTGTTGAACAGTCTGACAGCCGTTGGAACAAACGACCTGCGGTAGCGCTCCTTCCTGCTCTGAGGGTGCAGCAGTCTGAACTGAAGGAGCTGCTTAAAGCTCCTACAGTCTCACGGAGGAGGTGAGAGGTGTTGTCCATGATCGATGTCAGCTTGGCTAACATCCTTCCTCTCACCCACCTCCTCTATGGAGTCCAGAGGACTGCCCAGGACAGATCCGGCCCTTTGGACCAGCTTGTTCAGTCTCCTCCTGTCCCTCTCTGTACCTGCACAGATCCAGCAGACCGCTGCATAAAAGATGTTCTCAGCAGATGGAGTCGACTCTGGCCCTTCTTGAAGAGGACATCAGTGTTGTCCGACCAGTCCAGTTTATTATTGAGGTGAACACCCACGAATGTATAAGTGTCCACAATGTCAATGTCCAATCCCTGGATATTCACCGGTATAGTTGGCTGCACTCTAGATCGTACCCTTCTGATACACGTCCACGAGAACTTCTGGATGTGGCAGCAGTCAGTGTTGTAGAAAAGCACAGCACCTTCTTGGTGGGCACGGTGTTCTCCACACAGAACGTCATGTCGTCCGTGATGCAGTGAGTCAAACTGTCCATGTCATCCCCGTGAGGCCGACATAGCACTTCCCAGTCAGTGGTGGCGGAGCAGTCCCTCAGCGCCTCACTGGCCTCCTCAGACCATCTTCTCACATACCTGCTGGTGGGGGGTTGTTTGTTCACTACAGGTATGTAAAGAGGGAGCAGATGGACCATGTCGTGAAGAGCTGTAAGCATCCTTTGTATTTGCATACAAAGTTCGTTTAGCCGAGTCTTGCTGAAGCACACGATGCTGGACTCCCGGTACTCCCTCAGCAGCCTGGTCAGCGCCGACAGCTCTTCCATCTTATTTGGGAGAGATCTCACATTCCCCATAATAACAGACGTCTATTCCTCTGCCGGCGTTTGACTCCAGCTCTGCAGCCCCGCTTCCTCCTCCTTGATTCCTCGGGGATCTGAGGTCTTTCTTCAGGGAGAATCCCAGAGTCGCGCAGCACCAACAGCTGTTCCCGTGTGTAAATAATGGAGCCATCGCCGAACAATGAAGAAGTTCCCGAAGAAGTTTGTAGAAGTCCACAAATAAGTACAAACTAAAAAACGAATTTCATTAGTCGCACATCCATAGACGCGGATGAGCAACAGAGAAAAAAAAAAACACAAATAAACTTAAAGAAAATAAATTGTGAGAGCTGCTGAGACTGACTCACACAGCGCCATCTTAACCATTAATCAGATAAATACAGCAAAATGTGGGCTTTGAATAAAATTGGTTAGCTTGTGTTATATTGAACTTTTTACATTGCCTTGCATTTTGAAAGCTTTGTGTTGTGTTCTGTCTTATATAAAGCCCTTTATGTCACCTTGTTGGGCTATACTCCTAAACCTGTGTCTTTATCTATAAAATGCATTATATCGTCATTATACAGCCAGCTTTGGGTGTGAAATATTGGGAGGACTACAGCTGCCATATAAATGTAGAGCAAAATGTACAATAATTCTGTATTAAGAAAGTACAAATACCATTAAATGTGTATTACTGACATGAGTATGTTTTGACATTCCACCACTGTTTGGTAAATCAGATGCTTCATTCTTATCTTTGGCGTCCAGGTACAGTTGAAGCCTACCAGTGTGTGTGTAAGATGTTACTTCTTCAGTTTGTGTGAAGGGACAAAGTCCAAGCTGATTGCACTTTGATAGGTGAATATATATTTAGTCATTAACAAGAACATGTGTAATCCAAACCTGTGTTAACCTGTGATTGTAACCTGACCCAGGGTGCACATTATTCTTCAACTTTGCTCTCCTCAACTACTGCCAACTCAGACCTGTGTGCATTGTCCCGACAGAGTTCTCATTCATGTTTTCATCACAACCTCAGTAGAATTTGTCATTTACAGAGCAGTAGAAATGCTTCCTACAGGGGGACAAACGGCCTAAAATCATATCAACATCTGTATATCTAGACGCACGTATGAATATAAACTCAAAGTCCATAATTCACCTTACCTACCTTTTAAATAGCGTGTATGAACCGCTTCCTGTGCGGTCAGAGGAGAACTGGTGTCTCCTGATTTGCAGCCGAGTAGATAGAGTCTGTAAATCGCTACAGAAATCTGGTAAACAAACGCTCTGACCGTGCTGTGAGATCTAGAGTCTATAACGTGACTTTACGAGTCAGCCAGGGCTTTCTCCTCCTTTCTCCGGGCGGAGCTTCAAGTGGTCTCCTCTTCCGCAGACAACGTCGTCCCGCGCGGCCACAAGATGGCGCCATCGAGCAATAGAAAGTAAGGAGCATGATAGATAGATAGATAGATAGATAGATAGATAGATAGATAGATAGATAGATAGATAGATAGATAGATAGATAGATAGATAGATAGATAGATAGATAGATAGATAGATAGATAGATAGATAGATAGATAGATAGATAGATAGATAGATAGATAGATAGATAGATAGATAGATAGATAGATAGATAGATAGATAGATAGATAGATAGTTACTTACTTTATTAATCCCACAAGGGGACTTTTTTTTCTGCTAAAGCAGCATTATAGATACAGGAAAGCAATAAAATAACAGTAAAACATATAAAATATAAAAATGCACAGTATATACAATAAAATAGAATAAAATAAAATAGAATAATTAAATTAAATTAAAACTAACTAAACAATAGTGCAAAGATTTAAACAACAAGAAAACAGACAACCAACAGTGTTATTGTTGTGTGATGGATTTTGCCAGAGGTGAGTTATTGTACAGTCTTATTGCAGTGGACAGGAACGATCTCCTGTATCTGTCCTTGTGACAGCGGAGCTGGAGGAGTCTTTTGGAGAAAGTGCTCCGTTGTCCCTGCAGCAGGTGGTGGAGAGGGTGGTCAGGATTATCCAATATGGATAATAGTTTCCTCAGCGTCCTCCTCTCCACCACCTTTTCCAGGCTGTCCAGTTTGTAGCTAATGATGGAGCCGACACAGTCGTAGTTGGTCCAAGCACAAGTCTCTCTCGGGGGGAGATTCAAAAAAAGTACTCGTTTGTTCTACTACTTAAATTCCGCCCCCATTCAAAAAATCCCATTTGGCCTTTTGACACCAGGAGTAAAAACGTTCTCAAAAATTATCCATTCATCCGCAAAAAAAATTTCCCTGCCAGGTGTCCGGAGAATGTCCCACTTCCGCTGCTCCTGCTTGTAACCTTGATTAGTTATGACCACTGACCAGGCTGTTATGTAATGGGAAAGTTAAAGTTAAAGTTAGGGTTAGGTAAGGTAAGGTTATATTGGTACGGGTGTTTCAATGAAGGAAGGGGTGATAATGTCATTTTCAGATTTTTTATTTTTTTTTTCACTTATGGAAAATCAATTCAGACAATATTCAGACAAGAGCCTTGAAGACTATACTCTTGTCTGAATACACTATATTGACTATACTTACACTTTAGGTACTAAAGAATGACCCATTTCAGAAAGATAAAGGCTTAGTAGTCAAAGGTTTGGACACACCTACTCATTCTCAAACTTAGACTTAGGCACTAAAGTGTATTTGAGAATGGCCCATTTGCAAGACTGCACCCTTGTCTGAATATACTATATTGACTATACTTACACTTTAGCTACTAGGTACTTTAGGTGCTGAAGTGTAAGCGCTTTGAGAATGACCCATTTCAGAAAGATAAATGCCTAGTAGTCAAAGGCTTGGACACACCTAGTTAGTGAATTGAATTCACTAATGAATGCAGAATAACACCCCAAGGGTCAATTGACTCAATATCTGCCAAAGGTCTTACTACTTCACAGTATTCTATCCTAACACTGTGCATGCTATGCCCATATGCCAAAGTACAAAAAAACACCTACAACAAAGCTTCAGCAACAAGGTGAGAGTGTCCATTATCTCACTAGGGTTATCAAGAGGGCCCCATGTCTTCATATTATCTTTGCTCAAAGCCACAAGGTCATGCTAATCATGACCAACACAACCATTCTTTCACCACTAAATCCAGAGACTACCCTGCTAGTATGACCTGTGCCTATATACTCTGGCAACATTGTCTTTGCTCAAAACTGAGACATAAATACTAATAATAACAAACTTTATTTGTATCGCACCTTTCATACAAGAAATGCAGCTCAAAGTGCTTTACAGCAAGAAAATTACATGAACTGTTTCACATAAAGACAGATATAAAGGAACATTTAAAAATATAGGAAATAAATGAGATGTATAAGGACAGATAAAATGCACGAGAACAGATAAACTGCATAACAAAAAGATAAAATCCATAAAATTATATACAAACAGAGTCATCTATTACATCATCACTTATGCAAATTCAATTTATATGTCCAATCCCAATCGCAAAAAAGTTGGAATGCTGTGTAACATGTAAATAAAAACAGAATGCAATGATTTCACATAAACCAATATTTTATTGCAGATAGACTAAAAAGAAACTTATCGAATGATGAAACTGAGACATTTTATGAGACATTCAAGCATTTCAGAGACCTCAACAGAATGGGAAGAATAGCTTTTATTCCAACGTGGGACTGTTCACGCATCGCTCCGAGTGCTAACTTGTAGACGCACTAGATAAACAGACTAAATCAGCCATTTCTGTTGTGTTACATAACAAAATTCTCACTCCAAATTGTTGATGATCGTGCTGCTTTGTGGGTAAGGTAATCGCAAAAAGATAAACATCATATGTCTGATGATCTTAATGCAAAGCTCACACAAACGATCATTTCTAAATTGCCGTTCTAATATCAATTAAATTAAATTTAAATTCAGTTAAAACTGCTTTATTCTAATTGAATGTTTCTGTTTTCATTCATGTAAAAACACAGAATGCTGACATTATGTTGTCTGAAGAGGGCACTACAATTCAAAGTTACCTTTCTATGTAAAACATGCTTTGCATACTGTATTCTTTGGAAGCTGCTACTGCTGGAGTTTCATATGTTGTATATTTATGCTTTGAGATTAATTTTACCGAAAAATACAAATAAACAACACCAAAGAAATAGTTTTTGTTGACTTATTTCCACAAAATCCAAAACATTCAGAAACAATAACAGGCTGAAACCAACACAGCAAGGCAAACAAAACCTGACATTAAAACAAAACATGTTTTTTTCTTACAATAAATGGATTACAATTCTTACAATAACTGTCCTTAACTGCACCCTCCTTCCTCCCGTTATTCGAATTTTTTACAATGAACACTGTGTCTTGGTTGTCCACTCCTAATTGGATAGTGTAATGTCTCTTATACCATATATTATCTATGAAGTAGCCATTATCAGGGTAAGAGCTTGCTGGTGATATAGTGAAAAAAAATCTATATTGATATTTGATGTAACATGCCTATAAGTTACGCAATACATCCTCTGTAACATTGAACTTACGTAAAAAAAAAAAAAAAATTAAATTAGAAGAGTGCAAACTCAATAATGGAAACTCATAAATGTTTAATGTTTGCACACATTGTATATGTTTGAATAAACGAACATATGATGCTGACGTAAATGAATTCAGTCAGTCTCATGTTTCCAGACAACCCCCGCTCACCCTTCGACCTTTGACCTCTGAAGAGAATAGGGAAGGGGAGGAGGGTCTTGTTACACGACCCAATGCACAACAACAAAGTGTTGTCTTCTGCTTGTCAGTCAGCACCGAAACCTCCATCTGTCCCCTGGGTGCCCTCTGACTTTACGAGGCGCCGAAGACAATATATCCCACAGCTTTAGATAGATAGATAGATGGATGGATGGATGGATGGATGGATGGATGGATGGATGGATGGATGGATGGATGGATGGATAGATAGATAGATAGATAGATAGATAGATAGATAGATAGATAGATAGATAGATAGATAGATAGATAGATAGATAGATAGATAGATAGATAGATAGATAGATAGATAGATAGATAGATAGATAGATAGATAGATAGATAGATAGTTACTTACTTTATTAATCCCACAAGGGGACTTTTTTTTCTGCTAAAGCAGCATTATAGATACAGGAAAGCAATAAAATAACAGTAAAAATTATAAAATATAAAAATGCACAGTATATACAATAAAATAGAATTAAATAAAATAGAATAATTAAATTAAATTAAAACTAACTAAACAATAGTGCAAAGATTTAAACAACAAGAAAACAGACAACCAACAGTGTTATTGTTGTGTGATGGATTTTGCCAGAGGTGAGTTATTGTACAGTCTTATTGCAGTGGACAGGAATGATCTCCTGTATCTGTCCTTGTGACAGCGGAGCTGAAGGAGTCTTTTGGAGAAAGTGCTCCGCTGTCCCTGCAGCAGGTGGTGGAGAGGGTGGTCAGGATTATCCAATATGGATAATAGTTTGTGCAGTGTCCTCCTCTCCACCACCTTTTCCAGGCTGTCCAGTTTGCAGCCGATGATGGAGCCGGCCTTCTTAACCAGTTTGTTAAGTCTTTTGGTGTCTCCGGCTCCAATGCTGCTTCCCCAGCAGACCACAGCGAAGTACAATGCACTGACCACAACAGACTGGTAGAACATCTCCAACATCTTGCTGTACACATTGAAGGATCGGAGTTTCCTCAAGAAAAAGAGTCGACTCATCCCCTTCTTGTAGACAGCGTTGATGTTGGTCTTCCAGTTCAGTCTGTTGTCATGGAGACACCCAGGTACTTGTACTCCTCAACCATGTCCACCTCCTCTCCCAGAACTCTCAGCGGTTGTGGAGCCGTCGCCTTCCTCCTGAAGTCGACCACCATCTCTCTGGTCTTGGCCGTTCAGGAGCAGGTGATTTCTTCCCGCCCACTCCACAAAGTCCTCCACTACTGCCCTGTACTCGTCCTCCCGTCCATCTCTTATACACCCGACCACTGCAGAGTCATCAGAGAACTTCTGCAGATGGCAGGACTCTGAGTTGTACTGGAAGTTAGTTGTGTATAAGGTGAACAGGAAGGGAGACAGAACAGTTCCCTGTGGAGCTCCAATACCACTGACCACCGTATCAGACAGCACACTGCCCAGACGGACAAACTGTGGTCTGCCTGTCAGGTAGTCAGTGATCCAGGAGACGGTGGACGCGTCCACCCCCACCACCCGCAGCTTCTCACTCAGCAGCAGTGGTTGGATGGTGTTAAATGCACTGGAGAAATCAAAGAAAGTGATTCTCACAGTCACCGGTTCCATCCAGGTGGGACTGAGCTCGTTGCAGCAGGTAGATGATGGCATCGTCCACTCCCACATGAGGCTGGTATGCAAATTGCAGAGGGTCCAGAGAAGATTTCACCAGCGGCCTGAGGTGGGCCAAGACCAGCCTCTCCAGCACCTTCATCACATGAGATGTGAGGGCAACTGGTCGGTAGTCGTTGAGGCCAGATGGAGTCGTCTTCTTGGGGACAGGAACCAGGCAGGACGTCTTCCACAGCACCGGGACCTCCTCCTGCTTCAGGCTCAGGTTGAAGAGGTGTTGTAGGACCTCAGCCAGCTGGACGGCGCAGGTCTTCAGGACCCCGGGGCTGATGCCGCCAGGTCCGGTAGCCTTGCAGCTCACCAGGGGGGAGAGATGGGGGAGGGGGAAGGCAGCAGAGGTGTTTGGGAGGTGTGGTGTGTGGAGGAGACAGATGAGGGCGGTGAACTAAACCTGTGGCTTTTTCTGTCACGTTGTTGTCAGCTCGTTTTGACGTCGTCATTTAAATACAGTCTTATTGTAAATATATTAATTTCATGATGTAATCTAGTGCAATTTTTTTCCACAAAGTTTCACATTAAATACTACTTATATCTGGCTGCTTTATATTGCAGCACAAGTTTTAACAAAATAATCTGAGAACCAAGCACGATCTAACAATGTCTCAAAGAGCGTCTTATGAAGTCAGGAATTTTTGGCTTTCTCAGTCTTCAGTCTGCCCCACAAACGTTCAGTGGGGCTGAGGTCAGGTGACTGTGGAGGAAAGTCTGAGACAATTAGCACTTTTTGGGTTGTCTTTGGTCTTCAATTGGGTCTGCAAAGCTTTAAGAGTGTATTTGGGCTCCTTATCCTCTGCAGTATGAAAGTATGAATCCTTCTCTCTCTCTGGAGTCCTACTTCTCTTTGGTCGAGGTGTAGTCGATTTCATGCAGGTACGGAGCGGCAATACATCCCCAGACCTGAATATTTCCACCACCATGTTTCACAGTGGGTTCGATACACTGCGGTCTCATCGCGCCTCCTGTTTGTCTCCTTACATCCACCCTTCTGTTACTGACCCAAATCTCTAACTTGGATTCTTCAGTAAATAGGAGTTTTATAGGAGAATATATCTCGGCCCATTCCTGGTGTCTGGACTCGTTTCTCATCTTTGGAGATCTTACTTATCGACAGGGACTTTTGCTACTCAGAGGTCTTGCGTCTTTATTTTAGCCAGCACCACACGTGGACTCCTTACACATTTCTTCTTCATTTTGAAATGTCCCCACTTATTTGTGTTTTTAAATATTTCTGAATCTTCAAATTTTCTGATTATTTAATAATTTGACATGACTATTATACATATTTTTTTTAATGTGCTGTCAGTCTTTTTAGATCACCACTGTACATATAACTGAAGTAACAAGTTAACCTCTTCCACTGTAAAACCAGTGGGGACTTGTATTTAAAATGTTTGAAGTTGAAGTAGAAGAAACACGCTTTCAGGATATGTGCCACACAGTAGCTACAGTCTACTGTACATGTATTTATTGAGCAATAATCGCACCTCGGTTGTGTGAAAATATTCGGCCCGGAATGATATTTTTGCAGCTGTGATTTTCTCATGACTTTTCTTCCAATTTTACAATTTTGTGCAAAGTTGTCTTGTGCTCCATAAAGTAGGTATAATGCTGCATACACCAAGTGTTTATTGAAGGCCTTAAAAAAAAAAAAGCCTTAGTAATGTGAAAGTTTTTTTTTTTTTTTTTGTGCATCCAGCACAGACATCCATAATGCGTTTAGTTTCAGCACAGAGACTAGAAGCAGTGGAAACCACTTGTTTCCCTCCATCCACTGTGTCAAACAGAGTTCTGCCACAACTTGTCTGCAGGAAATGGTCAGCTACAGAATCAGCAACGGTTTTATTCACATAAACTTTGAAGGAACTTGTTAATGTGCATGTTTTAAGACAGAAAAATCGGTCTAAAGGAGCATAAAAACACAAACCATTTTTATCCTCATGACAACTGTGATAAATGCATTCAGTGTCTCTGTAAATTATCCCCATTTATTTGAGAATTCTGATGATGAATGACTAGCGGCCTCTTGTGTGCTATGACACTAATAACAACTCAACGTGAAAAAAACATTGAGACGAGTTAAGAGGTCAGAGGTCAGCTGTCTCCAAGCCCAGTGAGAAATGTCTTCAGCCACGCCTCCAGGCTGTCCACACACAAGACTGGTTAAAGGGAAGCACACAGAGAAGCTCAGCTGCTTTAAAACACACTCATACATTTCATATTCATGGGAGTCACACATCATTGTCTGCTTATGCTGAGGACGGTGGGTGGGGGTCTCATTTAAAACCAAAGCACACAAAGGATGGGACACCTGTTACCTTCAGGCCTGAGGGTTTTATCAAAAAAAGTGAGACTAGACTGAAATTGAAATGAAGAGTAATAAAACTGAAGTTTAAAATTACTTCATAGGAGTTTTAGAACATTGCCTTTTACAAAGTCCTGCACACTTTTCTAGTCCATCAGTTTTTAGACTGATTTCCCTGCCTCCGGGCAGCCACTGATTTATTTCTATCAGAATCAGCTTATAGCGATAATCTATAACTGTCAGACGAATGTGGACACTGAAGCATGTGAGTCTTCTTGTGCCATTATTTCAGAGACGACAGCAGAGAGATAACAGGTAATGAGGTCATCTCATGGTTGCCACATTAACTGTTAGGTGGTCTTCTCAACTGCTTAGAAAAAATCCCAGTGTGCATTGAGGTTTTCGGAGCAGACCTTTTCAACATCCTGGAAGGGAGTTTAGAATCAGAAGAATTACTCTTAGCATGTGTCCATAGCTACAGATATATATATATACAACGGTATTTTAATTTCAGATATTTGACTGAACACAATCATAAATAAATACCCCCCCAATAGTCTGATGAACTTGTGATAATCTTCCAAAACAGGCCCAGTTCATTACTAATAACGACTTTAACCCCTGTATGCTTCCTTGTGTTAGTTGGGATTTAGACTTTTTTTTTCTGGCATTTGAATATTTGCCAGCTCCTTGTTGTGTTTATAAAAGGACCAGCATCCTGTAAGTAGCCTTAAGCTCACCTTTTGGCTCTGCCTCCTGCCTCAATTTTCATGACTTTGGGTTGTCTTTCCTTCAACCTTATCTCTATGTCCAGTGTCTTTCTGCTGTTTGCTGCTGAGCAGGTAGTGTACAGAGGTTTTTTTTCCCCCTAAAAAAACATCGCCTGTTAAACCATAATACTCAAGTTGTGGGTCAAATTATTATTATTTTTTTTTATTGCCAATTGATTTTGTTTTCGTACAAATATAGGTTAAAGTATCTTCAAAGCAACATTTTGGTTATTTGGAGAAAGGTTTATTCCCAACCCTTCCGAGAAAAAAGAAAATAACTTCTTTCAACATTTCTCCCCGGTACAAAATATGTTCATATTCATGTGCTAAAGATCACTTGATCACTATGTTTTCATGCTGTTGTCTGTATCTCAGGAAACACATTCTTGTGAACTCGATAATTCAGGACATTGTAAAGCAGCTTTCTCGTTAAACACAAGATTTCCCAGAAACTATTGTAAATATGTCACACTTTGAGCTAACGAGTAGATGTAAGTAGATTTTATTGCCTTGAGACAGAGACAGCGTAGTCGTCCCTGGTCCCTGGTCTAACCAAATATGAAACTACATCTAACAAGATGTAGTTTCATATTTACTGAACTGTGGTGTCAATATTCCCAAAGTATCTTCTAAAACGTAAAATTATCACTTCGATAAACCTTCAAAACCTTTCGCCACCAACAGTAAAATGAGCCAATTCATTGACCGTGTTTAAGAACCCTTTTACTGCTGAATGATGGCCATGCCTCGCACAGACCACACACAGTTTCCTTAATGCTACAATTGTTTAAAGAAGGCCAACTTCATGTTGCCTCACTCAAAGTCTATAAATAGGCTCTTTTTCCCCCCACTGAGGGAGAAAACCATTTACGGTCTCAAAGTCTGAAAGTGTGAACTTTGTGCACTGGTGCTGAGTAGACAGCTCTCGCCTTTGTCTCACAGGCTGCAGGAGGGGTCGTTGGTGGGGCGGTATCTCCTGATGGATGAAAATCTTTAGTTCTAATGCATTAGACAAACTGTTTGTCAAGCTGTTTGTCACAGCAAGGAGACAAATTTTGTTTCAGGGGAGACTAAAGGCAGCAAGAAAAAAGTTATGGATTGCCATCAATCCAGTATACTCTAGTGAATAAAAAAAAAAACTGTAGCTTGACGAGTTAACAATGTGGGGTTTGTGCAGGATGTTCTATGTCACGTCCATGGTGACGCAGTGGTTGGGACGATTCTCGCTGACCAATCAGTGGTCTGCAGTATTTTCATGTCACCTTTTAGTATTTGCTCAGGTTGCTTGCAATCGCGACGGAGGGTGATATCAAAAATTGCACCAGGTTAGTAGTGCCCACTCGCCAAAATGAGTAGCCAGATAATATTGTTTGCAGAGAGCAATACGGGAAAGAAGAAGACGAATCTCTGTATCCTGTGAAATACGCCGATTTATCCTGCATCTATAGGTTAAATTAGCATTGTGTTAACTCATTTGGCAAGGGCTAGAATATATCAAACAATCCTTTCTATGTAAAAGTACAGCATAGCTTTAATTTACATAATAATCTACTGAATTTCCTTAGTATAGGTATAATAACTTAATCTATCCATTAATCATTGGGTTGCTCTGGTGTTGATGCAAATGTCCCCTTAAAGATCTAGTCAATTTGATAATTAAGAACTTTAAAGGTTGACATCTAAAACACCTAATAACCTGTCCATTTTAAGTAAGTGTGACTTAAGTGGAGAACATTACATTTAATATTTCAATTAGTTTCTGGGGGATTTCTCAAGTTATGAAGTTTTAAAGGGTTGACTTTGGGTCTTTCCAAATTTATGTAAAAAATTTCGGTACTCTGAAAAGTACATTATTTATTTTTCAATAATATTTCCACATATTCTTGCTTCATAGTGACTGAGGCATAGAGGTTGAAGGTTTGATGGAGCGCCAGCGGTTTCAGAGGCCACTCCAGGGGTCAGCTGCACCACAGACTCAATGACATCACCACTTCAGACCACCAGTGTGTCGCATGTGTGTGAAGGCTGTTTTTAGACTAACCTACTTCTTGCTCTGCTGGTTGGGTAACAACACACATGCATGTAAACACAGAGATCATAGAGCGCGTGTCACCTCGCTGACCTCAGCCTTCAGCCAAAAAAAATACGCACTTCCCTTTTTTCAACCGGCCATCCCAGTGTTTTCTATCACAGAGCTCATTTTTTAAGCTGTTCTTTGTTGGATTGGAAAGTCTTTATCCTCAAATGAAGAAGAACCAAAACTGACCAGAACATTGCCTGCAGCGAGAGTCTCTGTTATCTTCAGTTTGATCTGACTTTCAAGATGTAAGGTGACTATTTTAGGCCGTGCTTATACATTAGTAAGACTAATGCTCTGTTCATGTCCTGCAGTTTAGTGGTAGAGGAATGTGACAGCCCACTTCACAAAGACATCTAAATAAATTCCAACACGCCGTATACACTCTAAACTAAAGGGATACATTCTGTAGTGTTTGACAACTCAAATTGAAGCTGCTTGAATTTTTTTTTATTAATTTCTGGTCTCCTCACTACACATTGTGTTGTAGCCAAACCTCGCAAATGCCCAAAGTTTTAGTTGAGACTTTTCCAAAAAGGGATTTCAATAAAATACTGTTTTAAGGGTCTGAAAACTTTTTTAAATTAGAGATTTCAGTTTGTGATTTTTAATGAATTTCAAAAACGTGCTTCCACTTTATTATGGGTTATGAAGTGTAGATGGATGGTAAAAATGGCATATTTATCCATTTACAATGAAATCTACATTGTAATGTGGCCAAAAAGTGAATATGCTCCAATTCCACTGTATGTATTGTGATGGAAACATTCATTTTGCTAGTAGATGAAACAGTCTTGGAATGTGTGTGAACTGTACTAAGTCGGAAAAACATCAGCCTCAGACCACAGAGATTATTACTTTAACTGCATAATATACTGCTGGGTGTTTGGTTTATAATAAAACATAATTTACAAGTTTATTATCTAGTTACTTCATCTGGAATTTTATTTAACAAAAGCTGAAATTTTCAGTACTGGCTGAAGTAAAAGTACAAAGTCACGTAAAATGGTAACAGTCGAGGAAAATAAAAGTAAGTACCTTAACATGAAGTACCATACTTGAGAAAGTGTACTTAATTATTCCACCACTCAGGAAAAACACAAAGCTGATACAAAGAAGAACAGCAGCCGTTTTGTTCTGGGTACGTGAACTGAGAATGTGCAGAAATGCAAAGCAGACAGCACACCCTCCAATCATGTGGTCATACACTGATAACCTGCTTAATGTCTGCAGATGGACACATATCCATCACCCAGTCAGAGCTCTGCTTCCTGGCTTCATTCCCAGCTGGGGGGTTATGGAGGGCATCAGCCCAAGCGCTGTGTCCTGACCTGACCCCGGCTATGCTCAGTATAGCCGGTCAGATTTAGGATCACTGCCTGCTGCTGGCGTCCTGCCCAGCTGACCATGGTGCCTGGCTCTGCCTGCCGTTAACCTCCATCATCATCATCATCATCATCGCGGCCAGTCGGTGCCAACAGGAAACAGAGGCTGCCGCAGGAAACAGAAGCTCTGTGTGAGGAGGAACAGTGGACTTTACATGAGAGCCGGCAGCAGGCAGCGACGCACTGACTGCATTACAATACCATTTATTAAACACATCCTGATGGACCTGGAAGGCACACAGTTACACAAATAATCTCTTAAATTCAGTTTCTTATCAAATTCACTCAAAGTTACTGATTTCTATGATAAATCACAGCTTTATTCCAACAATTAATGGAAGATTTGAAATTCTATATGAAAAACAGTTTTGTTCCAATGTATTTATGCTTTTTTATTAACCTTTCTTTTTAAGCTTTTCTTTTGTAAACCAATAAACTATGGCAACATAAAAACATTCACATCAATAAATCCCACAGAAAAAAGGAGTCCTGTAAAAGAATGTTACAGGAGCGAGTAAAGCTAGCCAACTTTTTTAGTCCTTTGCTGGGTTTTAAGCCATTTTAATATCTACTGCTCGTTTCCTCACTTGTAATTGTTGCACCACAACCAGCTCCCTCCTGCACTAATTTGCATCCTGGGCTTAGCACCACCCCAGATCACTACGATTGGTTTAAAGAGAAACAAACAAGCCAGAGCATTTTTTTTAATTCTAGAATGACATACGGGTGCAGCGATACCATTCTTCAGCACTGGCACGGTGCGGTGGAGAATGGTCTTGCAATGCGGGACTATTTATGAAAGGTAATTGTCCTATCTTGCAGCTTCTGTAGTACAGGGTTCACATTGTCCCATTTACTGCTGCAGCTACATTCTGCCGAGGTTCTTGGCATGTACCAAAGTGACACCGGTATTTTGTTTAGGCTTGGGCCGTCTCAAGAACCAATACTTCAGTACTTAATCAATGCCAAAATGCTGAAAACACCATGGTACAGCCATCGGTACTGCAGATTCTAGACAAGAGCAACAACATGTACAAGGGCTGCAACAAATGTGTGCCTGCAGAGCTCCTCCATAGGGTGGCATGCAGTGCACAGACAGGAAATGCATGCAAAACAATACAAAATACAACTTTGTAGACACTTCCTGTCATGTAATTAAATGTAATTATTAAGTCAGCGTTGTACTGTATTATCGACTGAATACTTACACTTAGTAGTTACAGAATATCAACAATTAACACATGCTATTGATTTGTTTTATTGGTCCAGGCCCTCACTTTTTTCTCAACCAAAGGCTTTTCAGACAGCTCTCCTGCTTTTTGCCAATTGTTCTTCCAAAAAGCCAAATGACACACTTAACAAGTATTGTAGCTTTTTGTCCTTTACTCAGTAGGGCATCCATCTTGTGTAAGCTGCACAGAACTGGGAAACAACAACATGCCTCTGGCTTTGCCATCATCTTCACATCTTTACCACCTGACACCTCAGCTTGCTCAGCCAGTAGTTAGTCCTAAAGAAAAAAGAATCAGGGCCAGCTCTTGAACTAATCCACATTGACATTATGTTAGCCCATTCTAAAGTTGTTAATGGCTACTGATTTAGGTTTGAGCATATAAGGAAGCATATACAGGGTGGATCAAAAAGTTACGAGACCTCTCCTGTTGTGTGTGTGAACAACGTGTAACACCATGACGTGCATAAATCCAAGGGAAGCTTTGTGGTGAGTAAGTACTCCAAGATGGTCACTTGATCAACATCAGCATCTGGGTTTTTGCATGTTTTGTGAGCGCTGGTCTGGGTGCACGGAATCCATGCACCTTACACTTGACAGACGCAGAGCGCACATCAAAGTTTGTGTCAAAGGTTTTGGGGAACACCAAGAAGTTTCAAGGAGCCAAATCCGGTAGCGGGGTTTTCAATTCAAACCAAATGTTTTTCCCCTTAGACGTCTCAGAAAATCTCAGAACAGCTTGGTGTTGACAGTCTGACTCTGGGAGACTAATTCATGGTGCACAACATTGCCGAAAGTCAAAGAAACCACCTGGTTGTGCTCTTGACCTGATGCGCCTTTCGTGGTTTTTGGCAGTGACGTTCTGCCCCTCTTGAAATGCAAAGATCACTCAAAACACCCCCACCCAGCTAATTTCTTTATTGAAATGCTTTCTGAAGCATTTCAAGGGTCTTGTTGTCAATTTCCAGAGTCTGACACAAAATTGTACGTGGACCCTCTTCTCATATCCATGGCGAAATTGCCATGTGCCCAGACCAGAGTTCACAAAACCATGTGTAACTCAGGTGCTAATGATAATAATGCGTTGAAACTCAGAATAGTTATGAACAAAGGTTATAACTTCCCCCTGCTCCATGGATTTCAGTGCTACTTACCATTCACCCTCAACAGGAGCAGTCTTTGAACTTTTTGATCGACCGTCAAATACAGACAGGGCTGATTGTGTGATTTTGAAGTAGTTGTAGGTGAGCCAGATTGGGGAACTAGGAACAGGTGAGATTGGCGGGGCAGGCAGGAGACTGAGCAAGACGAGACAGAAACTGAGGACTTCGGGTGGGAGGAGACAGGAAGCAAACAGAACAAAAGGGAGAAATGACCAAAACCATTACGCTAGATGTAATAAACAAGAATGATCCATTACATGTATTGAAGCACAGGTCTGCAGAAACAAGTGTAACGAGAGGGTCAAACGATGTAGACAATCCAATGAATTCCAGACCACACAAAGTCACTTCTGCAGCATGAACGCATCCGGCAGCCGGAGCAGAAATGTCCACACAGATCCATTTCTGGGGAAACCCTCCATCTGTCGCCGGGGCTTCCAGCTTTTACCCTCGACTGTGTACTCTAGAGTCGTGCTTCTGTTGAGCGTGAACACAGAGTCACCCCTCACCACAGCGGTGAACAGAGAACCTCTGCTGTTGGCGAAGTGTCCCGGCAGGGATGACCACTGGCCCGAGCTCAGATTGTAACAGTCCATCAGGCATCTCAGGAAGTCGTCAGACGGGCCATTCCTCATGATGTAGACGTTGTCCCTGTGGCCCACCATGCAGTGGCCATAGCTCTGGTGCCTGATCAGCGTGGTAACGAGCCGCCACTCATCTTTCCCTGAAACATACTCGTAGATCTCTGTGGTCTCCATTGGCCTCCATAAACACACAAATATCCTGCTCATGGTTTTGGTGTAAGCTGCTCCCGCTGCCGGCCGAGGTAAGTGAGCTGCGAATGTCCATCTACCGGTCTTTATGTCATACGCTTCCACAGACGACATCACTGTTCTCTCATATTCTCCTCCAATGGCATAAAGATGACCATCTACACCAACAAGGTTATGATTATAGCGCAGCTGTGCCGGACCAGCAATCCTGCTCCAGCTGTTGTCTTCGATGCTGTAGCAAAAACTAGAGTCCATAGCCTGTTTATCGATTCCATGAACGCCTCCAACGATGTAGAGTTTGTTGTCTAAAACAGTCACTCCGGCCATGGAGGTGCTGGCCTCTAGTGGTAGGTCTGTTAATACTTTCCAGTTGTTGCCGGTTTCATCCAGGTAGCAGACCGTCCTGGAGGCGTGCACAGTTTTATCCCCACCACAAGTCACATGTGCCCCTACGGCCATAAACACACTGGGACTCAAAGACTCCACATAAGAGACCAGCTCTGATGGCAAGGTTGCCTTGACGTCGTTCTCCAGGTCGCTGTACATATCTCGAATGAACAGCGCAGCAGCGTGGTAAAGATCCATCAGGCCAAAGGTTGCAGCTGTGTGATACATTAGCAGACAGTTATCGGCGTCAATGAGGTCGATAAGATGCTTGGTGAGTGATGTCACCTGCAGGAAAGCAGCGCATTCAATGGCTTCGACAATGTCGTCTTCATTCAGAATTGGCATCTCACCACGTAAAACTGCCAGGGCAATGAGGAAGCCTCGAGCACGCAGAGACTTGAGGTGGATTTCTTCCTGCTGACATTCCTTCATCCCAGAGCGATACAGAGCTTGGAAATAGTCACAGCTCTGAACGAGTAACATTTTATCCTCGGAGAAGTGGGTGTCTCCAACCACAACGGTTAATTTAGCCGATACGAGACTGGAGGCAGCACATGGTAGATACCTTTCCCCATTCGCGCCATCACAGCTGCCGTTGTCCTCTGATACCTTGCCATGGACGGACATTACTATTCACCAACTGTGACAGTCAAGAAAATATCCTCTAAATATCCTAAATTGTCGCAAGTGGGTGAAACATTTCCAAAAGTCTAGGAGCAGAGCTGGAGGGAAATGACTCGCTTTTCAACAAGGATCAGTTCTTTCACAGGTTTTAAAATAGCAGCAGCTAAATATAGCAGAGAACAAATGATTGGAGTCATTTTCATGCTGTGGACAGGACGGGAACAAGTGAACACAGGGTTGGTAGGTTACTGTATTAGACAAGATTGAAGGGCACTGATGTGTTGATGCATATTTAGGCATTCACATAGTGTTTTTTCACTCGCAGATTCCACTCCATATTTTAAGATAATATCGCCTTTATGCTTAAAATTGTGACATAGCTGACAGTAGGGTAATGTTAACTTGTCGTACAGTGACCTGGACCCAAGTTCGCATCTTCCAAATGGACCCGGGCATGGATCACTATACACTGCCTGGGTATTGAACACAATATTCAGACTTTCCAAATGTATAAGTACTGTACTAAGCACAGAACAGAGAACTAATTATGAAAGCACATATTCATGCTCTCTTATCCTGAGGTCTTTACTAAAAGATAGTGTGGAAACCTGTTGCTTTGAACCATTTCAGTTTTTACAAAGGGTGAAACTAAAGTGTTAAAGTTGTAGTAAGATACGAATTTAAATGAAGACATCTTTTGTCTTTTCTCAAAATCACCCATTCGCATAAACTATATTTCCAAAGTTTAAGTAGTGTAAAATAAGTATTTTATGTTAAACATACACAAACGTATAAAACAAATAACACATAAAATGATTTGTCATCCAACCAGCGCTTTGCCTGTGAACTGCACACAGCCAAGTCAATCTCTATCTATTCAAGAAAACAAGATCTAATAGTAAAGAGACAATCATACCTTGCCACCTGCTACGAGTCCCGAACCATTATGACCCTTTACAAAAGAAACAATGACTTGTTGCTTGAACAACCATTCTTTAGTAAATCATGCAACACATTCAAAATTTACATAAAAATCAAATTAACTCGGTGCATTTGAACCCCTACATTACCCTAACAATCAAATAATCTTCTTTCGAACAAAGAGTTGGTTTTGCTCACCATGGAAACATGTGCACAGGGAGGATCATAGGAACGGGAATGAAATCTGAGACACCTGTGCTCCATGAACCTTTTGAAGAGTGAGGTGTTCTCACCTTGATTGGCCAAATTGTTGCTGGGTCCTAGATATTGGGGTCATGAGAGTACACTAACAATGTGGTAAATACAATATAATGCTGCCAAAACAAAAACATTTCCGACCTCAGTATAGACTGGTGGGATGATTGACATATCAATATGGGGGAATAAAATTTGCCAAAATAGCTTGAATTGTTGTACAGTTGTAACACTTACTAAACAAATGTTTTGTTTTACTTTTTTACACAAATGATAAAGGTGCTGGCACGCAGATTTTACTTTTGGACAGAGTCATGATAGCTATTTCCTTTTTTTTCCACAGTCTACAGCTTCTGGCTTACATTTAATGGACAGATGTGACATTTAGGTGATTTGATTACTCTTTTATCTCATAAAGAAAACAGTTGTATTAACCAAAACTATTCCTTTAACATATGAAACTTTGGGGAGTTTAAGGGTGACCTATTGTGACAAATCTAACATAAAAAAATGTTTTTTGTGTTTTGAAAAGACCACATGACAAAAATATTTCTTTACTTAAAGTGATTAAATTCTTGTCATATTCTTATCATAACATGCAGATTAACCGCTCTTTGTGAGTGGCTAACAATATTAAGTCGATTGACTACGAGCACTCTGACAGAGTGGATTATAGGAATGGCTAACCTCCTGATCATCAACCTGTCTGTTTTGATGGGAGTTTAAATCCATTTGAAGATGTTTGTGTCCTGAGAACAACAGGGGCTCTCTGTTACATCTTTAAATCTGATTTCTGTTGATCTGTCACTTTACATTCACTTACATGCAGGAGGAGGGGCTGACCCAGATCTGGGTTCACTGGGGCACACATAACACATTTGGTCATGTGATCCGGCCACTCACTTCTGTCAAAACAATCCCACTAACTCCAGTAGTTTGTGAGCAGAAAGAGGGGATTGTGGGTACGTTGGGCGGCTGTTTAAACTGCACACGATTACACATTGCAAAATATACACTTACTGTAGATATTACACACAGATGAGGTGATGTATACTAAATAGAAATGCAATATAATTGGAATATCTCATATCTGTCATTTATGGTTCAGTGTCAGTGTCTTCAGCTTTGATAACTCATCTGATAACTCATTTGATAATTCAAATTCTTTTGAACGTTTGTTACCAAAACAACACCCTCATCAAACTCTGATGGGTCTATTTGCACGTTAAGGATAGTTAGCGGTACAGTTGCGAAGCCTCGAGTCTCGCATTTCTTCTGTTGCCATCTTGTTTTTTTGTAGCCAGAAGTGACCACACTGGACGAGTTGGGTAACTGACCCATGACACGCCCGCCCACTTATACTGGACATCTGACTTCACCCCAGGCATGTCAATCAACCCAGACATACCACCAAACATACCTTTCTTAAGGCCTACTATGTAATTCATGATGGAATTATTTTCAGAGGAGCCCTCAGAACACTGATCAGAAGTAGTGAATTGAGCTTATGACACTATAAAAGATTACTTTTTAATTCATGAGTTGTTGATCCTTTTTGAATTGGAGTCTGTTTGAGCGAGGGTATTTTTGTAGCCGGTCCCAAGCAGCTCGTGGCCTCGGCATACCAGACCCAAAGTTAGTGCCTGAATGTATGGTGAAGGCTGCCTGCCATTGGGGATTCGTTTCCAGTTGTTGCATCCTATGATACCTCAGGTTAATTTTGAAAATATTGGAGGAGCCCTCAATAAATTTCGCCACTACTGCAACTACATTTAGAAAGAAATGCTTGACATAAAATCAGCCGCCCACACTGGTCGCTAATTGGTCCGCCTTTCAGAGGGACTGTTAAAACCAAACGACACCCATCTGTGACATTAACCGCTGATTTGTGAAGGGTTCATGTTTGGATGGGCTTGGAAGGAGCGAGCAGTCGATCTGACCAGAGGACACAATGCCTGGCAACCGGAACCAGAAAACTGACTGCACCACAGGCCTGTCAATCAAACAGACACGCCTAATATCTAATTAATGATAGAATTATTTTCATATGGTCCACGAGAAAACTAATATGAGGTAGTAAGTTAAGTGAATGATATCCTGTGGAAAAATGTATTGATGGAAGCTACGTCCTCTTTTATACGCAGTCTGTGAGTCAAATGTTTATGTGAGCAGGAGTTCCAGAATGTAATCACAGCAAAGAAGGGCTAAATGGCCCTCGGTGTTGTTACACTTAAAGAACATCTGCATTGGCTTCATTTTTCAGACCCAGATTCTCGGTCCATTTTCATACAGGGCTTCAGTCTATGGTGTGGTACAGATGGTTACAGTCTTGCAATGCCAGCATACAAAGATTTGCTAATTAAAACAGGGGCTGGAAATTACCTTCATTTTGTAAGTAAGTTAAAGTATCGGGGTAACTGATGATGGCCATGGAGGAAAAGTCAGGGGATCACTAACAGTGTAGGACTTGACACATTTCAATCATGTGGCCAGCAAAGGGACATTTTTTTTTGTTAGAGCGGCATGGAAACATGGAAGATACGGCAAAAGCAATAAAAAATTACAGAATAAAAATACAGGTAGTAAAGGTATAAATATAAAAACAAATTAAAATACACAGTATATACAAATAAAATAGAATAAGACAAAAAAAGATTTTTTTAAATTAAATTAAAAACAGTGCAACAGTGTTAATGATGATGTAAGATGGATTTGGCCAGAGGTGAGTGAGTTATTGTAAAGTCTGATTCCATTCAATGTTTATATTTATTACACTCATTTTATATTTTATAGTTTATGTTTAAATATCTCCCAAAATGCATATTTTGAGTCCTCCTGTGGATTCCAGTATGCGTCTTGTGTTATTTAAGTTCACGTGTCTTCTGACCGTTATGGTGTTTAATCTGTTTTTGGTTTTTTCTTCTCCGAGTGGAGATTGAATCAGTGGGATGACTCAGCAGTGACTCAGCTTGCTACCTCCACATGTGGCTCCGTCATGGCTCTGGATAAGCTTGTCAGCCAAACACTCTCAATTTGAAATGCAAATGATGGTGTTGCATAAATAAGTGCATAATTCATGCGGCTTTGTTAGTGAGGTGGATGTCATTTATTCGGCAAGGCTTATGCAACACTGAGTAACATGGAGTGTTTTACATAACCTGATGTCAGGCGGCAAACTGGGGGTGAACAAGATCCAAAAATGGAGCTGCTGGAATGCTGAGTGAGGAGACTGAGACAGCAGAGAGCAGGAAAATATGCAGTGAGGAGAATCTCCCTTGATTGATTGCAGTAAGCTCTGATGACGACTGGCACGATTCCTCTGCCAGAGTTAGAAAATGATTGACTCGTGAACTGCATGCAAATTGCACATTGCCCGAATGGGTTTGAATCCATTTAGCAATTCATAACAGTTACATTTATAGTGGTTAGAATGGATGCTTTTATAATAGCAATGTGTCAGGGAAAATGTCTCTCATTCAGCGGCTAAAGAGCCACACATTTTTCTCAGGAGCTGGTAGAGGCCAAAAATAGAGGCTAAATATAAAATTTGTCTCCATTAAACAGGCTTTCTTTGGTTCATAAAAGCACAATATTGGAGGGGTTTACGGGACATTTGTTAATTGTAGCCACTGAATAAAAACTAGGTTACACACTCACCCTATAAAATACATGAAGACTAAAGATTTAGTTACACTCTTTGCTATGTTACGATGGTGCCGCCCAATAAAGCATCAGGAGCTTGGACACTATATCCTGACTCACTCACATATTCTTTTGATTTGAACATGGTTTATACAACTGAATTTGTGTACTACGGTCGTCTATATTTAAAGTAATCAGAGAGCGCTGTCATGAAGCGTATAGTCTCCTCCACAACAGGGTTGAAACTCAATTGACCAATAAAGGAGAGGTACAGTTTAATGCTCTTTAAGCTAATTTATTATTTATTATTATTTACCGACTTTACCCTGTATATTTGCTTTGCATGTGTGTGTTTGTATGGGAAAGTGTACATTCAACAAAAAAAAGGCTCTAGTGTCCTTTTTAGACACTGTTATAACAGTAACCTTAAAAACCCTGTAGCTTAAAACTTCTTATATATTTTTGGAGGCTCTTCAAAAGCTGATATGTCCTCCTCTGAGCTTTCACCTTCCTACTCTACCGTCTGGCCCCAACTATGACAGCTCGAAAGTCTCTAATACTCTCCTTCCACAATTCTGAGTATAATCCTTTTTGCCTCACTCAACCCTCTGCATCCTTACGTAGATGGAAATTGGTTAAAAATAAGAGTTAGTAAGTCCTGCTGTCCACTGTCCCCCCACAGAGGGGACATGGGTCTAATACCTGACTCGCCAGATATTAGGAGGTAAAACAGAATATGCTGGGTGAGTTTTTGTCTCATGTTTTCTTTTTAAAGGATATTGCCTCTCTGTTGATGCCATAATGAGTCTTTAGATGAAAATGTTGATGGACCGGATGATGTTCCACCGAGAACAATGGATTCAAACATGAACCCACAACATGAATCACACATTCAGACCCACATAAGTACAGACACAAGCTAAACCCCTCCACACACACACACGCACACGCGCACACACGCACACACGCACACACACACACAGAGAAACAAAAATACACACACACTAGTATGGTAATTTTGATGTTGGTTTCAGCAATTAGGTTCAACCTTGGGCCATGTCTCATTATTAATGTAGGGCCAACTTAGCTCCACGGGCATGGTTGACCTTGGAGTTCACCTGTGTTATGCATTTGTTTTAATTGTGAGAGAATTTTTTTTTTTCTTTTTAAGTTTGTTTTAGGATTGCATTTGTGTGCAGATGCAACTTTTCAATACGACAATTTTGTTATACATATTGCCTCATTAGTTTTTGGAAGTTTAAATGTATTGTGATTGACAAACTGCTTGTGTAAAAGTTGTGATGAAAATGTCAACTCTCAATGTGGAGCCTAAAACTTTTGGAGTGCTGAATTTGGCTAAAGGTAATTATTTGCCTACTAGTGAATGATAGATTTGAATGAAGTGTGACGTTCATTTACACACGAGGTCATTGTTATTGTTAGTAGTTTGCGATGTGTGTTTGTATTTATTTATGATGGACGTATTATAAGGGATTTGTAAAAGGAGTTACAGAAAACAATGTATTCAGGTACTCATATCCATGTTTTGAACAGTAGGCTATTTGTTGCACGATTTTAATTTTTTTTTTTTTTATCAAGGTTAATTTAAAGAGGGACAGAAGAAGTGCATCTCCCACTTAACTGCCTCCCGCAGGGTGTTATTTGAATGGCTTTCTGGTTTTCAGGCTGATTCAAACTGCGGCCTCACACGGTTAGCTAAATGTGAAAACAGTGAATATGTATGAAAACATTAAATGATGGGAAGAATTTTCATTCCCACTCCTGATCAACTTCTGTCTCCATCTGTTTTCTGTGTTTAATACACTCACTGTCCAGTCATGCTTAACAGTGGATGTAACGTTATTAATCATACGTATCATCTATATAGAAGTACAATTTTGAGGCATTTCTTTACTCATTTCAGGGCTTTAATTACATCATAATCCCCAAAGGTGGGGCTGAGTTTTATGACTTTATATAACCCTGGGTTTTAGTTGAATGTATGATACCAAATCATTATTCCTTTGATGAGACTGATTACTGTAGCTTTAAAGCAAATGTAGTGGCATGGAAAGGTATTTTTTTTCCCCAGTAAAGAGCAGCAATAAATGGAACCTAAAAATTGTATTTGTACAGTGCTTGAGAAGTTATACTTTACACCTCTTGATTTAAAAGCAGAAATACAAGCCTTTCGAATGTTGAGCTAATGATGGTTCTGTTTTAATTGTTATAATCAAATAAAGCATAAACATACATTATTATCATAATTATTATCAGTAATATGATTATTAATAGTATTATTATTAGTAGTAGTAGCAGTAATAGTATTGGTGGCTAGCCTTTGAGAGGGAATCCTCTCTGTGATGTGCCGTAGCACTGCTGGAGCGACCTTCTCTGAATCCCTGCGCTTGTTTTACAACGAAGAAAAGTAGTCCGCCTGCTTTCTCACTGGTTTAGGATTACATTTGCACATAATCAATTTAAAATTCACCTCGAACCGATACGACTTGAAACACCACTTTTGACGCAGGTGTGTTTTGGTGACTGAGAAGTGTCAGGTTCCTCTGCGGTGCTACTTGATGGGGGTCAGGCGGAAGAATCTATTTGTTTATCAATCCTGGCAGCGGTGGGGCGGAGCGGCAGAGTCTCGCGCGCTCCGGCTGGTTTTCCATCTGTTTTGATAGCGCCCGGACGGACGATGGACTTTCACCGCATTTCAGTCTGTTTTGGCGGAGACTTCGACGTTGTCTGGGATATAATCACGTTGATAATTTCCCGGTGTGCTGTCGTCCTTATGAGGAGCCACGCGCAGCATGCTGCTGTCTAAACGGTGCGTCTCGTCCAGCATGGATCTGCCGGTCAGGCTGCAGCAAGGTAAGGTGACTCCAGCGTGCCGGTGTTACGCCGCAGTTTGAGATTCGTTAGATTTGTGTGATCTGGTGGATTTCCCTCACCTGACTTTTATTTACTGTGACCTGCAAATCTCAGATCAACAACCTCACCGGCGCTTTCCAAATCTCCAAAATCCTGATCGGGTCATGAAATCCGGGTCACACAGCCGGCGGAACACGTGTACCAGCCGTTTAGTAAATAAACGGAGGAAAATGCAGGACCGTGTTCTTGACTTCAGTGGACTGATTAGCTCGCGTGTGTATGTGTACGGTTATTTAAACTGGTAAAGTAATGAACGTGACAAGAAGAGGCGAGATAAATCTGTCGTGTATTCAAATCACAACAAAGGCATCACTATTTGAAACTGGAGAGGCAGATACCAGCTAAAGTTCTCCTGAAGAAAGAACCGTCTTTGTATTCAGTCGATCTGTGCGACTTTATGACCTTTTAAATTGAAACCGTCTATTTGGAAACGACCTCCTTCTGAAACAAATAAAACGGTATATTTGGTTCACACGACATTCGAGTCTTTCTTGTATCTTGGTTTCGTTCAAAGAGGTCAGTGCTGGAGGTGACGACGACGCTGCTGTCGGCAGTCCTCCATTTTTAAACGGCCGACCTAAGAACAACAAAAAGTCATCTGACGACATGTGGTTTTGAGCTCGTGTGTTTTTCGTTCATTTTTTTTTTTTTTTTAAAGTGCTGTTGGCAAATATAGACAGTCTTATACTTTTAAATGTCTTTTATTAAGGACTAAGTGTGAAGCCAAAGCGGTTTTAAACGTGAACACACCGGGGACACAACGAGGACGCATCGACAGGGAGCCGTGTGTGTGTGTGTGTGTGTGTCTCGGGGGGGAGGGGAGGGGACGGGACGGGACAGGACAGGACAGCTTTTTGGCGCAACAAATATACGGAGGTCTTCACCGTCCGAAAATGTAACCTGCTCTAAAACCCGGACGTCTCCTCCTGTCCTTCTGTAGCAAAAGCGGAGAAGCAGCCGTTCGAGAAGCTGTACCGGCTGGGGTCGATGCTTGGCAGCGGAGGATTCGGCAAGGTCTACTCGGCTGTCCGCCTGGCCGACGGCCTGCCGGTAAGAGCGGGAGCTGCTTTGTTTTGGTCGCAGCACATGGCCCCGGCTCGCTGCGTCAAGATGGCGCACTGCGAGCTGCTGCGTTTCCTGTCTGACCCTTCAAAATAAAAGCCGCTTGTGAGCGATCGAAAATCTTATCTGAGCCTCGCAAACAGCAGCTCCGTCTAACATAGTACTATTTTTGGGGGGCGTGGGCTGCAGTTAATATTTTTGTCATGTTATATAATTGGATTTTTCTGGTTGACTCTTTGGTTCACAAAACAATTCAAATATTCCAAATACAGTTTCCTAGAATACAAAGTGGTCTTCGAAAATATGATGTTAAAATGGTTTTCTTCTCGATTAAGCAACAGACTGATGTAAGGTCTTTGGGATCTCTAACACATGATCTTTGCTTAAATTCACAGTTTAGTAAAATTCAATGTATCATTTGTCCTTGGTCCACTAAAAAATAATATAAGGAACATGTATAAAAAGGCTTGTGTCTATAATGTTAACTGTTTATTTGGTAATTCTATGCATCTTTACTTTCTATTACAAGATTTAAAGTGTTTTGCACTGACGAACCTAAACCATTTTCCGATTAGAGGCTGCAGTTCCCATAAAAAAAGAAAATTACTTTTATTTGAAAGGCTGGATCTATTCCTGGGACTTCCTCTTTTACTCTCATCAGCTGTGCAGCTTGACACAGTGCAGTCCCGCCCAGCATGTGTCTTTGTTTTCACAGAGAGCCGGTTATCTCTTAAGCTCTACACTCAGTGGCCACTGGGAAATAATGTTTTTGTTTTTTTTACTCGCTGAGAGCAGGAAATGTTTAAATGCTGCATAATGATTCAGTGGCAACGTCCAAAACTGGGGGGAAATTCCCCCGTGTATTCTTCAAATACATAGGCAGCAAACCACAAGCTTCATATTATACTGTTCACAACCACATGTTATTGCTGCTGTTATGCTTAATAATGGTTGTTTGTTCTGTGTCTCTGTACAGAAACAGAATGTAATGCACCTAATATGGAGGCTGTATATTAATCATGATTTTGTTTACATGCAGGTGGCAGTGAAACATGTGAGCAGGGACAGGGTAACTGAGTGGGGCTCTCTGGTGAGATTTATGTTACTGTTTTGTTTTTGTTTTTTTACCAAATGACCAAAACAAAAATACCAAAACTCTTTTTACATTCCTATATATTAAGATTTGAACAAAAGTGTCTCACCCAAGGATATTGCATATTGCATCACATGTATCTAAATTACTTTTGCATGCAAAGTCATTCATTTGACATTTCCTCCTAGTCTGGTGCAGTGGTTCCTCTGGAGATCGTGCTTTTGGAGAAGGTGGGTGGGGCGTTCGGCGGGGTGGTGCGGCTCCTAGACTGGTGTGAGGAGGGGGCCGACTGGCTGATGGTGATGGAGCGTCCAGAGTTGGGGCAGGACATGTTTGATTACATCACGGAGCACGGTGCGCTGGACGAGGCGGTGGCACGGGGCTTCTTCCTGCAGGTGCTGGAGGCGGTGCGCCACTGCTTCGCCTGCGGCGTCATCCACCACGACATCAAGGATGAGAACCTGCTGGTGGACCTGAGGACCGGACAGGTCAAACTCATCGACTTCGGCTCAGGCGCTTTCCTCGAAGACACCGTCTACACAGAGTTCGATGGTGAGTCTGACAGTCTTAAGAGTGATCTGCAGTGTCAGTTGAATTGCTGTTTTATATGAGTGCAGTCGCCACGACAACAGCAAATGGACAGGATTGCCTGTCAGAGAAGGAAAGGGGGGGGGGGGATTTTTGGCTGTTGGTCTGGTTTTTGAGGTTAAAATCTGCAAAAAAAAATCTATATGTAAAAGACATAATGTGCCCTTCCTCCCTCCAGGGACGCGGGTGTACAGTCCTCCAGAGTGGATTCAGTTCCATCGGTACCACGGCCGCTCGGCCACCGTCTGGTCGCTCGGCGTGCTGCTGTACGACATGGTGTGCGGGGACATCCCCTTCGAGGAGGACGAGGATATCCTGAGAGGACAGGTCTACTTCAGAGGAAAAGTCTCCACAGGTCAGTGCGAGTGTTACAGGTCTGCTGTGCTTGGGGCTTACATTCATTTCCATACATTATTTTTAGTTCGTTAAGTTTTTTTGTTTTTGTTTACAATGGCTACTTGAGACTTGAAACTTGCCGCAAATACATTATATGGCCAAAAGTATGTGGACGTACATGTCTTTGGTCTGGGCCTGTGTTAGAAAAATTACTCGGAGGCCAGATTCAAAATCAAACGTATCGGACATTTATTCTTGCAAGAAGGAGCAAATGCATGTACACTCAAAGAAGGATGCCCAGCATTGCTCAACGTCACTCCTCCGTAGGGCAGCTTTTATACAGTGTGACAAACAATTGACAGTCACCCCCATTCCCTTTTGTATCTGCTTTCGTATGGTAATACTGAGTTGGTTGTAGGTCACAAGATAAGGACACAGGGGAGTCGTAAATTAGATGCCAAAAGTAAAACAAAAGAAACTTTCCAGGAGCCAGTTGCAAATAAGATGACTACATAGAAACTTTCCGGAGCCACTTGCAAATAAGATGACTACATAGAATCTTTCCGGAGCCACTTGCAAATAAGATGACTACATAGAATCTTTCCGGAGCCACTTGCAAATAAGATGACTACATAGAATCTTTCCGGAGCCACTTGCAGACAAGAAGAAACAATCTTTTTTTCTTTCCATCAGCCTGTTTTCCTGGTTTACTTTATGCCTCTTAGTTCTAAAGAAGAGGACCATAAAAATATCTCCAGATTTTTCAGTAATAGGTCTGCGGAGTAGAAAATGCTTTCTAATGTCATAAAATGAATTAACTTAACACAATTCTTTTGGGTTTTGGTACACTATGTTTTGTAGTCATTGTAAACTTGCGATGGAATCAGCATTTACAACGAAGAAAATCTTAATCTTCCTGTGTTTCTGCCCACAGAGTGCCAGCAGCTGATTGGCTGGTGTCTGAGCCAGCAGCCGTCCGACCGGCCAACCGTGGAGCAGCTCCTCCTCCACCCCTGGGTGACAGACAATGACGGTAGCATCACACGTCACGCTATTACAGTGACCTCTTCGTCCTCGCCTTCCTCTTCCAGCCAGCAGACCATCTGATTTCTTGGGGGGGCTCAGGAGGCTTGGGCTTGGACTTGATTGACAGCCACCTCCCAGTAACTTTTCTCGATCACTGAGCTGCAGTGAGCTGTGGTCGCAGGTCAGATCTTGGTGATTCCTCCTGTTAACGGACGACGCAGCAGCTCCATGCGACTTTCTAGAGTGCCTTAAGTTGGAAAGATGCTGTGGGCAGAGCATCGCCATGGTAATCAGGGTTCAGTCTGGAGGGAAGGATGGTTCTTCAGAGGTTCTGAAAGATTCAATTCCAGGGACAAAAACAGGTTTTACAATGATTTACAGCTTCAGAGTTGCTAAAACATCAGTACAGCAGAGGCGAGGTGGCCATGCGTACGGCTCCGGCAAAAAAGTTTTTCATTGTTGCCGTCTTGTCAGGTATTCTCTCCCATAAATGAAGCGTTACCAATACAGAAGCACAAAACACACCAGGTGAGTCTCGTGAATTAGATTTTATGTATTTTGTCATTACAAGATTCAGAAATTTGAATATTCTTTTGGGTCTGTAGTCAATAAGAAACAATAAAACAAAAGCAAACGGTAATCACCAAAAACATCTGCATTCAGAAAAGGGTGTAGATTGCAGCTCATTTTGCTAACCACTTTTACAGAACAAAGACCGGGTCCAATTCTGTAGCTCATAATCATGACATCATTTTTCTTTTTAACTTTGAGAAGCCATCGTCTCTGGGTAATGTGGATCTTCTTAATTCTATTTCAACAACCTAATCGGTTCCAGTCCTCTGGGGAGCCATCCTCCAGTACGTACTCTGTCACAGCACTGAGATAGGGAAGGCCTCCCCCACCCTCCCCTCGCACCCCACCTCCCTGCTGTCAGAGTGGATTACTAGAAGGAAACTGAACACCCACACGCACCTCTGTAGACCAGCGACCGGGTCCCGGACGCCAGAAACATGACTCCGCTGAGGAAAAGAAATATCTTCACGTATCATCCTCTCATCCTTTACTTTGGTTTCCGCAGTTCACATTCGTTCGGACAGTTGTTCGTTTCCTTTTTCAAGCAGAGCTGGTTTTTGTTTGAAAATGAAAAGGCAGTTTCTGTTGTTGTTGTTGTTGTTTTTTTGGGACTACTTGTCGGTTCTCACCAGTCCACAACCGGTCCAGTCTCTCACAGGAAAATACCTGCAGTCAGTCTAAATTGTTTGTTGGAGAGTAAAACGCACAATCAATAGAAATATTCCATTTTGTATTTTGGATATACAGTTCGTATCGGATTTGACACGTTATAAAGAATTATGTCTTGTGCATTTGTTTTTATTTATTCAGTAATGACTGATTCCTTATCCTGCAGTTATTTATTTAAGTCAACTTTTTCTTCATTTTTTTCCCCAAAATTGTTTTTATTTTTTTTATACATGTGTATATATATATGTATATATATATATTTTATATTTTTTTTCCTCCCTGTGATCCAAAAACAAGAATAAAATGAGGTTCAGCTTTGAGTTTTCTCACCCCAGTTAACGCTTTGAACAAATGTTCAATTCTCATTTTATTTGTCGCAGGTTTTTTTTTTTTCCCGTCATGTTAAATTCTGACAGGAAAATATTTTTTCATGGATATTTTTCAAAATAAAAGTTTTGTACATAAACAGATTCTCCATGTGCTGTCTACTTTCAGACTCAAGCTGATCTCTGCACTGACCTTCCAGCCTAAGATCTGCATCTGTTTCTCTTCAATGTCTCGTCAATGGTTGTACTTATTATTATTATTATTATTATTAGTTATTTGACCATCATAAACAACCAATTTTTGTTTTACTTTCAACCAAATATTAAAATTAAAAACTTTGGAGATGCAGTTGTCACTGAAATTATCTGGTTTAACTGATTATTTATTATCTATCTATCCCATCATCTTCCGCTTATCATGGGTCGGGTCACGGTGGCAGCAGGCCAAGCAAGCTGACCCAGACTTATTTAATTAAATACGATTCTAGAAATTAAATACTATTAATTGTTAATTTCAAGGTAATCTGTTATAATTGAGTACAGTTTGAATCGTTCTTGGAGGCTTTTCGAATCTATAACCACTAAATCCTGAACACGAGGCACATTACAATCCGTTATAGAAACTTCACTTTAAAATTTAAAAAAAAAAAAAAAAAAAAAAAAAAAAAAAAAGCCATTTTTAATGTTAATCTTCTTTTAAATGTCTTTGGTTCATAGCATATTAATATTTTGTTAGCAAACAACTGGAAATGAGAAATATTTACGGTGGCATTTCTTTTAGGTGTTAAGACGTGTTGTTTCTAAAGAAAGCAGTTTAAAAGTATCTGTAGCTCCACCGTGTGGCCGCTACTGATAAGACAAAAACCTGAAAACATATTGACTATTGAGTATCGAATTAAAAAAAAAAAAAATCCCTTTCAGTTTGACAGTGTTATTTTCAAAGATAATATGCATTATTATCATATTTAAAAAAAAAAAATTATTATCAAAAATTGTTCATGGTGGCGTCATTTTGAACAGGCGCTACAGGCAGCTAGTGGTCCTTCTATCGTCAACACCGGAACAACACGTGAACAGTAAGTATATTACTTCGTAAATGCCTCATAAATTCGGTTTAGATTATACATTATATCATTGTTTTGCGTCTTGATGTTCAGTATAAACGTGTATATATATTCCAGAGACATACAGTAACCAAATATCAGACAACAAGCCCAGACAGCCACGAAATAGGTCCGTCTCCTTTGCAATCGATTAAAAAAAAATTCCGCTTAAAAACTGAATCGAATAAGGTTGGAAGGATAACAATGTTCACTGTTAATATCTGGTGCTCTTCAATTCGGCTAACACAAATAAACCAAACCTTCCTAATTTAAAACAAATATTTATTGTAGTTGCTGGTTCACATGGTCGTTTGTCAGAGTGCAGTTTGGTTGGGACGCGCTGTCAGCAAAATGATGGCGACAGTGGATCCAGTTGATGGTTTAAAGGTTGTTGGTTTTTTTTGTCACGTCGAAATAGCTATTTGCTTTCTCCCAGATATGAGGTAAATAGCATTAGATTTGTCATATATATATATATTTTATTTATTATTATTATTTTTTACATGTATTGGTTCATAATGGTTAAAGAAAAAAACAAGTGATACAATGATCAATACTCAACAGTGAGGAACTGCATTCCTAAAGTAACCTAGACAATAAGCTGCAATAATATCATGGTAGTAATGCCAGTGAAAGAAGAGGGAACCGTGTAAATGTGTGCTGTCATGTTTATGGCCCTGTGTGTGTGTGTGTGTGTGTGTGTGTGTGTGTGTGTGTGTGTGTGTGTGCGCGTGCGTCTGTGTGTGTGCGTGTGCGCGTGTGTGTGTGTGTGTGTAAGAGGTCAGGATGGGTCGCTCCTCCAAAGACAAGCGGGACATTTACTACCGTCTGGCCAAAGAGGAGGGCTGGAGGGCGAGGAGCGCGTTCAAGTTGCTGCAGCTCGACCACGAGTTCAACCTGTTCACAGGTGAGACCCCACAGGACACCTGCCATTTTTGGATTCATGATTAGGTATATCAAATGTTAAAAAAAAAAAAAAACTTTTACAAGGTCACCGGAACTGCCGGTATAACATCTTTAATCATTCAATTTAGGATTAATCATGACAAAAATAAATAGGAAATCATGCATTTGAGAATTTTTGTGCTTATTGGCATATAATTTCTCTATAGTCTGACTGATTGACGTCAACCACTTGTACTTTTTCTTTTCTTTTCTTTTCTCTCCCAGGTGTAAACAGAGCTGTGGATCTTTGTGCTGCCCCCGGGAGCTGGAGTCAGGTCCTCAGTCGGAAACTCAGGTCGCCTCCTATTTCTTTTTTTCACGACTTTTATAAGTAATGATAATAGTTTTTTTGTTTTTTTTAACATATACTCACCTGAACAGCATGGCTTGGCTGCAATTTATGATTTTTTTTTTATTTTTTATTTTTTATAAAACAATACATATAAGCTTTCAAATACTGAATTAAAAAACAGCAACAACAATGATCTTGATATGACCAAGAGTTAAATATTCATTAGATTTGCTTTTTTTCTCATGCAGAGGGAGGGAGGAGAAGGGTGAGAAGGGTGATAAGGGTGAGGGTGGTGAAGTGAAGATCGTGGCGGTGGACCTGCAGGCCATGGCTCCTCTGCCAGGAGTCACTCAGATCCAGGGAGACATCACCAAGGTGAGGAACTGATGAACACACGTGTAACTCTGAACCTCTGCTGTAACCGAATGTAATAGCTACTTTTCAACCACAGGAACTTTAACCCAGGACTAGGAACCGTTTGAAGAACTCATTTCCTTTATTTCATCTTTCCTTTGATGGGTGGCACGGTGGTGCAGTGGTTAGCATTGTCGCCTCACAGCAAAAAGGTTCCCGGTTCGAATCCGGTCCTGGGGCTTTCTGTGCGGAGTTTGCATGTTCTCCTTGTGCTTGCGTGGGTTCTCTCCGGGTTCTCCGGAACCTAGCATCCAAAAACATGCACCTCAGGTCAGGTTACCTGGCGCCGTGCTGGTGGCAGCCTGTTGCAGCAGCTCCCCCCTGAGAGCCCCCCTGCTGCAGCGAAGAAATTTCCCCTCGGGGATTAATAAAGTGAAAATAAAAACTAATTTCCTTTAACTGCATTTTCACTGCGAGCACCACGGTCTACATTAAGTTCTGGGGAGATGAATTTAACCCCCCAAAAAGTCCCTGCTCCATGGGGGGTACTGGCCAAAGTGTATATGCTGTTTGCAAGCCCAAAATCTCTACAACGAAGGTGTCGAATGGAAATGACCCATAGAGCAACAACAGCCACATTAACAGGTTGACATAAATCAGAATTATCCGTCCGGAGGTGCGTCACATGACCTGTGCCGTCTTAATTCCTCTCAGGTGTCGACGGCTCAGGAGATAATCCGTCACTTTGAGGGTCATCCGGCTGACCTGGTGGTGTGTGACGGAGCTCCAGACGGTGAGACGCTCACTTTTCCTGTCTGTCCTCACTTCTTCTTAAGCCTCTGCTGTCTCCCTGCTGTCTGTCTAATCTGTCTTCTCTGTTTGGTTTCTATAGTTACCGGGCTCCATGATGTGGATGAGTACATCCAGGCTCAGCTCCTGTTGGCCGTGAGTACACGGGCGCATATACGTTCACCTGTCAGGTGTCACGTGATGTCCCGCTGACAGCTGTTTTGTCTCTCAGGCTCTGAACATCACCACTCACGTCCTGAAACCTGGAGGGACGTTTGTGGCCAAAGTGAGTCCAGCTTTTATTTATCTGATTTACTTCTTATGTCCGAGTATGTAGATGTTTACATGCTTTAACGTTAAGACGTCTCCAGTAAGGTGTTAGGATAATTACAGATGTTCACAGAAATAATTATATACTTGAAAAGTTAGCCACCTGAACCCCCAGGGCTAACGCTGAATGCAGACTTGTGTTTCGTTGGTAACAGACAGTGACACCTTCTGGCAAAAAAGGAGGAAAACATGGCTCATGATTTGTGGTTTGCTGATAATTTTGTGAAGCAATAAAAAATACTTTAGATAAGATAACATCTTTTTTTATTTTTGTTTCATTGCATTTTTTTGCTTAATTTTCCCATTAAAATATCTGTAACTGAAATTCTTCAAGTAGGCAGAAGTTTTGAGCTGTTTGATATGGTCGTCTGGTCAACTGGTTTTTTTTGTGTCTGAAATATCTTAATTTACCAAAATTTACAATATATTAGTCCCACTAAACATAGTCCAAAGTGCTGTACAGCTTTGTGCAACAGATAATTGCAGACATCCAACAAAAGTGTGGCTGTTGTGGAACCTGCCGCAGTTTGCAGCAGGTAAATTGCTTGTTTTATTTAATCCGTACAAAGACCAAAGTGTGAAAACAGCAGTTCACCAGTTTATGAAGGCCTATTTTTTTTTTTTTTTTTTTTTTTTTTTTTTTTTTATCATTCAGGATCAAATATTTGCAGTAATTACCACAGTGTAAATAACACCTAATGCAGCGGTGCACTGTGGGATGTGGGAACGTCGTGTCTCTGAGATGGGCCTCCATTAACCCACGTTCTGTCCTGCGTGTCTCAGATCTTCCGAGGCAAAGATGTGACACTGCTGTACTCTCAGCTGAAGATCTTCTTCAGCGGTGTGACCTGCGCCAAACCTCGCAGCAGTAGGAACTCCAGCATCGGTGAGTCGCCTCCACCGTGGACCAATCACACGGCTCCAATGGGAGACAAACCCAGACCCCCAGCCTGTGTGGTTATTGTTTGTATGTAAGAGTTTTGTAATAATTGTGTATTTCTGTCTCAACAATATTCTTATCCAGACACTCTTATACTAAATGTTCCGTCAAATTTGAAGATTGAATAGTTTCCCGACCTTATAAAAGCTGGAGGTAAATGCCCTCCAGTGGCTGGCTGGTTTTCGTCCTTGTCTTTACGCGATAGACTTACTTTAACAATTTTGCAGGAACTGTGTTGACAAATATCACAAATCGTCCGTCTGTCTGTGTGCAGAGGCCTTTGTGGTTTGTCAGAACTACTCGCCGCCCGAAGGTTACGTCCCCAACATGTCCAACCCTCTGCTGGATCACTCCTACGGTAACTATGAGACCCGTTTCCACATCTGGAATCTTTATCTTTGGCATGAGATCCAAAGAAAGTAAAACGGATTACAATAACAGAACCGGTGGAGCATTCAGACCAACATCTGGAGATGGTGAATGACAGCAGCAGCAACACTTCCCGTCACCTGTGACGCAACATGTTTGTTCGCAAACCGAATCAGCTTGGAAATATCTCATCTGCTTTCAGTAGGACAGGCGTGAATTAGTGCATCTTAGTTGCATTTTTTGCTTTTTGAGTTTAAAGGAAAAAAACAGTATCCCACAGGCTATTAAAGGTTAAAACCTGCGTTTATTGGTAAAGGAAAAGCAGGTAGAGAAAATTTCACGTAAATCGACACAGCAAGTCAGTCACACCACTGTATCTTTCTGATGTTTGTTAGCATTACCTAATACAAGCCGGTGATACCAGACCCAGTAGGAGTGTAAGAGCAGAACCCCTGAATGTGCTGCGCTAAAAACAAGAGAAGATTTCTATTTAGAGTCTTATTTGTCATTTCTTCTCTCAACAGTTTTATAGTCTCGATTTAACTTTTGAATAATCACATCTGTTGTCTGTATCTTTATCTCTGTCTTGCTTCTGGTTTCGGTCCTTCAGATGTGGACTTCAACCAGTTAGAGGGTCCGAACCGGCTCATTGTTCCCTTCCTGGCATGCGGTGACCTCAGTGCTTTCGACTCAGACAGAACCTACCCTCTGCAGGTGAGGAAAACAAACAAGGTTCACGTATATATAAAACCAAGTTCAGCCATTTTGTAAAATCATTTTCATGTTTGTATTCTAATTTCAGTTTGATTGTACCATTCTTTATTTAATTTCACTATGAAATTGAATCCATAAATGTCTCTTTTTTTTCTTCTTTTTTTTGGTTACTATTTCTTGTTTAAGGACTTTTTAAAAGGATGTCTGGAATAATATTTATGGGCAAATAATCGAATGCAGCACTATTCTTTACTCTTGAAATTGACAGCAAATCAGTCAAGTGGATTTCTGGCTAAAAAACCAAACACCTCAATTTAGAATTGAAAGAAAAGTGTTTTCAAGGGTAAATTGAGGATGAATGTATTCACATTTCAACCTGATTCATGTACTGTAGTTACTATCTCTTTGGCATCATATTTCTCTCAACTGTTTTCTTGCTTTTCTTTCAGCTGGATTCTGGTAAAGAGTACCAGTACACCCCTCCCACCCAGCCGCCCATACGCCCACCCTATCAACAAGCCTGCCATCTTCGCAAAAACAACCTGCTGGCCAGGGAAGACGGTCCGTCCGTCTCTTCCGACCAGAGCCAAGATGAGCCGCAGCCACAGGCCGAGTCCACCTGATCCGTGTCGCTGCTGCTCATTGGTGGAGGAAAAAAAAAGTGACGAAGGACAGAATTACCAACAACGGAACAATGCTTTCCTGTTAGATAAGAAGATGAGTGTCAGCCTCATCTCTGTGCATCCTGTAACTGTGATCACTCAGCTAGACTAAACATTTCTTGGACCATTTTGGCTGTACTAGATGGTTTTCCAAGCAGATAAGTATGTTTTTTTTATTGGTTTGTCTGATTTTATGTAGAGTTCTTGAAACTGATCTCTTCATCCATCGCTTAGGGAAAAAAGTGTATTTTTTTTTAGAACTAAAGGTCATTTCATCGAGGCAAACCCACATGCGGTTTTTATTTGAATACTTATTAAACTGTAAATTATGTTGTGTTGTTGTTGTTTTTTGGAAATAAACTTCTCATTTAATATTTGATGCTTCTAGCTGTTGGTTATTTTTCCAACCGAGATTCTTACTGGATGACTAAAAAAGACTATATTTTCAACGCACCACTCTACATTTACACAGGAATATTCACTTAAACAACAATGTTTTATTCTTTTTGTTATTCTTGTCCACAGTGTTTGTGTGCTGACTCAAAACCCCAAATTATTGATGCTACTAACAATCGTTTGTCTTCGTAGCCTGATGCAAACTTATTTCTGTGCCCTAGAACTTTATTTTTCTCCAAAAACTATTTCCACCTGTTTGTATATTAATCCGCCACTGAAAATAGTCCGCAGCAAACGCCTTATTACCTCCCGTTTGCGTAGCGTTTGCAAAAATTAAAGTGGTCAGTATTTTTTGGTAATTGATCTTTTATTTATACCCCTTTGTTTACATATTTATGCCTACATTTGGACTATAATGTTGTCATGTATACCATGCATTGGGAATGTCAGCGGAAGGATTATTTGTTGGGGAGTATTCTCACCCCCGAAAAAAAAAACGAAGCCATAAGCAACTTCCTGGTTTTCGCATTACGTGATGACGCCACGACGTAACGACTCACACAACCGCATTGTTGTGGGGGAAGAGAAGCTCTGGCAGTCGCTGAGCTCCTGCCACTTCCAACTGCTTTTCCACAGTCCTCACGATCGTCTGTTCATCCCTATGTGCGAGAACTGAAACCGGCTCCGTCGCCCTGGATACCCGTCGGTCGCGGTCAGGTTTTACTCGGTTCAGCGCGAGTCGCGGCCGCCGTTGGACGAGCGGACTGGATGTGGATTTAACTGCCGCTCCGCTCTGCAGGCCGCACCGCCATTGCTGCTGTTTTTATAAGCTGAATTCGTGAAAATACCGAGGTAAGTTTCGCTTCGCTCTCTCCTCACCTCTTACACATTCAACTCCTGCAGCCTCGACAGGTTAAAACTCAAAAGTACCCGTGCTGCTCTGAGGAAAAGCCAACTTTTTTAATTGAGGTAGTTTCTTGTTGTGCTGGTCGCCATATTTCCTCCCCCCTCCTCCAGGTAGTGGAGTGCTAGCAGGCTAACGTTAGCTAGGGTTGTGGACGGAGTGTCCTCCTGCGGTTAACCAGCGGGCAGGGAGGTCGCCACCTGTTTGGTGGGCACCTCCGGCTCGTCTTTTCTCGCAACATGCCCGTGTTCAGTTGGTAACGTCAAAGCAGGTTCGACTAAATCCAGAAAGGACCGTTATAGTTCGGTTCCTCCGAGCTGACGTTAGAGGTGGCTAGCAGACAGTTCAGCTCCCAGAGCCTGAAGCTGCTGCTGGTGTTTGGCCGATGTCATCCAGCAACAAACCGGCTCTGGGTGGCTTTGAGTCCGGCTCGCTGAGCCGATCGGAGGCTCGCTGGAGTCGTTGCGGAGGCTCGCTGCTCCCCCGTACATGTCTTTCATTCATCCAGTGGACGTCATGTTTCCGCCCCCCTGGACTGGTTCAGCAGCGTGTCGGTCTGACACGATTAAAGGTGCACAAACACACGAGTGGAAAGCTGCTCTCTGAACTTCATGTGTCCTTGTCGAAGCCCTGCGAGGACACACGTGTGCTGAATGCTTGGGAGTTTCAGATCAGGGGGTTGTTAGCGTTTTGTTTTCAGAATCAGAACCAGCTTTATGGGCCAGGTATGTTTACACATACGAGGAGGAGCTCGACTCCGGCTGTAGCTTCTCTCTCTGTGCAAAAAAACAGACAGACATAAATACACATTCAGAACAAATAGACATATATACAGCTAAGAAACAAGATATATCAATATATGCACCTCAGCCATGGTGCTGATGCGGTTGGGTGTCGTGCAAAACGTCCAGTGATGTTGAAGATGGTACGTGTTGAGCAGAGTGACGGCCTGCAGATAAATCAAAACTCTTTATAGCTACACGCATTGCACAATGTAAATGTACACGATAACATGTAAACAGAAGGTCTAACTCTTCAACTGTGGACATTCTTTGCCAGAAGGTATTTGCTGTGTTATGGACTGGACTGTTGGATAGACAGAGCTACAGTTTTTGAAGATACCGGCATCAACTCTGGGAACATTTTTTTATGGAAATTTCACTCTTTCCAGAGTCTTTTCTTAGGTTTTAAGTTAGTGTCACAGTCATTGTCAGAATTCATCAGATATTACCGGCGGCCCTCTATTATGCCTTTAACTATTCAATTCTTATATCTACATTGATGATTTAATTACTGATATCTGATAATCAAAAATTCTCATTGTGCAAATATTTTGTGAAAGTATCAATAGTCATTCCTACAATATTGTTACACTATAAAAATAGAGGTATTCGGTCAAATACTGTATATTGTGACATTCAGCTAAATGTAACGCTCAGGCAGTAGCCACACAACAAACACGGTTAACACCCAATATTACCTGGAGACAAACATCTTTATTTAACATAGATGCATTTAGCAGTTTGGCATCTTTTGTAATTGAAGAAAAATGATTTAAAAATGTTAATTGTTCCCGAATACAAGTGTTTAAAATAGCTTCGGTGTCCACAACTATTCCAGTTCACATTACCCGGCCGGAGTGTAGTCGGGACATTCGCACAGCATCAGCATCACCAAACGGATGTCGGAAAACATTTCTGTGGGCACCACATGTTACTTCGCTGTACCAGATGACAGACGCTGTATTTGTAATAAACTGTATGGATTTATGTTGCTAGTTGCCTAAAATAATTCATGCTCCGTTGTGTTACGAGCCTGGTGGTTAACCTTTTCGATGAATGAGATCATGTATTTTTTTTTCTCCCCCCCCTGTAGGAAAGTGTGTGGTGGTTTACCAGTCAGGTGTGCACACGTATGCATGTTGCTTATAAGCAGCTCGGAGAAATCCTTCACGCTTCTTTCAACGGGGCCTGTGGAACAATGTGAAACACGAACTACACAGATGCTGACATTCCTGTGTAAACAACTTAACTGCCCAACATCATCACTACAAGGCAGCATTGGGGGTTAAGGCTGCTAATCATTGGTTCAGTTAGATCCAAAATGTCCTGCTGGGTGTGTTAGTTGTTCCACAGGGCCAGTTGATGACATGAAAATCTAATGTCGTTCAGCAGTTGCTGCCACCACATTACATCTGCGTGTCGTTGACTCTTGTTGTTTAATTTCTATGGTTTTCAGGGTCCTCACAGCGTCAACATGAAGAAGAAATGTCGAAATCAGCGCCCGGCGGTGCTCAAGAGGGATTCTTCTCCGATCAAGCCGTCGCCCAACCGGGAGACGCTGACGTACGCGCAGGCTCAGCGAATAGTGGAGCTGGAGGTGGACGGCCGGGTGCACCGACTCAGCATCTACGACAAGCTGGACGTCATCTCCGACGATGACCCCACGGCGCAGGAGATCATGGAGTGTAACAGCAACAAGGAGAACAACGAGAAGCCCCAGCAGGTCCTGGTGCGCTCTGTGCGCCTCAAAAACAGCCAGCAGAAAAAGAACGCAGCACTTATAGCTTCGCACGCCGGCAGCGCCACCCACGGCAGCACCGGCGGCCTGCTGGAGCCGAAGGTTAGAACTGTTGAATACAATCTGCCGGTGGTGCCGAGACGGCCGGCGGCTTATTATAAATACACTGAGAGGACAGCGGAGGAGCTGGATGAGGAGGTGGAGTACGACATGGATGAGGAAGACTACGCCTGGCTGGATGTCATTAACGAGAAAAGGAAGAGCGAGGGTATCAGCCAGGTGTCGCACAACCTGTTTGAGTTCCTCATGGACCGCTTTGAGAAGGAGTCGTACTTGGCCACGCAGGGCCAGAGCGACCTGCGGTCGCTGGTGGACGAGGACGCCGTCTGCTGCATCTGCATGGACGGAGACGGAGCCGACAGCAACGTCATCCTCTTTTGCGACTCCTGCAACATCGCCGTGCACCAGGAGTGCTACGGCGTGCCTTACATCCCCGAGGGCCAGTGGCTGTGCCGCCACTGCCTGCAGTGTCCGTCGCGGCCGGCCGAGTGCGTCTTCTGCCCCAACCGAGGAGGAGCCCTGAAGAAGACGGACGACGACCGCTGGGGCCACGTGGCGTGCGCTCTGTGGGTGCCCGAGGTCGGCTTCTCGGACACGGTTTTCATCGAGCCCATCGACGGCGTCCGCAACATCCCGCCCGCTCGCTGGAAGCTCACCTGCTACCTGTGTAAGGAGAAAGGTGCCGGAGCGTGCATCCAATGCGACAAGATCAACTGTTACACCGCCTTCCACGTCAGCTGCGCCCAGAAGGCCGGCCTCTACATGAGGATGGAGCCGGTCAAAGAGGTGACTGCGTCCGGAGCCGCCAACTTCTCTGTGAAGAAGACGGCCTACTGCTGCAGCCACACGCCTAAAGGCTGCGACCGCCCGCCGCTCAACATCTACGAGGAGCCGCATCCCAAAAACGGAGCGTGCCACAAGAGGGCCGACAAGAGGGAGAAAGCCCAAACCAAGGGATGGCAGAAGAAAAAGAGCAGGAGAGCAGAGCCTGAACCGGAACCAGAACCAGAGACCCCAAACAACTCTGGGCCCAGTATCACTGCATCAAGGTAAGCTGGCCACCAACACTCATGATATCCATAATTACGTCCGCTTCTGTCTTTCTTCAATTTGAACTTAAACTCTTTGTAACTCCTGATTTTAGAAGTGTAGTTTCTGAGGTTGTCAACTGAAAAATAAAGAAAAAAATAACCACAATGGAATCCTGGAAATAGCTAATATTGAAGGCGCGACACACAATAAGGATTTTTATCAACAACAGAAGATCCACTCATCACGTCAAGTTTTTGCTGTTTTGTTTTGTCACTGTTTCACATTAAATCTATCAGTAAGAATGATGTTCGTCCGTGATGTTAACATGCAAGATGTTAATATGTAAGATCCCGGAACAAGGTGACATCACAACAAAGGAGTCTGATGATGTACAGATTACAACCTGTTACGGACATAAAGACGCAGACTAGAAAACGTGAAGCTTTAGAACGAAGATTACATGAATTCATTTGCTAATATCTCCCTCTCCTTCTTATTTTTATTTTTTTTATTTTTATGCGGATCAGTTTCGACACCATCCTGAACCAGGTGTCGGTTCAGAGGAAGCGTCAGTTCGTCGAGCGGGTGCTGAGCTACTGGGTGCTGAAGAGGCAGTCGAGGAACAACGTGCCGCTGATCCGCCGGTTACAGGCCAACCCGCAGCCGCCCAAAGCCAAGCAGATGGTCAGTGCTGCGAACACGCGTAGCCTCGAGACCGCAGAGCGTCGCCCCTTTGGCGTGGTTCTCGTTACCGAACGGAAGCTTGTGTTTCCCTCGCAGGACCGCAAGGAGACCAACCAGGCGCTGAAAGAGCAGCTGAAGGAGTGGCACCGCCTCCGCCACGACCTGGAGCGAGCCCGCCTGCTGCTGGAGCTCATCAGGAAACGAGAGAAGCTGAAAAGGGAGGAGGTAGAGTTCTTTCAATATTTACTACTTCTCCTAAAGCTGCAACGTTTCACATGAAACCTGTAAATAAATTGCATCAGGTTTCCTGTCTGGACATGTGGTATATACGGAGGGGGGGGAGGGGTTCATATGGGGGTGCAGCTTCTGTGTTACACTTTAATGGCTTGATCAGTAGCTTCCTTTGCTGCTTTTGGTAGGTGCAGGCAGGGTACGTATAAAAATAAAATGCGGATTATTTTGGTCCGATTTTTAGCAGTTTGGGGTTGATCGCGCCTTGCTGCTGCAAGTTGTCTGAAATGTCTTCTCCTTTCAGATGAAGCTACAGCAGTCGATGCTGGAGGTCCAGCTGACCCCCTTCAACATCCTGCTGAGAGCTGTGCTCAGTCAGCTGCAAGAGAAGGACCAGTACAGCATCTTCGCGCAGCCCGTCAACATCAAGGAGGTCTGCAAGCATCTGTTCGTTCGATGGCAATTTAAGCCGTCGGAGCCCTGGGTTTATTTTCAGGGTCATTTCACTACCATCCTTTCATCTCGGTCATAGTCGGTGCAAACCATTCATGCTATATCTCGTGGGTGTTTTTTCAGGACAGTCCAGGCTAACCAGATCTTTCATTATTTTAATTTGAAAATACTTTGAGTTTGTTGTGTTTACAGCCTTTATATCAAGGGAAAAAAAAGCATTGTTGTCTTGATGGAATTGTTCTGTTTTTAACTGTTATTATTTTTTTGTTTTCATTCAAAAAGGGATGTAATGTTGTTGGAGACAGTACAGAGGTCAGCTGTGATTTCAAAGTTGGTTTAGCTAATCACGCTTTGACGTACAGAGAAACGCTAAGTATCATCAGAAGTTCTGCTGTTTATTTTTGTCATGCAGTATGTTGAGAAGGGATCAAGGCTTTTGGAATTATTCAGTTAAGAGTAGCGACGGTGCCAGACGAGGCACCGACAATCTGCATCTCTCCGTGCTGAATACTCGCTGCACTATTCAACTCTTTACTGAACAGTCCCTGAACCACAAACAGAAACATATAAATACCTCCGTGCTGTAAAGGAACTAGAATGATGAGCATCTGTTTTCTGACATTTCTACCATATCTCACAGCCCTCGTCACGTCAATAACGAAATCAAAACTCTTCCCAAACCATCCACAAACCTCTGATGCGTCTCCTCTGTCCCCCTGCAGGTCCCCGACTACCTGGACCACATCAAGAACCCGATGGACTTCTCCACCATGAGGAAATGCATCGACGCTCACAGCTACAGGAGCCTGGAGGAGTTCGAGGCCGACTTCGACCTCATGATTGCCAACTGCCTGTCGTACAACGCCAAGGACACGTTCTTCTACAAGGCGGCTCAGCGGATGCAGGACCACGGAGGAGCCATCCTTCGCAGGGCCCGCAGAGAGGCCGAGAGGATCGGCTTGGACTTCCCCAGCGGGTTGCATCTTCCCCGTGCCCCGAAGGTGGAGACCCCTCCCCCTTTCTGCTGGGAGGACGGTAAGCGGATTGATGTTTAAGGAGCATTAAATCGATTCAAGAAAAAAAGACATTTCTCCGGTAAAATCTCCCAACACGATATTATTGTGATTATTTAAAAAAAAAATTTTTTTAACTGTGGGTCTGAAGCAGCTTTAACTTTTAAACTTTTGAAGTTTTACAAACACAAATTGCAACTAACGGATTCATCAAGACAACTGTCACACACTGAAAGTTGTTTAATTGTTACTCGATGTATTTCGTTTTTGACAACGATTGAATTGTTTTGTCGATCCGTAAGTGCTGGAGTGATGTCACAGCCTGTGACCGTCTGTCTTTCTCAGTGGACCGCCTCCTAAGCCCCACCTACCGTCAGCGGACCCCTCTGGAGGATCAGCTGAAGGAGCTCCTGGAGAAGTTGGACCTGAGCACGGCCATGAGGAGCAGTCCGTCCCGCAGCAAGAGGCTCAAACTGCTCAAGAAGACCATCATGGAAGTCCGCAGCGAGATGAGTCTAAAGAAGTCCCTCCCACCGTCGCCGCCCTCCGGCCTGGATCCCGGAGGCACCGAGGCGGAGGAGAAACCACCACCTGGACCCCCATCGAAACCCTGCACGCCACCGGAGGACAAGTCTTTACCTCCGCCAACATTAGAGCTTTTAACCTCGCCGTCCCAGCTCGACACCTCGCCCAGCGACCTGGAGCCGCCCTCTCTAAACCCCGTCAAACCCTTTTTGGACCAGACTCCCATGGAGCTCGACGACAGCACCAACACATCTACCTCAGAGTCCCCGGACACCCCCAACGGGCACATCCCGCACTCGCTGCTTCCCAACGGCGACGTCCACACGGACGCCTCCGGCGCCTGCAACCGGCGGTCGAACGTCCTCTTCCGCAAGTCCAAGAGCGCCAGCCCGCAGAAACCTCCCAAGAACCAAGAGTCTTCTGCGTCACCGCCGCCGCTGGGCGCTAAAACCTTCCTGTCGGTGGTGATTCCTCGATTGGAGACGCTCCTCCTGCCGAAGAAAAGGACCCGCAGCAGCAGCGCTGACGGTGAGGAGGACGAGGAGTCACCCATCAAACGCCTCGGCACGGGTAACAGAAATCAGCCGTCAGCGTTCACTTCCAACCTAAATCACCCCGGCGACAAAACATACTCTTTTGCTGTTGTTGTTGCTGTTGCTGTTTACCTGCAGTGACAAACTTCCTGTATTTTTTTCCTCCTCAGGAATAGCGAATGGTTTTGTGGTGGAGGAGGAGGCGGTCTCACCGTCTCCCCGCCTGCTGGAGCCTCGCCGTCGCTGCGCCTCAGAGTCGAGCATCTCCTCGAGCGGGAGCATCCTCTGTGGCACGAGGTGAGTTCATGAAGAGAATAATACAGACCCCCACACCCTCCCCCAATCAATGGTCAGTAATCAAAGGAGAGTTACAAGTTTTTGACACACACACACACACACACACACACACACACACACACACACACAAAAACAAACACAAACACGAGTGTATCTTGAAAACATTATCCTCATTCAGCTTTCCTCTTTTGTCTTTCAGCACCGTCATCGTATCGAAAAGCGGCAAAGGGCGACCGGCGGCGGCTCGACGAAGCACTGTGGATGACAAAAGCACTCTGGTGACCTGCATCGAGAACGGAGAGTTACCCAAAGCTGCCAAGATCCCCTCAGGTGAGCAAATCTGAGTCATCAGCGAGTTTCTGATGAGTGTGCATGAAACGGCATGGCAGCTCTCACCTCTGTCTCCTGAAGACATTTAATAAATCTATTTTCAGTCCTACTAATACTCTTCATGTGCCAGCATGCATCTGCTGTTTTTTTTTTTTTTTTTTTTTTTTGATTTCCTGCTTACCTGTTACATGCCTACTTTTTCTACTGACCCACCTTTGTGACAATGAGAGAAGTTGTAGTTTTAGTTGTTAAAAGTCCTTAAAAAGGAACCCTTGAAATGGGAATTTACAGAACCAGCAACTCGTCAGTTATGGACCAAACAGGTTAAACTGAGGCTCAGGGACTCGAGGATCCTGAAATGAAGTCCGCAGTGACTCGAACTGCAGGTTCAGTCTCGAATGAAGGAAGAAAACCAAAACGACAAACCTCTGATGAACGATGTGGAAGTGAAGTGAAGGCCGTTATTTTTTTCTGTGGGTTCAGATTGAATTCTAGGTTTATACCAAGGCCGCAAACAATATCCAATCAGCGACTTTGAAGTTCAGCTGATGGTGATTATCTTTTTGTTTTACTTATTTAATGGCACTATTAATTGTTATTGACAACATTACTTCAAGTGAGCAGTGCATTCGTATGATACCGGCCTTGTGCGTGTGTGTACGTGTGTGTGTGCGTGTGTGTCTCACCGTTTGGACCGGTTTGTGTTTAATGTTTATTTATTTAGATCCATGAAAAAATAGTATCAGGAATGACATGATTATTTGGGTGTTCAACATAACATTTTTCAGAGTTTTAATTCAATTCAATTTTATTTATATAGCCCCAAATCACAAGACTCTGCCTTGACCGGTTGGGGTGAGAGGAGAGCAGAGAGAGAAAAGGACAGCATAGAGATCCAACACATGAAATGTTGGTGGGGCCGACAATCACAGGGCAGAGACGTGCAGCTCCATGGCGGGACATCTGCAAAAGAAAGAACAGAAACTACGCGAGCAAGGGAACTGAATGGAGACAACAGACAATAAGAGGAAACTATGGGAGAGAAAAAGCATAAAGTTAATGAGATGTGATGGTGAGATATGACTAATAGAGAGTGAAAGAGTGAGAGGAAAGAAGCTCAGGGCATCACGAGGTCCCCCAGCAGCCTCGGCCTATAACAGCATTACTGCAGGATGGTTCAGGTTCACCTGAGCCAGCCCTAACTATAGGCTTTATCAAAAAGGAAGGTTTTGAGTCTAATCTTAAAGTTAGAGAGGGTTCTGCCCCTCGAACACAAACTGGGAGCTGGTTGGTTCCACAGGAGAGGAGCCTGAAAACTGAAGCTCCGCCTCCCATTCTACTTCTGTAAACTCTAGGAACCACAAGTAGACCAGCGTACTGAGAGAGAAGTGCTCTGCTAGGATTATATGGTTCTATAAGATCTCTGAGATATGATGGAGCCTGGTCATGTAGAGCTTTGTAAGTCATCAAGAGAATTTTAAATTCTATTCTTGATTTCACAGGAAGCCAGTGAAGAGAAGCTAAAACTGGAGAAATATGATCTCTCTTGCTAAATCCCGTCAGTACTCTTGCTGCAGCATTTTGGATCAGCTGCAAGGTTTTTAATGAGTAATTTAGACATCCTAACAACAAGGAATTACAATAATCCAACCTGGAAGTAACAAATGCATAAATTAGCTTTCCTGCGTCACGCTGAGGAAGGATTTTCCTGATTTTATTAATATTACATAGATGAAAGAAGGCAGTTCTGGAGATTTGCTTTATATGGTGGCTAAAGGACAAATACTTGCCCCTCGTATATTTTTACTTGCCCACCAGCTAAAAACGTAATAATTACATAATTTTCCTGATTTATTATACACAATTATTTGAATTAATTAACTTGAAAAGAGGGAAATAAGGTAATGTAAGATTTCCTGAAGGTAAAACGGGGGTATGAAGAGCAGGTCTGTCGGTGTGCTTACAATAAGGTTGCTCCTTCAGTCTGTCTCGACACATTTCAGGGCACTGAAGCTCGTCTTGGCAGGAAATCACCAGCAAACTGTACAAGCATATATGTTGTTTATTTTTTTTTTTAAACCCAGGATTAATGTTGCTTCTCGAGAAGTAGAAAGCCTCTTCTTTCTTCCTGCAACCGTGTGTCTTTCTGTAGTGGACATGTTTTTGGAGAACAGACATCTCATTTTCAATCATCCTCCCAACGTGTATTGTTTTATTAAAAAAACAATGACATAATCTAAAAAACATGCTCACATTAAAGACTCTGATTGGCCGTCCACTCAAGTTGCCCTGCGTGAAGTTGTACCGGGCCATCGGTTACGTTGACAGTTAAACATAATCTAAGCAAACATGTAGCTACGCATAAAACAAGGTCCATTACCAGTTAACGAATGTCCTGCAGGACCTCAATACGCTACAACCAAATATACAGAACGGCCCATTCTACAAATACAAAAAACCCCACATATTTCCTCATACGGATGTTATGAGTACAATACTTTGGCTCTGATCCGGGTCTTTTTTTAATTTGCTATCTGCTAATAGTTATTCGCACAGTTTAGAGAAGTATGTGACATGTTGGAATAACAGCGGAGGCTTTCTACTTTGCCACCCCGTATTATCCCTCAAAGTCCCTAATCAAATACGGATGTTCCTAATTCCAAAATCTGAGTTTTATCATCTTAAATTGCGGCTGTGTGCGTGTCCTCTCTGGCGTGCTTGGACGTGTGTTATCATCACCTCTTGTGTGCGTGGCCGTGTGTTCAGACTGGTTGTGTTCTCTGTTGCAGTGAATCCTTCATAACTTGCTTGTCGTTGTTCCTGTAGAGGTGTGGAAGCCCACCGCTGCTTCTCCATTTGTTCTGGAGCCTCTTAAACTAGTTTGGGCTAAATGTAGTGGATATCCCTCCTTCCCTGCCCTGGTGAGTGAGTGTTGGTGCCCTCTGTGTCTCATTACCCATCTGCCCCTCTGCCATTGTCCGTGCCGTAGCTTGTGATTTGTGCTCGTAGCCGTGCGGGAGCTTCCAGCTGGCCGATCGTGGGACTGGTTGGTGTGTGTGTGTGTGTGTGTGTGTGTGTGTGTGTGTGTGTGTGTGTGTGCGTGTGCGTGCGCGTGCGTGTAGAGTGGCCCGCTTCGCTCACAATGTGTTTTTTTTTGGGGCTCAACTTGGCCTTTGCATGCTTGTGTCTCTTGAGTGCGGGCTCCTTCTGTGCGGCCGGCGGCCAGGATATACTCCAGATGTTTTTTTGTTTTTTTTAGAAGGCTGCCTCACTCAGCGTCCACCCCTCTCTGTTTTTTTTTTTTTTTTTTTTTTTTTTTTTGTGGTCTTCACAGATCATGGAGCCCAGACTGCGGAGGACGGTGTCCCGGCACAACGGGGTGGAGCTTCCCCTGCCGCCGCCGGACGTTCTCAGAGTCGGAGAGCAGATGCAGTTCAGGTCCGCAGAGAAACTCTTCCTCGTCCACTTCTTCGACAACAGGCGCAGCTGGTGAGGAACTCACCAACTCTTCACTGATTACAGAGCTGCTGTTAGGACACAAAAAAAGGAGTAAATAAGGGTGTGAAATAATCCATGTATCACATTGGTCTGCTGTTAGGGAAGTTAAGTACATTTTCAAAACCTCAAACTTTAAAAAAAAAAAACAACGGTATTTTGTTTTAGTACAAGGAGAAAAACTTTGACCAAGAAACAGCTCATTCAAAACTGCGAGTGTACTGTAGGACTAAAGTGAGCAATACGTAGGCCAATAATAAAGGTTCAATATGTCAAATTAGGGGCATTTTATTGGCAGAAATAGAACCAAATATTTCTAATATGTTTGCAGCGGTATACTGTTACCTTTGTGGCTCATTATTGGGGAAGTGTGTGTGTGGGGATGGAGGGGGGGGGGGTCCGAAAACGCCTACTGTCAATCGTAGTCGTATTCAGGTGCTTTTGTATCTCTTTGTACTGGTTTGTATTTCCTTGTCGTAGTTTGACATGTCTTTGTAGTTTGCCAGGCGTTGGGTCCAAGTTAAACCGTGTAACTGAATTATCGTTACAAAGGCACAGTTAGTTGTAGGGAGTCGAATTTATTATTTTTTTGGACTTTTAAGAACATTAAAGCGGTATTCAAAAAAACCTGTATCTTGAATCTGTCAAAGGACGCTGGAAACATTTTCCAAAACATTCTTCCCTCTCCCTCTCCTCAGGCAATGGCTTCCTAGATCCAAGATGGCTCCCTTCGGGATCAACAAGATGCTCGATGAAATGAAGCTGACGGAGGCTCGTCAGACTTCAGTCAGAAAAACTGTGCAGCTCGCCTTCGACCGAGCCATAAACCACCTGAACCGTGTTAGCAGCAAACTGGAGGCGAGCCCCGGACTCGCTGTCACAGACTAAAAGCCCCCCCCCCCCCCCCCCCCCCCCCCAGCCCACCCCACCCCCATCACCACCTCAACAATCTTCCCATCATTCATTCCTCCTCTATCTTTTCAGCTTTTCTTTCGAACATAGTCCCTGGCAGAGGCACTCTCGTTTCTGTTTTTGTACGCACAACATACGCACCTCTCATGTTTACCATTTCCTGCCAACTGGAAACCCGGTCATTTTTCGTCACTTCCTCACACATAGGTCCCACCTGTCTGAAATACTGTAGCTTGTGATGGTCATCTTGTTTTGTCAAAAAGAGCTATGCAATAAAAACGACTCGGTTCTCGGGTGCAAAAAGTTGAAAGAAATGAAAAAAAAACAAACAAAAAAAAAAACATCTAACTTTGGCTGTGAGGACTAAAAAAAAAAAAAAAAATCGCAGGTGGAAACCTGTTGAATGTGTCGGTTTGACCTCTGACCTACTTAAATGTGCTGCAAGACTGCTGCAACAATCTCACTGCCATGAAATGTCCATCAGTGTGTGTGTGTGTGTGTGTGTGTGTGTGTGTGTGTGTGTGACGGCAGCAGTTCCTGTAAATATCCTGTACAAGGCCTGACACTAATTTATTCACTCCTTCAGTCTGTTTTGGTACACGGCGGTCTGGTATTTATACAGTCAGAGGTGATGATCCACGTCGTCTTTGTCACTGACGGTGTTGGTGTTTCTGCTGGTGCTATCTCTGCAGAGAGAAAAAACAAACATGCATACTGTATTGAACATTTTTATTTCAGCTTCTTTTGTACGGTTTTTGTAAGTTATTAAGTTCTCAACCTTCAAAGTTCTCTCGTCTTTGGCATTCATTTTTTTTTGTTTGCATATTTTTTCTTTTTCTTTATTTTTTTTTTTACCTGAATGTTTTTACTGGACTACTTTTTTGTTTTGTTTTGTTTGTACATATTTATATAAAATCTATATAGAGGCTCTCAAAGTTTAAAAATGCCTGAAGTGCATCATTCACACCAAAACCAAAAAAATCTGCTGCCCACAGGTTTCCCACTAATGTGTGTGTGTGTGTGTGTGTGTGTGTGTGCGTGCGTGCGTGTGTGCGTGTGTGTGTGTGCGCGTGCGAGAGAGAGAGCGTGCGTGCGTGCGTGTTTTTTTTTTTTTTTACAGTTCAGTTGTGTTTTTCAGGTTTTTGGCCTTTCTGTTTGTGTGCTATGATGAGTTCAAGTCCTCTGTAAAATGTCACAGAATCATCTTCTCCACCTGAACTGACTCACAGTCAGACGTAGGAGAGACGAGTATGTGCCTGTACTAATTTATTGTAAAGCTGAAAAGATGTATATGCATTACTTTATAGAGTATTGTAAAAAAAAAAAAAAAAAAAAAAAAAAAAAAAAATACTATGGGCACACTAGGAGCCACGTGTAGAGATCGCTCCTCTTCTGTTGTTTTTGTGTTGTTTTATTTTGTATTTTATTTTTGGGATTGATAGCATTAAATCTGAGAGGTGATAGCGTTTGATGTTTTATTTTGGCAGGGTAGCAATGGGTAGACTTCCTGGTTTTTTTTGGCCCCTCTGGATGTGGATGTTGTGTGTAAATAGATTTGGTACTTCAGCTGATTCTCTGGGAAAAACCACAGTTATAGCCAACGGGAGCGGAAACCACCCGACAGCAGGCCGGTGGGATTTTTATACTAAAACACTGAAAAATTAAAATATGTATTGAATCACTGAATCAACGTGTCCTGGCATTTATTATATTTATATATAATTTGATTTCACTTGTAATGTAATTTTTAATATGTTTATCTGTCATCCTGTATACATTTTTTTGTTTTTCCATTTTAATTGCATTGTTATTTTATTGTTTTTATTTTTGTGAGGGGATTTACTTTATTTGGTTTTTTTTATATTTATTTGATTTCTTTGTTTTTACCCATTTCCATTTTGGGTTTTCGTTTTTTTGGGGGGTATTTTTTGTTATTATAACATGATTTATGAATACACAGGCAAAATTGTGTCATACTTTTTAACTCTTATCAAGTAGAAAAGGGAAGTGAAATGAGCATGGGGAAAAGATCAAATTATTCTCCACTAAAACTACTCTTAAACAATAAAATAAACACTTTGCTTTGGACTGTTACGGACACGTTCCACACTAGAAATATTGTGATTATTAATTAAAATGACTGTTGTCAGATTAAATTAGTCTGTTCCCATGAATGCAGTTCAGGGATCATAAATCCTGTAAACTGAAGAGACTTTTATCGTTATGAAAATAAATAAAGAATGAATAAACCATAGAGTGCAAAAACAAATACACATTAAAAATGATACTCAACAAGAAGCTGATGTAGAAATGTCCTGCATCATATTAAGTGACCACGAGGTGGCGCTGTTGCTCTGTTGAACGTAGCTGAGGACACGCAAATGAAGTCCAAACACTGTTCAACATAGATAAAACTCAGACTTGTTTGTAGTACATGGTACTTTTTCAAGTATTTTTTGGCTGAAGCCTTTTATTTGGACAGCAAATAGCAAGTAGATGTAAAGAGACAGAGACTGACTGTCAACAAAGGTCCCAGTGGCTTCTGTCTACTAATTGTGGTGACTGTATTACCCTAAAACTAAAACATTCATCAACATTCTTCAATGGACTGAAATTAAAGTTTACATTATTCAAAATAATGCCTTTTGGTCAATGTGAACAATCTTCATTGTGGATACTCCAAAAGACAAATGGGGTATTTAAAAAGGAAGTAAAATGTCAGGTATTTAATTAGCTATGCTGTATTTTAGCCAATATTCAGTTACATTTTGGCAAAGTGACCACTTTAAAACCACTGAATTAGCTGTTTTGTCCACAAGCTGGATTGCTTGGATACGGAAGAAAGCTTTAAAATGCGATAATTCTCAGGCAAATGCTGGAGGCACAGAGAGGTTAATATTTCTATGATTTCCAAATATATAAATGTCATACCAACAGCTGCCAGATGCTGGCTCCAAACCATCCCTGCTTCCAATTGACTCTCATTTAAACTTCTAATAAATATGCTGGCGGTCATTTAGGAAGTTATTGCTCTGTAAATGTGATTTAAAGGTTTTGATGTCAACCATGTGGCCGCTGATTGACAGCTGAGATCAACAGTGGGCTCGCCTGCTGCCGTCCTGGCTGCTGGACTGGTTCTGTCTCTGAAGCTTCTGTTTGAAGAATAAACAGTCATTTTTCCTCCAGACACGCAGTTCTACTCTGTTTATAGTTCAGAAGCAACACTGACAACACCCTCACAGGCTGCTGTCACACAATGTTTTGGTGAAAATAATGTTTGCAATTCTAAAACATTGTCTCTCAGCAGAGTGTACCTAAAGTAGCTAACATGAGCTAACTTAAGTTGCAATACCACCGAGTGCCACTTGAGGTCGGCTCCAAAAAACCTCCAGTTCCACAGAATCCCATTCAACTGGTCTCAAGATTCTCAGTCAATAAAATGTGTCCATCAGTTATCTCGGTCTCGTTAGCTAAAGTCGCTCCTTCTTATTAGTTTCCTGGCGGTCCATCTGAAAATAATCCCGTCATTAATTAGAATATAAGATTCAAAAAGCCATGTTTTTGGGGGCGTGTCTGTTTGATTGACAGGCCTGTGGTGCAGTCAGGTTACTGCTATCGGTGGGCGGGACGTAGTGTCGCCGGGTTTTCAATCAGATCGAGTCAGATCCACCGCCCCCCTCTCTCCAGAAGGCCCAAATATGGTCAACTTCCTGCTCCAAACGATTTGGAACTATCAAAATGGCGACGGACAAAATCTGAACTCGAGGCTTCATTCGGCCGTTCACAAACCACCGGACCGGTCTGTGACTCCAGTAACCTGTTGTTTCCTCGTGTCTGAGATAGCGGGCCGTGTTTCCAGAGTGTGAAACGCAAACACTCAGCTCTCCTTGTTGGGAAGGTTCCTGGCTCCAACGGAAAATATGGCACGAGTCATAAACTGCTACTTTGGGTTTTAAATGCACACTAATTTGTTGGGCTTGTTCTGGATTAACTGCCAAGCCGCAGAATTGAATGTGCAAGAGGATCACACGTGCTCAGAGTGCGGAGTCGGGTGTAAGAACCACACATCGTGGTGCAACTGCAAGGCCAACTCCAGATAAACAGATGCTAATGAACGGCAGGATGATCAGTGGTTGTAGAATATTTCTGGTCACACTCCGTCAGTACTGTAACACTCTGCTCAAATCTGCGGCTGCTGTTTGTGTTTCATTATCCCTGTTGGTTCAGTTTTGACAGTTCTTGTCTCTTGTGAATATTTCGCTGATGACTCATCATTATCCTCTAATTAGCAGCAGATATTTCGGGCTTGCCGAGTTCGTCGTCCGGCTCAGCCGCACACAGACTCTCTGGGGTCTCTGGGGGTTAAAACGTCTTTGAAGTTGGAGATAATTATCCATGCAGATGGGTAATTAACAGTGTCCAGCTCATAAATAAACACATTTCCTGTGCACACAGACCATTAATGCGGCCGACACTGCTGGAAGAAAGTCTGTCTCTGTCAAGCGGGAGGTGTCATCAGCAGAGTTGGCCCGGCTGAGACCGGCTCAGAATGGTTTGGTTTGGTTTCGGCTCTGCTTGTTTGTTGAAGACTTTTGGATCCAAGATGGGAGGCACATTTTCTAAGGGTACCTTCTGACCATCTTGGCCTTAATATTACAATTGTGATTATTAATTTTTTTTCAATGAATATCATGTATCCAAAATCATACAAAAAAAACCACCAATGCTGGCAATGACAGAAAGGTTTTAGACCGCACTTGTTGTATCTGGCGCTGCGTAGTTCTGGACCGATAGATCAGACTGACACATCCAAAATATTTGGCTTGCAGCTCCGCCTCCTTAAACAAGTGACCCTCGCCATCGACTTTAATGTACAATAGCGTTACAAAAGCAAACCAGCAGAGGTAATTAGTTTATAAATGCCCCAAAAATGGTATTTGGTCCCTCTTCAGACCGGCATCAAGCTGGTGCTGTAACCCGACTCAGTGGTCAGCGGTTTCCTCTGCGGGCATCTAATTTGACCTTATCGGGTCTCTAGGTGAGCAAATTACCACAGAAATATTATATTTTTCAGTCCTGCTCTGTACTGACCAAGCTACATTATAACCCAAGTTGTCCCGTTGTCTTCCCTTGTAAAAAGTAGAGTAAAGGACCTTTTTTTTAGGACATCAGCGTTTTTCACATGATTATTGGCGCAACTAACCACACAGCAATAACGTTATCATTCAAACTGGTTAGTTTAAAATTTGAACTTTAGAGAAAAGTCTCAACTTCCTGTCAATGCAGTATGTGGGATTGTTCTCCCCCAGAAAGGTTTGTGGTAATGAGAGTCGGCTCTTGATGACGCAATGCCTGTCTGATCCATCACAGAACCCATGCTGATCCATGTCCATGGCTAACAGTGAGAAGAAGGTGACCTGGTCTGATGAATCACATTTTCTTTTACTTCATGTGGACATGTATGTGTGTGTGTGTGTGTGTGTGTGTGTGTGTGTGTGTGTGTGTGTGTGTGTGTGTGTGTGTGTGTGTGTATGTATGTGTGTGTGTGTGTGTGTGTGTGTGTGTGTGTGTGTGTGTGTGTGTGTGTGTATGTGTGTGTGTGTGTGTGTGTGTGTGTGTGTGTGTGTGTGTGTGTGTGTGTGTGTCCGAGTGTGTCATTTACCAAGGGAAGAGTTGGCAGCTGGATGCACTGTCGCAAGAAGGCGGTGTGATGCTCTGGGCAATGTTCTGCTGGGAAACCTTGGCTCCTGGCATCATGTTCCTTTGACACATGCACTCCTTCATGACAACAGTAATCCATCCTGGCAGTGGCCTCTTTCAGCTTGATAATGTCCAGGAATAATGTGAGAAACATGACAAAGAATTCAAGGAGTCGACTTGGCCTCCGAATTTCCCAGATCTCAGTTTAAATTGAGCATCGTTGGGATGTGCTGGAAGAAAGAGTGTGATCTGAATTTACTGGACTTAAAAGGAACCGCTGCTAAAGTCTGGGTGTCTGATTCCACGGGACACCTTCACCACACCTTCGCCTCGTGGGGTCTGAGCTGTTTTCTGGCACAAGTGTTACCTACAATTATAGACAGGTGATCAAAATCAAAACATGAATTGATAAATCAGTGTTCTTTCACACTTTTCACTGAAACCCTGGTGAGTATCCGGGTCAAGATTTTTGTTTCCTTTTCCCGTGACATAAGAAGGGGTGAGGATTAAGGTTAGGATGCGTTTATGTGTGTGTAGGAGGATATTGAGGGCAGATTAAATCTGTAACAGCATGTGTGCAGAAAACCTCTTCTGTAGGGGATTAGCAGGTCATAAGGAACTGCTTGCTGCCTTTTCTTCCTCACTGCAGGGAAGAGGAGGCTAAAGGCGAGTTCACTAATACAAAATTAAAATTCAGAACAAGATTTCCGTTAACCCGAATTGGATTGGTGAAATGCAGACACCAACATTTACACAGCAGACAGTCAATTGAGCCTGAATGAAATTAGTCTGACTTCTTATGCAACACGTTCTCATTCTCAGGATGTGGAATACTGCCATTTTGTCAAAGCGGTTGCCATCAGGCAAAAAACGCACAAGGTGTGGCAACCATGGCAACCGATGTAAAAAAAGACGGTAATCTGACGCAGTAGAAAGTTTGGAAGAGGTTGAGGGTGGTTAGATGGCACGAACACAAGACTTTCATCGGGGAGACTGATGTTCGTCCGAGAGAAAGTATAAGTAAACATGGATGTTTTTTCTAGGTTTGAACCCAAACCGTGATCTTTGCCGAACCCTGTTCGATTTGTCCCCGTGTAACATTCAACACAAACCACTCGCTTTCCAATTCAATTCATTTTATTTATATAGCGCCAAATCACAACACAGGTTATTTCATGGCACTGAACACATTAAAGTCCTTACAGCAGAACTTTACATTACAGAGAAACCCAACAATTCAACATTTCCCAAATGTGCTAGGAGGGAAAAACTCCTCATTTAAGGAGAAAAACCTCCAGGGAAGGAAAAACTCTCTTTCCTAAAGCCTAACCACATGGTTTTTGTTGCCTGAAGCTCAGGCACCTTGTCTGCAACTGTGACAAAACAGCACTGATGTCTGATGGCCTGTGATGAGAATAGGTTGGTCCTATCGGTCTATGATCTATGAGTCACATGATTCAAATAAAAGAGGTTCAGATCAGTGACAGACAACAGTGAACGCTAACTGTACCGCATAAGTTCTTTATCTGCAGGGAAAACATGCAGCAACAGTGCGGAGCAGGATTAAAAAGAGGTGTGTCTGTACTTGCACACCATCATTATGGGGACTCCCATGCCATGGGACACCCGGCATGTCCCCCCATTAGGCACATTTTTTATGGATTTTATGGTTAAAACTGATTTGCATGACAAAAACAAGTCTTTAACACCCGTGTCTCTCTGCAGATCTGCAATCAGGCATTGAAACAAAATGTACTGTTGTTGAAAACAAACAAGTAGTCGTTCCTGTGTCTCCGTCCTAATGAATATTAATGCAGCATCTTGTCACCTTTGAAGTTTTCATGTTATTAGCAGCAGAGTTGTCTTTGCTGAAAGCATCACAATGGAGGTGTAATTACACAGCAATTATGGCTGCGTAAGGAAAAAAAGGAAGCCAGTGTTCTCAGGCAGCGTTCAACTGCCGGTAATTGCTTGGTCTTAAACCGGGCGTCTCCAACGCTCACAAGCTGCCAGGAGCTCATGGCTCGTTTCTGAATAGCTCGCTTGAAGGTTTTCAACAATGTGTGTATGCCTTTGATAACACCAACTCACTTAGGAAATCTGTTTTAAATTTCTATCCATTCAAATTCACAGACATGCCCCCTGTTGCGACCCAACCATTCAGCTTTCAGCCAATCAGCTGCCACTATTCCCTAGAAAACAGCAGTTTGTTATTATCAGCTCCACATGAGCTCAAAAACTAGGTAAATAACTTAAAATATTTTTGCAACAGCAGCGCCAGAGCTATGAAGTGAGTGTCTGTAACTGTTTGGTCAAACGGTGAGCCTTCAGTGATATTCAATATCTTCCTGTAATTTGTACTGTATGAACAACATTTTCTATTCCCCCCCAAACTTCTCCAAAATTCAGTGGCACAGTCTGTCAATCACCTTCTCTGGAGACCTGGTTCAAATCCACTAGTGGACAAGTACAACTGGTCGACACTGTTGCAATGTGTTTGTTTGGTTTCCTTTCATGTGCTTCTTGTCTGCTGCTGCTTGATATTTGCCTGAACCCCCATCATTGCCGCTTGCGGCTGTATTTGCATCTTGCAATTTTGAATCTTTTAAACTGTGATTGTCATTAATTATCATGCAGATTTGTGTTGTGTTCAACTGCAGCTCTGGAAAACCATTATTCATCCATCAGTTCTGCAGATGGCTCTAAATACTAGAAAACAGCCTCTGTTGCTGTCGTGGCGAGGAAGCTACAGTCTGAAGTGTTTTAGTGGATTACAGATGCTTTGTAGTTAATTTTTTGCCACCCACTGTTAGCCCCACATCATTTTAGGCTCAGTGAATTGGATGTTCTTTGTGTTTAGTCCCGATAACCTTTTCCACTCCAACTCAATTTTCCAGTTTTTGACAATATGAATTTCTGTAATTTTTGGGAAAATAATAAGCCTACTCAAAAAAAAGAACAATAATCATCGTCTATATGTGCCTGTGTTGCTCCTCACTCTGTGCGTTCAGGATTTACTTTAATTGGAACCGCAACAAGCGTAAAGAGAAGTTTTAGGCTTCATTAGAAACACTTTCACCTTTTAGCTATGGTGAGAGTGAGCTGCTAGAGGGGGCTGATTGACAACGCACTAATTAACCAATCAAGGAGCACCGGGCGAGCGGGCACCTGTGTGGTCACTCCGAGTGCAATTACATTCTGCCTGCTCCCCTGCTTCCTGTTCAGCCAATCTGTCGGCCACGGAGAGCCTAATGACCCGCTAATAAGACAAGCGCACCGCAGTCCATCTTAATGAAAATCAGTTGTCCTCTCGATGTGGCCGTCGATTGTGAAGCCGGTCCTCGACCTTATGTCACGTCGGCTTGCTAAGAAGCCACGCGGCGTCTGGGAATATTAAAGAGGAGCGATGCTTTCCTGGAAAGGCCTTTGGACTTAATTTTCTCCTCTGTAAGAAAAAGGGATCGGTGGAGGACGCCAGGCTCTCAGCACCAAATGAAAAACCTGCTCCTTGACTTTTTTTTTCAAATCTTCCCGTCTCATCTCTTGATCCCCAGGTCATTATAGGATGGGATTTGATCAAGACGCCAGGTTTACCTGCCTGCCGTCTGTCCTGTTGCCTTGAGACAACTTCCCTTGTTTTGCTAAATAGATAAAATAATAATAATTTAAAAAAAAAAAACATTCAGTGAACAATAGGAAAAAATAGGAAAAAAATGGAAAAATACGTTTCCTGCTGTAACTCTCTTTCCAAAATCAATTAATTTAAATTTAATACTGGAAATCTGGAATTGTGGGTGTCAAGTTGCCATCAAAATACAGATATATTTTTCATTTCTATAACAACACTGTAAAAACTTCAAATTGTTATTCTAACATTTCAAAAAATGTTAGAATAACAAATAACTCTCAGAGACAGTCTCATTATGTTCAACAATAGTCAATTAATCTGTGGTTACACTGCTGCACATAAAGATTGGATTAGATTTTAGATTTGTATGCATTTTGACAATTACACACATCACTGCCATTTGCTTATGTTTTCATTGCTTTATAGGATTTGGATGCAGTGCAAAGAGTGGACATTTTCTCCCCTCAGTCAAGAAGTACTCTTATAGCATTACCGACCTCATCATTACAAGGGGAAATCTTGTCATTTGAAGCCTGTATACCGACTGCATCTGTATTTTCAAGACAACTGGTGCCTTAAAACCCCACTTCAACAGACTGGTTAACCTGAAGTGCAAGTCACATATTTCTTTGTGAATTGTGTGACTTCAAAGACCGCTGTGCTCTAGCAAAATACATCGGTCATCGCAGGACTCACTTAAAGCAGAGTGCGACTGTTGGTTGTCTTTTTAAATTTTTTAAGTGATGTCCTTTCAACTGTTAGTAGTCATGTAAGCCGGAAGCACAAATCCTTCACTGGCAATGATTTTAGACTATCGGTAACATCCCCCACAACTCCTACCGATCTGCCAGAAGAAAATGAGCTCTCGCCTACAGAGTACAATGACCTACATGTTCTGAGAGCAGCTCGTACCTAAAGCCTGTGGACAATTTCACCGTTGAGAAGAATCTTGCATCATTGTTTCTATACATGCAAGCAAAGAGCGCAACTCTGGAAGTGAAAAGTAGATTTAGTGATGTTGTATCATTCTCCAAATTTACAGCCGAGCAATCAATCAGGCACATTTTGAAAGAATGTGAAGGTCGTATTGATGAGTGTTTTGCAGAAGAACTAACAGATTTCACATGCGACACCGTATACAAAACACATCCTATTCTCCTCGGTACAACAGAAAGGGTCTGTCGCTCGACACATTATCGAAGGACAAATTACTTTATCGAACACTTTCAACTTATTGACCCTTATTGATCCTGATGAGTATATTTATGATGATGCTTTTTGTGTTTGAAGTCCTTGATGTTTTGCTCAACAGACCCAGGGCCTCATACAAAAGATTGCACAGCTCTCACACTCAAAGATGGCGTACTCACAAAACTTGAAAATGACGTACGCACAGAAATTTGGACATGTATAAAACCGGGTGTACATCAGGTCCTGCTCACCTTAAACAATCACAATCAACGTGAACTTGACCGCACGTGAACGAGCACGTGTACCCAGCCTTGACTCCTTCCATAAATTACCATGCAAATAACTATAGTAGGCTCCTGTTGTCACCGACTATTCAAATCACAATCAAGGCAAGGCAAGATGCAAGATCCAGTTGGTGATCACGGAGGTGGAGATATGACAAAATGTGTTGTTTGGTGGTTTGTCTTCTGGCATTAGCAATAAGTGGAAAAGCCATGGAAGTGCAAAGTGTCACAATGTCAGTCGATGCAGCCGGTTCAGCGGATCGCACAGTGGTTGAACATTTTAAAAAGCAGTCCAACATAAAGGTTGATGTGAAGAAAAGAGTGACTGTACATCACCCCAGTGTCGCTGCTCAGGTCAGCATCAACGAAGAGAGGGTCGCCAGGGCAGACACATGAGCAGGACCATGACGACCAAGGTCAGGAGGAGGAGGAGACGGAGACCCATGTGTGGCCAGAGTCTCCACGGCAGGTGACGCTGCGTACCCAAACATTTTGGTTTGAAAGATTTTTGACCCGCTACTCAAGGACTTCAGGCGTATAGAGCACCAAAGGTATATTTGTCAAAGCATTTCACTTCACCGTGGGTGGATGAATATGCAGTAATTGGGTCAGCCGTCAAGTATCTCTGGATCGAGATCTCAAATGCAGGTCGAAATGTTGTTCCAGGTAGCTAATGTCTCTGAGTGCTGTCAGAGTTGAAAACACTCATGAAAACATGAACATGAATTTATGATCATTCATGTATGAAGTTTTTTGGAAGCTGTGGGGGCTAAATGCACACAATATGTCCGCAAGCTTTTTCGTTATGAATTCCCCCCGAATCTCTACAAGGAAGGTGGAGAGTGCAAAGATCAAACTAATATGACCAGCACTGTGTTTTTTTTACCAGAATTTTGTACAAAATTCAGGAGAAAAACCTGCGTCTGATACACCTGAAGGATAAAAGACTGAAGACTGAAAGACATCTGGCGCATCATGGGTAACTAGTTTCTTTATTACGCTAAGTTACACACACACACACACACACACACACACACACACACACACACACACACACACACACACACACACACACACACACACACACACACACACACACACACACACACACACACACACACACACACACACACAGCTAGAGAGTCGGAGTGTTTTTTGGCTGACAGTGATCAACGGGCTGTTAAGGTTGCACAACCTGCCATTATATCTAATGGGATGTTGGACTATTGTGTGTGTGTGTGTGTGTGTGTGTGTGTGTGTGTGTGTGTGTGTGTGTGTGTGTGTGTGTGTGTGTGTGTGTGTGTGTGTTTGTGCATTGCTGGGAAAGTGACAGTATATTTTGCAGAGGTATGAATATTTTATGGAGTGAACTCATTAGACGCTCGGCCTCTCGGGAGCTCAGAGGAGAGTTTGTTTTGTTCCAGATTATTTGTGTGATGAATTATACATCTCTGGAACTCAACAATATGAAAACAACACAGCCACAATTAGAAGGAGGAGGGTGGAGGGCTATATTTACACTCAGCACATCAAAAAGAGGCCTGGCCCACTTTACTGTCCACCACGCACAACTCAACCGCTGTCGGTGAAGGACACTTTAAATCTGCTTTGAAATAATAATTCTTACAATAAACATCTGTAATGACATTGTGATGACTTCTTACATCAGTACATACTTAATTCAACAAAGTGAGTCTTTTTCTTTTTTTTGGGGGCCTTATATAAATGTCATTGGTTATTATTAATGCATAGATTCCAACCCGTTGTAGGTGAACAGACTTCTTTTAATCTGAGATAAAACACCACTGAAATAAGAAGTTTCGGGTCGTCTAAATCATATTTGCATGTATTTGTGGAACAAACAATGTTTTTCGATTGAGGAAAAAAAAAAAATCTAAAACCAAAAGTGAGTTGTTTTTTTTTACTTCATAAGGCCTTTTTCTTTTTTTTCACATTGATGCCCATTATATTTATGCTAATTCACTGATATACGGTCAGTTCTGACTGTAAAATAATTACAATGATGACTTCAGCACAGTTTGTGCCAATAAACTTTTTTTTGTGATCAGACAGATGCAGCTTCTAATTTTTTCTTCATTCACGTCCATTCCATCACCCAACCCAGAATACTAATTTCCTTCCTCTCAGTCTCTGTCCAGTCTCTTTAGTTGGTCCCATATAACCTTAGAAAGTGGTGTTGGATACGCCTTCCTCTTTTTTTGAGTTTTCAGAGATTCACAGATGAGGTTGGTGGTTGGGATGAGGGTGCAGTTCAAGGAAGATGAAGAGGATGATACAGGTTCTTCTAATGCCAAAGGCAGCGATCATTCCAAACATGAACCGGCTACTAGTTTTTCCACTGTTTAATGATTTTCCCTTGAAGCACTGTGTCTTACAAATCCAGAGAGATGATCCAACATCAAAATGGGTATGAATGAACTTCTCCCTACATCACCGCTTTTTGCTTTGAGCTTTTTTCTTCACCTGAACACACAGTCATGTGAAAAACTATCGTAAGTACATTTCATAGAAATTGTTAACCTTTTCAAAATATTAAAACGAGTGAACACTTGATCATGTTTGAAACAGTGTCTGTTAATGAAAGCTGATACCCACCATTTAAAACATCTTCAAATCCAGAATATTTTCAGATGCCAATCATTTTGTTGTGAGGGCAAAAAGAGGACAACGGGAAAAACGCCACGCCGGTACAAAGTCTGCCCCAGAAAATACTCTCAAGAACCTTGAATATGGTGTTGAAAATTAATGCTCAGACACAGACTTGTGACTGACATAATGCCAAAAGACATATTTTCAAAATTATTGAAATAATAATAATAGGCAACGACTGGAGCTGCTGAAGAGGAAACAATATTAATGGCCAAATGAGAGTTACTAAATTCAATAATGGTGAAGGGTATACTGCCTTATTACTGACTGTAGCTAAAAAGGCCTTAATACATAATCTAAAACAGTAAGTGAACACTTAAGTATCCAAAGTCCAACATAAACTAAGCAATAACAGGGAAACGGGGAGAAATTCCCAGGGGTGCAAACGCTTTCTCACCTCAGGTGCATCACAGCAATTCTTAATGAAAAATAAAAAAGAAAAGATGCAAAATATTTTTGTGTCCCAGTGCTTTTACTCGCATGCATAAAGTGTAGAGAGCTCACCATGGGTGTCTAGCCTCCCCAAAAACATGGCACTCTCCTTTACTAATTGGAAATGGAACTCGTACAAAAAGATTCTCAACAAAATAAAATAAATCCCATTGGTTTGATAATATATGCACAAGAACGATAACTCAACCAAAACAAACTATTAGGTCAAACAGAACAATAAGGAGGTTAACCTACGAGAGGGAGAACAAGAATTAACCAGGTTCTCCATGCTGTAAACTAATATGTTACATCCTGATGTAGTGACCATAGACTGTTTATAAAAGTGGACGTGGCGTCCGGTTCTAAAAAATGAGGCTGATGCTGAAGCTGCAAAACCACCGACGGCCACAAGAGGTCGGCTCCAAAAAGCCTCCGGATCCATAGACTCTCTTTTAATTTCACTCAGAAAATCAACATTTTTTTTTCTCAAAAACTTATTTTGGTTTTGCTAAAGTTGCTCCTTATCAGTTTTCTGGCAGTCCATCTGAAAATAAGCATCAATTAGAAAAATAAGCCTCACAAAGCCATGTTTTTGTGGGTGTGTCTGATGGCGTACCTTTACAGTGTGAATGTGTGTGAATGTGTTCCTGATGCTGAGCATCTCGCATGGCAGCTCAGCCTCATCAGTGTGTAAATGTGTGTGAATGGATGAATGGGAAACAGTGTAAAAGCACTTTAAGGCCGTAAGGTAATAAAGCACTATACAAGTTGTGGTGGAAATTCTTCGGATGCCCTGGTCCCTTCACGCCACTTGCAGTCATCATAATCATACTCAAAAGTGTCATGTGGTGTGGTTGGACTGGACCCAAACGCAGACACAGACTCAAAGTTCAGATCCAAAACAGTTTTTATTTCAGAGATGCCCAGGTGTCTAATGTCTTTTCCCCGCTCCCTCTCCTCTTCCTGAGTCGGGAGGGAAACTCCACCGACATCTCACCGGGGAGGGAGAGGGGGGGGGGAGCCAGCTGGTGCGACCAAGCACTCAGCTCTGGTCAGGGCAGGATCAGACACGGCAGGCAGGCTGGCAGGCAGGCAGACAGCAAACTGGAGCGACTCGTGTGGTTTCCCGGGGTCTGACACAAGATGGCAGCAGACTGGATCACTTGTGTGGTTTCCCGAGGTCTGACACCAGAGGGCAGCAGACTGGATCCACTAGCGTGGTTTCCCGAGGTCCGACACCAGTGGGCAGCAGACTGGATACTTGTGTGGTTTCCCGAGGTCTGACACCAGAGGGCAGCAGACTGGATCCACTAGCGTGGTTTCCCGAGGTCCGACACCAGTGGGCAGCAGACTGGATACTTGCGACACAGGGTAGCAGGGAGGATGAAGTGTGTGGTAGTCCACTACACGTCGCCGGAACGGGAACGGACAGATGGCTGGTAGCACTGGAGACAGGTTGTGAGTGAGGGGATGTAGCTAAGAGTATAGACCGACCCCTAATGACTGCATGACCAGGGTTGATATAGTCTAGGGAGGTGATCAGTGAGATGAGCAACCTGCAGGTGGTGATCAGTTGGATTGGTGGCAGCTGCTCAGATTGATGAGGGGCGTGGTCATAGGAGGTGACTGGAGGTGGGCAGAGGAGGACACAGAACAAAACACAAGCACATGGCCAAACACAACAAATACACAGGGGGATGACAGGACACATGAGGAAAGGAGGTCTAGGGAAACAAAGGTCAAAACACACTAGGGTCAGACAGGGATCCTGACATAAAGTCTATGGATTCTGATGCAATGTTGGTTTATTGAAAATCAAAGGTTTCAATAGGCCGAGTGTTCTCACGAGAGCAACTGAGGCTGAGGTGCCAAGAACTTCCTTTTACAATGGCTAAGGTCTGGACTTTATCGTTGGGGTTCCACATCTGCTGTCCTGTCATGTGATGTGTCCTGACACAATGGGTTTTATGTAACATTCACAGTTTAGATGAGATTTTCTGCTATCTAACGCTGACTCATGATCGATACATAGTCCAGGTTTTCTCAGTTTATACACTTTGTACTCCAACATTACACAAATCAATAGTCCTAATGATAGGGCATTCAAAATTAAGATTCAATCCACAACTTGAGTGGTGAATAGAAAAATATCCACCACAAAGTGCAGACCATTTACCATTTAGTTGCTTAGAAGTTACTCTGGGTTCCTCGAAGAAAAATAAACGCCTTGCTCTTGGAGTTTTTGTTGGTCGATCACTTTATACACAATTTGTCTGACAGTGGACTGGTGAAGAGCAAACTCTTAAGAGAAGGTTTTGTAGCCTTTTCTAGCCTGATAAGCATCAGTAACTCTTTCTCTGAGCTCCTCGGAAATCTGATTTGTTTGTGCCATGAAATACTTCCACATGTGTGAAGTTCAGACTTTGACAGATCCCTGTTCTTTAAATAAATCAGACCGCCCACTCATACCTGATTATGATCCAATTGATTTAAAACACCTGCTTTTAAGTTCACTTTCAAATTACCTGCTAATCGTAAAGGTTCACATACTTTGGTTTTCATATTTGTGGTATCATTTATGTATAAATATAGAAAATATTAAAGGGTATGGGTGGTTTGGGTTACTGCGTCGGGTACTTGATTAGACTTTGAATTCTGCATCGTACAGAAGATTGACTGAAGACAATGCACACTGATCTGACTGAATGTTGAGAATGATCCTTCGTACACTTGCAAAGTCACCAAGGAACGGCTCCAAAAGAAGAAATAGATGCTTATGGAATGGCCGAGTAAAATAAAAGCCCAGATTTGATTCTCATTGAAAGGTTTTGGGGAGATTTGAAACTAGCAGAACATGCAAGAAAACTCTCAAAGATTTTGCAACTGCAGGAATTCTGGCTTGAAGAGTTGAAACTTCTTTCAGCATGATGTCATAGACTGGTGGACAATTCTGGTAAACTAAAGGTTAACTCTACTAAATGCAGCAGAACTAGGGTCTGAGGCCAGGGGTATACTTACTTTTCCCACAGAAGAATATGACATCTGTGAATATTTTTGTTCAATAAAATAAAAAGCAAATTTCCCTTGAAAATATCCTGTATCACCAATATCTGTAGGCACTGTTTCAAATAGGATCAAATGTTTGCATGTTCAGATATGCTGAAAAAGTCAACAATTTCCATAGGCGGTACTCATTTTGTTCACGTGATTGTATCTGTCTTGCACATATTTCCACTTCTGCCTGCAGGTTTTTTTTTTTTTAATCTCATCCCAAAGCTTGAGTGAGTTTTTGTTGCATGCTGTGTCTTTGTATTCCTTCATTGATTAATTGTAAAAGTCGTCTTGTCTTCGTGCATGTCGCCAGAGCTTTCCAGCCATTCATTAGCAGTTTTTTTTGGCAGTTCCCTGTTTACCTGGAATTTGAATTTTGCCTGATTCCTTTTGGTTTGTCTGCCTGCCTCAGAAGTGAACTTGTTTTTAAATAAACAGTCGAAATAAAGTCGAAATTACAAGTCGACTTTTACCTGCCTGTTTCTGAGTGATACACTTGGGGTCTATTTTCTGTGACTGTGACTGGTTTATACACAGGCAGGGTGCTGTACATGAAATCAAAAGGTAGAAAATATAAATTAGTCCCTCGAAATCAAACTTACCTTGAAAGAGAAGCACCAGACAAAAAACTTCAAATAAAGCGTAAACATGGCAAGCAACAATGAAGGAACTCATTTTGCACTTTCCTGTAATTTTCTGTGGACTGTACCTTTAGCAGTGTAACGGTGGCGGTGGGGTGGGATAGGGTCTGTAACTGTGGGGTTGTCTCCAATCTCCTCTGGCTCTATTAGAGAGCTGACAGGCCTGTGAATGGGCTGGAGGCCCCGGTGGCCTCGGAGCAATCACCACGGCCATTTCACACCCTGCTGATCCCCTCATCTGCTGCAGAGATGAGAGAGGGGCTCCGAGGGCCCTGGAGGCCCCTGATGAAGTCCCGACCTCACTCTCAAGAACCCACAGGACAAAAAAAAAAAAAAAAAAAATACTCCTTCTGTTCAAAGTGAAGACGGCCGCTCCGTTAGTCTATGGACAAATTGGAAAGTTTTATACCAAGATGAGAAAAGTGACTCTAAAGTTACTGGACTTCACAAACTTATTATGTGAACACTTTTAAATCCAAAATGGTTTATGATATAGAAACATTTAAAGTCAATGCATTATTTTATTTTTTTGTCCTTTTCTTTATAATGTTATAATTTGTACATTTTGAGTTGATCTGTTGGCAAATGAAGTTCTGACTTTCATACTTACATTTTGCCAACACACTTGCACATCACAGTACATGAAGTGTGAGGAAGGTGACATTTTGGACTCCATTTTCTTCCCTCTCTTTTTCATTAGCTCTCAAACGAAGCTTTAACACTGAAATCTTTGTTTTAATACACAGCCGAACCTCCAAACTCTGGTTGTCCACAGTTACTTGATCTATTTTACAATTAATAAAGAGCCAGAGCCAAGCCACTATGTTAATGAAGTATGACCTATTGTAAGTGATTACTGCTCAGCGGTGCAAATGAACTAGCTGCACTCCAAAGGCAGGCTTCCAGTGTAATAAATTAGTTTATTGCCTGGACTGAACTTGGCTCTCTGACAGAATGAACAGTGTCTCTCCTCTCGGGCAGGGCCGGGCCAGAGGGGTGGTAAGGGGTGGCATGTGCCCCGCCTGGAATATAATTAGACACCTCTGGGGGTCCCACTACTGCAGTCAGAAGGTGAAAGGTAAGTAAGGTAAAAATATTCTGCAACATTTCATCCAATAAATTTGGTATTTTTGGAAACTTGTTTGGAACACTAGAATTGAAGGTAGTGTGGGTTTTTCTTAAACAGTAACCCTTTCCACCCTGGATTTCCCTTGGCATACCAGGACATATCTGCTATTAAAACACAAACACTGCCATTTTTACAAGGTTGCCAAAGCGTGGCACATACAGGCCACTTAATTCTACTAAAATTGCAGAGAAATGTAACAAAAGGCTCAATGACATCAGAGTTTACTCACTTACTTGTTGTAAGACTGTGATTTAGAGTTTGAATTAGGCTGCACTTTTTCAAATCTCACTCTGGCCTGGTGATGGGACAAGGAGAATTATTGTATTTCAAATTTCTTCCAAGTGTCTCTTATCGATTGAGCCCAAGGTTGTTCCCTTCAGCCTTACAATTGTGGAGCTGTCACTGACAAAATTTGCAGATGTTTTTTTTATGGTAGAAATTAGTCAAGTGCTTAAAGGCTTAAAGATGGAGCCATCATGACCTGCTGGTACAGTATAGGAATCGTAGAATTTCAAAGCGACCTGCACATGTATGCTGATTGTAATGGTCTGGGCCCATGATAACCAGCAGGCCTGCTCAATGAGTGAAGAAATAGGGAAACGGCAAAGAAAAAAAAAAAAATCACATAATTAAGGGTGTAAATGACAATCTGCTGCCCGACACCAGAAATGAGCTGGCAGAAAAACGCCACATTCAGGGGCCAATGCCGTCCCTCTCATGCAATGATCACGAGTCACAGGCCAATAAATGGACAATTTTCCTCCCCAGGCTTTAATATGTGATACTCATCAGCCTCTTTGCCTTGCCTCAAATAGAAACTGATGTGCCTGGTCTCTGCCTGTTTCTGGGGAATGTGAGATTTTCAATTACCATGCCTCAGCGCCAGCCAATCTTAATAACTTCTTTCTTAATTCGTGTTCAAGTCGGCGTCGAGGTGTTGCATCCAGGCGTTTTCCCCACACGACGGGCCAACGAATACGAGACTGGCACCACTTAGCTCCATCAGGACCCTGCCCTCCCACCCACCCACCCATCGCTCCCTGCTAACTGCCCAGCTCCTGTGGAATAAAGGTCAAGTAATCAGGCATCTGGAAGGACAGCTCATTTGTCATCCCTTGATAAATGCGTCAGTAGCTAATCTGTGGAGCAAGACCCCACTGCGACGCCTTGAACAGAAAGGTTAACCGATTCAAAACAGGAAGGGATGGAGGACGATGGCTCCAAGAGCAGCGGCGATGGGGGACGAAAGAAAAAAAAAAAAAAATTCATTTTGATTCAGTTGTTTGGTGGCTATTTCTGGAGCGGCCGATTGTGGGAAGGCTCCAACAATAACCTCCACCCTGCTGCTAAATGACAGCAGACTGCAATGAATATTAACTGTGACAAGGCATTACCAGCGATGAGGCGAGAGCGAAGGAAAAGCTGCACCCTCCATCCCTGCTCTCACATGCACTTTTTCTCTCCCGTCAAGTCCTCCTTCCATCTTCTCAAAGTCAACTCGAAGACACTGAAAAAACTCGTTTTGCTGCTCACACCAGTACGGAGCCCTGGAGTGGCCATAGAAAGAAAAATATTTAAATTCGTGTGCACGAAATACTAAATTGAGGCCACGAGACGCACACTAAATAGCATTTAGTGCGCACGTTTTAATTCATTAATGCGCACGAGATAAGTTGATATATAGAAAGACAGCACAGCACAACAGGCCTTCTACTCTCAGCATGAAGTGCACTGCACCTGCTTCAGCTGTCGGTTGACCAACTATAAAGCCGATAGCATCCTCAAAGTTAGCCTATTGCCAACGATATACTCCACAAGCTCTCAGTATCCTCGTTATTGCTCTTCACTATCAATTATCCTTTGCATCCCTTCTATCACAGCTGTCCTTCGTTAACAGAGTTGTACTTAGTCTAGCTACCACAGCCAGTCTGACTAATCGATGACAGATATGGCTATGATCGTTATAAAACGGCATGTGCATTGTCTTGTGTGTCCTTGTAGTTGTTTTGCGTCTTCTTGTAGTTGTTTTGCATCTTCTTGTAGTTGTTTTGTGTCTCTTTGTAGTTGTTTTGCATCTTCTTGTAGTTGTTTTGTGTCTCCTTATAGTTGTTTTGCGTCTCCTTGTATTTGTTGTGTGTCTCTTTGTGTTTATTTTGCTTCTCCTTGTAGTTAAATTGTGTCTCCTTTTCGATGTTTTGTGTCTCTTTGTGGTTGTTTTGCGTCTCCTTGTAGTTGTTTTGTGTGTCTTTGTAGTTATTTTGCGTCTCCTTGTAGTTGTTTTGTGTGTCTTTGTGGTTGTTTTGCATCTCCTTGTAGTTGTTTTGTGTCTCCTTGTGGTTGTTTTGCATCTCCTTGTAGTTGTTTTGTATCTCTTTGTGGTTGTTTTATGTCTCTTTGTAGTTGTTTTGTGTTTCTTTTTGGTTGTTTTGCATCTTTTTGTAGTTGTTTTCTGTCTCCTTTTCAATGTTTTGAGTCTCTTTGTGGTTGTTTTGCATTTCCTTGTAGTTGTTTTCTGTCTCTTTGTGGTTGTTTTGCGTTTCCTTATAGTTGTTTTGCATCTCTTTGTGGTTGTTTTGCATCTCCTTGTAGTTGTTTTGTGTCTCTTTGTGGTTATTTTGCATCTCTGTGGTTGCTTTGCGTCTCCTTGTAGTTGTATTGTGTTTCTTTGTAGTTGTTTTGGATCACTTTGTCATTGTCCCATATGTTTCTGAGTGTGGTCACTTTGTGTCTGTGTGTCATTGTCTTGTGTCTGTTGTTCTGCATTCGTATTTGTTTGGCTGTCAGGAATTAGCATACGTCTGTATACATCCCACATAAACATGTTTACAGATTGATGATCATGCAACCTGCACTGATTGCTTGTGTAATTTGAATTGAATGTCTTTTTAACATGTTCAAAAGCTTCAGAAACATAAAGTCCATCAAGGTTCTTCCTTACTCTTTGTTCCACATTATTTAAAAAAAAATGGCTGGCAGTTTATGTCAGCTGATGGAATCATCTTTGCTACTTCATAATGAGCTCTCCAATGTAACATTTTTGTCATATACCTGTAGAGATAAGAAACATAATTGTGATGGTGAATTTGGTGATGTCACCTAATGACATCAGAGCATACTCTGAATCTTGAGCCACTGGCTGTGTGGCTTCCAAACTTTCTGGAATGTTTCGAGAGGAGCTAAGAGTCAGCGAAGGTATTTTTATCTCTTAACTGAATTACCTTGAAGCCCCTCACCTCGATGATTTATGAGCTGAGATTTGCATCATCAGTGGGACCTATTTCCTGCAGAAATACCAGCTGTATTATCCCCATAACAATCACCTCTCTGCTCATTTATTATGACAAACCACAGCAGTGTAATGAAATTACTGTTTATTAAATTTTGATTGGATGGAATTATTTTCGCCTGTACGTTAAGCTCAGTTACACTCTGTAAAAAAAAAAAAACAAAAAAAACAAAAAAAACAAAAAAAAACTTTTTACATTCATTTTTACAAGTAGTTTTTGGGAATAGGCCTTATTGAATGGTTGCAGTTGAGATACAGTGGGGCAAAAAAGTATTTAGTCAGCCACCAATTGTGCAAGTTCTCCCACTTAAAAAGATGAGAGACGCCTGTAATTTTCATCATAGGTACACTTCAACTATGAGAGACAAAATGAGAAAAAAAATTCCTGAAAATCACATTGTCTGATTTTTAAAGAATATATTTGCAAATTATGGTGGACAATAAGTATTTGGTCAATAACAAAAGTTCATCTCAATACTTTGTTATATACCCTTTGTTGGCAATGACAGAGGTCAAACGTTTTCTGTAAGTCTTCACAAGTTTTTCACACACTGTTGCTGGTATTTTGGCCCATTCCTCCATGCAGATCTCCTCTAGAGCAGTGATGTTTTGGGGCTGTTGCTGGGCAACACAGACTTTCAACTCCCTCCACAGATTTTCTATGGGGTTGAGATCTGGAGACTGGCTAGGCCACTCCAGGACCTTGAAATGCTTCTTACGAAGCCACTCCTTCGTTGCCCGGGCGGTGTGTTTGGGATCATTGTCATGCTGAAAGACCCAGCCACGTTTCATCTTCAATGCCCTTGCTGATGGAAGGAGGTTTTCACTCAAAATCTCACGATACATGGCCCCATTCATTCTTTCCTTTACACGGATCAGTCGTCCTGGTCCCCTTGCAGAAAAACAGCCCCAAAGCATGATGTTTCCACCCCCATGCTTCACAGTAGGTATGGTGTTCTTTGGATGCAACTCGGCATTCTTTCTCCTCCAAACACGACGAGTTGAGTTTTTACCAAAAAGTTCTATTTTGGTTTCATCTGACCATATGACATTCTCCCAATCCTCTTCTGGATCATCCAAATGCTCTCTAGCAAACTTCAGGCGGGCCTGGACATGTACTGGCTTAAGCAGGGGGACACGTCTGGCACTGCAGGATTTGAGTCCCTGGCGGCGTAGTGTGTTACTGATGGTAGCCTTTGTTACTTTGGTCCCAGCTCTCTGCAGGTCATTCACGAGGTCCCCCCGTGTGGTTCTGGGATTTTTGTTCACCGTTCTTGTGATCATTTTGGCCCCACGGGGTGAGATCTTGCGTGGAGCCCCAGATCGAGGGAGATTATCAGTGGTCTTGTATGTCTTCCATTTTCTAATAATTGCTCCCACAGTTGATTTCTTCACACCAAGCTGCTTACCTATTGCAGATTCAGTCTTCCCAGCCTGGTGCAGGTCTACAATTTTGTTTCTGGTGTCCTTTGACAGCTCTTTGGTCTTGGCCATAGTGGAGTTTGGAGTGTGACTGTTTGAGGTTGTGGACAGGTGTCTTTTATACTGATAACAAGTTCAAACAGGTGCCATTAATACAGGTAACGAGTGGAGGACAGAGGAGCCTCTTAAAGAAGAAGTTACAGGCCTGTGAGAGCCAGAAATCTTGCTTGTTTGTAGGTGACCAAATACTTATTTTACCGAGGAATTTACCAATTAATTCATTAAAAATCCTACAATGTGATTTCCTGGATTCTTTCCCCCCATTCTGTCTCTCATAGTTGAAGTGTACCTATGATGAAAATTACAGGCGTCTCTCATCTTTTTAAGTGGGAGAACTTGCACAATTGGTGGCTGACTAAATACTTTTTTGCCCCACTGTATACAGGAAATAGAGGGAAAGAGATTGGGGAATGGCGGGCTGGACATAACAGGGGACTCAGCTGTTGAGGGCATTTCCACCCGTGTGGTATTCTCCCTCACCACTCGGCCATCTGGTCGCCCACTTAGTCAAATTTTCTAAGGTTTTGAATTCATTTAATTTCCTTTAAGCAATGCTATTGGCTGAACCAAGACTGAGGGTGAATACACTATAATGCTGAAGAATAAAAGTAATTATAGCCAAAGAGAAGACATTTACAGTTTGAATCCCAACTGCGAGAGCATGTAACCTGTGAAATAGCCATAGGGTTGTTGAAAAGCGCTTTTTTTATGAGTTTCATTAGACATGGCTCGAGAGATGGCAGTGTCAGGAACCCTTTTGGTCCTGGCTGAAATATCTCAACAACTATGGGATGTATTGCCATGAGATTAGATTCAGGTGTTCTGCCAAGATGACACCAGACCTCCTTGTGTTTTCTTCATGCTGGATGTGGATGTGGTCGATTCGCTGACAGACAAACGCTCGTGGACATTGGCAGGTTGTACTATAAATTTTAACTTCTTTTTTTATGTAAATCTTTATTCTTTCTAACTTTTTACTTTTGTATCTTTTACTTGAATACAATAAATAAGACATCAGGATAAAGAAAAAGCAAACTACGAATTTTATTGCAATAATAACTTTATTTCTGCATACGACAATGAAGCCTTTGTCTCTTTTGTATAATTTTAGCCTTAGTATGTCCCCATCAGGGTGCAAGACTGTGTTGATCACTAACCTCTTCATCTAATACCAATATTACATTTTTATTTTTCCAAACCTTTATGACTAAATTCCTGCAAAACAAGGGACATTTTTCAGGGTCAAACCAGTCAGATTTCAGCTGAGACGCTGTGGTGTCAAACTCTTGATGCCCCATCCATCTTCCTTTAGTCGGGATGAGGTCGATTGATGCTGATGTTGCCAAATCATAGATAGCCCCCCCATCTACTCTCCGAGCGTCTTAATAAGCACCTGCGGTGATGGAAACAGCCTGTTTAGATGTCAATCGATGGACAAAACAGCAGATTGCAGAGCATTGGCTGGACAGGGTCATTGGAATAATACAAAACAAAATGATTGAAATGTTTGAAGATTCTGAATTCAAAGCATTTAAATTCTCTTAATAAAATATAAATTAAAAAAAACTATAATCATAACAGTGTGATCGCTATATTTTGATTTGATGTTATACACTTTATTAATCCCCGAGGGGAAATTTCATCACTACAGCAGGGGGGCTCTCAGGGGGGAGATGCTGCAGCAGGCTGCCACTAGCGCGGCGCCAGGTAACCTGACCTGAGGTGCATGTTTTTGGATGATGGGAGGAAGCCGGAGAACCCGGAGAGAACCCACGCAAGCACAGGGAGAACATGCAAACTCCGCACAGAAAGGCCCAGGACCGGATTCGAACCCGGAACCTTTTTTGCTGTGAGGTGACAGTGCTAACCACTGCACCACCGTGCCGCCCCTTTTTTAAATATTGATAAATGTCTAATTTTTTGATTTTTTTTTTTGATTTTTTTTTTTTTGATTTTATACACCTTATTAATCCCCGAGGGGATTAATAAATTTAAAAATAAGATTTCAGTCTTAGACAATGATGTTCTGCCCCTCTTGAAATGCTAAAGCAACTCAGGTTTTCCTACTGTATAGGCCAGTTTGATTTTGTGTCATCTGTTAACAGAGCTGTCAATCACGCACACATGCATCATCGAAAACAAATGAGTTATCGATCAGCTGATTCATAAACACGGCAGGAAAATATTCACCTGCACTGCATTTGCATGATGGAATGGAGATTGAGTATCTGTCAGCCTCCACACAGGCTTATTAGCATATTTCACACCCTTAATTAGCTCTGACACGATTGGCTACTGAGCTTGCAAAAAACAAAATCTTTGTACAAGGTTACTGGTAGTGTGTGTTTCCAAAGTGCAGATGAAGCAGGTAACATGCAAAGCCGCTGATTCAATGAGAAAATGGTGTCAAACTACAGAGTCAAACTGCAGAGCTTCGATGGTCATATGTGTTTTGTTTTTTTTACATTTTAAACTTTTTTATTAACAGGAGCGAGTGAGGGGGCACTTGTAGGGTTCATGTGTATAAAGCAGGCCAGGATATAAAAATAAAAAATCTGCTCCTATCCAACCACTGTATTACAATATCCAGATGCATCCTGATCTTGTATGAAGGGCGGCTGTGTTTGATACGAGACCAGGAGCAGAGAAATTAATCTCAGAAGCAGTAAATGGAGCTGTCAACAGAGCCAAGACAGCCTGTTAACTGAGACACCCATCCCTACCAATGGGCCGATAATATGACCTGACACCTATAGCTGACATTTGACTGCAAGGCACACTTCTGAAAGCAGTTACCATGGCAATGTATCCCCGTGAGAAGTGAAAATCCAGTTAAATCTGAAGTTACCTCGATAACTGCAAATCCTGCAGTCATCCCTGCAGCAACTAAATATATTCACCAACCCTGACCCAATTAAAACCTTTTCATAAACGGTTGATTAGATCAACTGATAGGTTGTCCCAGATGTCGTAGCCACAGTGACCATTCTAGGAGGCTACTTTCAGAGACAAGCGTTTGATTCATGTGTGATATTGTTTATTTCAAAAGCTGGTGAAGGTTCACTCTGCTAGTTACGAAAATCATTGTTTTGCATCGTGTATTGTTTTGAGTCCTCATTTCTCTGACAGTGAAAAGAAGAAAAGAAAAGAAAAAAAAAAAATATATATATATATATGCTGGTGTGTATGTGTGGGTGTGTAATTTTATTTTTATCTTAGTCACTTTTCCTGTGTAAATGTTTTAATATTGGTTTTTTTTTCTCTCTCTACTGGTTAATCGTCTCATTTAAATATACTTTTTCAATCTCAAACGAACTCTTCTCGACCTTGAAGTTAGGCCGCAATCTCCCAACGAGGACGTCGCCTGTCACTGAATCGAGCAGCGACTGCTGCTGTCATCTTTTCGATATTCAATCGGTGACCTGCTCACTTCATCTGGTTTTCATTTTTTTCCCCCCTCTGTAATGAAATGAAGAGTAAACAAGCCGGCCATCCTCCATGCATCACAAAGGCTGCTGACAAGAGGATAATCAAATTGCTCATTTTAAATTTTTCATTTCTTTAATCATTTAAAAAGGCGCTGTCAGCTGCTCGGCCTCAGACTGACCTTTACTGATTATTATTTGTGCAACACCCTCACTGTCAATTCTCCGTCTCTCCTAAACCTCCATTCATCATCTTCTCTTAACTGCATGTCAGACAATCATCAGAGCTCTCTAAACTGAAGAGTAAATAATCAGCACCCCCTAAATCGAATCATTACTTTAGATATCATATTGTAATAAAAGCTGGCTTTCTCTTGTCTCCATGTATTACATGTTCCATCGTTGAATCGTTTTTTTTTTTTTTCAGTTCAGCCACAACGACAGATATCAACAACTCATGAACCTAAAAGTCTGAAAGAAAGAGTCAACTTTATTTCTACTTTTTTGTGTAGAAAAATCTCACTTAATTTCTATATGTATTTTCTATAACCACACGGTTCAATTGTCATGGTGAGTGTTAATGTATCAAGCTCACAAAATAGGTCCAAGATGTTACTTCCTTTTTGTGTCAACATGTCACCGTATCACACATAACATCCCTTCACAATTAGAAACCTTATCATTTGCTTTTAGAAACTTATCCAAGATGACTTGAAGCAATAACTGCTGTCAGATGGGCTTCTATAAATTACGAATTATCTGAAACATTTTATTGATGAGAGAATCAGTTTTGTTTAGTTTTTTTTAATGCATTTGCAAACATTTCTAAAATGGGTTATTGAAAGCTGCCTGTTTTCCATTTGAAATACAATCTACATTGCAATAAAGCGCCTTAAGTGAAGAGGTATGAATACTTTCCGAAGCAGGTGTGCTGTGTTCCTGAACCTTACGTGAGCTTCTCAAAATGGTTCTTGAAGTACTGGTAGCTTGGTAGCTTACAAGCGACGTCTAAGAGACTCCATTTGGGAATCATTAGCTGGCTCCAGCTGTCTTAATTTAGGGGTTGTACTACAAGACAGCCACGCTGAAGAAAGACCACAGTCTGCATATAAAAGTGAGGGTAGCTTCCGGGTTTCAAAAGTGAGGCCAAATGTTTGAGTGCCTTAAACTGCAATACCACCGAGGGCCACTAGAGGACGGTTTCCAAAAGGTCTGACTCTATAGATTCCCATTCAACTTCTCTCATGAAAAGTTTTTTTCCATAAGTCATAAAGGTGTCATTCGCTGAAGTCACTTATTATTATTATAATTATTATTATTTCTGGTGGTCCATCTGGAAATAATCCTTTCAATAATTAGATATTAGATCTCAAAAAGCAGTATGTTTGGGGACATGTCTGTTTGTTTGGCAAGTAAGTGGGCGGGCATAGTGTCCTCGGGTTGCCAATCAGATTGAGTCAGATTCAACCATCGCTTCTCTCCAGCTCGTCCAAATACGATCACTTCTGGCTCCAAAATAGCCAGATGGCGACATCTGAAATGCCAAACTCAAGACTTTAGAACAACAACAAACCAAAGCGATGGGTCTCCGCTTGAGAACTTGACTCACATTTCACGTCTTTGTGTCGTGTAGACGCCAACACAAACAGAAGAATCAGATGACTTGGTGTGCAGGCTTCTTAGTGTTGAAACTGTTCTACTTGTATCTGGTACTGAGCTGTATGAGATAGTTCACATTTTACAATCATGTTTTATTTTCCTGCATTTTGCACAAAGAAATTCAATTGAAAGTAGAAAAAAGTCTGATTTAATTTTTTTGGCCATTTGCCTTACAGATAAACAACAACAACAACAAAATACTACATAAAGATGCAAGGACACAGTAGTGATATGTAATGACTTTTGAAAGGCTAACAAAAAGAGACAGGTTGTAATGATTCCAGCGGAGAAGGAAGATCTAATCGTGAGGGTCAAACTATCCACAGTCGAGGGGCAACAAAAGCCATTTTCATCCCGATGTATCGTTGGCAAGCCTGACTTCTGCAATCAAGCCTACAGCCTTGATGCATATTTGTAGTCTGCTCCACTGATGAAGTGATGTGTCATTTCCTCTTTAATACTCACTCATCCCATCTGAAGTCTAATGTTGTGTCAGCTTGTTGTCAGCATTGCTTCAGCGTCGTTCAGATCTCATTTCAAGACCGAGGTTCCTCTCTCGGTCGGTGTCTGCAGCGCCCGCACGCTGACTGACACATAAATGCTTATATAACCTCCACACCCTCCACCCCCGCCGCCGCCGCACACCCCTCGTCTTCGCTCGAGACAAGTGGTGATTGAGTGGGGTGGCTGCAGAGGTCAAAAGTCAGGGGATGGAGGGATACCGACTATCAGCTCCAACAGTCTGAGAAGAGAGGATGAAGTCAGAGATCAGACTCCAACTCCCACTGGAGACAAATCTATTAGAGGCAGAGAGATAGCAGGATGATGGAAGTGATACTTCTGTTCTGTCTGTGAGCGGGGAGTTCATTTTACAGGCGACATGTTGGCATACAAAGTCAATGCAGAGATGTAAAGTGGACACAAATTATGGAAACAAAGTTGAAACACCTACATTTACAACATTTGAACCACTACTGAATACTCCCTGCGGAGATTTAAACAGCAAAAAAAATACATGGCATTTGAATATTTTACACTTAAACCCATGTGTGTGAATTTAGGTTCTTTGTATGTGATTTCAATAAATATTTACACTGCAATTCTTTGGCTCACTACCTTGATATCTAAACCTTTTCCATCTTTTTAGACCTTCATTGGTTCCTGGGGAATGAACGCGAGTCTCACGCACATTTTGAATGACATAATCAAATTGTTGACATAAAAGGAAAACATCTTTGCAGGATTTTTTTCCTTTAATTTTTATAGTACAACCATACTTTTTTGAATCTTTACAGTATTCAATCTTGCTGTTAAGATTTGTGTAGTTCCTGTCTAAATCTTATCTCTAAACAATATAACCTACTGGTATGTGAGGCAACCAAAGTGTTCAAGCTTTGGACCGTGGAAGGAAGCAGAAGTGCCTGAAAGTTTTTTTTCACATAGAACCAAGAACCTTCGTGCTGTGTTTTTCTGTTATATTTTTTTTAATTTACTTGCATCTTGTGTCTGTCTTATTTCACTTCCTGACATTTTGAGTTTATGTACTCACCTGTGTCTCGTTACCTCATCAGCGTAATTCTGCATCTCTTTCATTTCTGTGTCAGTCAGTCATTGTCATGTCCAGTCGGCCTTGTGTTTGTGGCTCATCATCAGTGGTTCAGCTTCTTTTTTTTTTTTCATTCCCCATGTCTATTTGTTTGGTTTGTTTTTGGAGATAGTTTTTTGGGATACAGTCAGCTTGGTGCACTTTGCTTTTGTTTCCAGCACCACAACATTAGGATCCCTGCTGTCACAATTACCCTCTTGTTTTTACTTCAGTACCTCCTCGTACTGTGCGTTGTGAGTCCTTACCTGCCTTCAGAAACGTGGACCCCACCGACGCATTCTTTGGACAGTCTCCCCACTAATTTTGGTGTTAGCAGAGACACTTTTGTTCAGGAAGTTGTTTGCCACCTGCTAAAGGCAGAAGGAGTTTGTGTTTTCCCAGCAGGTGTCCCACAGTAGGTGGAAGCACTCTTCGCAGCCTGTCCATTACAAGCCAGTTACCCCTGCCATGGTGTCTTCTTCTGACACTCAGCCTGCTAGCCCCCGGCAGAAGTTACATGAACTATTCATAACTCTTGAGTTAACAGTTACTGCATAATGTAACTAATTTCTTACCAAATGTTTCAACTACTCATGGAAGTTAGTGAATAACCGTTGTGAGTATTCCAAGTTGCGTCGCCTGAGTTTCATGTGTTTTTTTGACCACTGGTCCGAGTGCATTTGTCATTTCACCATAGACTTGAGGAGTGAGGGCAAATCAGCAACATAGACCCTTGAAATGTTTCAGAAAGCCTACAGGTATGAAGCAATGAGCTCGCCGCAGTGTTTTTGAGTAGCAGTTGCATTTTAGAAGGGCAGGACAATCACTGTCCAAGACCGTACAGGATCACTGATGTTAGACCCAAGGACAAATGAAAGGGAGAGCAAGCCCAATATGAACTGTCTTTGTGACACATCGCCCAGGATGCCACCTCCGTCATTGCTCTACTTTTAAATTCTCCTCCACGTTTCCTCTTGTTCTCCGCTGCTGCGTAATAACTCACCGCAGTTATAAATATATGAATCAAAGCTTATAAATGAACACCCGGCAGCCTTGCCTGAAACAGTTTGTGGACTAATTCATCTTCTGAGCTCATGATCGGGTTATGTAAGTAAATATGGGAGCAATCCATCTCTGGTGACCTTGTTAGACGCCCTCGGGGTCACTGCTAATTGTTGGGAACGTGAGAGTAAGCGAGTGGCAGCAGGAGATCGTCCGACTGCAAGTGTCGATAAAAAGATTTCCTGCTCCTACGCGGCGCGGCATTTACTGAACGCAGACGGGGGCCCCCTCCGGGAGGGGGGGGGGGCTTCAGCAATATTACTTTATTCAAGGTTGTTATAAAATTCCATTCCATTAACGAGGGCTAACAAATCCTGTGACAGGAGCCAGCGTCATTTATGATGGGCTGTTTTTGTCTTATATTTGAGTTTGAGATGAAAATGATTGACTTCTTATTTATTAAAAGTTTATTTTTCTTGGGATTTACGCAAGATATAATGCAAACATGAAAGGAAAACTTCTGTTTTCCTCATGGGGACTGGATTTGGCTCACACGCATGCCACTTATATGATCCCACAGATTCTGTAGTGTTCATTTGTTTTACTGGTTTCTTTTCCCTCCGTTGTGTTTTGTATTTTCTTTTATTATTTTCACGAGTTAATAGAGTGAATGAATGAATACCTTCTCTGATGTCGAAGGGGTTTTCCATGTGATATAAATCTATTGAATTTTAAGGAGAAGCTTCACGGTACTTTGTGGAGTTTTTGAGCCCAAGCGACAGATCGGAGAAAAGTTTTACGTTTGGGTTCCTCGTTTTGTTGGTAAGGACACAAAGTTCTTTCAGTAGTTTGAAACCATGCTAGTAATCAGCAGTTTGTGATTATAAGCAGCAAATTGATCAATGTGCAAACAAAAGCATTTAATAATCTACAGTTGTGGTCTTTGAACTGTTCTTTTCTCGGTCAAAATGAGTGTACAATATACATCTTTAATAAAAAAAAAAAAAAAAAAAAAAAAAAAAAAAATCCTAATTTGATGCAAAAATGATCACATATTTTGGACTTTCTGTAGTGTAGTACTTCATGGCCATTTATGCTGTGACATTCATGTTAAAAACAACATACCTCAACTCTTAGGTGACCAAACTTCAGAGGAAAAACTGAAGTGTTTTTACTTCTAAAACCACTGATCACTTAGGTAAGTGTTAATTTTGTTCAAACAAAATGTTAAGAAAACACAGTGTGACTAACATAAAAGAAAAGAACCATGGTATTTACAATCAAACACGATTATGGACAAAGTTAAATTAAATGACAAGATAACATAATTATGTAAAAACGCTAAGGCAAGGTTTAAAAAAATGTGTTTAAGTGACCACATGTTTAAAAGTCTAATGTACAAGCTTACTACATTTAAATAACTGAGGTTCCAGCTACCAGTAGGTAGAGTGGCAGAATCTTTTTATAGTAAGGTAATACATATTTGTTCACCCTAATAAAGTTTAACTGACGGAGGGATTGAGTTGAATTTAATTTGCGTCGACCGTATGCTTGTCTTTTATTTTGAAATGCAGGGAAACTGAAGTTTAATGCATTCAGACATGGTGACAGTTTATTTCCCTGCACATGTGACAAGTTGCTGTAGTCAAAGATGTATTTTATATTCATAAGTCTGCCACCGTGCGACGGACCCCCGCCCCCACTCCTACCCCAACCCGCCACGGCAGGAGGGGAGCTAATGGTTTATTCAATCACTCTCGCAGACTGTCTGCCATGTTATGACAACCTATTTAAACACTAAATGAAATGCGTTGTTTGCCCCTGAGGACGGCGGACGTTTTGCCGAATGTTCAGTGTTTCCATACTGAAAAGCTGTTTGTTCACCTTCTCGTCCTGCCGTCAGAGTGCCGAAGGGCCCGCTGCCACCGTCGCCGCCGCCGCCGTTTCAAACGGAGATAAATGGCCCGTCAGCGCAGATGTAGCCAGTGTGACTCGGACAACTCAGTGTGCCGCAGTGTCGACATGTGAAGGGCAAGGCTGATTGGCAGTAAAAAAAAAAAAAAAATCAAATGCTACTGACTGCAACAGTGTTATTTAGTGCTGACGTCACGCTGAGGCTATTAGCACTGTTCATTTTTAGGTGACCACATGACAGCCGAGAGGGAGACTTACTGCTCTGAATATTATAATTTATACAGCACTGCGCAGAAGTTTGAGGTACTGCACGTTTCATTTCTTATCCATCGAGCAGGAGGCCTCTGATCAGTCCCAAAATCATTCAGCAATATCTTCATCTTCGGCCACAGCAAGAACGAGGAGTCCTGCAACAGACGGTGAGGCTCCTCCAGACTCATGATGTCAGCATTACAGGAGTACATTCAAAAACAGCAGACACCAGAATAGCCTAGATCTAAATTAAATGAATCTTTATCAAGGTACAGTAAATGTGACAATTATTTGTAATATTGATTTTAGATGATATCACGCAGCTCTATTCTTACACACTGCCTACAGTGTATGGAGGAGCATTTCCCCCTGACTTTTCTAAATCCTGATTTTGTCCCTCGCAAAAATATCTCCACTGTCCAACCATGAGAGGAGAGCAGAGCTGTTGAACATATCGATACGCTCATCAATCATCGTCTCAAGTTTTCAAATTTGGTTAACTGCTTGGTTATAAAATTCACTGTTAAAGTAATAATCTCAAACATTTTCATTTAAATGAAATAACATGACAGAAGTTCCTCTTTGACTGCCAACTGACTAACGTCTCACTGGTGACTCAGTTTGGATCTCTGGGAAGTTAAGTCTAAAAAACACAGCTGCCAGGTCCTCTTAATGCCATCGGTTCTGCCAAAGCTGTAACTTTAAGTGAGGACTCTGCTGGAAGGGGAGGACATTTCTGACAAGAGGGCACTTTGGGAAAGTGGGACATTTTTGCAAAATGTTTTTTTTATTTAGGCTGGCTCTGTCTTTCGATTAGATAACACCTGCAGGTGTTGCTGTGATTATAATCTTTGCTTAGCCACTCTGAAAGGCCGACCAATCATCGACCAGTGGGGGTGGATAAATGTGATGAAATTAAACTAAAACTTTTGTTTCTAAATGTAGTTTCAACAATGGCAGCAGCGGTATAGATGAAGCAATATGAATAGTTATTGTATCGCTAGCAAATATAGAGGAATTAAAGCAGGGGCAAAAACAATGCCTTAAAATTAGAAAAAAAAAAGTCTGCAGTGATTTACCAACATGACATTGTACTCTGCTCCCACTGGTGGAGGGTCTCTGTTGTTTACAGCCTGCTGAGTTTAGGGCACGACATACATCAGATGGTGGTCAGTGCCGAGTACTTAAAGGTTTCATAATAACTTCAGGTCTAAGTCTTTTAATTAGGATCCACGATTGGAGACAATCCCTAACTGAACATGACCAGACCCATATATATATATTCAGGCAGGAAATTAGGTATTTTTCAAAACTGAGGGCATTTTTGAAGAGGAGACATTTTAAGAAAGTTGAAAAATTTGGGATCAAATCTAATCAGAAATGTTAAATCAAGTTTAGTGGCAAAGGATTGCTCTGTTTCTCTTGAGTGTCCTCACAAGTACAGTATGTTTGTCCGTTCAGTGTCTATACTCAGCAGGCGCCCCCTTTGTTCTTCTTATTAATCACAAATTACTGACCTTTCATTCAAGCAAGGGACACGCCCTCTGGACCGTCCCAGGAGAAAGGACAGGGAGGAGGAGGGGGGAGGGAGGGTTGTCAGTGTGCATGGACGGAGTACCGGCCAATGTTCATGCCGACCCCTGCCTCCCCTCTCCTCTCCCGGTCCGCCGCCCGCCTTGACACCAACATCCATCACCTCTGGATGCAGGTCGACATCCATTGCAGCTTCACTGCCACGGTGACATGGAGGCTCTGCCCTCCTGGGTATAAGGAAGGGGTGGGAGGGTGTGTGTGTGTGTGTGGGGGGGGGATGTCTGCGTGACATATTGACCTGTCATCTGAATATCTAACGAGGACCCTATGAGCGTGTTTCTAATAAATATTCTGGTGGAATTTGACATTTAAACCCAAATCAAAAAGTGGTGGAAGTTTTGTACACAATGGGAAATTTTGACGAAGGCAGAACATTTTAGCAACTTGGGATGATTTTGGGAATTGAGGATATTTTTGATGAAAATGTATGCATTTTGGAAAAAAAGGTACATGCGAATTGAAATGAACAGGAGGAACAAATCAATCTGTCTTCCAGGGCAAACAATTTGAGAACAATTTTGAGAACATCAGGTTCAAACTGATCTCTCACATCATTAATCACATCCTTCAGGGCACTCAGTGTATTTGTGATGTCTTGGAGAGAAGGACTGTTCACTGTTAATGGTGCGATGCAGGTTTATGTTGACTTTTATAGTTTCAATAATTTAGGTTTTATTGAGCTGAAACAAGAGCAGACCATCATACAAATATATGAGGGTCTGTGCGGTGGATCAATTCTAACGGCACAATCGAAACCAGATCAGTGTGAGTAAACAGGTCACTGCTTCAGTGATATCCAACTACAATACAAGGAAACACGCATACAGCTCATTCATACAACAGTTTGGGTCATAAGGAGTCTAGTATCCGGACAACAACTTGTTGCCTCTCCAAATCCCCAAAACTCCTTTGTCATTTGTCAGTTTGCACAAAAAGCAGTCGTCCGTTATGAGGCTGAAAGTGTGAAGGACGAGTTTGATGATTAAACGAAAGCTCCGTCGTTAACAGAAAGTGATTTCTGGTCATAATTCAGAGCTTTAAGATAAGAGCAAATTGTGGCACTTTTATTTTAAAGGTACTAACAGAAGTCCTTGGCTGACATTGCTTCACTGGACCGCCATATTTTAGAAACCTCAGACAGCCTCCCTCCCGCTGCTCCAAAACAAGTTTCCAGCGTTAAATCAAAGTGGAGAATTAATAACAGTCGACAGCGTACCTGAGCTCCCTGTCTGCTACCAGCTGGATGTTCAACAAAAAAATAAAAAGCAACTTTATTTAGGTCAGAGCGTCCCCTCTGGTAACAGAGGATCTTCTGGCTGCTGTTTCTGGAACAGATTGTGTGGGGATTTCAACGGGATGCCTCCAATGCAATAGAGATTTGGCAATTAACCTCGATGTCACTGTAATTATTAAGACACTTTAGCAAAAAATGAGTTAATTTCCCAAAAGGTGCCAGAAGAAAAGGATGTACTGCTGCTAAGCCACAGAGAAACAGAGAGCAGTTCCATGCCAATGGGTAATTAGAAGAAAATAAAGAGTGAAAGATAATTCAGAGAATTCATTTTCACACAGAGAGCTGCATGGAGTCAAATTGAGCTGGGGTTGTTTTCCTCTGAGGCCTGATGCGTTCACGATCTGTTAAAATATCACTGTCATGTTGACAAAGGTTGATGTGGAGATGATTTAAAGGTGAGGGTGTACTGTAATGAAGGGGAACCACTCAGCTCCGGGTTCACCGGTGTCTCCTGTAGTATTTTTTAACACACAAATCCTCTTTATCTGCTTCACATTCCTGTTGATTATTTAAAATCACGGTGAAACATCTTAGAAGAGCAGTCGCTGGAGTCTGGAACTGTGGGACTTCTGATCAGGACATCTTCAAATATCTTTATAAATACAATAATCGTCATCTACAGAGCCGCAGTATGTTGAAATACATTTTTTGAGACACATTTTCTTCTTTTCTTTTAGCAATGGAAATGATCAGGACTGCAAACAGTCATGTTGGGATTATTGTAATATTGTCAAATATTGTAATAATGAAATAATAAACATGTGGTCTCATTAATCTGCCTGCGTAGATATCAAGGAAAACAGATCAGCTTGTTTAAATGGATGTATTTCTCAATTCAAACATACAAACTGAAACTAACGAAAGTAAATACATAAACTACAAATTTCATCCATCCTGAATACACATAGTAAAAATAAATTCACTAGAATAATAGCAGCAGAATATATTGAATGTTGTCAATTTTTTTATGTAAAGTTTGAGAAGTTAGAAACATTAAAACCACGAAATGTAAAATGGAGAAAGGTTTCAGAGTCTGCTCTATTTCCTGGTCAACATTCAAACTAAAGCGGAATAATTGCTTTAATTCCCAGCATGCTTTCAGATGACACCCAGGTGGATTTGATGGAATCATTACAGGTTTATTCAAGTGAACCCACCTGCAGCCATTGTTCACCGGTTATAAATACGGCTGTCCTTCAGGTTTCCAGCAGAACATTGCTCACTAAGTCGCATTGTGAAAGTGGGAAACTGAGTGAAAGTGTCAGAAGTCTGAATGTTATTTTCAGCTAATAGGTGCTTTTTCATTCCCCTTTAACATCAAGGACCACCCAGGATTCTGCCCAGGTTGGTTGACATGATTTCCACACCCACCTGTTGAAGTGAGTTGGACAACGGTTGCTTTTCATGTGAATGACACCACCTGAGTTGACATGTTGTCCGCCTCTGCTCATTTCCAGCCTGGAAGTTAACTGTGATTCTGACAGGTCGTGACCCAGATCCTATCTGAACTGTCACGACCACGGGGTTAACCCCTGTTAACTCTGTCTCTGACTTCAGTTTGAATTAACAAAAGAGGGGTTGATCAAAAAACACTGATCAATGTTTGAAAGAGGTAGGATGGGGCAGCAATGATACGCTTTGTGGAAACCGGATCGGTTGGAACTTAAGCACGATCGCCAAGAAAAAGAGTGAGCACACCATCAAAGGAGCAATCACTGATAGATAGAAAAGTAGCTTTATCTCACATACAGAATTTATTAAATAAAGAGCACAAGACTCCAACCAGCAAGAGTCCCGTAAGAGAAGTCTGTCTAGTAGTGGTCTCAGAGGACGATAACCTTTCTGATACCGCTTCTCAGTGTTCTCAGAGGGCAGGTTTACTACTCTGGAGTTGGTCACCTGAACTAAATCAACTCCGCCCTGACCAAGGAGAAGCAGCACTCCATTCTTCAGAGACACGCTCCAGCCTCTGGTTTGCAACGAGGTGAAGAGGGATTCATACTGCAGCAAGACGATGAGACCAAACACATCTCAAAGCTTTTAAGGATTACTTGAAGACCTTAAGAAGACTGTCAGACTTTCCTCCACAGTCACCTGACCTCAGCCCTGCTGAGCATCTGTGGGGTACTTGAAGACTGAGAAAGCCAAACATGCCTGACATCACAAGAAGCTCACTGGATCATTGTCAGATCATGTTGAGTAAACATGGGGCATCAAGTTAAAACAAACCGGTGGGGTCCACGAGTGTACTGTGTGTTCCTATTACATCAAAAGGGAGTCAGACCAAATGCTGAGATAGTCTAAAATTCATGGTCATTTTTCAGCAATTCAACTTTTCACTGAAGCTGATTGTTTCTTAAGAAACAGATGCAAAGTAGAAGTATTTTCACGAGTGGTCTCAGACTTTTGGACCAGATTGTATGTATTTTACATGTTGAAATAACAGCCTAATGAATTTGGCACATCTTTTTTTCTGTCCTGTCCTGTCCTTTTCTGTATAATGAAGGTTCGGGCTGAGAAATAAAACTTGGTCTTAATTTATTGACATATGAATACATTTTGAATTGGGGGATTCTGACCTGCCGTCTGTCACTCTAACCAACAACAGTGACAGCTACAAGTGGGAAGCTGCTGCCTGAATGTTTTGAGCTTTGGCAATTATAAAAGTCAGGACTCAGCGCTCACAAATAATTTGTTACATTTGCACACTATTAATTTCATGAACATATGTGAGGGAACTATTTTCCCTGCTGAGCTTTTTGATGACATTCAGCATTACCCTGTTCAATTACATTCGTTTCCAACCGGTCCCTGAATACACTCGAGACCGTGCACAGCACACAATCCACTGCATAAGGGGAGACTGATTGGTCCTCTTTGGTATAGTTTCATGCATTCATTCACATTTTTTTGTATGTTGCCCATTCACTGACTCTAAAATCTGCACTTCCCACCTGCCTGTCTTTCCTGTCAGTGCAGATCATGGATAGTTATACAAATTCATCAAAAAAGATTGAGGGGAAGTGAAGTGGATATTAGGTCTACAAAACTTGGGTGAATATGTCATAAATTAGCAGTAGACTCATCAGGATCAGATACACTGGCTAATAACCCAGCCAGCATTTACATTGCAGAGCCAAATAAGACAAAACAAGGAATCAAGAAAACAGCTTTGAAGGTCAAATAAGTATTAAATATAAAATAAACAAAACTACAGAGGTCCCTTGAAAATGTATAAAACAAATGGTAATAGACAAAGCCCAAGCAAGTTAAGACAACATATTCACTAAATTTACAACCCAGGGAACAGAGTTTTGACAAAAACTCAGCAAATACAACAAAAATAACCAACTGCTACAAATTGCACAGACTACAACAGAGAATGTGTCACTGTGCTACATGTGCTCTCCTTCCTGTTGTCATCTGCATCGGTTAGGAAAGTGTTATATTGGAGGTAATGTGATTACCAGTTTGTTACTTTTAAGCAGCATTCACATCAACATCCAAGTTGTAATTACAATGGGAAGTCATGGTGCTTAATCAAACAGAAATTGGCTAAAGAGTTGTTGAACCATCTCCCTTTCATCTCAAATTTGGACTTCACTAATCCACAGTCAGATGTTGTGCACAAACGGAGGAAATTCAAGACCATCGTTAGCCTCCCCAGAAGTGGCTGACCAACAAAGATCACTCCAAGAGCAACAGTCTGCATGGACGCAGTGCAACCCAGGGTAACTTCTACTTAACTAAAAGTCTCTCCAGTATTGGATAATGTTAATGCTCATGAGTTCAGCATCAGGATAACCCTGAAAGACACTGGTGTGCATGGCAGGGTTGCAAGGCAAAAGCTGCTGCTCCCCAAAAACAACATTGCCACCTGTCTACCTGTCTCACATTACCTGGAAAACATGGTATTGCAGCCTATAAACTTTATGGTGGTGGTAGTATCATGGTTTGGGCGTTTTGTTGCATCTGGTCTGCTCCAATGACCCATTATAGTGTGAGTAGAAATGTTGCTCGCTCTAGCTTTGCAGGAATACCAGACTGTACTTTTTTTTTTTTTATTACTGTCATTGCTTATGCTTTTATCTGGTGGCTAACTGGACTAAATTGTCCAGAAAAGTGGAACTATTTCGTTAAACCCCCAAAGTCTTGCCATAGGAATCAGATTCTATCACCATCTTCTCCACATTCACAATTCAGTCTTCATGTTTTCATCTAAAAAATCCGTAATGGTTTTAGTCTCCTCTCTACTCTGGAACACACACTCCTCATAAAAGTCACATTAAGTTTTACACATCACTGCTCATTGCAGGATAGAAAGAGTTTCTTCTAAAACAAGCTAAATATTAAATCCCCTCAAATTAAATCCCTTTCACCTCTTCTGTCATCATAAATTGAATAGTGGAGACTCTGTTGAAATGGCTCACGAATAATTAAAGTTCATATCATAAAATAAGCTCAAAACCTGCTAATAGCTTCTGGAGAGTCTGCGGTGACGTTAATATTAACATCCCACATGGAGCTGCCACCGCTGCGTTTGACGGACAGGTCCGATCGTGTGGGAGGATGGAAGCGCCGCTGCCCACGTTGTCACCACTTCAATGATTGATATTCACCTCCAGCCGCTCCGCCAGCTCGTTAATTACATCTGAGGGCACCAAGGATTAATGAAATCAGTGTCATCATCGCAGCATGGAGGGGTCAGAGGTCACAGGAAGACCAGAGGGAGTTGTGTTGGTGAGTGGGAGGAGTGGGAGGATTTGAGTGCTCTGGGATGTGATGGTATTTTAATTAGTATGCAAATGAATGACAATGTAAATGTTTCCAGTTCATTCTGTGTCCATTAATTCTGTTAAATTGTTATGATAATTACGGGAGAGATGACAAAAGCCTGGAATGAATGTTAACCATGGCAGATGGAACATCAACATGTGTTTATTTATCATTTTTGTGTTTTGGTCATTTTTAATTCAGACTTTGCAGCATTTTTTTTTAAATCAGAAAAAAAAGATGCAAAGCTCAGTTAAGTTAATGTGTTTACGCAATAAAAACATCATGGTCTGGAACATGTTATGTAATAAAAAGGCTAAATGAGTATGAGCTGGTAAGACAAAACAAGACAGAATGAATTATAATCAAAAGATAATTAAAAAGATGAATTTAAGGATAACTTGACACCGTCCTGCTTTGTGTGTGTATCCATGCTGCTGATCCACATCGAACCCTCCAATAGAGACTTCTCCATCAGCGTAGATCCCAAATATTTAGTTCAATTCAACTTGCAAGCAAATGTTTTTTTTTACTTGGAACCAAGGAGGCCTGATTGACAAGACACAAAAATAACTGCATACTAAAACAACCTAAAACAGACCCGATATATATATATATATATATATATATATATATATACACCACTGTTAGGGTTAACAGTTCATATTCTGTACTATAACAAAGTGAACTGAAAACATTGTAGATAAGAACTTGAACCGAGTTGTTCCACTTCTTATAGTGCATAACTATCTTGACTGAATTTTCTAAACTCACTCTCATTTGTGCAGACCTCTGATCTCTGTGCAGTTTGAGCAAATTTTGCAAATACTTGTTTGATTGTACATAAAAACTCACCATATATTGTCCTTTTACCACACAGTGGCTGAATTGTAATAGTTCAAATGTAATTGGACACTTGGCTACTTAATGTGTCTTGATCGAATTGTTAAAACTGTTTTGTTTTTTTAAACAGTGGCCCCAATGTCTAATATCATTAAAAACAAATGGTAATAATAATACAATTTATTTAAAGCAAGACTCCGAAGAATAAAATAACAAAATGACTCTAAAGAAACAAATTGGGAAAGAAATGAGTGAAGTAAAGAGAAAAGAATAAAGGAGGGACCAATCATGAATACAGGTTACAGTTATAGTGATTCCTCTTTGAGCTTATATTTTGAATCTGTATTCTCCAGCTTGTTTACATGTCATGCTTTAATGTCGACACAGATAAGACACGCTTTCTCTGAGCAGGTCGTCATTTTCCTCCACTCATTTCCTTATCCTGGTGATTAGAGTTCTGTGATGATGCTCATTAAATGATGCAATGCTAATGAGGACACGCCTGCATCGTCTTAACAAACACTAATTAAGACACTTGTTAAGCCTCAGTGAAGCTCAGTGTGACATTAAAATTCACAAAATCCTTTTGAAGCTCAGACCCTGGAACAGAGGAGGAGCCGAACACTGTCGCCTTCACTCAGACAGTCCGTGGGAAAAAACTGGAGGTCTGCAATTTTTTACAAACAAATTCACAGGAGCAAAATGACTTCTTCTTCATTTTTTGTGTGGACTGTTTGGCCTCGGTGAAAATATTAAAACAGATCATAATCACTTCTGTAATGCTTCCAATCAATAAGGCAACATTACAGTTTGTATTAGTTAGCATAGTATGAAAGAAAATGCCCTTGCAGTCACCCAGCCCCGTCAACCAACATGTCCTCACAACCATGTCCTCCCAACCAACACGTCCTCCCAACCAACACGTCCTCACAACCATGTCCTCCCAACCAACACGTCCTCCCAACCAACATGTCCTCACAACCATGTCCTCCCAACCAACACGTCCTCCCAACCAACACGTCATCACAACCAACACGTCCCTGCAACCAGAATACTTGTGCAACCAAAATGGCGTTGCAGTCCAAATGTCTTTACAAACACATCCTTACAACCAAACTGTCCTCTCAAAACACTTGTCTTCTTAGCAAACCCGTGCTTTCAAACATGTCTTCATCACCAATTTTCTAATTTTCAAACAAATATAATATCTTCTAAATTTTCCACACACCTAACTTCCTTTTGCAGCTATCATATTAACGCAGTTACCATGTCCTTTTCACGAAACATGTCCTGACATCCAACGTGTCCTCAAGACTGAAGAGTTCTCACAAACAAAATGTCTTCAGAAGCACCGTGCTCTCATTACTAAAAGGATGTCCCGAGGGAAGTGTTCTCGCAATCAGGATATCATCTCAAGTAAAATGTCGATGCAATCAGAAAGTCATCAACAGGAATATGCGGTCACATGTAACATTTCTTCAGAAACAACATCCATATGTCCCTGCAAACAACATGAAATGGTGTTTGGCTGATTGATTCTATTATGAGTTCAATTTAAACAATTGAAGGTTTTTAATCTGTGAAATGACGGGAAGAAATATTCCCAGCCACTTGTCCACATTTATGATGAGTCGTACATTCAAAGAGATCTGTGTACATGTGAGTGTGTGAATGTGTTCAAAATCCCAAGATTATGGTCTCCCTCTCTCACTTTCACACACACACACACACACACACACACACACACACACACACACACACACACACACACACACACACTCAGACAGTGGTAAATGAATACCTTTCTATTTCAACATTACTTTTGTGGCTGCCTCTATGTCGCAGAGATGTTAAAGACCTGTCCAAAGGGAAACAAATATCTTTTCTGTAGCTGCTTACTGGTGGTTAAAACCAGTTTGCAACGTGTCATTTTACAAAAATATTTTTTCAACATCCTGTGAGCATGACCAAAGTCTTAGATTCTTTGTGTTCTGGTTTCAGGCAGCTGGGAGCAGAAAAAAAATCTTGGCAGGGTGAAAACAGCCTCTATTAGTCTTGTAATTACCTTTTAAGTGACACAGAGAATCCATTGAATTGACCTGCTAACTGAGAGAGCAGAACAAGTGTGTGTGTGTGTGTGTGTGTGTGTGTGTGTGTGTGTGTGTGTGTGTGTGTGTGTGTGTATTATGTGTCAAATGATCCAGCTAACTAACGCGCAGTACTTCCATTGTGTAACTTCTACATTTAAAGGTACTTCAGGAGCCGCACAAACACTAAACTTTACAATTTGAAGGATAATCTGTGTACATATAGGTTCATGTGGAAGTAGAGCATATGTCGTTTGCTGCAGCATGCCGAACCTTGAATTTACTGTATATCAAGAAAAGCCGTCGTGTTCTCACCACTATTTAACCAGCGAGCATTTTACTTTTTTCGTGAAAGGTGCTCACTTGTGAATTTGATTTGTTTGCTGAGCTTAAAGATGTGAGAAGCACACCGGATTTGTCATTCCTGCTTGCTCTGACTCCACCTGCTAAATCGGTGTTCTTCCAATGTGTTCTCATTCGCAGGGCGTCATAATGCTGATGTTTTATCAAAGCCTTTATCAAGCCCACAACGTGCCATGTGCCTTTTGTTCAGGCACCGAAAACAATGTAGTTACAGTTAGGAAAAGATCACGGTTTTGGGTACTTACAGTAAAAGAAACCCCCTTTGACTTTTGCTTCATCATGGTCTCCACGGTAACCGTCCTGGATTTATTTCATCCAACCACCCCCTGGACTTCCTTCCTACGAGGGCTTTCCCTCCATTGTCCATGGACATGGTGACCTTTTTCGACTCGCTTTGTCAAGGCACAAAAGATATAGGCCACCTTGTGCGGCTGTTTGTGCTCCAAAGGGCACCTTGTGTGTATCTCTGAATGGCACCAGGTGGCACTTCCACTGTTGGGGCCCAAAAGTGCAAATATTTATCATCCAGTTTTGGGAAAATAGGACCCTTCATGCTTTAAATGTCTTAAATGAGCGCATTCCAGTAGCAGATTGTTACATCAGCATTGTGGTGCATAACTGGAGTGGATGAACAGTGGCCACGCCCCTGAATGGCCGCCACCGAGCTTCCTGCAGGAACATTTGACCTTCTTCTTATTTATAAAGTTGTTTTATTTTCCGCTTTTACTCCACGCTGTCTGGTTGTAAACAGATTAATATTTCCCCGTCAGGAACCATTTTTTGTTCATCATTTGTTCATGTTAGCGGATTCACAGCTCTGCTTCCAGCCACTCATTTACACTCTCATTTTTCTTTTTTTTCAGTGAATTATTATCAGAGATGGGTACATTTATTATAATAGGGGAGTTGTGTTTCCTGGAGGCCATTTCTAGAGGAGTGGTTAGTTTCTGTTGATGAATGCTGGCTAATCGCAGGTGTCAGACACAGTGTTCACTATCATTTATCACATCTTTAAAGAACGTCCCTCTGGGAATATTAACCCGACTGCTGCCACCGCTCCATTCTTTAAGAACATCTTTAGTTGTATCCTGACATCATATCAGTTGATGCAGGTAAGAGGAGGTCCAAATCATCAATGCTACTCACACATTTCTCCAATTTATTTGATTTAGACACCGTTTCTCTGACAAATTATATCTAGCTGTAACTAACCTATGAGGCATACGTTTTTATTGTTAGTCTGCAGAGAGAGAAGAGGCAACAGTGAGTCACTGTGGAGTCCCGTCAGTCCGCCCTGAGTCTGGCTTTCAGTGTTTTGTCAGTTTGATTGAATTTTGCACATTTTTGTCCCCTCCGAGTGATAATTGAAAAGTTTAATAGTTTGGATCCAGTGGTGGCTCAGCAAAAAAATAAAAAATAAAAAAAGGTAATCAGTTAATTAATGTTATAGTTTGCAATTTATTTTTAGCAAGCACAACAAAACCATATATCAAATCCATTTGGAATATTTTTGGGGTTATGAATTGTCCAAACAAGACCAGTAGGCTTGTTTGCTACATAAAATGTTCTCAGTTTGGTAGATTGCTCATTTTGGCCTTAGAGTTGTGGAGTTGTTACTGACTGGATGTATTTTCAGATAGCAATAAAATAAAATGTCTCAGGCTTAAGGAATTCATTATTTTCAGCCTCCTTGTCAGCAATTTTTGGTGTTTCTTGTGAAAAGTAATACGACAAATAGTACGGCCATTTTATGAGATAATTAAGTCCATCAAGAAACAAAATAATTTTTCAAGAATGAAGTTTGAATTGTTCAACAATTACAAAAACAGCTGTAGTGTGCAGCAATGAATGACACCAGTTATGTGATTTTTTTTTTGTGATGCTTAATTTTTAGAAGTTAATATTATATTGCATCCTTTTTTTTTTTTTTTACCTGACAGCGAACCTAGTAGTAGAAATCAGTGAATAAGGAAAAGTAAAATAGATACAGTATACTTGGATTAAGGATCTTCTTGGAATAATTCTGACCTACTGAACCCTGCCGGTCCTGCAGCAGCAGCTTCATCAATCTCTAATCTCTGAGGAGGTTCATTTCAGTTTTTGGCTCTTATTCAGGATCCCTCTGTTCTCCAGCTGTCTTGAGGAATCACTAACCCCCTGAAGTTTCCAACCTGGTTTCATCACCACTACCGCTGCCGCCATTGTTGCTCCTCCAGCATCTGCGCACCATTGAAGTCATCCCAAGTTTGATGCTCTCGCTGTGTAAGGTTTTATTGGCAATGCCGTTTTAAGGGTTGAAAGGTAAATGTTGCGCGGTGATGACACAAGCAGCATCTGAATTTTCCGCTTTCCTTGTCAGAAAGTGACTTTTTTAACTTCACCACAGGTGTAAACTACCAGGCAAAGAAAAACAAAAGGAATGTAGCTAATTAAATGAAACTTTCTTAATTAAAGAAACTGCTATTAGCAAGCTGCAGAGGCCACTCAGGGAGCACAATCCTGAACAAACTTCTTCGAGAAAGACAGAACAAAGGATCGTCTCGTCTCTAAACTTGCGAGCTCCCAGGCCTGACACGGCTCGGCTCTCCTCATCAGCTCATGATTTGTGGGTCTCACAGGAGAGGAACGGGAAGAACTCCTCTAGGTTAAAATCTGCAAACAATGAGTCTTCTGTGGGTGTGATGGATGGCGGACATCCCAGCCCATTTGTCTGTGCTTTGTGCTCACCCATATCAATTGTTAAAGAAACTTTGCTTAACATGCAGTCCTGAGTGTTAGCTGGTCGCAGCAGAGCAGGGAGGAAGAAAAGACCAAGAGAGAAAAGGAGATAAGATGGATGTTCGTTCAACTCGCGTAGACACTAAGAAGGACGATTTCTAGTATTTGTTTAATGATGAACCTTTTTATGAAATTCCTATTTAAAGGTCATAACTCAGTATTCGGTCACCCCTTAAAGTTACAGGTGGAAAAAAAGTGTAAGATGAGGCTGCTAATTTGTCCTGATTACTTTAATCATTCAGTCAGATAAGATTCAAGAGTCTTTTTTGATTAAGCAGCTATAATTGATGTTTATAATAAATTATCAAATTACTCCCCTCAGCTTTACAAAACTTTCTAACAAGTGTTCAACCTGCACCTTTGCTGGTTGGTCTACCCAAATTGTTTTAAATCACCAAACAGCAGATACACCGCACACACACGTTAGCGCCACCACAACATAGTGCAGCATTTAATTAAACAACTACATGTTTCCTTCAGGAGTTGGCAGAGACCAAAAACTGAGCTAAAAAATATTGAATATTGGATTAAACACTCACCAGACAAATCTCCAAAGGAGTGAAAATGTTGCTCGCTAAATGCAGGAGGAGAAAATAAGCTCATTGATAAGAGTTTGCCATCACATCTTAAACGATGCTGATACGTCGGTGTTGTCACAACTAATTATAAGTCTTGTGAGAAACACTGTAAAAATAAAAATCTGTGGCTATTTTCTTTTTTATATTGTTGAACAATTTGATCCTCTATGAAATATTTACTGCTAACAAATATTGATATTCTCATACATGCCTGTAGTCATTATCATAATTTTAATAATGGAATAAAATGACCAGTCACATAGGAAAAGTAAGTACAACCCAACATTTAACAACCCTTCCAATCTTAGAGTCAGGTGTTCTAGATTAGATGCCAAAGAGTAGGACCTCCTTAGTCCTGGAACGCGCGTGGCGTGTGCTTTACCTGTTTCTGCGTGGCGTCATTTCGGCGTCGATATTAGCGAATTAGAGCAGCCACATCCCGACGCATATCTTGCGTGTCCATTGGGCTCATCTAGAGAATAGTCCCGAAGCCTATTGTTCACGCGAGCCGCGCCCGGTTCCCAGCTGAAATAGAAAGGGAAACGGTCTGCGATAGAAGCATGCGCACTGTATTATCATAGCAGAAACACAGTGTAGGCACTTTATACAGTATATAATGATGACACTTCACCAGGTGAGGGGCAGGGTTATCCCCCGCTGCACTCGCTCTCTCGCTCTCTCCCTCTCTGTATCGCCCGCCTGTGTGTGTCTGTATGACTCGCTATGAACCTGGGTGAACAAAAACCACGCGCCTGCTTTTTGGTTACAACTAATTACTTGTCAGACCTCAAAAAATACTATACTGATGGCTTTTATGAAAAGAGAAACTCATTGACTCAATGGTAGGACCTTCAGCCGCAGCACCGCAGCTGACAGGCTGGTGATACGCAACCGGTGTGGATACGCAGCCGGTATGGATACACATGCGCAACCAAGCCGCAGCTGAGCATCGTGTGACAGGTAACGCACACGTCAGGCAGGCAGTGTTCCAGGTCTTTAGGCACGATTAGGGGAACCTGTCTCATTTAAACCTTTACAGGGGATTTGCTTTCCTATTTGCTATATTGGGTGGTGGGATCATGCCTAGAAAGCTGCCCAAGGCCTTCAGTGGTTGTGGATGACTATGACTGTGGCAAGTTTTCCAAGATTTGAAATGATTCATTCCACTGTAAGGAAAGTTAAATCAAGTCAATTTTAAAACACATTTGTTTGAGAATGGCCGCCTCAGCAAATTTAGGCTATCTGATGCAAAAAGAGATCTCGAAAGACCCTGAAATGCAATTACTAGATCTGAAGGTAACTCTTGTAACTGTTGGGTTTAAAGTGCATGCGTCCATTATCAGGACGAGATTGGACCTGGCTGGAAAAAGCCTTTGCTAGATTAGGCCTTTTGTAATAATGTGCTCCACACAGATGAATCAAAGATACACCAACACACCAAAAGATAGGCTTAAAAAGAAGAAAATTGGGGTTCAAATTTGGTGTTTTGGTTGGGTCCAAATGTGAGATTTGGGGTTTTATATTGATATACAGATATGGATATGGACCACACATACAAATAAACCTTCTTACCACACAGAAGGTCTAGGTGTGTCCAAACCTTCCAGTGGTATCATTCCATTTTATTTTACAAATACTCCAGAACGTGAAGAGTAGAATCAAGTTACCGTTAAGCCACTGGATGACATCATGTTGGATGTGGCCAATTTGACCGACCAAGTAGATGCAAAGAAACAACAACATTGTATTTTGTCGTGCATAAATCACTGTCTGCTGAATATGAACCAAGCCCAAACCCTGGACGGAACTTATTAGAACAATGTATTATCTCTTATATCCTCCGATTTAGATTTTTCTTTGCCTCACTGGTTTATTTTAGTTTAGTGAAACTTTCTACTAGCTAAGGACAACATGAGGTTTGATTCTTATATTACATAACCCTATTAAACTATAATAAAAATGTTCTGGAATCAACACAGGCACTTTGTTCCGCCGTCTGTGTAAAACGACAGAACTGCATTCAGTCGTTGACTAAGACAAGAGATGCTGTGTTGTATCTAGCATGCCGTTCCAGTTTTGTGTCTGACAAAAGAATCGGCACATCCATATGCCACCGTCGTGACGGTTAAAAGTTTATTGAAAAAAAAATGCAAAGTTTTATTCAGAGAATTTGCTGAGTCCAAAGCACTATATTTTTAGCATCTTTTGTAAGCAACCCTGTGTACAGAAATCGTTTCCATCGGCTCCTTGCCGGACCAGTGATTTGCTTCATGTTCAGCCATCGTCAGGCTAATTGGACCTCCAGAGAAATAATTAGGTGACTCGATAAAAGCGTCAGGGCTTTTTGGCTTCACCAACAAATGTCACGTTTCTGTCTTTTGTAGTGCGGATCATGGCACGTTGCCGTCGCCGCAGGAGACGCCGTTTGTACAGGGAAAGTCTGACAAAACTTTACCCACTTTTTGGTGACACCAAAATGCTCATGTTGTTTTTCGAGGTGCACCATCCTGTTCCTCAATTACATTCCCCACAAAGGCAAACGTCCACTGCCAAAGCATTTTCGGAGCCCGTTTCTCTCTGAACCTAAAAATACGACCAATCCAGATCGGTTTGCTTCTCCAAACTTTGGATTATAACACAGTTACTGTTGTTCCTCTGGTTCTTCTGAGATGCTCTATACTTTCCACCAAAGTAGTCCACTCTTCTCCAAGAGGAACATTACAAATGAAGCAAAATTATGGCTGTCTTCAAATAGAAGTAGGAGGTCGTGTTTATGACATGGGAGATCATGTGCCAGATATGCCCGGCGTTTAAAGTGTTTAAGTTGTGAGAACACGACTGCTAGGAGACGGCAACATGGGCAGCATTTCTAAGCCACAGAGGCTAACGATGTAGCAAGCTAGCAGGCGGTAATGTCATGCAGGAAATGCAAAATGCAAAATGACAGGTGGAAACGATAGGACCATTGAGAACATCAACAATTTCTTCAGAAATACTGATAAATTACGAAATTAAACCCGATAGCACTCTAATTAAAATATATCCAACAAAAAATGAACATCCATGGCATCCTCCATTTCTGAAAATGTCAGCAAACAGCAAAAAGTACGCAAAAACTCGTAGACTCCGATTTTTCTGAAAATTCGGAGGTTGTGTCTACCCCATGAGGAGGGAGTTCACAAGAACTTCTCAAAGGTTAATACGCTCCACCTTTGTGATGATATGTCAAGTTAAAGTTTTCAAATTTACAAAAGTGTATCGTCATCAGTAACATGTTACTTGTTGGGACATTGGCAGTGATTTCCCTGTAATTAAAAGTCTAGAGAGTTGTATGTTTTGATTTTCTTTTTAGAATCAAAAACAAGAGAGCAAAAGTCGAGGGGGTTTATTGTTCTCTTGTTTGTTTGTTCCAGTAATGATCAAGGCGGACTGGCTAACGTTAGCCTAAACTCTGCTCAGGACCAAAACCTACACAGTGGATGCTCTGGTCCTGAATGGGTCTTCTTGTTAAATTTCACCTAAAACCTCACAAATAAATAAAATAAAAGTAATTAGTGATGATGTAGGTAAATTAGCCAGGCATGGTACCATTAGCGCCCAAGAGCAGACACACTGGGATCTATTTAAGTGAACAGCCTAAAGAGCATGGCGCTAATGCATGTAAGTCGTGTCCAAGTACACTTTTGCTACTTTGACTTTGGATAATTATCCAAAGTCAAAGTAGCAAAAGTGTACAAAAGTGCAAAGTAAGGCTCATTTCTGAAAGAGGTTGTAATTAGTCTCTCAATCATTACTGTGTTTTGGGCAGATTAAGAAATAAACCAATCAAGGCTCATTCCCTTCAAAAGCCACAAGTACACTTGCACATTAGCGGATTGCTAGAATAGCAGCAGAATTGCCAAATTATAGGAAAGAACACTTCTCTGCAGAGGAAACAGATCTGCACAAGAGCAGATTGATGCACACAGTAATAATCGTTCCCATTGTGATCCTTTTTTAAAAACATTATTTTGCATATTTGTGCGCTTCTTTGTGTCCCTGTGTGTGCAACAATCAAAATATGCTCCTTGTTCACCCACGTATGTAGGTGCATATTACTATTTTCTAAGGAGCCCTTAACATAACAATAAAATACTGCACAACCTCATTTTAAGACCGACACGCCGTGCTAAGTTGGGTGAAAGTAGAATTTCTATTTGAAAACTGTTGGTGCTGAATGGGAAAATGATAATTAGCAAAGACGCTTGTATTACGCTTGGTGAGGTGATTCTTTGCACCGGCTGTAAATTGGAGCTCACTGTTTACTTCGATTTCCCACACTTTGTTCTTTTGGTTTTGGTTTTGGAAAAATGATAAGAAAAACAGAGAGAAATGCTCACATCTCACCTCACTAAATTTGCTGTATCTGGTCTGCTTGACTCTTTCTTAGATTTCCATGGCGCAGTCTGTAAAAGCAGACTTAAACTGCAATGTTGAGAGGACTACCGGTGGTGCTTAAACAGTGTACCTGTGTGTGTGTGTGTGTGTGTGTGTGTGTGTGTGTGTGTGTGTGTGTGTGTGTGTGTGTGTGTGTGTGTGTGTGTGTGTGTGTGTGTGCCGGCTCCCGCCGATGATCTAGTAATGACAAATGGACGGAGCGAGCCGAAGGAGCCCTCGATGGGGAGCCAGCCGTGTGAAGTCAAGTGCAAAATTGATATTTGAGGACAGCTGATGCATTGTGGGAGCCAGGTCTGCTCAGTGTCATTGGTTCAGTGTCACCGCGATGCTACACTGACTCTATTTCTATCATGCCTTCATCCAGAGAGATTTTCTCCCTCCTAACCAAGCGAGGCAGGCGAGGGAATTGTCTTCAGAAAATTCTCTCCCAGCCGCAGGGAAGATGTTCACAGCAATTTAACTTCTGTTAAATTACTCCCAATTACTGAAGTGACTCAAACTAATGTTAGCATGTCAATGACCCGGACATTTTCTGTGGTGATACTGAAGAAAGGCAGTTTTAACTCAGAGAAAGGATTAAAATGGTTAAAACCGATGAAACATCAGCAAATATTATATTTGATATCAATGTTTTAAATGAGTGTGGTTTTCGGTATGAATTAATTTGTATTATTAAAATCTTGAAATTCTCTGGACTTTGTATGTTAGGACAGTTTTAGGTATTTACCTTTATTCATAATTCTATTCAATGCATCTCACAAGTTTAAAGAGAGATCAGTGTGGCTAAAGGTTTCTGGACCATTTCTGGGTTGTGGTTGTGACCATTTTTGGTTCCTCAAATTCTTCACCAATTCGTTTTTGAGTCATACTTTATTTTATTAATAAAACATACTTCAGCGGCCATAATTTTTGACTGCAAGTAAATTTAAATTCATCACCAAGTAACCTTTTGAATATACTTAATAAAGTTGAGCAGAGTTATGTGAGCTCCAGGAGAGCTCAGCTCAATTTAACCTCCAAATTAACAAAAAAATGACTCATAATTGGGACAGTCAATAATTACTGATTACGTATGAACAAATGACGGAATTTCAAGAGTCATTTTAGAAAACAAACAAAAAAATTACACCATCAGTAATTCAGGAGCAAAACACTGAAATCGAACTGGAAGAAGCTGTTTGATAAGTGATGTAACCGCCCTTATGCTGTTTGACTCAATTCAATTTTGACAAATGATACTACCTATCAGTGAATCTGAGTGTGATGTTGATTTATTATGAACGATATTATTCATTCCACCATCCGCACCAACCTGGAACTATAGTGGTCTCACTTCAAATAGTTTTCCTGCAGTATCGTCAACTATAGTGGTATTATTACAGGTATGAAACATATCTTTAATAATGAAAACATAATTTGATATACTCAGCCTGCTGTTGGGTCATTGTAAGGACATGTTTTAAATATGTGTGGCAGTATTAGTATAGTAATGCCAGTATTTTCTGAAACATGAATTAATTGCAACTATTGAAAATAATTTGAAAACTATATAAATTAGTGCTTCATGGAGGGGAACCTTTTTTTATTAGAACTCATTTGAAATATAGTGGGTTTTTTTTTCAAAAGATTAAAAGGTACAGAAAGTACACAAATAAATTAAAATAAAAAATATGAATATGCTGGCTTCTTCCAACTGGTATCTGGCTATTTAGATAGTTATATTTAATGACTAAAATTTCACTAATATGGAGGTGAATGTAAATTTTGTTTGTGGTTTCCAAAATTACATTTAGAAATCTCAGCTGGAACATCTTTTCTTTTTGAGAAACTGTCTTTGTTACTTTGGCAATACATATACACACAACACAATGTGTACACTTTTCACTGGAACGACTAGTTTCCATTTCCTCTGTGTGCAGTACAGTCTGAGAGCCCCAGCCTCACATGACGTAGGATCTCCCTCACGAATCCCAATTTGGCCTGTGGGTGCATAAACCCGCCATCACTGATCGTCACACACTTATTACTGACAGAAGGTTGTCTTCCCAAGCTCCTTTGCATTCCTTAAATAAGACGCCAATTTAAATGTCTCTTTGTCAGACAACCTTTTTTAGTTACAAGGACTCCTTAACTTCTAATCGTTTATTCATATCCTTGAATAAAAATCCATAAATAAAAGAGATGGCAAAGTTTGCAGTAAAAATAATAATTTCAAAAACGTGGTGTTTATTTTTGGTTTTCTGTAAAGTCTTATTATGTCATTTTCTGGAACATAAATGAAACACTCTTTTCATCCTTAGCACACGTTTTATCTATGTGTTTATGTCCCAAGAGGGATCGTGCACCCTTATGCGAATACATCTGTATAAATAAAAATAATTGTGAAGTAAGTAAAAGTGAAGTGATTCTCCCCTGAAATGATTGATGACACTAAATTAAACCTTGTTTTGGTATTTTTCCAGCTGATAGATTAAGAACGGATTCACCGTCTGGATCCTGCATGTTCCTCCGACACTGAATGATGAAACTCTCCCCGCTGATTTATTTCACACAAAACGTTTATTTATCGCAAGGAACTCACGTCCTTCTGCTCTGTGTGGATTTAAAGGAGAAAACCTGCAGCGCCGGACGCTTTTCCTCCTGGGACCAAATGGCTCGCCGCCTTCCCTCGGCGGCCATGATGGATGGTGTGGGAGAGGAACGGGACACGTTTCCCAGGAGGCCGAGCGTCTCACTGCAGGTTAAACAGCACTCAATACAGAGCTGCTTCTCAGACACTTGATTTCTGACAGTTAAGAGAAAAGTCAGAGCCGGAAACAGTTGGCGCAATATTAATGTTAAAACTCATGTCAAAACTAAGAACAAGAAGTATGAGGTATGGGCGGTAATAACAGTAAACTTTATTATCAGAACAAATTCGGTAACAGCTGAATCTCAGGTCTGTTGGGGTTCTTTGTTTACATGCATCCGCATCTCCTCATGAGTGCTTACAGTGCAGCGGCAGATTCACCTTTTCTCTTTGCCCACTGAATGACTTACAAGCTGTGCTTTGCAGCTCATGCTAGCAGGACACAGAGTTTTAACGCAATAACTGTACAAGCGGTTGTGTGTGTGCAGTCATGGCTGCTCTGTCTTGAGTGTTGTGTTGAAGTTCTTTAGTCATGTGGTGTGTTGGTAATCTAACAGTCATAGAAGCGCTGCAGGTACAATAAGAAACAGCTGGACGTATCCATAGCAACGTAGATAGAAACCGAGCAGCAGCAGCAGCAGCAGCAGCAGTCGACATTCGAACAATAATCACATCCAGCCACAACCTCAACCATCGGAGGCAGGCAGAGCTGCTGCTGCTGTGCTCACAGACGGTGACTGGATACGATCAGAGATGAGAAAGTTCAATGAAGTAAGGAGGGCTTAATGCAACTCATTATGTGTCACATCATCTCTCCTTTGTGTATCTGGCAGTGTATTATAAGTGAATCGGACCAACACAGCAACAGTTCCTGTGGATCAGAAGGAAGGCAAAATCAATCCAGAAAAAAAAAATCACCACCGTGATAAAATTTTGTTTTAGGGTTTTACCTTGCCAAAAGAATTTACATAAAACACAAGCAGTTTGCAGCATTTTAGTGACTACCCCAGCACTAATGCCTCAACTCAAGTACCTTCTAATTCACACATTTATACATTCAAAATTAATAAAGGTTTAGCTCCTGTGTATAAAATATTTGCTAAATCATTCACTTAAATGCAGCTTTAAAGTAACTTAACATAAAAAAAAAACAAAAAAAGTAAAGAATTTTTTTTTTTCACAAAATAAAAGTATTGAGGATTTTACAGGGATTTGCAATGAGGTTCATAGCTTAAAACAAAAAATAAATATGACATTAGACCTCACCGTAACTGTTGAAACTGCCTTACAACTTCTGCATTGTTTTTTTTTCTCTTTCCATCCTTTGCAGACCTTTCTTCCTTTCCTTTTTGGATCTCTATGCTGTCCTTTTCTCTCTCTGCTCTCCTCTCACCCCAACCGGTCGAGGCAGATGGCCGCCCACCTCTGAGCCTGGTTCTGTCGGAGGTTTCTTCCTGTTAAGAGGGAGTTTTTCCTTCCCTCTGTTGGAAGTTTTTCTCCCTTAAAGATGAGTTTGTTTTTTTTCCCTCCTGGGTTATGTGGGAATTGTTGAATTGTTGGGTTTCTCTGTATAATATTGTAAAGTCTTGCTGTAAAGACTTTAATGTTAGTGTTAAGTGCCATGAAATAACCTTTGTTGTGGTGCCATAAATAAAATTGAATTGAAATTGAAAAGTTCACTTCTCTGCATTAACTTGTTAATTTTTCCAAACTTTCCATACCTTTTTTTTGTCCTTCCCTTGATTTCTCTCTCTTTTTGGCTTTCTTAAACTTTCCTATTAATTATTTCCTGCACTTTGATCCGATCTCCTTGTTATCTATTGCTCTTTCACGTTCCTCCGTCTGTCTCACAGTCAGCATCATTTTCGCTTTAGGAACTTAAACCCACGATTTGCCTACAATTTGCAGGCTCTCCTTTGCAATTTTTTTTATATACTCAGCTCTACACAGAATAATGGCAAGGACTTTTACTGATCTGACAGCAGCTGTGATAAACAAAAAGAAAAAAAAAGAACCCACCACGCTTGCACTCTGGTTGGATTTAACCATTTCTTGATTTTAATTGGGCAACCGGCAGCTCCTGGACCCTCACCCACACAGTTATTTATTAATGTGGAGTATCTCCATATGTGCTGTAACATGGCATGCCATCAACTCCCATTAATGCATGGTCCAATGAAAGAAACATATTTTCTGTTTTAAAGCTGGCAGCTAAACAACCCTCGCTCAGCCGGGCCGCTTGCTGACCTTCTGTAAAGGAAGGAGGAAATCTGCTGCAGAGGATGGAAACCTTCCTTCCTGCCAGTCTTTCCTCCATTTTTCTCCTTCCTTTTCTTTGTTTTCATAACATAATTATTTATTTTCTATCCTATCTTGTTCCTTTTCTGTTTGTTGCATTCACTTTTTCTATTCTTTCTTTCTTTCTTTCTTTCTTTCTTTCTTTCTTTCTTTCTTTCTTTCTTTCTTTCTTTCTTTCTTTCTTTCTCATGTCCTTCATTTAATTGCGTCCTCTTTCTCATTTTTTCCTTTCTTCCTTTTTTTGGAATAGGAGGTGAATTAAATAATTTACTTACCATTATTATTATTTTTTTTTTGATTTTCGTTTTCCTTTCCTACCTTTATCCAATCCATTTAATTATCTTCCTCCTTTTTCACTTACTTTCCTTTCTTTCTTCCTTCCTAAATTTAATTTCCCCTTGCTTTCATTTCTTCCCTTTGCCATTCTTGCATTGCTTTCTTTCTTTATTCCCTTCCTCTTCTATCACCCACACCTGTCCTTCTGTGCATCCATTTTTCTTTGCTTCCTATTTTGCAATTCTTCCTTCTTCCCTCTTTCCAGGTGCTGCATTGCATCTTATCTCTTTTCCTTCCTTAAATGTTTATTTATTCCCTTTTCTATTTGTCGCATTATTTTCCTTCCATCTTTTTGTATTTTCTTTTCTTACACTGCTAGTATTCCTCCTTTCTACCCTTATTTCTTAACCTTTTCCACTATTGATTTCTTTTTTCCCTTTTTTCCTCCTTTCATCCAACAGTTCATTTGTTTTTTTCTTTTTTTATTTCAATTAATTTGCTCTGTTTTTCCCTTCAAAGCATTATTTTATTTCTGCCCAACCTTTGCTTCGTTACTTTTTCCATCCATTTCTTTCTTCTTTGCTTCATATATATATAATCTTTTTGATTAATTTTGATTTTTTTTTTTTTTACATAACTTTTGTCTTTCCTTCATTGTATTCCTTGATTCCTTCCAACTCACCTTACTTCCATCCTTGTATGTGTTTCTGATTTCATTTCAGTTATTTCCATTTTGGTGTTCTTTTCCCTGATTACTTACTTTCTATTCTCACTCTCTTTCCTCATTCTTCACTTTCTTCCGTTCCCTTCATTCATAATCCATAGTTCTCACAGATTTTAAATGATTGAAGTATGAAATGAAGAAGAAACAACAGTTTAAAATGATGGTTTTGGTCAGATTTTTACTGTTACTCACTACAAAGAGAAACGACTGCAGGCTTCTCCGCATGCCTTCCTGCTGCGATTTGTTGGAACTGTGTTTCAACTCGAAAAGACTGACGTAATATTTCAACATTGTTCTCATTCTCTTGATTTGTGGCGTTACTGAGCTCCTGGTTCTCGGTGTCCTTCTGGGGAGATTTCGAAATGAAACCTCAAGAGGTTATATCTCGGGCTGGTCCAACAGCAGTAAAATGAATCACATCCTGTTCAGCTCACACCAAAGAGGGGGGAATCATTGCGTCTCCTCAACCATATAATGTTGTGTTATGTTTTTATGTTTTAGTGCTAGTTATCATGGCACTTATCTTCAAAGTGACCGCAGGAGAAATGACATCAGCTTTTTTTTAAATTCCACTGACGCCAAAGACCAATTTTAAAAATGAGACATTTTAAATTACACTGCTGAATTCTGCGGATGATAAATGCTTCTGGGATGTAATGGAGCGTGTAAACTGGAGGGAAAACTGAGGCGAGGGAAGCTCGGGGGAGTCAAATGAAGCTTCATCTACGGCCTGCTGGGAGACCGGCGAACAAGTCGACGCTCTGTCCCCTGTCCACAGATGTTACGGCGGCCAGTTAGGACAGCTGACTCAGTCCTCACCCGCCTCAGTCCTCACCTAACCTTCAACAAATGTTCTGACCCGGACATTAATCATCTGCAGGCAGAATCGTCTCTATGTTCCCCCCGACGTGTCTCAAAGGGATCGACTGCAGCTGCCATGTCGTCTACAGAGACTGCGGCTGGCGCTGTTGTAACTGTCGTACCCGTCCTCCTTTCTAAAAACCAGGTCTGTAGTTGTAGTCCAAACACACTCAGCGAACACGCAGGGCAGCAATGTTAAACTGTCCATACTTTTGGTCATAGAGTGTGTTCTTAATGTTCTTATTAGCAGAGATGCCAAAAAATCACAAGACCAAATGAGACTGTTTTGTGTCCGACATGCACCTCTTTTCTTTAAATCATGACTTTATGTCCGATGATTATCTCATAATTACAAGATTCCAATCTCGATCTCATAAATATGACTCACAATAAACTGGAACCGGATCTGGCAGATTTTTTTTCTCTACTTTTAAATGATTTGGTTGGGTTGCCATAATGTCAGAGGGTCAGGAGCATGCAACTCTTTTAAAAACAACAGGAAGTTCACTTTAGTCTAAAAGTCTAGAATCATTAGTCAGTCAAAACTTCTTCCTGTTCTTTGTAACATTTATTCTCAGCTTTTCCTCAATGCTGCTCCAGTATATGTAAAACTGTATTACGGAGTAGTGAGCGCTGAGAAGGTTGGGTGTCCGTTGGTAAACGAGGGATTTATCAACATATTCTGAAAATAAATAAGATGTCGACAGGCGAGCAGAGCATCCAGCTGATAGTTCAGCTTCTGGTTAATACGAGGTGAAGCTGCAATCAGAACCTCTTCCGATATGTCGACTGTTGGTCAGCAGAGACGCCTCCCTTCCCGCCTGATAACACCAGCCAAGGCTTCTCCGGAAGACTCCGTGACCTTCCATCCTGCATGTCGGATGGTAAAGCCCCCCCCCCTCCCGGGTGACGGTGCAGCAGAGGTGCAGTAACAGGATTACAGCAGCAGGGAGGAGGCAGGAAGTGGAGGGCCTTTGTTGTGAAGTGGCTGGTTGTGGCAGAGCGAAGGAGACCAAAGCTGATTGATTCACTGCAGAGTGGAGACTCCTGAATGTCACCTTGCTCAGAGGGACATGTACAGTTACATTGTCCACACTTCATATCAACAGCAGTGACTTTCAATGTCCCGCGCTGATCCGAAGAATCAGTGTCCAGAATCTTGCATTGAATTCATTATCGCTTCCTACTTTTTATTTCTTCCTCTCTCTATCTATAACCTAAATAAGCAGAACACTTTTATTTTGAATTACTTTTGCCAGTTCAAATAACAACAGCATGTTTGCAACAGCAGATCATTTCAGCTGTCACTAGATAAAGGTAATGCTGTGAATAAGTAATAGCACATCAACATTCAATTTATCTGTATTCAAGTTAAGGTGCTCTCTGCAAGCTGCTGTCTGTACTCAGTCACAGATCCTTTGTGGATGAAGGAGCTTCACTCTGTAATACTTCTGTAACACCACAAGGGTACCAACAGTGAGATTCATCCTCTCAGTAGTTTTTTTTTTTTTACACTTTTATGAAGTCCATAGAACTTACAGACAAGAGATCTGTCACTTTGACCTCGGTGCTGTCCCCGGTCCATTACAGTCCTGGACTCTCCTCTATTCACCTACAGAGCCAACTGGTCTGTGGATGATGCAGTAAACATGGCCCTCCACCTCATCTTCCAACACCTGGACTTTATAGACCCTACTCCAGGATTTCGTTTGTGGACTTTACACAGTTATCCCGGCTCTGCTATCGGACAAGTTACATGTGCCTGCAGGTGGATCACAGACTTCCTGTTTGACAATAGACAGCAGATGAAGCTGATACCACCCTCATTGGGCTCATCTATGATCGGGATGACACTGCCGACAGGGGGGAGATTTACCATTTGCTGTTCATGTTTGGTCAATACAACTTGAAGTTTAACGCTCAAAAGAAATATTTTGTTTTTGACAGAGTGTGATATAGCCTTGCAACCCTAATTTCCTGAGGGTACATGTGTAGATCCAAGACAATCAACTTCACAGTTTTGAACCAGGAGCTTCAATATTTGTATCAAATAGCCCATGAAAAATACAATTCTTCTTTTGGGATTGACAGAGTTCTGTAGTGTCTCATTTTCATTCTGATGCCTCACTGCATATTGGGCAGCTGTGTCTTATAAGAGCACAAGTAATACTTATGAACTTTGACTGGTATCAGACCAAAAAAAGAAATCATGTGAACATCTTTATGTTAAAACCTTACTGTACTATTTCCCACTTTTCTTTTTGTGGTATGAAACAACCCTCAACAACCGCTGTGACAGCTCTGGTGAAGGTTTTTAAGGGCATGGTATAATTCGAATCAGCATTCCACATGGTCAACCAAGTGTTTTATGGAAATAGATAAATAGGCTTGAAATTAAAAGCTACAGTCAGCAATGTGTGTAATGACACATTGGAAACAAAGAACAGTCTTAACATGAGAATATACTTCCACAGTGTCCAATATATGGTATCATGCTACTGTGTGTGACTGCATGTGTCTGTGTATAGAGTATGAAAATGTACCTACATCACATCCTGTAAATGTGAAGCTCCTGAGCTTCAATTATTCAAGCTGAACGACACCTCCCCACCCTCGTGACCTATACACACTCATGTATGTAGTGTGCAACTTAATTCAGGCAAATGGAAAATGGCATTACTGTGCTCTGAGAAGCCTGCACATATTTGATAAAGTGTATGTGTGCATCTTATCACATGTTACATGTTGGATGAGAGTTTTAGGGGAAGCTGCTCCATTTTTCATGCCTTCCCGCATCCGTTAGAGCTCCAGGCTGTGAGGCCGATCCGGTGGCCGTTTATTATGAGGGCTCGTCCTGCAGACTGAATGTGACCAGCACACACAGCTTTGAGTGCACAGCGATAAGATGAAAACTGGAGTTAGTTTGCTGTATGAGCCAGTTGTTTTATTAGGTACAATTTTCAAGTCACTCAAACTGTCATGGCAGTTACCTTTGTATGTGGGAATATTTAAGTTTAAGTGTGATGAATAAGTTCATTTCAATATTCATGCAGAATGGAAAGGAAACAGCAATTGTTGGTTGTTCTCCGAAGGACTTTCAATGTACTGAGTGCGTACACCATGAGCAAGTCATCAGTCCTACCATCACAGAACGACAGACACCCATTCACACCTGCAGCCAATTTCAATTCACACATCAACTTAGCTTTTGCATGTCTTTTAACTGTGGGAGAAAACCCTCGCAGGCAAACCCAGTATCACGACAAAACGTGAAATAGACACGCTGGCCCACTACAGCAAAATTGTGAAATAGCTACACTCTGCGCTGTCTAAGCGGGAAAGTTACACGTTTTCCTGTAGTGGACAAAAATTAAACCTACTGCAATCATACGGGCATGGGATTTACAGGAAAATGTAACTTATAGCTAAAACATGTGCTTGAGGTTAAGAGAAAGATCATGGTTGGGCTTATGAAACAAAAAACAACTCAACAAATATATTGCCACCTCCTTGACTCGAACCTCATGGTCCTGCATGTCAGTCTGTGACTAATGCATTGAATCCCCCCCTCTTTTATTGCCTCTATTGCTGGATCTTGGTCGCATGACATTTATGTGCGTGTAAGTTTCACGTTTTCTAAACGTGTGTTTCACAGCTACACACCCAAAGTGTGGCTATTTCACATTTCGCTGTAGTGGACTGGCGTTTCTATTTCAAAACTCCACACAGAAAGGCCCCAGAGTCTACTTGCTGTGAGGCAACAGTGCTAACCACTGAACCAGTGTGCCTCCCCATTTACAATACAATTTATATATCTACAACTTGAACACAACATTCACGAGCATCACCAAATTATTACTTTGTTTCCCAGATCTAAGGTGTTCATTTTGGTGTTAAACAAAGCGAAACCAAAAATTTGCTTCTGCTTCAGTCGTTGTGAGTGGTATCAAGATGGTGGTGTGCAGCAGTGTTGCGGCATATCTGACTCTCAGTTATGGTGTTAAGAGTGTTGGGAGGTTTTCTCTATGTGAGTAAGTGAGCAGAAAACACGGCCAGCGCTGAGCCAAGAAGGGAGGCTCCAGTCCAAACGAACCTTGTCATTACTAACAAGTTGCCAGCAGACTGCAGCTTGTGAGGACACAATGCCCTGCAGCAGCAGACTGGCGTGGCAGACGACAATGGCTCAAAGGCAAGAGGAAGTGGAGCGGGCCAGTCTGTTAGCCAAGGAACTATTTTGTTTTTCTCCGAGTGGAAACCTATTTACATTCCACCAAGTACTAATGCTAATATCCTGTTCCAGGAGCTTCATGATAACATCCGTTTACTTCAAAACAAGCATTCAAAAGGCACTCTGTGCAGGCAAGGGATTTAAATTGCACCAACCTGACAAACATTTTATCAAAGTTTAACCAGCACTTCCACGTGAGGAGCAAAAACGTGCACATAAACGGATGAGGGATATACAGACGTATCCCCTCTTAGGCCTGGACCACACTGCCTGCATGGCGTGTGCGTTACCTTTCAACCCTAACCCTCTGACCGCATCCTCATGCTGGTCCAAGCATACCACACTTTGCTGATGTCCAAAAAGCCAACAACAAAAACCATCACTGCGTGGCCCAATAACACTGCCGAGTGTTTTGAATGTACTGACCGTCAGAAGCTCAGAGATGTGTCGAGGAGCATGTATCATCCACATTAGTTGTGTGGATCATGTTACCATCATCGGAACAATTACCGTTCACCCCAACCGGAAACCCTGGCTAATAGCATAAGTCCTCTATCTGAAAATCAGTATGTACAGCAATGGTAACACATCTGCATTCAGAGCAGCAAAGAGAAACCTCACTGTGGGTAGAAAGAAGGCTAACGCTACTCTCAAAATTCAGGGTCACTTCATTAGTGGCCTCTTGAGCATGTGAAGGGGCATCAAGGGCTTTATGGACTGCTCAAAATCGAGTCAATGTTATTCATATAGCACATTTCAAATACCTCAAGTTTAACCCTCCTGTTGTCCTCGGATCAAAATGACCTGCAGCTGTGTTCAACCAAGTTCTATTTTATTTCTATATTTTTATATTTTTTGGGATCATTGGTCATCATTCTTTAAAGAAACCCTCACAGCCTCCTTGTCACCAATGATCCCAAAAAATATGAAAATAAAATAGAACTTGTTTGAACACATCTGCGGGTCATTTTGATCCAAGGACAACACGAGGGTTAACCTTTTAAGCCCTCGAGGCCCCTAAACACGGGGCCAGGAAGAAGACTTAGCAAACCTATTATTAAAATATGGACATATATACTGATATTTACACATCTGAACAAATCTCACAAGTGTTCCCTTTATTATTACAATTTATTTGTTTTATAATTGTTTATTGTGGTTGCAGAGATATGCTATTTATATTATGGGTATGCAGTTTTCAAGCAGAGGCCTAAAAAATAGGTGTGTTTTTAAAAGGTTAAGTGCTGCCAACACCAGAAGAGATGCAGAAAGTCCAAGGAACTCTCTTCCTGTTGCTTCCTCTTCCTTTTATGCTTTTTTTGAGGATTCCAAATACTATGGCTCCAGGTTCACCCAATCACCAGGTGAGCTGCTCCTCAGTGTGATCACAGTAAACGCTGGTACATAAAGTTAACCCCCACATGGCTGCAGGCTCAGACAGCATCTCAGCCTGCTCCTTAGGGACTCCGCACACCAACTGTCAGAGCTGCTGATGGACAGGATGATGATGATGATGATGAAGTGCTTTACACATATGAAGAATGTCATCAACGTTACAGTTGACCAACACTAGTAACCTCTTAACTGCAGTTGCCATCTCATCTGTGGTTCACAGTTCACCTGGCCCTCACTCACTGGGAAAGGGCTCTTGTGTTAGACTGCTCTTCTTGGACTTCAGCTCTGCCTTTAACACCTTAATCTCACAAAGCATGATCAGCAAATGTTCTCTTTTCTGGAGTTTTTGGCCTGTTTCTTGTGTGCAAAAGGTTTGTTTGATTTCTGTGATGCTGTTGCTTTCTTTAAAGGTGCGATATGTATTAGTTTTCATGTAAGACATTCAAAAATGAACTGACATTTTCCACAGATTGTGAGGAAATAGCAGTGCTGACGTTAGATGTCAAAGATGTGTACTATATTGTGTTGCACAGTTGCTAACCAGCTAGCCCCAGATAGTTCCGTATTGAGAGATTGCAACTCTTAATTATTTTCATTTTGGATTAGTGAAGTTTCACATCAAATTTAATGAAATTTCAACTTCTGCCGTCAAACTTCGCGCAGCTTTGTGAGATTGCTGTGTGGGATGGTGGAAGGTTTTAAAGGATGTAAAGTACAACATGTGCTTGCTGGTGTTCATGTGGTTTATACATGACTGTACATCAGTATGTACTGTTTATACGCAGACATTTACATTTGAAAATATGTTTGGGTGCTTAATCTTTCGAAGCAAGTTACCTGCACTTACCTGCTGATCAACAACAAAGAGTTGTTCCTGAACAATCTGCCAAATTCAGAGAAAGACAACATAAACAACTTCATCAAGTACTTTCTTACACTGGGAATGAGTCTGAAAGTCACATTGACCTTCAACTTTTTTAAGTCGGCTGATTCCTTCAGTTTCTGCTTTTTTACATTTCACTAAATGGGCAAATTTTTTTTTTAAATTAAAGCGGAAATTTTTTCCCCGACAGTTGCTATAACAAAGGTACATTTTTGTTTTCTCTTTCCAGTAATGAGGAGTTTCCCACTGATTCTAAATTTGAAATTATGGTTCTTAACCCTTGTGTTGTCCTCGGGTCAAAATGACCCGCAGCTGTGTTCAACCAAGTTCTATTTTATTTTCATATTTTTTGGGATCATTGGTGACCCTGTGAGAGTTTCTTTAAAGAATGATGACCAATGATCCCAAAAAAATATAAAAATATAGAAATAAAATAGAACTTGGTTGAACACAGCTGCGGGTCATTTTGACCCTAGGACAACAGGAGGGTTAAAAGATACTGAATGTCTTTCCTTCTCTGTTAACCAACTCAGTGAAAGGGTAATGCAGCTCTGCAGGATTATTCATAGCCAGCAGGCACATACTGACAAATTTAAATCTGAGAGCACAAATAAAACTGGACGCTTAAAGAAGCTTAATCCATCCAAGTGTTCAGAAGATCTGAAAAAGAATTAGGTATATCACACCTTGTCAAATGGTTGCGCTTCATTGCTCTTCATTTGCCCCTCCCCTCAATCTCCTCTCTATGCCCAAATAGCGATAGAAATTTGGAACTGAAACATGAAACATTTGGTATTGAAACCTGTTACATTGAAAACTTAGTGTAAAAAAAATACAGACACAGAAAAAAGACAAACATGAGGAAAAATCAGAGGACTGACATTGAAAAGCACATCTAAATGGAAAAAAATATATCAAAATAAAATAAGATAATGAGACTGTAAGATTATAATTTTTTTAATGACTTTTATTTTTCAGGGGAAATATTGTAAATGCCAATACTTTTTTCACAACTTTTTTTTTTTTTTTAATGTCAAATTATGTCCAATTAGCAGCCATAAGAGGGTTGAGGACTGATGAGGGAATCATCATCTTACAGTTTGCTGTCTCACCCCTTCTGTTAACATGCAATTGGTTTTCAAAGTCAAGTTTCTAACTTGGGAGTCATACGTGCATAATTCTGGAAAACTTGAACACCTTTGAAACCGTTGTGGCAATGGCTGGAGAAAAAGGGTGTCGCAACTTCCACAAGCTGATGGATGCAAAAAATATTGTATTTCCCCAGAATCAGAACCAATTCTGTTTAAAAACTCCCACGAGATGCTGTCAGTCCAAGCAAAGTAAGAACTGTGTTGCAGTAACTTTGAGCATGTGACGGATTAGCAGTTAGGTTGAACTGGGTTTGGTCGGGGTTCCTTTATGAGAAGCTACGGGCTCTGATAACACACACACACACACACACACACACACACACACACACACACACACACACACACACACACACACACACACACACACACACACACACACACACACACAAGCACACAGACATGTTATTTGAACATATTGGTGGTGGTGAGGGTTAAACCTACCTGATAAAGGTGCCGGGTCACCAAGGACCTGAGGTATGTCAGTGCATTGAACCATTGCAGAAAATGTAATTAAAAGCCTCAAACAAACGTAAACAGTGTGGTAAACATGATGGGAAAATGCCATTTCTGCTTCTTTCATGTGTTTCTGTTTGATCATTGCTCCACATAGATGTGATGCTTTTATCTGCTGCCACTTTTAGGCTCTTTAGTAGAGCGGAAGCTTAATCTTTTAAAAGAGCTCGACTCAGGTTTTTCTGTGTGCAGATAATACAAAAAAAAAAAAAAGCCCTCCAAAGCAGGCAAGGGGATGTGTATTATGTTGTGTTAACTATTCTTGTGAAATGACCCAATTTTTTTTATTTGATTTAAAATCAATTTAACATCAAACGGGAGTTGCCGTAACAACCAGATTCTGACTGTCAGCATCATTCACATCAACAATGTGATTAATGGACGATGGGCAACAGTCGCCCCAATTTTTTGCTAAATAATATGTTGGTGTTTGAAACAGCAGTATGATGCTCAAACCAGCCAAAGTTTGAATAAAGTAAGGCAATGAAACACAGGGCATTGAAGAAATCAGCTCAAACACTGAGATTTTCTTTTCTCGTGAGGACAGAGTCAGTGGGCGGGGCTTAATCTTTGGGCATTGCAGAGACTGTGTTTTAATGAGAGCTGACAGGATGGAAATTGGCTTTTAAAGGATCTGGCAGAGGGGCTGATTCTTTTCATTTAGGTGTCAGATGAGCGATCAGTGGCTGCAGCTGTTCGCTTTCACAAAAATGCTGATGGGAAAAACGCATCACAGTGATGTCATACTGTGCCAGGGCCGCTAACCAAAGACACGTCTGTTCAATCTTTCATTTTCTGTAAAATTCCATTGGAGGGGTTAATTTACTCTGAAATATTCATCTAGACTTGGAATTTAGATGCTCCTGACCCACCAAGGTGATGTCTGATGTTGGCCAAGATCACCATCTTAATTTAGCGTGCTAGCATGCTAACATTTGCTAGATAGCCACAAATATTAAATAGCCTACACCTGAGGTGGATAGGAATGTCAATAGATATCCCGGTATGTAATTATGAACCATGTGCTGTACAACCTATTGGTTATCGGCCCAACAACAATGAGCCTCCAGGGACTTTTTGCAGGTTGTTGTTTAGACCAGCAACTTGCAAGTGCACCAATATTAAGAGTTAAGTGACAGCGTCCACAACACAATTAACCAGTTTACACTTAAATGTTTAAAACCATTACAACAATGCAAATAATAGCATCATTGACATCAGATGTTTAATCGTGACCAATCACACTAAAATGTGATTGATCAATGACACTCAGACTACAAACAGACTACAAACCAAAACCAGAATGCTTCCAGTACCAACATCTGGGTTCTGTTGCCAACAGATTCTGCACTACACAGATATGTCTTTATAGAGATTAGGTTCTTGACAATTAAGGACCCGCTGACAGAAAGATGTTAGTATTCATACAATTATGCCAGTAGAATGGCTAAAAATTCTTAAAACTTTGTCTTGGGTCTAAATTCTGACTTGATGAGAAAATACAGTGTGATCATATTTCCGTCTGTCAGCTTTGCTCAGTGTTCTCATCATCATTATTTTAGAATAAGAGTCTTCATTTTGTTTTTCTTTGAACTGAGTGACTTGTAGTGTTTTCCAGATTCCCACACTTTAATTCTAAGAAACACTGCTGGAATATTAAAAGCGAGGAGTTGGAGGAGAGCATTAAAAAACACACACACACACACACACACACACACACACACACACACACACACACACACTCTTACAACACAGGTCACATTTTAACGGCATCATGTCAGGGAGGCTGGCAGGGTTTAATAGAGCTCTGTTGAGCTTCGCCAGGTCTGGTTTAACATTACACACACATATCAGGACAGTGTGGCTCCAGATGAAAACAGCTGGAATGTGTTTGTGGTTAGAAGTATTTAACGGATAACTCTGGTTTATATCGTGAGTTCATCCTGTCCTGGAAATTTGTGTAATTGTGTATGCTCCGTTAACACAAACACATACATGAATTCATAATTAATTGACATTTACTCTCTAAAAGAACTGTGATTTATTCTAAATGTCCACCAGTAGACGTGGACAATGATCCCTAATGGACTTCGCTAATACGTCGGCTCTGGAACATTTACGCACTTTCTTGACCATCGCTGTGGCACAGGTAGCAGTGGTGACATGGTTGATTGTTATTAGGTTTTAATTACCACTAATCATAATGGCTTTACCTGTTTCAGCTGCAGTGATTGACTTACATAAATGTACTACAAGTACTGCACAGTAAAAGCACTCAAAGTATGCAAGATCTTACTCACGTAAAAGTGCGTATAATCAGGAAAGTATCCGAAGCAAAAGTACAAAACTAAGTCATTGTTTAGGTGATGTTTTTTAAATATTTTGTATGAACTGGAACTAGATATTATTTTAAAATTATTGTTAGAGATTAATCCTTTGATTATTTATACATATTTACTGAGATTACTGATCAACTGAACAGAGCCAAAGTGACAACTTCTTCACGCTTGTTTTGTCCAACCAACACTCCAAAACCTCAAAATGATTAACAATACAGTTATTTCAAATATTTAAAAGGAAAGGCAGCAAATATTCTCAGCACTTGAGAAGCTGGGACCATGAAACTTATCGGAAATTAATACATTTTGTGAAATCATTGAAACTTTTTGTACGCAAAAATCTTAATTTGCAAACAAAAAAAAGTAAATAGAAGCTATAGATAAATGTAACAGCGAAAACAATATGATAACTACCTCTGAAATGTGGTGGAGTATAAAGTGGCAGGAAATTAAAACACTCAAGTAAAGAACCAGGACCTCAGGTTTGGCTATATAACGTGTAAATGAGTTAGTCTACTTCCCATTGACTTGCATCTTCTCTCCCTGGCAACCATGTACTTAGTGTTGGTTTCAGTTCATTTGGGTCAGGCTTTTTCCAAGTCTGACACATTATTCATCTTACCTCACCTACCTTCATGAGCTGTGTGTCACAGCTGCTGCTGCTGCAACTGCTGACTGTGTTGGAGACATCAACAGGTCACACCATTGATTTAACCTGCAATACCACCGGGTGTCGCTAGAGGTTGGCTCCAAAAAGCCTCCAGCTCCATAGATTCCCATTCAACTAGTCTCATAAACTTCTCAGTCAATACAATTTCTCTGCAAGTTATCTCGGTTTTTTAGCTAAAGTCGCTCCTTCTTATTAGTTTTCTGGCGATCCATCTGAAAATAATCCTTCATTGATAGCAAAATTGAGGGGGGGTGATTGACAGGCCTGTGGTGCAGTCAGGTTACATTATCGGTGGGCGGGACATAGATTCAAATCTCCCGCTTGCTCCCCTCCAGTTCGTCCAAATATGGTCACTACCGGCTCCAAACCACCTGGGACGAGCAATATGGCACCGGCCAAATTACAAACTTGCAGCTTCATAACGACCCTTCACAAACCATTGAGTCACGTCACAGTTGTTTGTCTCTTGGGTCACATATAATAGTTAATTTCCTGTTGTTTTCATAACAATGGCATGCTCCTGTTCTCACGTTGAACTCTCCAGGGCCATCCTGATGGAGAGCCCCTTATGTTTTTTCTCTGAACCATTCTTAATGTCAACCCAATGATTATTATGATCAATCTTACTTTTATAAAGACACACTAGCATTAGGATGAATTGTGTTATCTTTCAAAGGAAGCGTGGTGAAGTGTGCTCCCAAAGCACATCTGTGGAAGTCCACAGAGAGTGGACTGGAGGCCTCTTGTGGACTTGATGAATTGCAGATTTGGATGGCCACGGGCACTCACAGACCACCCAGGAATGTTGCCCCTGAAATTCTCAAGTCTGCAGGCACAGCAAATTCTATGCATCAGCATTCAGCTCCTGTGTGAGATAAAAGACAAGATTCACTGACTAAATGTTGACAGTATCTTTCAGCTGGAGATACAAATGAAAACTGACCAGCGACGCCTTGCTGTCAGCTCTCACTGATCCTGATTTTAATAAACAGGTATTATTGAGAAGCAGGTTTCTGATGATTTCCTGTTCTGTGTATAAAAGTGGGCTAATACTGCTGAGGAGGAGAAGTAGGCCAGAATATAAAGTTAATAAATAAAAGAGGATAATGTAAGAGCAGTGAAGCCTCAGAGAGCTCAGCCTACATTCTGCTCAGTATTTTTAGTTCATCTGAAGCCTGAAAACGGATGCATTCACTCAGTGGATTCAACACGGAGATGTGTGAAGGCTTCGCTTTGACATAAAGACAGCCGAGGGTTGTAACACTTGTCAGTCTGATGTCTGGAGGAGCGAACTGTGGTTATAAATCCTCTGTATACAAACGCATACAAGTGTAATTTATTGTGTACATTCAAAGCAAACCACTTCTACACTGGAAAAAAAACACAATTACTGTAATTATTGTTTGTGCTATCTGTGTAATCTGAAGGTCAGACCTTGATTATATGGCTGAAAGATCAAATCATTATCTTGTAATGAATCTCCTCATTATCTGGAGATATCGAACTACCACTGAGATCACATCTTCATTATATCATTATCTCAAAACATCATCTCAAGATTAAATCTTAATTATCTGATTGCGGGTTAATTTTCCTTTTTTTTAGGTTTGCTTTGTTACAGTTTGTTTTGGGCTTTTTCAGAGGTGCTAACGGGTGTGTAATGGATCATGTCATTTTTCTGGACACTCCCTTCTCCAATGACAATTTTGTCTTTCTAACCATTTTCCTTTTCTAACAATGTCCTCCCCTTTACATTATACTGTCTTTGTCTTTGTTGTTTTCCATGTGTAAATAACTTTGTCACACTGGTTTTGAAAGACACCATATAAATCAACACTTCAACTGAAATCATCTGAGATTTTACTGACACCTGAATTTATATTTCCTGTCAGAGCTGGGTTATGGGTCTATTAAAAACGAGCGCCTAAGATGTGTCGTGTGTCTATGTTGGAAATCAAATGTGGTAATCGTTGATCCAAACAGCCACACTGGAAGGGAGAGTAAAAAGCATAGAGAGGAACACAATATTGTTTAAAAATGGGAATAACAACGCCCATTTTCAGACAATCTGTCTGCCATGACGTTAGTATGTTTCACTTGGTTGTAGACGAGAAAATCAACATGATTAACAAATGAAAAAGAGAGCAAGAGGGAGACTCCTTTTTCACTTAACAGCTGGGGAATCACAACGTGTGTTGGTGTGGAAATCAGGTAGTTCTGAAAAGATCATCTTCAACATGTCTTGACAGATTATAAAGCCTGCCTGGTTTAACATTTTGAGGTCTTTGTGTCATATTAGGTGGCACTTCAGCTTCTTTCAACCACATTCATTCCTGAAGATGCTAATTACAAACACTGACATTTAGACGACTTGCACTTGAATTTCATGAACAATTGACTCCTTTCTGCCGTTTAACTTCATGCAACACTTCATTTGTTCAAATCAACTTTTGTATTTCCACTGTGAGAAGCAGAGTACACAGTGTTAACAGGCTAAATTTGTTTTCTTTCAACCTGGCGTATTTTCCATCAGCGTGGATATACGGATCATGAAACTTTGGACTCTCCACCATCGTTGCAAGGATTTGGGGAAAAGAGGAGTCACACATAACTGTATTTCGGATCAAGAGGCACGAGCGCCGTGCAGCTTTACGAAAATGTGATTTGTTTTCCATTTATACATATTAGCTGCCTGGAACAGCAATTTTGCTAATTCCATTAGAGATCTTCATTGCTATTTTGATCAATGGTTGATCTAATCTGCATTTTGATCTGCACATACTGGTTTATTTCCAATATGTTGGAAATTAAATTAACTGAAATCAAGTACATAAAGAATATAAAATTGTAACCTTACCTCTTTACTCTTGCCATTAAATATACATTTCCGAGTCGTTCTCCCCTCTTGCCATGATCTTGAAACAATAGTTGTTGTTTGTAGGTTTTTGGTTCCATATAAAACTACTCAGTCTGTCGTCTGAAGAAAACCTTTCAAATGAAAGACCATTAAACTCGTGTTTTTTGTTTAATGAAAAACATGGTTCCATAAAGGCAGAGCATCAAAACAGAAACGGTGAATTAATCTCCTTCAGCAGATGGAGACTGAGACGAGATGATAAGGCAATGACGTACAGAAACATGGCATTCTGGGATTTGGTGTGCATTACCCTATCGCAGTTGAAGGAAAACTCATTACCACTCTCTTGTAAAAAGGGTTTCTAAGTTGCAATGAAAATGACTTCATTAGTGATAATAAATCATTAACCAATACTAGATCCGTTTTAGGCTATTAATAAAATCAACTTTTGTCTTGTCAAATTGTGAAAAATCCCTTTGACTGGTTTGTGTCCTCCGACATGACACTTGCTTTAATGAACTTGACATTTCAAGCTGTAGATTTGATGGCTTGTTGTACAAAACCATTATTATTGCAACCCAATATCACTTCAAAGCGTAAAACAAACACTCCGGTCCACTACAGCAAAACAGGACATAGCCACGCTTTAACCTGTTTAGGCGTGCCAATTACACGTTTTGAAAGCGTGAAACTGACACCAAAGTAAATGCCATGTGATGTGTGATCATGTGACTGCAACAGAGGCAACCAAATAATTTTTTTGGGCGGTATTAGGAGGGAGGAGGGAGGCTTGGTGGCATTTGTCACCGACTGCTATGCGGGAAAATAATCCAGTGGGTGATAAACTTTTTGTAGAGTTGTTTTTTGTTTCCTAACCCAAACACTTTTTTTTGCCTAACCCCAACCATGTTTTCTTTCCTAACCCCAACCATTTGCTTATTTAGTAACCCCAACCACGTGTTTTAGCATTAAGTTTAATTTCCCTGTAAGTCACATAGTTCTACACATGCAGTAGGTTTAATTTTCGTCCACTACAGGAAAGCGTGTAACTGTTACACCTAGTCAGGCCAAAGCGTGACCGTTGCACGTTTTGCCGTGATACCAGGTTGATTGTTGACATACTAATATAACTGTAGATATAACCACTCCAACAGATTTTTCACTAACTAGGAGAAGGTTTAGGTATTAATAGTCAATAACTTTTGTAGATGAATCAATGATCATTACTTAGTTAAAACTTGTAAATTATTTAAGAGGACTTATCAGAGAGTGGTATCAAATTCTCCTCCTCCATCCCTGCTGAGAAACAGTACGACTGTCAGAAAACACAAGCGAGCTTTGAACAGCACCGGTGTTCAAACATGATGAGCAACATAAGAGTTAAATAAGGTTTTCTACAAAGATACAACATATAAAATTGTTAAATATAGAACTTTAGACTTGAAAATACATGTTATGTATTAGCCCCCTCCCCCCAACAGAAATGGCAGCTTGGCAACTGGTGTGAAATGGGTGCTTGTTGTTTCGGTATGCTTGTTTCATGCTGACTGCATGTAGTTCAAATGTGGCACTGAAAAATGTTGAATCAGATGTAATGCATAATGTAATCTAGTGGAGAGGAGACAGAAATCCTTTCGAAATCTGCAGTTTTTATGATAAAGAGTAAAAACTCTGCATATTGATATAGTCATTATTATTATTATGGTATTTTTTTTTTTTATATTTTATTGATTTTTCACACTAGCATTGTATTTTGAAAAGTAGTGTGAGTGGAAGTGTCACCTGTCCACTGGGAGGAACAAAAATATTTGGATTACTTAAAACATCTGATCCTATGTATGTCTTTATCAAATCAGGTGGTTGGTTAATATTGCGGCTGTTTTCTTCATGCATCATCATCAGTGTCTTGTTCATTGGTGTTCAAGTAATATGTAGAGCTGAATATATATACAAAACAAAAACTGACCATTTTAAGTTTAAATGGACCCCAAATGGCCCAAAAGAGATTTAACATTACATTTTATGATACATTTTGTTGGAAGTAAATAAACTGCCTGTGTAACTGTAGAAACTCTTACATACAGTCACTTTCTGTACAAGTGTATTTCCCTTTTACCTGCCCTCATTTTTAAAGTGTGTCTTTAAGTGGCCTCTAAAAGTGCACAGAGATTTATGTTTTTGTCATAAAAATGCCAGAAAGGATTTTCTGTTACCTTCTCCACCAAACAGATGTTCAGCAAACAAGCCGAACTGTCCCAACAGAAACATCAACAGTTTCATATCTCCTCTTTCAGATACATGTTTTATCATTAACTCATATGCAATTTTATTTTAAGTCACTTACTGTATAATATCACAATGTGTTCAATTTTTTTTTACAAGGATATGATGGTGTGTGTGTGTGTGTGTGTGTGGGTAGGGCATTCTGAAAGTCTCCACCCCTCTAAAAGTGTCTCATCGACGGCTCTGTTCATCTTTGGTCTGTAAAAACAAAACAGAGTTTTGTGCCAAACAAAAGAAATCCACCCAGCAGCGCGCCGTAATCCATTCCTTAAATGTCCTGGATAATATAACAGAGTCACTCTCTTCTAAGAAAGGAAAACTTTAGGCAGCAGTTCCCACAGTTCACCTAAGCATGAAGCACAAAGTGCCAGCGCCTCGCCCTGCGGCTCTGACGGCGGCTGATGGTTGGTCGTCAGCCGCTGCTGCGGCAACAGATGGTCCGCTTAGTGATGATGGGCGATGGACGATGGGAACCAGTCTTTCTCTGGGGAGCGTCTATCCTCAGCGCCGCTGTCAGGAGACCTGGAGGACAGATATAAAACACATTAGGAGAAAATCCCTCACAAACAGTCAGTGTCTGCTGGTCTGAGAGGACAAAGACAGCTGTCAAGAAGACATTCAGATACTGTATTTTCAGAATGTAATCAAACCCTTTCACTTTTTTCACACTTTGTTTTATTTTAAATTTAATATTAATCCAAGATAAAGTGAAAATGCGGTTTTAAACTAAATGTAACATAAGTCAGAACCTGAAATCATTCATCTAGTTTTCAGAGGCATCTCTGTGGTTGTTAACTCTTTTTCAGCTTCTGTTTTGCCCAAAAGTTTCCACCATTGTCATGTTTATAGTTCCATTCATCATAACTAGAAGTGAGAATACACTTCTTCTGTCTCTCCTGTTGGACAGACTTTATGCTACAGTGACTCACTGTACCATCCTGTGGTCCAAAGTGGTATTACAATACAGGTGCTATTTTGGTAAGCATGCTAACTTTGGTCCAATACTGAGACATCTGTGACAAAACGTCTACACTGCTATTTATACACATACTGGGGATAGGTTTAGTGCATTTTTAAGGTTTTACATTATAAACATCTTACAGATTTCCCCTTTAAGGCTCACCTAAGAGGATAAGACTGGTTGATCCATTTATTGAAGGTGAATTCCCATCAATCTACACTCAACAATCTACACATCCTGTTTCTGTTGTTATGCTAATGACTGGACCTTGCCAGCCAGTAGTTTAGACAGACACACACTTGTGTATGTAGGCTCTCATTATTCATACTGCATGTTAGGGGGGAAAAAAACAAGCCATAAAATCCAAGGAACTCTTTGTAGACCTTTACAATAAAATTAAATAATGCAGTCTTACATACAATAATCTGCATCAGATCATTATGCACCACCAAGTGGCTAATATAAACAACAAACAAAAAGTATACATATTAAATGACTCTGAGATTTCTGATTTAAAAACTGTTCAGCTCCGTCCAGCTGGTGTGTGCGAGTGTCAAGGTTTGAGCAACTCTGCTGTGCTTCATTAAAGGAACGAGCCACACATAGACATAGACCGCCGAATTAAAACCCACACAGTCCTCCATCCAATTAAAACAGATGCTCTGGAATCCAAGCTGAACGCGGAGTCACTGACAGCATGGGGAATTTATACAACCACACACGTTGGAGACACAAAGGGAGAAAGTAACAAGAAGAGTAAATGAGGATCTGAAATATTGCCACTACAGAGACTGTAAATGTTCAAGCACAAAGGCCTGCAAAGTTTAAAAGAGCGTTTTAGTCACTTTTAAAAACAAGCTTTTCTGACTAAATAAGTAAAAAAAAAAAATGTTTTAACCCTTATATTCATACCTTGCATTGCTAAAGAACCAGGACTATATCACACACCTTCTAATTAATTAGTTTCATTGTCAATTACACACTCTATTCACTGTTATTCCTCCAACTACTTCCCTTTATTAATTTTCTTCTGGTGTCACAAAGTAAAACATCATGAAAACGATTGTTACCTCCACCAAGAAGGTTACATTTTAGATGCAGTTTGTTTGTTTGATTTTCAGCAGTATAATGGAAAAACAACCAGTTGGAGTTTGGTGATACAAAGGAAGTAACATAATAGGTGATACAAAAACTGGCAAAAGGGTTGACAAAAATGAACGAGATAAGGCAGCTGCAATCAATGACATTTATTCACAGCATAAAAGTAAACAACAACAAAAACCAACTACCTGGGAAGCGATGACGTCAGGGTCTCTAAGGCCAAAACAATGAACAAAACCCCCCATTCTGACTTGAAAAGAAAAGTTCAGCTGGCCTATGTAAATAAACAGAAAAACAATCCTGAGCTCTACCTAGCCACAAAACAGGAGAAAACAGGAAGTACCAAAATAACTGGCAGAGAACCCCTGTAACAAGTTCACCAAAAACAACAGTTCTGTTGTCGATGCACCAGGTACGGCAGTACAGACTCTCAGCGGCAGCAGCAGCAGCGTGCCAGGAGAAAATCAGAAGAGAAAGAGCATCACAGGATCTGGGGTTGATATGCAGCTCCACTGATGAACTGAGGACTCTCAGATGTGGGTGTTTCAGTAGGAAGGGGCGTGGCATACCTGAAACACAAACACCCAGCTCTCTTCTAACAAGAGGCATAATTAAGTCAGGGGGCGTAACAGTAACACATGGGTCATAGAAGAACTCATTTTGGAGTGAATCCGAATCACAGGGTGGATTATTTTGAACGGTCATTAAATTGCAACAGGACAACTGCCCCTACTAAATGTCATACACATGTATGACAGAAACACAAAGAGCGCTGGTGAAAATTGAATGGATTTTTTTGGACTGTTCGCTGGCCAACTGAGGCAGCAGCCAACCGGATTTGTCTCAGTATGCATTACGGCTGGTACACTGCTGTGGAGCATTTGGGGTTTTGTTGGGGGAATTGAAACCGGTACAATTCATGATTGCATCCCTTTTACACTGAATAAATATAGACCTGATCACAAAGAAGCCTGTTTTTGTTAGCTTCCTGTCATAGAAACGTCACGCCGCAGCACCTGGGACAAAAGTTCAAACAATGGCTGTACAACATTCGTCCAATTAGTGGTCCCAAGAGAAGAGACTCTCATATACAGTAAGTGATTGTATGTGTGCCTGTTGTTGTTCAGCTGCTGTGGCCACAGCTGAAGAAAAGGAAGGAGGTGCAACAACTTCTAAAAGCCGAGGGACGCTTTATACATTTTTTGTTTGTCCCGAATCAGAATCACTTCTAAACTCCCTTGAAAGTACTGGAAATCCTCAGTCGTACATCCACATGGAGCCATACACACTGGAATAACCATATCACAATAGCCACGAGTGTGTAACTGATTAGTTATTACTGTGCCGACTTATTTGGGCTAGAACATGAAATAAATCAGTTGACATTAAGAAATATTCGTGAATTTCAAAAACACCCATTTCTGACTTCCAGATATGATTGTAAATTTCTAAAAAGACAAAATGAATCTTTGTTATCGTTAGTTATACACCGTGGAACGGTTATAAATATGGTTCTAATGTATGGTTTAATCTGTTAGTGTTATCTAAGACTGAGGTATGAGAAACACCTGAAGAAGACAATTCTTGATAAACGTTTGGTAATGATTGTATGTGTGAGGTACGTTAAATTGTATGACAAACAACCCGTGATTTTAAGGGTAATTTGTCAAATAAATCTCAGTCATTGCCCAAAACAGTTGGGCACCGAAGCTTTTGTAAAACGTTTGGGAGAAAAAGATGCCTTTGTTGGGCAATATATTTCGCGGGAAATTATTCCACATTCATTGTTTGTGAGTGTTTGTGGCAGCAAGATGTTGTATTTGGGACTGATTTCAAATAAACTACAAAGTGTGTGTTCATGGTGCAGTGCATCAGTGTGGCTCACTGGTTTCGATCTGTTCATGGAATTGTTGACAATAAGGAAGATATAGATTATCACTAGAATTACTGAGTGAGCACTCAACAGTCAAGAATACAGTGTGAATACAGTCTGCTAACTCGACCAGTGTCAGCCAATAACCAGGTCCTTCACTGTGATTGGACGGCTGGTAACAGTGACGAGCGCGATGATAACCTGTTAACCTTCGCTGACAGGAAAAAAGTCACTGAATGTTCAGCGCACAAAATAAACGCTCAGCACCTTGACATGCTGATGGAGTTCATTACAAAATCTTTATAAATATGCTGTACACAGGAAAAAACACTTTGGTGGACAAGGTAGGTAGTTGCAGCGGTCGTCAGGTGTGGGTGCATGCTGATTGGTTAAAATGAACCTGAGGTCAACGCCCAGTAGGATGGAATAACTGCAAACGATTCCCTATGGAGGGGGGCCTGACCCATATTCACAAAATTGTGAAATTAGGACTGGTCCACACCAGGACAGTGTCATACATTAACAGCAAAGGATGTTTAATTTACTCTTCTGCTGAACTGCTTTTGATGCTTAACTGCGCCTCAGTTTGATATTAACTCCACTCTACGTATAGAGTAAATATCTCACATTATGGACATGTCCTCCTGAAGGCTCTGGGATTAAAAACACAAAACTTGGGGACACTTCATTTTTGTCTCCGCTGTGGGGAAGAAGCCTTCCTGTAATTGCTCCAGGTGAAGACTCACTAGAAGAAGACGAAGCAGCAACAGTGGTGGCACCTCTGAGCCGCTCACCTCTGAATTATTCATGTCCGTCCTGTCTGACTGCAGCTGGAATCCTAAAAGAGCCGGAGGAGTCAGACAAGGACGAGCTGGATTACACTGAGGACCATACATCACACTGAAACAGCATCAACACACAGACCGTCCCTAAACTCTCCACTCATAGCTGATTAAACATGGAGGTGAGAGTGTTTGAAACTTTTCAGGTCTGTGTCAGAGTGAACGTGAAACATCTTTACAGGAAGAAGAGCCAACACTGAACACTCTCGCTGCGTATCAAAAATCCAACCCTTCATGATTGCAGGAACAGTGAACCAGTACATGGGGAACTGAAAGATAATGAGGTCTGCCTCGGTGAGTTTACGTTGCTCTTCAGTGATGTCAGCAGACAGTTTCCCTTCCTCCCATGCCAGTTTGGTCTGTTTGCATTTTCATGATGGACATGAGTAGAGAGCAGTTCAACAGGACGGGTTTTGGTTGATGTTTGTGGGGTTGGGTACCTTGAATTCTTCATCTGGGTCAGACTGTCAATGCTGAGTCCTGCTGCAATATTCTGGCCCGTCTGAGGGAAAACATTCAGTACCAAACAACCCAAACTGCTCCACGCACATCACAGTGGTGTGTTCTGCTTGTGTGAGCATATTAATAGTGTGTTCAAACCAAATGCCAAGCGAGCTTCTTCCGCAGAACAATTACATACAAAGTTAATTTAAAGATGCGAATGTCTGCGAATTCCCACCGGGCGACGTGATTGGACGCAAATTTGCATCCGCTCGAGTTGACAATATTTAACTTGACCGGCCGTAGTCGCGCGAATAAGGCAAGGTGAAAAATTGTGTCTGAACACACAGGAAGAACTTGTTTGTTTTTTGTACATCAGACACATAATACGACCAGTAAAGGCACAGTTTCAGATGTCCAAATGGCCATACAAAGGCACGCCATTTTATAACTTTACATGTTACATGTTATCGCAGTGAGACATTTTCTTCAGTGTCAAAAGTAATTCAGTGATGGTTGTCTGTTTCAATAGTTATAGAACAGATAGAGACTCCTAGCAGCTAAAGCAGCATGACTTATCCTGCATGGTGCAGATTCAATGACGTGTAAAGAGATGTGGTGTTTTACATGTCTTTTTAATAGTTAAAAATCAACCATGGATCTGTCTATCCTCGCTCTAATATAAAGCTGCAAACAACCCATCACACAACACTCTGTAAAAACCATTACTCTCCATTCAAGGAGAATATCTTATGGTGTGAACACATGTACGCAGTCCTCAAATATAAAACAACAAACACTGTTTAAATTATAGTCAAGTAAAAAGTGTATTCCTTTAAGTCCTTTTCCTTCACTTCATGCCTTCAGACTACCTCCTGAAGTTCACAGGGAGCTTTTAGTAAAACTGATCCTGAGAGTTTCTACCTGCTCAGACAACAGGGTGAAAAACAAGCGGCTGTACTCTTTCATGTTCTAAAAAGTAAAACAACATACAGAGGATCTATGAATTTGCATTGTGCCTTGTTTACATTCGAAGTAAACAGCTGCCCTTCTCTCCAAGGAGAATTGGATTTCTGTCTGATTGAGCAGACTGTGATTCGCTCCTCTGTCATTTTCTCCCAGTGTGACTGAAAGTAGATGCAAAGTACCTCTGCAGGTCTTCAACCACACGGGAAGCTTCAGCATACCAACACTCAGGGAAACAGGTAAAGTCAGACTCTGCCGATGCAGCGGGCTGCAAATGAGTTCCGGTCTCCGCTGCGACTCTATCACACCTTTGCAATGGCAAATTACAGCCTTACTCCACAAGCTGTAAGCATTGTGTTTAAATGTTAGAAATTAAATGTTGACCACTATCAGTTCCTCCATTTCTATTTTTTAAAAGAGCTGAACAGCAGATTTAACCTCCTTGACTCCCCCAGGAATCACCTGTGGCTCAATGTTTACTGACTCTCTGAACTTCACTTTTAAAGGAGACTCACTGTATTATAAATTCTCCAGTGTTTGTTACATATTTAACTCGAATTACCTCATTTTTCCATTTTAAAGTTATTGAATGAGTACTGACTAAATTTGGAGATGGTTTTTCTGGTGGAAATAATAATAAAAAAAAAAAAATAGCCCAGGGCTTTCGGCATCAAGAGGAGAAATAAGGAAATCAAATTTAAATGATCAGTTTTGATATTTTCAGTTTTTGGCAGACAGAAGATTGATACCCCTCTCATGTCTGTTTGTTACGCCAGATAGCTTAGTTTAGCTCCTTCTTGCCTTCTCCTACTGAAAAAGAGATTTCTATCTCTATTGGTGTTTTACCTTGTTAAATAAAGGCTCAATAAAAAAGACAAAATATATCAAAAAGATCAGAATTGGGGAGAAACTAAATTTACTAACTAACAAATAACATTTCTCTTTAAATCCTGAATATATTTTGGCAAAACAGTACAAACAGTATGAAATTCAAAATGACAGGACGTCATAGGGCGATCTTAGCTTCGGCACGACTAAACTCAGTGATTGCAGCGTTAATTAGTGCCGCTGTGATGAGCCTGGTCATCTTCAAAGACTTCCTGTCTCCCGCTGTCGACTTCACACCAGCAGCTGCGGCCGCAGAGTTTAAACCTGCGCTCTGATTGGTTCTTGCTAAAGCCTGCCGGCCCAATGGGATCAATTACAGGAAGAGGACCAGAACTCAGCACCTGTCACGCATCGCTTTCTCCTTTCCCCAGTGGAAGAGTGGTTTTAATTCACAGCCAGGTGTTTAGGCTGATAACACAGCTCAGGATAAATACAGGAAACAATCAGAGATGCATTGAAAACACAGTAAACTGAGAAGGCGACAAAATGTGATTACAAACTGAAACAGAGTAAGCAGTAAGCATTAAGACTAGGTGGACGCAGTGGTTGACAAAACCACTGGATTAAAAAGTGGAGACCACTCCTGTCCTGGTGTCAAGGATGGGCCACATCTATCATTAAAATGTAATTTTGGGAAAGTTACAAAATTGATGTTTCAGAAAAAAAAGGGGTGGTGTAAAATATTCCAGAGTAGCAAACAAATGGTTTTAATTTCTATTTTTGATAAAACTAATGTGTTATTATTGTACAAGTTTTCCCTTGTGATCTAGCAGCATGTTTGTTATCATCTTAAACTGGACAGTCTCGTCTTTCTAATTATATCAAGCAATCCACAAGCAATATGAGCAAAATGTCTGCTAAAGCTTAGCCGACAATCTGACATAAAATGTTTTACAGCCACACGAACAATATTTATTTTTCCACCAAAAACAAATGTTAATTCAATCAAAATTCCTGGAAATCAGTGGCCTATACCTTCCTGTCATATTCCAGACTGGTGCTACTTCATGTTTTTGAAGGCGATTTATTGTATGGCCTTAGGTGGATTTTTAATATAACAGCATGTCCTTATCCAGAGTGAATCGTTTGGGAATAAGCTTGAAAATTGTTTTAAAGCTATCTCAATAAATGGCCATTGTGTGGTGCAATAGATTCAATGTAAATGATTATGTTAGGAAGCTAACTGTTTCTTTGTCCATATCGCAATAAGAAATATAAAAAGTATATATAAAAAAAGTATATTACACTATTTAGAAATAAAATAATTGTTGTCTTTTTAATGTATTGTGTTCAGAGAGCTATTAGCATGATGCAGATTTAACAGTTAAGAGCACAAAGCTATCCAGATGGCTAAAATGATGAAGCTGCCTGACACTGCCATCACTGAAATAGATTAAACATTGCTGAGCTGCAATTTTTTAGCAACAGATTTATTTCAGTTTCAGTTCGGAATTTTTGGAAAAGTTTAAATTGCATTAATGTTTAATTACTCACTTGCAAACTTTCGCTTTTTGCTGGGAATTTATTTTTTTTTAAATCAAAGACACCATAATAATATAAGCAGCACATTAATTAAATGGAGAACACAAATATAATTAGAGCCAGATGTACTTGTGCACTGTGATAGGACAGTGATATTATAAGCCTATTAACTTATGCATTCACACAGTGTTTTGTTTTTTTGTTTTTTTTGCCAGCTGTACTTCCTGCATTTGGCAGCTGCAACTGTGTTGCTTTGATCCTGGATTATGTGTTCAACTTCTCCATATTTGTCTAACATTATAGTTTGCTTTTCATTTGTACAGTATGCCGCTCTGCTACCAGTACACTTGTCCATGTTTGTCATATGTGATATGGAGCAAACCCCGCTCACTTTTGTGAATGTGTATACACTGTAGCCAGATTGGGAAAACCTGCATTGATTTACAAGTTGATAACAACCTACGTTTGATTGTTTATCAGGATAACGTTTGTTAGTCTTAGTTAAGCCAGATGATGAGTAAAAGATATCCCGGGTACGTTGAGACAATATACAGAAGCCGTTCGGTAATGATGATTTTAATAAAGATGTAAACACAAGCTGGAATAATAATTTATCTCTTTCTAAAGTTAAAAGGAGCCATCAGCAGCCAATGTTAATAGCACAGCATTACTGTCTACAGCTAATTAACACAAGCTTGACTAATTTCAAAATCCACAAAGAAGCAGCAAAAGAAAGATAAAAAAGCTAGATATCATCAGAGACTCTGATGAGAGGAGAAGTTGGAGAAGCCCTTAAAGGAGAAAAACCATTACAAAGAAATTAAATCAGGGACAGAGACTCCAGAAACGAGACCCACCGTGTTGTTAGTTACACATCAGTTTGAATCATATTACTGCTCTACAATGGTGCAAACAGCCTTTAGTAATCAGCCTGTGCTTGTGTGTGTGTGTGTGTGTGTGTGTGTGTGTGTGTGTGTGTGTGTGTGTGTGTGTGTGTGTGTGTGTGTGTGTGTGTGAGTGTTATCTGCTATTTCCCTGATAAACACCACAGCTGGGAGTAAACTGGAAAGCAGGCGGCCTTGTTTCATACATAATTGCCGTATGATGAATTGCAGCTAGTGATGAGAAACAATGAGCTCCGTTTCTATTTATTTCACTTCCAAAGCAAAAACAAGCCAGAAATTGTCTCATTAATATTGCAAAGCTGCAGCTCCTTGAAATATTAAAGAGGACTATAAACCTGTTTTTTAATAATCTGAGAGCCTATAGATATTTAAAATCCTCCTGAGAAAGTACTGTGAAACGCAGAGGTGAGCTTTCAGGTGAAGAAAACTTCCTGCTCCTCCTGGTGTTGGTTGCAGTTTGCAATTAGGGAACTAGACTTGTAGAGCATGTATACCGGGGGTCATAACACCTTACAAAATTATTTATTCATAAACTTGGGACCTCTTCATGCATACAACCGGTACTTGTTTATTTGTCTTTTTATTACATTTTAGTCCTCCATTTTATTTTAAATGTTGTTGATTAGAAATTGTTGCCTTGTGGGTTTTTGAAAACTTCTCCGTAAATAAACGTTATTATCATATTTCAGTAAATATGTAGTGCCTATGCTAGAAGCTCTATTAGGCTGTACTTAGACACAGTGGTGCAATGAGCTACAGTAGATGCCAGAAATAGAAGGCTTACTCACAGTAAATGCTAATATGCTGCTGTTTAGCAGGTATATTGTTGCCAGTGTTCACCATCTTAGTTAATTGTGTTAGCATGCAACACACTAAACTAAACATAAAGCACAGGCGAGGCTGATGGTTATCGTGACTGGACCGTGGACATTTACATCAACTTTCACTGCCTTCTGTCCCACACTTTTTCCAAGGGTTGAAGTAAAAGAGCTGTGTTTCAAATGGCATACTTCCCTGCTTCCACTAACAAATACTCCTCCATGTTAGGACTCTTACTTCTGTAGTGCAGGAATTTTGTAAGAGTAGTGTTGTTTCAAATCGCACATTGCTGTTCTGCACGGACCGGAAATGACCTCAGCATTTATCAGCTGACAAAATATCTACAGCTTCATTCAGAAATGAATGTGTTTTCCTGCTGTTCAACGAAACTGCTTTTATGCAGACAAAAAGTTTATTTCTCTTCAATTTTGTTCACAAATGTGTTAGTGAGCATTTCACCGATGCCAAGATCATCAATCAACCTGACAGGTGTGGCACATGAAAATGCTGATTAAACAGCTTCACTATTGCACAGGTGTGCCTTGGACTGGTCACAATGAAAGATCACTTTTTTATCAACAACAATTATTCATCATGGAAATAGAAAACTTGATCCAATCTGCATATTTTCCGAAATGTAAATGTAATTTTTTTTGGGGGGACAGGGCTGCTTCAAACACCTTGCAGAAGTAATGGAACCTGTATTGTAACTGTACTGGGAACGCAACATTGAAACTACATTGTTTGAATTGTCGTAATCTGTTTTAGGTCTCCAAATAAATAAATTTGCCGCCTGTGACATCTACAACTATTTACCAAAGATACTTTTTCCTGAAACAAGTACGAATTATACAGGTCAAAGGGTCCTACAGAGAGTTTTAGGGTTGGAAATCTTGACATGCACAGTAAAAAGTGCTGTGTTTCCATTAAGAGGAAGTAGGAGTTGCCTTTTTTCACCAGACCATAAATAATTCATAACAGTTGTGCCCTTTAACAACCTCTCCATCCGTCTGTAGAGGGAGACAAGTCCGCATCTAGACTCATTATATATCACTAACTAAATCCTCTACACTTTCTGTACATCCCTGTAAGCCTGTAAACCTCCTCCAGGACAATTGAACGTGATTTGTTCCTCTGATCCAGCTCTCTGAGTTTTAATGAACGTTGACTCCACTCCTCGTGTAAACACAGAAGAGTTTTCATGTCGGTCCGCCCACTCAGCCCAGCGTCTCTGTAATTTAATTTGCCTTCCAGTGAGGCAATCAGATCTGTTGTCCTTCATTAGCAGATGAGTTTGTTTGTGTGAAGCTCTTTAAAAAAATTACATGTTCCATGTCCATGTATTCAGTGCAGAGCCGAAGGCAACGGACGCAACGACGTGCTGCCGTGAAGAAAATGAAGACATGAGGAGAGAGATTGTTGTTGTGCGCCAGAGCCCGGGGAGACGTTCATCAGGAGGAAACTTCTTCTCCCAGCATCCTCAGCTTCCAGTTAGAGTCGGGATCCTGATCCACGTTGTAAAGAAACCGTAAATAACCATCTATTCATGATATCATGTTGTCAGGCATGTTTTGAGGTCTTTATCTTAAATGTTCTTAATGTCTTCATCAAAATATGATTAATAATTCATTGAAAATAATGGTTATACAGTATATTTGTGTATAGTTTACAGGGTTGACTGTTATTTTCATCACATTATTCTTTTAACGGCTGACTGATTAAATTTTCCGCTAAGAGCTCCGGCTTGGGGAGCAGATCCCTCATACTTATTCAAGAAGGAGGTCAGCGCAACACAGCGCAACGTAGCGTCAACTACGTTGCTCCACAGAACAAAACATATTAGTTTCACAATGACATGAGATAAAATTGGGAGATGCCTACATTTGAAATTGGGTTGGAGAAGAAGGACGTCATGTGAAGAAGTAGAAAGAGTGACAGTGGCGAGGAGGTAGGGGGGGTTGGATGCATCAGATAGAGCACTGTCCCCTGGGAGAGCGCTGGTCGAGACTGTGAGAAAGCAAAAATCAGCTTGGATGAATTTTAAGTAACACAAGTTAGTAAACTTAAATCTTACCAAGTACTTTTGGTACCTAAACCTAACTTAACTGTGATCGTGTCACACGATACTCAATTGCAGTCGGCGCAATTGCACCTTTGTTTAGGTATATCGATGCATATATGTTTTTTTTTAATGTATTTTTATGTTTAATATGTCTATTTATGTCTGTTTTTGTACATTGAGGGAGCAAGTCACATCCAGAGTCAAATTCCTTGTACGTGTAAACGTACCTGGCCAAAAAAAGCTGATTCTGATTCTAACTGAAATATTTGTTCCTAAACTTTACCATGTGGTTTTCATAACTAAACCTAAGGTAGCATATCTGTCTGACTGAGACGCTTTCGTTGGATAGTCAGGTCATGTGGAAGCACACCAATAGAAAAGATTAGGCCAGGCAAAATGTAAGTACATCATAATTTGTGAAACTAATACATCTTACGCTGTGGACCAACAAGGTCAACAACCAAAAATTGTCTGGAACGCAACAAAAAAACATAGACGCTCCTAAAAATACGAAAGACAATAACGAGTGGAGTCTCACGAGAAGGTTCATGACTAACGCAGACGATACAACAGTCCCGGTTAAGGCTAGGACTCATTACAATCTGTTGAAAATGTATATTTCAAAGCAAACTAATGAAGTGTAACATAAAACATGAAAGGGTCCTCGGTCATGAGTCTCAATTCTCTTCATAGAAAGCAAAAAATATTAGATTTTTAATAAAACTCCCCTTTTTTTTCCTCATCTCCTAGATCTTGCACTAAATAAAGCAATGGCCCCCAAAGTGGGTGGTGCAGTTTTGACTGTTGGCAACAGTCGCTCAAAGTTACCAACCATCAAAATAACGCAACGCGTTCTGGCACATGATAATTGAAATCAGAAATGGAAACAATTATCCCTCTAAGTGAAGCGCAAATCAATACCAACGAAAGATGTTTTCACAGGTTCACTCAGTTCTGAGAAACAGACACCTGACCTGTATCAGAGTCCAAATTCCACTCAGTTCAATCGGGTCGGGTCTCGTTATCCTGCACAGGTTGATATGTCCAATACCAAAATTGACCCATTTTTTATCTCTGACTACACGATACATCACAATCACTGTGCGAGAAAATGCTGTTTTGAGAGACAATGAATTTTGAAGTGAAGAGAAAAATGGATGTGTTTGTTGTCAACATGAGGAACAAATGAAAGGAAAACGAGTACAGGGAAGTGGAAAACCTGCAGGCACATAAGCTGTTTGGTCCTCTTTTAGTCAACAGAGTTGAGAAAAACATTGCTGATGGATTTTATTATTGCTGCTGGAGGAAGTAGAACTTTTTGAATGTAAACTTGACTGACAGCGCATCATGCTGCCACCGGTGTTTGTGTTCTCCGTGAAGGTCTGCTCAGGTCGGTTGCATTTTGGTACGGGTTTAATTATCAGTCGTCTACTCGTGTCTTGAAGTGTTCCGGCACGGTTTCTCTGTCTTGTTTCCTCCGGAGGCTGAGAGGTTAAGCTCCAACAATCTGACTGACTTTCCCGACGTAGAACCGCTGCTCGCATTGCTGTCCATTTTGAAAAAGACAAGTTCCCAGTGGAGGGAAAGCTCGCACACTACACGGCGAGGGGGGAGGATTTTAACCATCCTGACATGTGAAATTCAGCGGCGGTTTGACACACTTTATTATTCAGAGAGCAGACTGACTTGTCTCAAACCAGAAGAACAAAGGAAAGAAAAAAGCGGGGGTTTGTTGGGTTGATGCAGGACGCCGCCCGTCAGCTTGAAAACACCCAGAGGAAACTCTTTGGGTCTGACTGCAGACAACTGGTTATAGTCATATAAATTATAAATGACATGATTTCCCAGCTACATTTCTCCTCCAGAATCAGATTTTTTTGGCCATGAATACACACAAAACTGAGTTTCCATGTGCGAGACACAGATTCTAAAGTCCCCATGTTGTATAAATACAGCTTTCCATTTTAAAATTTTTTTGTTTTGTTTTATTATAAATCAGGTGTCTTTATAAATACTGCAAAACCGTAGACTATTTAGCAACTGTAACGTTTGGGACGAGCTGTTTGGACTTCTGTAAATTATATAAAATAGATATTAAATAGATGTCACATACTCATGCTCATTTGATATGACCCTCCACAACATGGCTCACTCATCAACATTTTATGATGAAGAAAACAAAGCAGCATAATATAATAGCAACTGGCCTTGATGCAGATATTTTTCTTTGGCCACTCCCCTTGCCCCAAATGCCACACACATGACATATCACAAATGACAGGGAGTGATGTCATTGGACAACCACACTAGCATTTCCCAGCATACATTCTTCCTTTATAACTATTGGGAATGAAGCTACCAAATTTAACAGTTTACCTGATGCATTAAAAGCAATCATGCAAACACGTTTTTTTAAACTGTTGAACTTTTTAATTAACGTGGAAGAAAAGATCTAAAAGTGTTCAACAAATGTTTGAACATAGACACTTTGAAAACTGTTTGTGCTGATAAAGACTGGGAAACAACAAAAGCCCCCCCAAAAATATCCAGTAAGAAGACCTCGAAGAGATTTTGTGATTTTGAATTGTCTAAAAAAGTTTGGTGACTCAAACATTGGTACAGTACGGAGGCATAAACTGGAAAATCTGTCACAACTGGGACTGTCTGAAGGTTTCCCCAAAACAAGTAACAAATTGGGCAGCAAATAATTGGCTGAGCACGTGATAGAGAATTGAAAGAAAATAATGGTTAGCATTTTGAAAAACTAAACTAGAATCAACGCCTTGTGATTGTATTCCTCTGCCAACCGGTCAATTTGCAGTTCCTCCATATCTGTCCAGTCTCATTTATGTAGTTGAGGCTGAAGAAATCCATAAATATGTTTGTGTGCTTGACTAATTAACAGTAGACTATGCTTCAAATAAGAATGTTGCTGCAAATAAACTACAAATTGTAAAACATGAAATTCTTCACACGCATCTTCAACCCAAAAGCACAGAAGAGCTATACAATCTGCACAGTTTCAAGGTGAACATCCAAGATTAGTGTCGCCGATTCAAATGGTCAGGATCTCCCCTTCTGTTCCTGAGATATGGTTTTGAATTATGGCTGTTTATCCAGGACATTATGATGCCACAGTGGAGTTGACTTTTGACCTTTTCGATGCAAAATGCCATTATTTCATCATCATTATTTTATCTTATTAGGCAATTGAGTGAAGTTTTTTCAAAATAAGCATTGAGTTCTTGAGTCCTGTAACATGTGTAACAGTAACCTTTGACCACCAAAATCAAATAAGTTCATCCTTGAGTACAGATAAAGCTTTAAGCCAAATTTCAAGAAAATTCCTCAAGGTGTTCCTGAGCTGTTGATTTATTACAAGGACGTGAAGAAAACAGTCACCTTTGACCACGGACCACCAAAATCGAATCGGCTCATACTCGTATCAAAATTTGAATAAATTCCCTCTCGGCGTTCGGACAGACGTATAGACAAGCCAAAAACACCATGACCGTCTCCAGCGCAGCATCACTGTCAGCAGCGCAGTATCATAACAAATGTTGAATGAGGTTTGGCTGATGGGATAATCAGCTGCTTGAGAAGGATTTTGAAACAAATACTGTTAATCAGCCACTGTGAAGAGTGAGACAGATGGAGGAGAGAGTACTCATGGGCAGCAATTGCTCAATCAACTTCAATAAATACACAAAAACACATACACTCTCTATCACACACACACACACACACACAGAGGCTGTGATTTTGATAAGGACCAGCAGCCCCTGCATTTGAAGATGTTTTTATATTAAGAAGCTGAAGTCAAAACTCGATCTTTGATTGACACTAAACACATAAAGGCAGGGAAGGAAAGAGTGAAGCAACTGAACTGTAAAGAACATTTTCAGCAGAGTTTTCTATTCCTAATTATTATCTCCAGCCACTTCTACCTGCAGAGCCGTTAATGCCATTCTAAAGTAACCTTTTTCCAACAGCAGAAAAAACCCATCTGGACTAAACTTTTGTTTTCCTTAATCTTCTTTTTGTGTATGTGATGATGATTTTTTTTTTTCACTTACATAAACTGAAAGAGCCTCTATAAACATGAAATTGCAGTTTTTGAGCTGAACTGTGTTTGAACTGTAGGAGTGTGTTTCTTACTCCCATTGCTGTCGTTGACAAGAGCAAGAGTCTTATTATCATATTATTCAGATTCACATCTGTTGGAAGTCTGTTCTCAGCTGGGTGATAAAGTTAAAAAGCTGTGCCAGCCTCACAATCACTGCGCCAAAGAACATTCTACCCACGGCACACCTCTGGGCACACAACATGTAGGGACACGCAAGCAAACTAATAAATACTTATAGGAAATCTAGATGGAATTAATTCATTATAATAGAATAAATTAAAAACAAAGAAATAATAATAAAAAAAAATATATATATATATTGGAATTTGAACTATGAACAATTAAAATGTAAAAATATTTAAAGCAATGCATAAATAAACACACAAAATATTTTTTAAAAAATACCTGTAACTGAAATGAATAAATCAAGTTCAGGTTCTGTTCTCACCGTGGTGGTCTTAACTCGGCCTCCAGGTTGCGTGCAGGTCCAGCCCGACTGATTAACCAGGAGATTACAACCTTCATCATCCAAACACGGAGTCATCTCACACCACTGTCGACTCCTGACGATACGCACTGAGGAGGAGGAGGAGGAGAGGAGACAAGACAGGTGAGTACATTTGTTTCAGCTTTATTTGTATGTATTATGTGTTTTCTTTTTCTAATGTCTCACTGTTGAATGCTACTCCTCAATGTCTTACGACTTCCTTGTCATAAATGAATGATAATTTGTTTGTCTTCAACTGTTTTTAGATTGAAAGAAATATAGAAAAACTTAAGCAATCCCATAACAGATAAATGACTTCTAATATTACAAGCATCTTCAGACAAACAGTCAGGTAGTCATTGAATACAGGTGTCGACAAAAAAAGCAACACAATTAACAACCTCTTCCAATAAGTAATGAATGAAATAATAAGCTTCTCACCTTTTACCATCATAAACCAGTCCACATTGATATTGGATGTGGTAGATCATATATTATTTATGGTGTTACTAGTAATTTAATTAAACATCTTCCTAATATTTATTTTAAGAGCAGATTTTCATCTTGAACCACCTGTTCATGTCTTATCAGCCCTCCCTCAAGAAGACTAAGCATGCATGCACCCTGTAACTTCACTTCAAATTCAAATGTAACACAAGATAATATTATGCATTATTTTATGCTACAACAGGCAAAGCAACACTATTCAACATTACACAACACAGTGTTACACTGCATTTGTCGATACTTGATTTTCTGAAGATGCACATTTTTCTTACATATTGTTTTTCCTACTAAACCATATATGCAAATATGTTCTGAAATATTTTGCAATAGTTAATGAATCTCAGCTGGAAAACTGATCCTATGCATTTTGACCCATATACGTACACACACACTGGAAAAGTGGGCAGCCTCACATTGCGGCACCAGGGGACCAACTCCAGTTCTTTAGCCTGTGCGTTGGTCAGGAGTACCGACAGGAGTATTCACCCTCACATATATGTCTTTAATGGTGGGAAGAGAGCGAGCATCCGGCAGCTACCCGCGAACACAGGAAAAAAATGCCTCAGAAAGAACCTGGGGGAGACTGAGAGATTTGAAGCCAGGACCTTCTGTGAACCAACAGGGACACCTTTCTTTTCCAAAAAGTCTGAAACCAGCCTTATCCATCCGATTCTCTTATTTGTTTTCTCTATGCACTGATCTCTTACTCTTATCTTATGATCAACTTTTGCACTTTGACATTTTATTCCTCCTAACTACTCAGCTCCACTACGCAAAGAACAACTACACGCCTTGATGCACGAAGATATACTCGAAAATGCTACATCGCAGAACGTAATGGAACCTTTTTCTTGGTAAAGATACGTGTAATATCAATAGCTGCTGTTATTACGACGATAAATTACAACTGACTTTCTCTTACAATAACTTGTCTTGTGAAAATTAGAATTTAATATTAAAACATTGCAACCCTTTTCTTTTTAAATTACACCGAACATTTCCAAGCATGTCTATATTTTTTTCTTCACTTATTGCTTACCAGTATCACTTTTTTTTTAAATTATTAAAACCTTTTTACGTGTAAAATTACGAGTTGTTTCTGACAATAATATCATTTTTTTCTAATTAGTTTAGTTGACAAATTCATTGTCAATTTTTGTATTCCAAACAATGACTTTATTCTCAAAATATGACATCTTTATTCCAAAAATCTCAAAAAATAGGGAAACAGTAAATCCAAGTGAAAGGAAACTAAACATCAGAGAACTGATTCCATTTACTACGGACCAGATCTTCATCACACAGCTATTTTTAAACAAATACACCATTTGCATATTGTGGCTCCCTGATTGGCCGACAGAGAGAGAGGATGGGGTGATGATGGAGAGGAACATGTTGGGCTTTAATTTAGAAGGAACCCACCAACAAGAATACCCTCACTTTTAGTTTATGGGTTAATCTCCAAAAACATGGGGGCTCTTACATTTCCCATAATGCAGCTGGATAGTATGTTTCTCCCTTTGATACCTCATCTTTTATATACCACACCTTCAGCTTGTTTCAGCTTGTTTTAGCCAAATCAGATAACTGTCATGACATTAGACATGTTCATCGTTATTTTTACCTTCAGAGGCATGATATTGCTGTATAAAGCAAAAAGATTGTTATCAACCGTCCAGATTACCAGCATTACAACAGTCGGATGTTTCTTTTACTCGGGATCGCAATGTAACTAAAGAATATTGTATTCTCTGTTAATGTTATCAGTAGAGCAAACAGCTGTCTTCAATTAACAGAACTGTATGTGCATCTCATTAAAGATAGCTGCCAGTCCCACAGGGAGAATCACTCAGGGGAGAACAGAAAGTCATTTTTCCTCATCACAGAGAGAATAGATATAAAGAGGAAGCATCATACAAAAAAATAAATAAATAAATGGAAGAAGCACTCAACGCACTCATTAGCTCAGGTAGTGAAGCTGACGTTAGCAGGAATCTTCTATTTTGTCCTCTCAGATGATTAAAATGATAAAATATTTATAATTCTAACCGTGTAGGAAAACTGACTGCAACCACAGTGCATCCTTGGCTCTAGAATACAAGTATTCAGGCTTCCATAATATTTCAAAATAATTAGCTTTGCAATACAACAGTAACTGCAACAGAATAATGAATATTAAACATTTATTTATACATTTAATTAAATTGATTTAGTTTTTCCTTGCAGACTTTACTATTTTATCAAACCAGTGAATGCCTAATAAAGCACTCAGAAGCAAACCGATGCTTTTTTTTGGAGCGTTATCAAAACTTTACTTACTAAAGGCATTGGAAAAACAAGATGAATATTTTATTAAATAAAAAAAAACATTAAAACAAAAATGATGATTTTCTTCATTTGACAGGGCTCACAATTAAAATGCCATCCCAGGCTTGATGTAAATAGGTTTGTGGGATGATGTAAATTAGCTTTAGGTCAAATTTGTTGACAATAGGTGAAAGGAAAGTGAGCAAAACACAGCCACAGACCCGCTGGTAGGTGAGCCTGCCTGTTTATGGAGCAGAAGTTGCAAACTAGCAGCAGCTCAACATGAGCAAATTCAAAGCCTTGGTCTAAAACAGCCTGGTTCGGCCCACAGTGAGCCCCAGTGTCGTTTCTGAAACTGTCATACCAATAAAGCCACTTGAATTTAATTGAATATGTAGCCTTCAAATATAAATCCAAACAACAAACTAATACAACAAACAACAGACTGATGTTAATTTTCACAACCAAAAACGTACCACTAGTTTTGGTCATGTTTGCAGATCTGATTACAGGAATTATACCAAAGAATAACATAATCTAACAGTGATTAAATGATCTGTGGAAATGGTAAATAATATAATGGTGTCCTACTCCTATGTGTCCTCTGTGGAAATCAGCACACACACACACGCACGCACACACACACACACACACACACACACACACACACACACACACACACACACACACACACACACACGCTGTCTGTCCTGTCGGTATCTGTGTCTGTCAGCTGATCCTCTTTCTGCTCTCTTACCGTCATCTCATTTGAAAATGAATTCTTTACTCAGAGGGATTTCCTGCTGTTTGGGCCGATACTTTACGGACCCAATCAATCCCAATCTTTTCAGCCTCGCTCTCAATCCCAGCAATAAATTACACTCTCTGAGCCCGGCCCGGGGAATGATGAAGAAAATGAAAGTCTGTGCAGGCCTGTAATACATAACCTGGTAATCAGCTCTCCCTTTAGAGCGGCAGCGTAGTGGTGTGATTGTGATAGCCCGTTAGCCCCCAATTATCAAACCAATTTCCTACTGAACAACAGAAGCTCTGTTCAGCCATAATACTTAATTAAATTCTCACATCGCATCACACTTCCATCAAGAGGCAGAGAGATCCTCCAGAAGGAGGAAATGCTTCGGCGCCACCTTATTTTGTTTAAGTCTTTTTTTTTTGTATTTAAGTTAATAAAATGAAATAAAATTACTGACAGGATGAAGGTTGTAGTTGAAGGAATATTCTGACATTTATGTTGCCACTTTAGCTTCTGTCTTGTTTTAAACATTTCTGAATCTTGTTGGAAATAAGTGTTCACATGATGTTATGTTACACTAAGCACATGTGAGAAATCTGGTTATCACATCTCACTCACAAAAGGACTTTTTTTTTACTGTTCTCTACAGATCTGAACAAAACTGAAGACCACTATGAAAACTATGAAACAACACATTGAATCATATTTTAGATTCTTCAAAGCAGCTACCTTTTGCTTTGATAAAAGCTTTTTCAATTTCCTCGTTCTCTCCACCACCCTCATGAGGTCCTCACCTGGAGTTTTTCCAATAGTCTTGAAGGAGTTCTCACACATACTGAGTACTTGTTGGTTGCGCTTCTCTAACTACTGTATTACGTGCCATGTCTGAAATTATGTCTGTTTGGCCTTGAGGACAGTAAATTTATGAAGTTTAAAATATTTTTCAACATTTTAATTTTGCTTCAGTATAGAAAGAGCTTTTAGCTCATAATTCACATTAGGCACACTCAAAGCGTTGAGACCTTTAAGGGCACTATTTATGTTCCCAGGGCAATGCAGAGGCAGCGCACATCTACAGTAATTGCATTTTGGTTCAGCACAAGGCATTTTTTGTTGCACCTTCGCCAGCTCAGACCTGGTCTAAGTCCGGTACAGCTGGAGAAGAAGTGTTCAGTCCGCAAGAGCACACATGAACAGACCCATCCAAAATACCACATGCAGGTTTGGTGGATGTCCTACGTATTTAATACCACTTACATAGACAATTAAAACACAATTTTTGTTTAATGCAACCTTCCAATTTAGTTAATCATATAAAAAATGAAGATGACTCTTGTCTATTGAATCAGTTGCAGTTGGCTCACGTCAGGACACCATGAAATATAAAAGGCAATTTAGGACAGCTGAAAAATGATTGTAATTAAATTACACATAAAGGGGAAACAATTCAAAAGTCCTTGCACCTACTCATCTGGTTTAGTAATCTACCAGCCTGTCAGACCATGGAGAGTGTGTCATTTACACACAAAAGGTTAAAGCAGTTTACACACAGCAGCTTAGGTCATTTAATTCATGATTGCAAAGTAAATCACACTCAAAGCCCCCGTTGCAGTTTATCTATTAACACCACATCAGTGACGTTTGGAGCACATTGATCTTTCTTTGTGTCATTAATACATTAATTGCGTGCGTAATTTACTTCTCACTCCTCAACATTGTTTTATTGTTTTTGTCTTATATCATTGAACCGCCTTTTACAGTGGGCAGCAGTTCTAATAATACCAGGGGAAGAGTTATTCATACTGTTAGTTCTTCCCAAGCCCGTAAATCAGCCTGCGGAGGGCGACTCGTTGAAACACAAATCCAGTGATTAGAGTCTGAACCTCCAGAAAAGTATGTCAGTTTCATCCTGTGGGTTTGGATGTTGTTGTCGGCGTGCCTCATTGATAAAAAAAATTCACGGTCGGCCGCATTACGACCGTTTTAAAGCGAATGAAAGGAGCTGGTTTGATTGGCCATGATTGAAGTAGACACACCTTCTAATTATCTATTCCTCCTACTTCACCACTGAGCTGCGCAAGGGTTGCGCCCTGCACTTATGTTCACCAAAACACCAAACCTGTGGGCCTTATAATGCCAGGGGAAAAGAGACATTTATAATATTAGTTACCTCTCCCCAAATCAATTTAATATCATCAACCGAATTGAGGCCGACTTATAGTATCATAAACTCTGTCATCAGCGAAAGGTATTTTGTGAACCGGCAGAAACCTCTTCACCTGAAAGTCTCTTACCCTCTGACCAATAACAGCACAGGAGGGATGAAAAGTGTTTCCAGGTGAGTCATTGTGTGTTTTCACGCGTTAAAATAGAAAACAGAAACAGCAAAACCGAGTTTTGAGCCAGTAGTATGAAATGGAGATGCAGTGGATTAATTGCAGGTATCAGTAAACACCTGAACACCTGCGAGCGCTGCATCACCGCACTGATAAATTAACGACCGCAATGTAGATCCATCCGCCACCGCTCAGCACAGTTCATTTATTCAGAAAGAGAGGAGGCCATTTTGTAATGGCTTCATTCATCAAAGACAGCGTCCAGAAGGAGGGTTGCCGCTTCGTCCCCGGAGGATTAGACAATCGGACGGGAAACAGCGAGGAAGGAACGGACTGGAAATGAGGCAAAGAACAAACAGAAAACAAATGTGCTACAGTTGTAACAGGACGTGGACACCGACACCATTATTCCTCTTTTAAAAGCAGAGTTTGATATGCCACCCAGGGAAAAGAAATCCCCCTGCTTTTTGTTAACTTTCTCTTGATTTTGTTCTTTATTTTGTGCATATTTTCCTTTACTTTTTCATTCCTATCTTCAAATTTATCACTTTCTACTTTAATTTGACATGTTCTCTGTTTTCTTTTTTTTCTAATAATCATTAATATTGCGTACATTATGAGAAAATGTCCCCAAATTGCTTTTTTTTTTTACGTTTTCTAATTTTATTTCTCCATATTAACTTCTCTCCTTTTTCTTACTTCTGTATTTTCTTTTTCTCTCTTCTGACTTCAGATCTGAGGTCAGTTCAGGATTTAACATCTCTTCCGAGTGTAGGAATCGCTCCGAACACCTCGCAGTCCCTGAACACACCCGCCTGTCTGCCCTTTTCAGATCGTCTTCACCTGATGAGAAAGAAAAAGGTCTCGTCTCTCATCTGTTTGTTTTTTTTGCCGCACAGGCTCAGAGCCCTGTGGCCTTTTTTATTCATAGCTGTCAGTCTGATTTCAATGTAACAAAACAGCAGCAGCAGGTGGTGTTCTCAAACTGTTACGTCTTTTCATTTTACTGCTCAGATCATGTGTGAAAGGCTGATTAGGCAGATAAAAAACATCTGCTCTAATTTTTCAGGAGTTCTCTGCCTACTTTTTATGATTTCTTTGAACAGGAGGTGCTTCTAAGTTGGAAAACATCTTTGTAAAACCCAAACGCGCTCACAATTAAACCAGAGTTAATGGGGCTTTCTTTTCTGTATCTGTAAACATGGTAGCTCTACCATGTAGTAACCAGGACACAGTCTGGTGTCAAGCCGGGGCTGGTGGGATGTGACAGGACAGCTAAGAACCGGCTGCAGTCGGATTCTTCCTCTGAACTTGGTTGTCTGAACTTTGCTGGTGGAAACAACAAATGAAAAAGCGAGTCGCCACCTCAGATACAAATTGACGTCAGATTCAAAGTACACTGCTGGAGAAAAGGTCACTGAGATCCAGACGGAGCTGCTACTGAGGTATGAGTTTTATTTACACTCAAAAGTTTCTGAACAAGCTTTAAAAAAAGATCTGAGATGATGGTTTGTTTCATCTTTATAGTTTTAACATTAGGTAAATAACAAATCATAAAATATAGAATTCTATTGATCGCAAGAAAATGTCCTGTGTCCACTCTCTCAGCAAATCTTGTCTTGGATTTCAATCTGGGTTTTGGCTGGGCCACGTAAGGACAGCTACAATATGCAGGGAATTTATCTGTGATCATATTTGTGCTATGTAATCATTGCAAAAAAAACCAGCGTAGGTTCTAATTGTATCATGCCGATACTTCAGCAGACAAAGGACGAGGTTTTCCCCGCTACTCCCTGTCCGTATCGCTCTTCTGTGTCAGTGTGAGTGCCTGTGTGTGTCTGTGTGCCTCGCTATGTACGAGGGTAAACGAAAACCACGTGCCTGCATTTTGGTGACAACTCATCCCTTGTCGGACCTCATAAATTCAATCCCGATGGCGATCAAAACAGAAAAACTCATTGATTCAATGGCAGGACCTGCAGCCGACACGCAGCCGGTGTGGATACGCACACGCAACCAAGCCGCAGCTGAGCAGCGCATGAAAGGTAACACACACGCCAGGCAGGCAGTTTGTCCCAGGCCTTAAGTTCTGCATTCTCCCTGTGCCTGCTGCTGAGAGGTATCCCCATAGCATTATGCTTCCACTACCGTGCTTCACTCTAGAGATGGTGTTAGCCAATTAATTAGCAGTGTCTGCTGTTAGTGCTTAAAGGTTCTGCACAAAGGATTGAGTTTTTGTCCTTTAAAAGCTGTTTTCCTAAGAAACAAACATTGTTTTAGTCCAATGTTTTAGAAAATGGTTTTATGCCCTGATCTGTGCCCCATCACAATTTTCTTTCCATCTTGTTCATGGCTTGGTTTTGGGACATTATGTACAAAGGTTTCTTCCTTTCTTTAACAAGTTCTAGACACGTCACAAGGATAATTAAAGCAAACAGGATGCTCCGAACCACTGTTTGGAGCCACGGTGAAGGGTCTGTTGTCACGCTGTCACTCTGGCTTATTGAGTGTAATTGATGGGAAAAAGGACGAATTGTATCTGTATTAAATGAATGTAATCTGCTACTCCATAATGTGCACAGAAAGTGAAGGGTTGGAATATTTTTGGAGGTGACCGTACGCAGTTAAAAAACAAAACAAAACATAAATACACACTTACAGTAGCATACATACAACTTAAAATCAATGCAATAAAATAAACTTAACAAAATGAATAAATGCAAGTGCAAAATAAAAAAAATAGGCAATGACTCAATGCAGTCTGTGTGATACTGTGTGCAATGTTCTGAATTAAAGTCAATGAATAAACTGTACAAAACTATAATTTTTTTTCACTGATTTAAAAAAAAAGAAAAGAAACTATACTTAGTCTTCAAAATGAATAAAGTTCAATGTTATGTGAACTGCATCGGTAAACTACCGCTGGAGCAATGAATATACAGTTGTTGTTTTTTAACCTGATATTGCAACACAAAATACAAATTGACATAAATATCATCATGGAGCTCTGTAAAGGTCACAGAGACTGAGATGAGGGCCACAAAGTTTGCACTGAGAAATCTTTTCCACAACATTTGTAATAGTGCTCTGCAAGTTACACTTTATTTCCAAGAGTATCTGTCAACTATCCCGTATGGCTAAAATGCATTAGTTTACATACTTTTGACAGAAAGAAAGAGGCTTTATTTTACTCCATCAGTCAACGAGCTGTACTTGTTTTGTGTGTGACATCTTCTACATAATCTCACAACCAGAAACAACTCCTGTTTATCTCAGAGAATTTGAGCAGGTTTAAGTTATTCGGAGACGTTCCGAGAGCAAAAAGCAGGAAGTTGTTGATGAGTTTCTGAGCTCAGAAAACAGGTCGAAGTGATCACCATCATTCTCAGATCCAGTCTGCTGCTAAAAATATCCTCTTATAGCAGCAGAGCGCATTCAAACCACCTCTGATCACCGGCAGCACAAGTTCGGCTCAACAACACCAATTTTACCCTCCAACGCACAGTGAAAAATTCTACAAACACAAATTGTTTCTTCAGCAGCTCCATTAGGGATCAACATGAATATGAATTGGGCTCAGGTCAGAAATTCAGTTGTTTTATTTAGAAAATAGAGACAGTCAGTTTCTTAGTTGTTCATCCAGCACAAAGTTAAAGTGTTAAGACTGAAAGAAAACAGTTTTTATATTCTCTGTCAAAACCACAGGGCGTGCTGGAACAACGCTGACACTTTTTTTTCTCCATGTTAGGACATACAATATTCACGCTTCTTTTACATTTTTTAAATCATCTCTGAAGTGTATATCATGCAAAAGAGCAAAAAAAAAACCAAATGGACTGATGAAATTTCTTCTATTGACATTTAAAGTGTAGCAATTAATTCACAAGATCAACTCAAAGCCTCATTTTGATCTTCCACGGTTTGCCCTGTTAAAGTTACTGCAATATGCATTGATACAAACTCAACACTTCCTGTAGTCAATTTGGCTTAAAAGCACCCCACTGTTTAAGTAGAGAAACCTTTCATTTCTTATCAAAGGTTTTATAGTGAAACATTTGCGGGAACGTGTTGTGACTAAAATAGGAAATCCAAAACAACCATTGAAAATAGCTAGAAATCTATTTTTGACTTTCTCAAATTAAAGTGATGGAAATATACATTATTGACTATTGCATGGAAACCAACACAGAAAGACAAACAGGAACAGACATGCACACTCGCATTCACACCTAAGGGCAATTTAGAATCACCAATTAACTTAACTTGCATGTGTTTGGATGGCGGGAGGAAGCCGGATCACCAGTGAGAACCCACACAGGGTCGGGGGAGAACATGCAAACCCCACAGAGGAAGGCACTTGCTCCAGCAAGGGCTCGACCCTTGAATCAAAAACAGCAACAACTTAATTGTGTGCACGCCCACGTGTGCACTTATCACACGTTTGCCAACAGCCCACAGACTTTCTATTTTTATGGAAAGGCTAAGTAGAAAAGGTTAGAAAATCTACTGTGCATTTCCATCATTACCAGAGCTTCAAAAGATTTGCCAACAATTCATAGCATAGGGCCTAATAAACAACGGGGGTAGTTATGATTACTTTTTGAGTCTTGAATGATGTGTCAACGCCCAAATCACAGACTTGTATTGCTAATGAGCAAGAAAATAGTGCTAAACTCTGTCAAAAGCAAAAAAGTAAGAATAATAGGGCATGACGTAATCAACATACAGGACCGAGCACGGTCCTGTATGTTGACATTGACTTGCAAGCAAATGAACATTTCTTTGCATCTATCATGTAAAAATTGCTAATGAATGCTGTTTTAAGTCACTAAACACAGAATTAAAAAAAAAAAAAATCTGGCTACAAGCAACTGAAGGGAATTCATAAATATATATTTGTCACAGATGTGTTTAGCTTAGCTTACCAAAAAGAGTGGAAGCACATGAAAAATGCAAGCCTAGCTCCAAGGGTAAAAAAAAAAAAATCACCTTAGCAACAACTCAAAGCGCTCACACCTGGTCAGAAACTTTTTATGCTGATTAGGCAAAAGTACGGTTTTGGTAACATCCTGTAGGATGTGATGATTTTGAATAGTTTTGTCCAAACTGGAGCTTAATTGTTCAGACAGTAGGAAATCAGTGCTGACGTGAGGAATACATATTATCTTGAAGACAAATCTGAATGAGAAAATATTTAAAGATCCTTTCAACTGAAGCGCCTTCTCCGAAGAGAACGCAGCAGGGAAACCGTGGAGGTTCTTTAACTCTGCAAAACAACTGTTCAGAAAATCACCAGGAGAGCCTGTAAATCCCTGCAGAGCAGACCGAGCCCCTCCAGCTGTTGTCATCATTTCCAGATGGTAGAAACAGAAAGAGAATAAGGAGGAAGCCGGTGATGAAATGCACTGTAACTCTGGGTACTTCCCAACTAGACGACGACTTTCTGGACTTCACAGACCAGCTGAAGAGACACTGAGGATTTAGAGAAAAGCCGCAGATCTGTTTGTTTCCTTCATAAATATGAAATATTAGGCAGTAAACTGCAGCCTCAGAGAAGATTCTGCTTGGTTGGCAAAATGTTCGTAAACTATAAAACTAAAATCCCTTATAATACAACTGATTCATTCGAAGAACTGCAGAGATTAATGTTGTAAAACTCGCTAATGTTCTCACTTGCTTTAATGATATGAAATGGATGATACCCATAATTATCTAGAATTGAAGATAAATCTGAGATCTTATACTGCTAAAATTCTGAGACCTGTTCTGACTAAATTCAGTAATTAATGCAGTTAGTCAAATTTGAGTTGTCACCTTTATTTTCTGACCGCAGCTGAACTTGATTCTTTTAAGCTACTGCAAATAATGATTAGACTATAGCTACATTTCTCAAATTGATGACTGTAAGTTTTCTAACTATTTCAGCTGCAGCCGTCTGAACACAGCGACTTTCTTACCGTCGACACAAGCCGGTCTGGCTGCTGTCGTCCCGGCAATTTGTCCCTTCCTGCAGGCACAGCGGGCCGTCTGTCGGGCGATGGTTCTCCTGGGCTGGCTGCTGTCCCGGTCCAGAGTGACAATCTCACAGGTCCCTGCCACCAGCTGACCTAAAGGAGGCAGGGAAGGAAATGCGGGTTTCATTTTATTGTATTCACATTCATAAACATTTAACTCTTCAGCTCCATTAACACCATGTCCTAATTTCTAGTTAATTTCACTGGACCAGATTACTTATTCTCCTGAGATGGTCACTTCACAGTATGATTTTCTCTTGAGAAATAGGATGCTTCCAAGCACTGTAATGTTGACACTCATGTCTACCTACAGGTCTGAAAAATGTCAAAATTATTTATGGAACTCTACAAACTCACTGACAAATCCTGGATCCCCTTCCACACCTTCACTCATGCAAATAATTAAATAATCACCGCAATAAATGTTACAATAAAGGCATTCAATTCTAATAAAATTCCTATTTCTTCATTGTGATAACGATTGAAAACAAGCGGGCTGCAGCTTCACTGATCGGTGATCCTGCTGTATAATTCATGACATCTTTTAAACCAGACTTTAATTGATTAACAGAATAATAAAGTTTTTAGGGAAAGCGATGGCTGGATGACTGTTGGGAGAATCACAGGGGCCAGATTAAAGCCTCAGGAGTTGGTGGGGGGGGGGTGGCTGTATGTGGTTGCCGTGGTGATGGCAGAAGCCCCCCCTGCATGCTGATGAACTGTCATCAATAGGGCCATGGACCGTCGCCCTCCAGAGAGGACCTGACCCACAACAGCCAGGACCTCAGAGAGGAGGGAGCACAGAAGGATCTGTTCAGAGAGACGGGGGTCAGCGGGGTCAGACGGAGGAAAACAACAATAATGACGACATCATCATCACCACTAACAACAGCGGCAGCAGCAGCAGCAGCTCATTAAAGACAATTTGGTCTAAAGAGCACATACTATCCTACAGGTTCAGCATCGTATCTGACAAGGCAGCTGCTCGTTTCTGTCGACAGACAAATCTCGTAACAATTGAGGGGACAGATTTCCATGCGGCACTGAAGTGGATCGAGACTGTTGAGGAACCCGCCTGCAAGATGACTGATTCTTGCTGACTTTGTGCCTTCCATGCATTTGTTTTTATGGTTATTGTTTGATCCAGTCAATATAATATACATTATGTTTTGATTACAAAAAGATACCAAAACTCAAACATTTGTGAAAGAAGTGTCATTTGTAGCTCAACCCACCCAATACGGTTTCAATTTTTTTTATTTTCTGTACCAGGTGTGAGAAGTTCAACACCTTCCAAACCAAAATAATATATTATAATAACTTGATGATACAATTTTATACCAAAAAAATCAAAAAAAATCACAAAAAAAAAAAAAATCCCCTTTTACTGTAACTACATGATATAGATCAAAGTATTTATGTTTTCTCCAATATCAAAGGGATCCAGTGTTGTTAGTTGGCTGTACATCCATTAGTACATTGCAGTGAGGAACTGCTGACAGCTAAATCGGCCAATAGTGTGAATTTAACAAAATATAAACAAAAAACATTTTTAATTTGCATGAAACTGTTTTGGCCCTGTGGTCCCAAAACAGGTTTATCCAATGTCAAAGGAGGAAATGTAAGAAGAGAAAACATGTCAAAAGGACAACAGTATTACAGTATTTCTGTATAATTAGTTCCTTGTCTTACAGCTTCTCTTTAACGTCACTCTTCCCTTCAGCTGTTTTAAAAAAAAAAAAAATTGTTTTTGGTGTAGTCTGTCATTTATGTAGCTGTGGCTCTTTGAAATCCTGACTGTTGGGGTGAAAAGCCTCAGTTGTCAGACTGAAACATGATGCAGCTGCAGCAGCACTTAGGAGCTGAGAGGTTTGGATGCCGTGAGTAGTGTTGGCTGTCAGCAGAGCCTTTGTGAGACATGAGTGAAGACACCGTGCTGTTGTTTCTATCGGCTCTGAGTCAGTGCTGCTGTCCGTCAGGTGAGTTATCGCTCAGGAGGATTAATGTGTGACGAGACACATTTTTCGCTCCTCCATTCCTACCAAAAAAACAACATAATCGAAACAATAGGTGAAACAGGGAGGAAAAAAAGGGAAGGTCCTAAAATGATATTACGATATTTCAAGGTATTTCTGCGATCACGTTATTCTTGATGACAAACAAACTAATGAAACAAAAAAAAGTATTATTTATTTAAAAAATGTACAGTTGCAACAAAAGTTTGTATACAAAAATAAATGTATATGTGTACATATGATAACATTCACAAGTGTAGGTCACTATTAAAAAGCTACTAAGGCTTTCAAAGCAAGCAGTTCTGTTTCATGAAATGGAGATTTAACAGGTTGAAGTTTCATCTTCAAACACTAACACTGCCCTGAGCTTTGTGTCAAAACTATCTGCAGTTTTAATGAAACTCATAATTACGTCTGACAGCCTGCATTAACACCACTGCTGTTCTCTGTCTGATGTGTCCTCCCCCTCCTGTTAGCCTCGGGGCTACATGGACGCTAATAAACTATCTCGTCTCTGTCGGAGAGCCGCTATGATGAGGGTTATCACCTCCTCCTATCCCTCCTCTCCGTGTGAATGCTGAGAGTCAGACCTCTGAGAGCTATAGGTAGAATCACTTTCATGTTTAAAGGGTCAAAGGTCGTACAGGGGAAAGGACACGCTAACTTTCATCCCTCTGAGTGTAGTCATGTTTGACACAAAGGTTAGGGGTCAGAGCATGAAGGCGAACAAACAGAGGAGCATCAGAGACTGACCTCCACTGTGAAGGAAAGGATTTAATGAAAAAACTAAATTAAAGCCAGAATCTCTGAACGTCATGGAAACACAGTCTCAATTCCACTCTGCCTTCGAGAGACGCCATTAATATTCTGCCACACCAAATACAGTCAGCCAGAGAGGAACATAACTGTGCCTGGACTATGTTTTTACAACATGGGGAAATGTTTTTAATCGACATATCCGACAACCTGTTTTGTTGGTGGTTCAATCCCCAGCTCCTCCTGTCCATATGTCTAAGTGTCCTTGAGCAAGACACTGAACCCTAAGTTGCTCCTGATGGTGTACCATCGATGGTGAATGTGCTCTTGATGGCAGCACCTTGCATGGTGATCTGTCTCATTAGTGTGTATGAATGGGAAAACCATGTTAAAGCGCTTTGAGACCGAAAGGTGATAAAGCGCTATACAAGTACGGACCATTTTACCAAAATGTAATTTTTCAACATTGAACTGAGCATGTCACTTTTTCCCATTTTGCTCTTTTTGTTTAGTGCTCACCAAATGCACGACTCAGGATGTGAACCCTGGTTTCAAAGCCCCTAAGTTTTCTTAAACAATGTTGCACTCTTACAACTTCTGTCAGACACAAGAAAAGAAACACTAAAGTTGTCCACTGAACTCAGTCCTGGAACCAATTATGTTTTTAGCAGTACGTATTTAGCAAAAATAAGGATGTGTCACTATTCCTGTCTCAACCCTGTTACCACTTTTCCACCTGCTGGTTATCCTCTGACTTTCATCCTGGTTCCAGTCACTTGACTATTGAACCTATTTGAACTCTTTCCAGTACCCCATTCAGCTCCAATGGGCAGTTTGGAGCAACGAGTTACAACGAGATGATTTGAAACTTGCAACTACTTGCAATTTTCCAGTCTGCAACATTCTGAAACTTGCCAGTAAAGCAACAGAACCCTGTGATTTAACATCTGCACAGCAACGACTGTACTTCCATTTTAACTGCTGGCTTTTCAGGCTTTGGTGTGGTGTCTGAAAACATGAATGAAAAAATTGACTTAAGTTACTTGCAACAGTTTCATTTTTAGTAGGAATGTAGTGGCAGAAACATTTTTAAAAAAGGGTTGAGAGTTTGAAGCCGCCCATTGGTGCTTTAAAAGAATACCCAGGAGGCTTCTGCAAATGTACGCTGTGGACTTGAGACTGTTTTGTCAATTTCTCCCAGAGCATTCCTGTTATTTAGAGGAGTTGGCATCTGCTCTAATAAAGCTGACTTGACAAGCTGCGTTCCGGCGACACCATCAGTTGGCTTGAGTGGAGATGAGACAGGCCAGTTCACACGGCGGCAACTTTTCCCTGCAGCGTCTTCAATCCGTTTAGTCTCGTCATGAATCTTTGGTCTGAACCGGGCTTAAGTGTACACAGTATATCTGCCATCTTGCCAAAGTAGTTTGACAGATTGTCACTTTGTTTCTTTGTGTTGCTCAGCTCTTGACATCTAATGCCTGTCACTCCCTGTTTTCTGCCTGTGTACCTGCAAGCCAGTCTATTCAGTTAAATAAAGCACCTAACTGCTCTTTTCTGGTTGTATCTGCATCTGGGTCCTCTTTTCTGTTAGGGGAGTGTATAAATGCAATTTTTCTGAGATAGGGTTGCTTTATACTGATTACATGAGCCTAAGAACCCGTTCACCCCATCCCCCACCCCCGAATCATTTTGAAGATGCCTAAAAAAAGTCAAATTAGTCCATTAATTCATTCATTCAAATTGTTAATTTTTGTAGCTTGTTTGTTTCCCTGTGGGAACTTCATATTTAGGCTTAAAAAAAAGTATGATTTAAAGGTGCTGAAGTAGTTTGTTTCAGCTCAAGTGCTTGTTGGAAAGTTGGACAGAAATTTCTAACAACAATTTGTTTTTCAGAACTGACAATGTAACGACTAAACCCTCCTAGTGACTTTTCAGATAGGTGGAGCTGTGATAGGAAGTTGGGAAAATGAATATTTTCGAGAAAAATATTTCTCCCTCCCCTCCCTGATCACACAGTAAAACTAGTTAAAATAACAACAACAAAAAGCTACAATTTACAGGTGTTTATTGAACACCATGTATCAACTATTGTATTTCAATGACCCTGAGCCCACTGAGATGCCGAGATCAGACTTGCGGCTGCTGCAGGAGAGGCTCAGTAATTGGGATTCACTCTGCATGTAGATGATGTATGATGCAGTCACTAACAAGTATCCCGTGGTAACGGGATAGAGTGGCTCGTCAGCGGCATGTTTCTGTTTGCTCGTTAGCCGCGGCTCGTCAGCAGCCTTCTTTATTTCTCCATCTGCTGCAGCACACCGGGACGAGAACGTCACTAACTCTTCATCTCCCATCAGTCAGAGCAGATGACTGAAACCAAAATCAAAAATCAAAGGAGCTCCACCGACGTTTGGCTCCGTGCTGCATATTAAAAACTCTGAACTGCTGGACGTCTTTTAAATGAGTTGCGTTCACTGCGAGGTCAAAACTACAACATGAACAGCTTCAGGTTATAAAAAGACACGACGTTTGTTTTATTAATTGGGAATCCCACACAGCTCGTGAGACTGCTGTGTTGCTGCTGAGCACAATATTTAACAATTATCTGCACTGCAGCACACGCAGTATTTACACTATATGGAAAATACTGGTTGCACACGCAGTATATATACAATGGTAAATACCCGTTACACACAGTATTTATACTACGTCAAATACTGGTTGCACACAGTATTTATAATATGGTAAATACCCATTGCACACAATATTTAGACTATGTCAAATATTGGTTGCACAGTATTTATACAAGGGTAAATTCTGGTTGCACACAGTATTTATACAATGACAAATACTAGTTGCACACAGTATGTATACTACGGTAAATACTGGTTGCACACGCACTATTTATACCAAGGAGGAATGCTGGTTGCACAGTATTTATACTACGGTAAATACTGATTGTACATGCAGTATTTAACAACAAATGACAAATGCTCTTATTGGTGTCCAGGAGTTGTTTCTTTGCAACAATTTTGTTTCCTAAAGGTCTGTTTCCCTCAGTCTCTTCTCAGTTGATGCTGAGATTGGTTTGCTACTTGAACTCTTGAAAACACTGATGTGGGCTCTCATATCAGGTGCTGTAAATTGTTGATTTCTGAGGCTGGTAGCTCTACCCAGGTTTTCTTCTGCAGCAGAGGGAACTCTCGGTCTTCCTTTCCTGGGGCGGCCCACTGAGAGCCACTTTCATCACAGTGTTTGATGTTTTTTTTTTCACTACACTTTCAAGAAACTTTCAAAGACCTTGAATTTTCCAGCCTGACTGACCTTCATGTTTCAAAGTAATGATCGACTGTTGTTTCTCCTTAGTTAAGATATTCTTTCCATAATATAGATTACTACAGCAGTCAGATAGGACTATTTTTTTGTATACCAACAGTACTCAGCACAACGCCACTGATTGAAAAGGCTCTCGAACTGAAAGCAATTCAATGGGACTACCTTATGCAGCTGGATGACATTGTGCAAATCTATAATTAAAGTAAACCATGGCTACTTTTAAGAATCTACACTATGAAACTTCATTTAATTAACATTTGTATTTATTTGTATGTGTATGTATTTTCAGTTTTGCTCTACACTGTTGAAAATAGTGCAAATACAGAAAAGGCCTTCAATAAGTTGGTGTCCATGCTTTTCACTGATACTGTACAGATTGGTTCCCAACCAATCTTAGCTTACTGACTTTCACAACCCAACCTCTGGAAACAATAATGTAAAGAAACTGTGGTGTCTGAAGCAGTGTGTGTGATACTGGAGGTCTTGTTCTTGGAGCCTGTGCTTTGCTTCAAATTGTGTGCAGAGGAGCGCTCCATGTTCCAGTGGTTCACAGTCACAGAACACATTGTTAGATGGAACAAAGTTAAAAAAACAACAACTCTCATTCTGGTCTTTTTGTCAGGACTTGGTGAGCCATCCCAGATGCCACAACTGTCCACTATAATAAACCACACAGGGTAAATGAATCAATTGTCAAGCTCAACGGCAATCACCATGGCAACATTTTACTCCACTGAGCACTCAAATAGCTATTGCGTGTGCACGAGATGCAACTCATGCTCACATTTTAATTAATTTGTCTGAACATTTTGATTAATTTTTGTGCAATGAGATAAGAACCAGTGTACCAAGATAGTCACCCTCTGAGAGGACGTCTGCCACTGGCTGCGGGAGTGGGCCTTCAGCGAAGGTGGAGCTGAGTGTTGAATTCACCCAAGTAAAAGAAGAAATACTAACATGTGGCTTATTTATTCCACGGTTTTAGACTTGTAGTTTTTCAAAGTAACACGTCGCTCATCTGAGAAAAATAAATGCTTATATTCCTCTGTACATGTTATTGAAATTCCTATTTTGCATAGCACTGACTTGAGAATATGTACAAATAAACCAAGGTAGTCATATCTTTCCCTTCCTTTAATTTGAGAATGTTGTTTTTCTTCACATATATAGTGATGCTGTGGTAATCCTGCTCCCTGGCTGTGCAGCCACTCCCTGCAGATCCTCTTATCTCAATTTAAGACATTCCTTCAACAACTTTACTATGATTCTCTACTTCTCTTACCTGACTATGCTTTTTTATTTCAATCTGTGCCACAGCTGCATCTGCAAATGGACACACTGCATAACAAGCTAACTGTAAGCTGCAGTGGCTGATGTGACTCTCACACTATATTCTGTATTTTACATAATCACACATTCTTCCTGATGAGGTGGCGCATCTGCCAAATGTGCATCTAGAAGGTAAAAATGACAAGTCTGACCTACAACAGCAGAATCTGTGAGCAGCCATGAGGTAATTATTGAATACCTTGCATGGCAGCATGAACGCCATCAAGTGTGTGATTGTTTATGTGAATGGGGGCAAAAATGTGTGCTTTGTAAACCATTGTGCTCTATAAGCACAGACCATTTACAGTTCCTAATTGTACATTATTCTGATGAACCAATAATACAATTTTACAAAATATTCTATTTAAAAATGTTCATGTATATATATATATATATATATATATATATATATATATATATATATATATATATATATATATATATATATATATATATATATATATATATATATATATATATATATATATATATATAAGAAATAAATAGTGTTACACCACCTTTTTGGTCGAGCTGTTATCAGGCTAATATCGTGTCGTCTGATCCTGGCATAAGACCGCCATAGTAGTATGTTGAACAGAGTTCTCCAACCTTTTTTCTTCTAAGAGCTAATTTGACAAAATGAAAATCCGAGAGAACATGTGTTCAGTACAAGAACTGGATTGGTAAGAAATGGTTTCCAGGCATAATGAGGCTTAATTTATTGTCTTAATTGTGAATCAAAAAATGATTTAGTAGTCTCTAAAATTAACTTTAAGAAGATAGTATTGGTCATTAAACAGAAGAAACAACCTGCATCACAGTGATCCTCTTACATATCTTATCACAGCTCACTGTTTTAAAGTCTCACTTTGTAAACTTCAGGGAAATCTTTATACTGTTCATAAAGAAAGCACATGCACAGATAATGGCTTTAATTTAATCTTTTGTATCTCGAGTAACTTTGTGTTACTATTATCATATAGTCTTTGTCTTCCAGCAGTAAGCCCTCAGTGCTTCCTGTCTGTGGGGATTGATGTCTCCCCTCTGATCTCTACAGTTTATCACTGCAGTGAAACTCGTGTATGTTTTCTACTTGGATTGAAACTGAGAGTCGTTACTGCAGCAATACGGAGCGTCCAAACAGCTCACTCAGAAAGCAGAAAAAACAACAACAATTACATCACATTGTTTTCTCTGCTTGTTTTGCTGTTTCCTGTCCAATGAGAGCTGACATATAATCTATTTATGAATGAGAGGAGGAAAGATAAACTGACATATGGTTGATATAAGCTTTTATTATCTACAATCTTTTTTTTATTTCCCTGCAAATTGAAAAGTCACAGTGTTTGCACTGAGAGTGAGGACGGAGGAATAATGATGAGGCTGAAATTGGTTTTGGCGTGATGCAGGGTCTGTTTGCCGATCCCCTGATGACAGTTAATGAGTCTGTTATTGTGCACCAACAGACAAACTTAGAATCCAACATTGGGTCAGGCCCAAAGTCTCTGAAACTGCTTTTTCTCAGACAGGAAACAGATGTCCAACAACTAAGATTGAGAGAAACTTTTGGACAGGAAGTGATATGATATTTACAGAAAGATAAAGATCATAAGTTTGTTGTTTGGAAACTTGTAGCTGCCATCACATTACTGTATACTGAAGCCAAATATTGTTGGCAACAGTCTCACTTTGACATTACTGCATGTTTCTTTCTATATAACTAAATTGTTTTCCTATTTGCATTGTGGTTGCAACGTAATAGCTGTCTGAGTTCAATTCTGAGGCAATGTTTAGTTTGTATGAGTGAAGTGCCAAATTTATAAACTTCATCGGAGTCAGCAGGAGGTGGGAGGGGTGGATGGTGGGCCTACAAGGCACACCACTTTCACATTCACATCTAGACTGACAACTGTGGTTAGGACACCCAGTCTGACAGCAAAGTGTGAAATAGCCCAACTTTGGGCTATCTAAGCGTAATAAATTACACGTTTTGAAAGAGTGAAACTTACACACACGTAAACGTCATGTGACGTCCCGCAACAGAGGCATGCCGTAGGTTTCATTTTTCGTCCACCTCAGGACAACTTGGAACTTTCACGCCGAGACAAAGCGTGTCTAATTCACCTTCTGCTGTAGTGGACCGGCATGTCTATTTCACACTTTGCCATGATACCGGGTTGGGTTAGGATTAGGCATCAAAGGCACTGTGGTTAATATTCAGGAAAAAAAATTATAATACACATTGTATCTCAAGTCACTGCACACTTTTTTTCCACATTTTTTCTATATTTACCAGTCAAAAACTCAAGTCCAGTCAGTAGCGGCTCCACAGCTGAAAGGCCAAGATGAACAACCTGGGCTCTATGAATGAGACACTTGAGACAATAAAAAAAATATATTAAGTCTCCTTGTGATCATAACCAGGCCACAGTGAGATAAGAAATACTCCTCTCACCCAATCATTACTATAAACTGGAGACTGTTATTTGTAAATAACAGCCTTACAACAATGATTCAGTGACAGTGGTGTTATGGAAATGACACACTACAATGCCGCATCCGTTTGAGTGATGGTGCCAGGCAGCCTCTCCATTGAATGTGCCACGCTCTGCAACTTTATAAAAAGGGCACTGCCTTTGCATTTTGATAGCAGATACAGGTGGAGGTCCCTGTGTGTTCACATACATATTTACAGTATATATAGTATGTGGGACTGCAGATCAAATATTTTGGCTATAACTACATGTTGTCAACAAACATATTACTGATGTCCAGTATCAACGTATTTGCAACTTGCCTAAGTAATATTAAATCAAATAATATTTCCTCAATCTGTTAACTGATACGGTAATCTGGTAACATTTGTATTAAAACTGATTTGTTGTTGTAATTTAGTTATTGGCTATAGAAACATTATTTTCGGGAGACATGATTGAAAAGTCACTGATTTATATTCTGTGTTCCAGATGTTGTACTTGTGTACTAACACTCACTATTTTGAGTGCATTAATGCGTTTACGGTGTCAAGTACAGAAACATGCAGTGCACCACAAGTACCAGGATGATGCACTCAAAACGGTCCAAAAAAGAAGTGTGAAACTCTGGACACTTTTCACCCTAAACGGTCACCATCTTGTCTACGTAGAGGAAGGGGGCGGGGCCACCGACATAAAGAATTTTCAAATTAAGGCGTCTGAGGAAGCATAAAAGTGTTTCTTTTTCAGTACTGCTGCTGGAAGAAGCCATTCATGTGTTTGTTGGGTGTGTTAAATCGAAGGCACAAAAGCATGTTAATTTCTTGGTAAAATAATTAAAGCTGCAGATTTTTTGGAGGGTGATGTGTTAACATGCTCAGTTGATTTCCGGTCAGTGCAGAACCGCAGTGTGCGATTTGAAACAACACTTCTCTGTCGAAACTCCTGCATGTGAGGGTTGAGGGTGAACAAGTAAGCGTCCTGACGTTTGGGAGCACTATTTGTTAGTGTACTAAGACAAGTATGTCATCTGGAACACGGCAATAGTTTCCTACTGGCTAAACTAAGACAGTGCTTTGAACAAAGTCTGGCCAACACTCATTGTTTCACCACAGGACATGATGTCAAAATAAAAACATTTCAAATGTATTTAATATAAGTGTATTAAGTGCACTGCGTGTATCAGGAGGAAAATAGGCCGCTGGACTGTGACTTTTCTGCTGGTGGCACAACGGGGACACAGCAGCATCGTATCAATAACCGACAGACGTATTCTCACACAGGATCAACAGCTGCTGTGATATGTGACTGATGACGAGGAGTGACAGAGCGTTTCTCGGGCAATATGGAGGTCAAACAACAGCGACACACCGCCATAGTGACATACCTCTTAGAGTCGCCGAATGCCCCTGAAACAGAAGTGGCACACTGGATGCCGGAGGACAGCGGTACATGCTTGTGAAACTCGAGTGATAAATATCTTATGTTGAACGCCTGTCAGTGTCAGCATTGATTCAAACTGGACATCTTCAGGGGCTGAAACATTTTCAGGTTTTAGCAACGAGATAAAAGAGGTTCCTGCTGCAGAGACTCTTATCGTGAAGAGTAAAGACTGTCAGTGTTTTTGCTCACGACAACAGATATCATCTTGTCTCAGCGAGCCGAGGGGGTTTGGACAATGTTTGTTGCAGTTTCATGCTCACCACTGAATCACTCGCTGATGTTCCTCCTCCAGATGAATTTATTCAAATCCAATTACACCCTCTGCAGCTTTTTGCTCCCTTAATTTCTGTTTGTGTGTGTTTTTTCTCAGTTGATGATTTTTTTCTTTCATTCAGACGCAGTGTGTTCATAATTCCCATGAATATATGCTCGACTTAATGGAGCATTGAGAATTAATTTGGACTCTGAAGGCTCCTTAGGTAAGCTTTCTACACCGCAGGCAAAACAGTGTCTGTGCTGCATAACAGGCTTGTTTCCAGGATCTAAATGAGCTTTATGAGGAAGCACAGAAAAAAAAAGAGCAACTCAGTAAACAGAGAGCGTGAGGGAATTATAGTCGGCTTGCAGTTTGTCTTCATTAAAGCTTTTCACACTGTGATGATCAATGAAAAGAAATCAAAAGATACGACCCCAGACACAACCTCCCAGAACTGATTCTTTATGTTCTTTAAAAGAGAAAATGCTGACCTATTTGATGTGACGTTTGGATGTAATATGAACTGACAGGCCTCATCTCTTTCAAAAATAAGAGTCTCTGCGGCATCATTGGAAACCTGCACCTGCTCAGCTCAGACCGTTCGAGCTCTGACTCAAGAATTTCAATGAGCAGCTGCTGGAGTTTATGATTTTCCTCTTTCTGCAGCAGCACTGATGATCTAAAACATCTGCATAAGATAAGGAGGAGAGTAAGAAGCAGCTGCCGAGCAAAGGAAACGCTGAACTGCTGCTTTGGACTATAAGAGAGTGGCGGGCATTTTATTTGTTTGTTGTAAACAAACAAAGGAGGAGCTTTAAATGTGTCATTGTTGTGGTCATCTGTCCATTTGACAAGAATGACATTTTTCTGTCCGTCTTTCACAAATAAAGTTAAAATGAAGCTAGATTCATGAAAGATGTATGAAAATAAAAAGTGGTTCAAGTTATCACTCACTGTGTGTAAAGTCTGGATTTATATCATTGATTAAAACATGTGCTTCATGTTGTAACTGTCTGTGAAGACTACATTTTACAGGATGCTGTTCTCTTAGGGAACCCTGAGTCACAAAGAGACACAAAATGAAAGGACCAGCAAAGTAATCACAAAGATATGTCTACAAAGAGATGTAAAAATGACCACAAAGCATCCAAAAACAAACACATAGAGATGTACACTAACCAAAAAGAAAGGGAAGGTGACAGTGAAAAGATCTAAGACCACAAAGAAATCCAAAACAACCACAAAGATACCCAAAATGATCACATAGAAATGTCAGCGACCGAAAAAACAAAACAAAGGAAATGCAAAATGACTAGAAAGACAACTAAACTACATAGCTGGGTGCGAACCCCGTCCAATTTTATTGAGTGAATATGAGTCTTGCGACCCTCCATAGGGAATCGTTTGCAGTCATTCCATCCTACTAGGCATTGACCTCGGGTAAAAGTTTACCAATCGGCATGCGTCGAAACCGTCCGACACTCTGCCACCGATGCGACTACCTACCGTGTTCACCAAAGCATACTTTTTAAATGGTTTTAATGAACGCCCGCTGCGTGACGAGGTGCTGACGTTAATTCTGCGCTGAATGTTCTGCAATTTTTTTCCGATCAAGGAGAGTCGAAAAATATTAATGATGCGCCCTTCACTGTCACCAGCCATCCAATCACAGAAGGAGGGGCGTGACAAATGGGGTTAATCATCAACACCGGTCGCTGATTGGTCCGCCCTTCAAAGTGACTGTGCAAACATTAATACGAGCAGAGATTCCAGACTGTTATCACGGCGAAGAAAACTGAAGCTGTGAGTGACAGTCGGCACAGCCAGGCTATAAACAAACCACCAAGATACTTAACCCTCGTGTTGTCCTCGGGTCAAAATGACCCGCAGCTGTGTTCAACCAAGTTCTATTTTATTTTCATATTTTTTGGGATCATTGGTGACAAGGAGGCTGTGAGGGTTTCTTTAAAGAATGATCACCAATGATCCCAAAAAAATATAAAAATATAGAAATAAAATAGAACTTGGTTGAACACAGCTGCGAGTCATTTTGACCCGAGGACAACATGAGGGTTAAAACTATTACAGAGACAAATTCCAAGTGATGTAAAACAACTAAAAAGACACCTTAAGTGACCACAAACGATGAAAAAGGCCACAAAGATACATCACGGGGCTATTATGTATGCTTTATATTTTATATGTTTTACTCAGGGGTTTGTTGTCTCATAATTTGTTCATGCGAAGGAGCAACACAGTCTGGGTATAAACAGATAACTCATATTCAAAAGAAGTACTTAGACTCATGAACTCTGAGAGGTTGGACAAGGGGAAATCTGTTGGTGGCTCTGGGGACCATGAGCGTTAGTTGAGCGGTTAACTTGCAGTGAACAGAAGACCTTCAACGACTGTTTTCATGTCTAAAATCAGCTTTCAAATTACGACAGGGTTAGAATAAAATCACTTGTGTCTTACACCTCGTTTACAAGAATAATTTACGTGTCAAATTGAGTTTAGCACAAAAAAAAAGGAGTTCACCTTTAATCCTGATAACTTAATAACTGCTGCCTGAGAAACATTTCCAGAACAAAATAATGACCGGTCGACATGTGACTCTTTAATTCGGCATGTGTGTTTAAATCAGGGTTTGCTCTCCAAACTGTCCACTTCACTTTACCTTTGAAGTTTTGAGCTAATTAATACTGCTGCCCTCCTGCCGGGCTTCTCACTAAGGGATAAATTCAACATTACAGAAATTTCTGATATAATATAATACAGGTATATGTTGCAAGAGTATTTAAAAAAAATATATTGTTCCACCTCCCAAATATGCCTTCAATAGCACAGCAATAAGAACTCTCCACTTGCCTTTTACAGCACTAGAGAATACTTTGGACACACCTTCAGGAGGTTTTTCTTTGTTTTCACTATTTTCTACAGCGTAGGACAAAACTGGCAACATCAAACTATGAAATGTAATAGACAATAACAACGAAATGAAAAAAGTCCAAATATTTAATATTTAAGATTATTCAAAGTAGCGACTGTTTGACTTGATTACATCTTGTGTTTCAAGTACAGTGGCCAGATTTTGTCATCAAACAGGCCGGGAGGGGCGGGTCATCTGGCACCGTGTAGTTTCTACAGCACCTCCTCTGTCCGCATTCTTTATATGGGATGGAAATAAAATAAAGTGGGTTCAGCACCTTGATCAGAGGTCTGTAGATGTAAAGCAGGAATTCAAGGCAGCACTTAACCAGCATGGTTACCACAACATTCTGCTGTCACCATTGCGCCGTGACTATTACCGAAAATGCACCCCAATGCAACGCAAGATACACTGAGTGGTTAAGAAAATGAAAAGTACAAAGGTGTCATTGAAGCAAAACGTGGCTGCTTTGAAGAATCTCAAATTGAAATCATATTTTCCTTCTCATTATCTAGACTAGCATGTTTGGTGATTTGCTCACAATAAAAGTCCACAGATCATCAATCAGCTGCTGATTTGGAGGTCTGGTCTGTTGTTGAGTGTCTGGGGAGATGAAACTGCCTTGTACAGTAGGGGGGTCGTTAGGAGCCCAGCAACAGATATTTGACCTGAGGCCACTCAGAAAGTAATACGGCCATGAATATGGGTATTAATTACGTTATAACAGGAGACTTTTCACATTAAAGAGCAGCTGGGAAAGACAGAGTTGGTAACAATCAGCCAGTGTTTGAGTAAAGAGTCGGCCTTAAAGCCATCAAGATGTAAGTTTAAATCTGTAAAATGAGACAGAATAAATGTCAACGTGAACGAGCCAAGCTCCTCCGTCAGCATATTTCCCCTGGTCCTCATGCGCCTTAGCAGTAGCCCGTATTGCTTATGCCAGCAGCTGTCTGGACAGATGTTTTCTGTTCCAGCTGCTCCTCTCAGGTGAAAGGCGCAGCGCCAATACACACAAGGATCCACCGTGTTCTCAGCATCAAACCACAGCAAGACGGGAGGTTTCTAACAGTTCATGGCACTCTAACACGCTTTGTGGAAACTGGATCAGTTGTATCTAAAGCACAATGAGGCAGACTAAAAGTGAGCACACCATCAGAAGATCAATACATCAAGCTTTGTTCAATGAGGGATAAAAAACATCAAAGATAGCATTTGGTCGATAAAGAGCACAAGACTCCTATCAGCAAAATTCCTGTCAAAAGACGGCTGTGTCGTCGTGGTCTCAGAGGACGATTTGTGTCTCTAAACCACTTCTTAGGAGGAGAAACAAGGTCAAATGCTGATGAATCCAAGTTGGATATTTGTGGCAGTAACAGAAGGGTGGATGTCGGGAGAAAACAGAAGAGAGGATGATACCACAGTGTATCAAACCCACGGTGAAACGTGGTGGTGGGAATATACAAGTATGGGGATGTTTTGCCACTCAGGAGTTGGGACACCCGGACCAAAGAAAAGTAGCACCACATTGTTCAGAGACACCCTCCAACCCCCTGGTTGGATGCATACTTCAGCAGAATAATGAGCCCAAACAAACCTTAACTCTCTGAGGAACTACTTAAATATTAAAGAGGACCAAGCAGTGCTGACTTGTCATGGACTTTCCTCCACAGTCATCTGACCTCAACCCCATTGAAGATTTATGGGGCACTCGAAGACTGCGGAAGTCAAACGCTTCTGACATTACAAGAAGCTCTTTGAAACACTGTCACATCATACTGGGATGTCATAGGTTATCAGGTTTTAGCAAATTGGCAGAGTCCATGAGTGCATTGTATGTTGTCACTAAAACAAAAGGGGCAGACAAATATTGAATTATCTCAAAATCTTGGACCCTACTGGACATGATTTTTTTTGTTAAACACAGAATGCACACAGAATACATAAAACTTAGCAGAATTGCTGAAAAGACGGGTTTGTATGGTAGGAAGCTTTACGGGGTGTCTCGTGTTGACGTTCGCACAACCGCTATGCAATGACTCAGCATTTGCTTGGGAATAAACACACACATTTTTTTTTCCTTGACACTTATTAGGATACAAAATGAGTTTACAAGAACAAAAACACACCCCACGTAGATCCTGAGGTTAAACCTGCCAGCCAAACAGGACCCTGGATGGTCAGGATGGTCAGACCTTAAGCTGAAGCCAAGAAAAAGACACCGCTGAACCAACTTGTAATGCCCTTCTTTTCAAACTCATTTCTGCCCACGTATCATTACTAGTTTGCGTGCGCTGCAGTAACTGGAGGCTTACCTGTGCACAGACGTCTTTACCGTCTACAAATAATCTGAGGCGTTTAGATAACATTGGTAAATTCTAGTGTGTACCAATAGCCTGCATGTGAGGCATTTATTATATGCACAGAAAATAACATAGTTACACTCTCCCCCTCTCATGACTTGTACTTCCATGTGTAATGTCAATTTCTTTCTGATAAGATTTTATAAAATTGGTACAGAAAAAAAGTATCTTTCAGGAACAGGTAGTCAAGTTATCGTTATCAAAGATGTTTTAAACTCCAACCCTTGTCTCTGTTCATGATTTCTACCTACTCGACTGAGATAGACGTTAATGCTCATGCTCTATGGGCCCAAAATTGATGGAGCGTGTGGAACATTATTGCACCTCACGTCAATGGCAAGCTTTCATTTGAAGGAATGTGATGCATCTTGATCTAGTTATCTTCCATGGGTTGACCTGCTTCTGAGCAGTATAAAAATACAATTTGGATAATAATAAAACTCTTTTAATAAATAACAATAATAATAAAATGTTTTAATGTAAAAGTGAATAAGTTGATTTAATATTTTCTTTGCCAGTAAATAATATAGGGTAAAACCGAAGAAGTCCTTGTCTTGGGCGTTGTCATGTAGTATTGCAAATGTAGTATTGCAAATAGCCTTTTCTGATTTCTCCTACAGTCTAATGCCTGCTGATACTCCAAGGGGTGTGTATTCTTCAGAAGCAGAAGCAGATTTTTGTTCTCTCATTAAAAAAAAAAAAATCCTGTTTTAGTGGTGCATAACTATCAGCAAATAGAAAATGTGAGTGAAAAAAGTATTTATACAAAGTGAGAAAAATACAAATACCACGAAAGACGTGGTATAAATTTCTACGTAAAATGTTTACGATAAAGAAAAAGTATGCAGTTAAGTTATCAGTATCTACTAAATCTATCTGGCAATTTACAGTATTGCCTCTCTACCTATGATAATAAAAGTTCCCTGTTGTCTACCAGCGAAACCATATTAGGATATATTTGTACTTGTGTTACTTATTTTAAGCAAGACGTAACATGTGCTCTTTAAGTTGTGTAACAGGAGACAAAAATTAACCATAAGAAAAGTGAAATAAATATTTGATAAAACATAGTCAGGACATCCATAAATGATGTCTGTCAAGGATAATATCTGTACCTTGGAACAGAAATGACAGACTGCCTGGAAGCATTACAAACAAATTATACAAGGATGTAACAAGGTTTTTCTCTGTTCGTATCCAGAATACACAATTACAAGCAGGATAGATCTAAACTGAGGTTGGTGTGTATGCATGACACGGACCTAAGTGGCACTTATACTACTTTTTCCTCTTGTTCACCCATTCGTTCAGAAATGAACGACCTACAACTGGATGACCCTCTAAGGGTCTTTACGCCCAACAATTGGTTGTGTATAAACATAATGCACATTGGGTGTCATAGGTGACATCTACTTCTAAGTCCAGTACCTTTGGCTTTTCATTAAGGAACCTGAGATTTTGTAACGGTTGTCAATCTTCTAGACTGGAATTTTTTTGACGACTCCAATGATTCAATATTGTTCTCTGTATTTTTATTTTTTAACTTACTTGAAATGTCATGATATAATTAAATATAATTTGCCTTTCTCCAGTCCCTGAAGCTTCCGTTTATGGTTGTATTTCATGTGCACCGGTGGAGCACCCTGGTTCATTGATTTTTAAAAGTATTAGAAAAAAGTCAGTGGGTTTGTGGGGTCTGTCATTTTGGTTGCTTTTTTCTTTTTCATTTGCAATCAGTGAATTTTTTTTTTAAATTTAATTTAACATTTACATAAAAAAAAAAAAAAATCTACTGATAAATCCATACTGGAAGTGATCATTAGTTAGTTTCTCTGTTGGAAAATTTGAAAACAGAAAAATATCATTAGATACTCATATTTCAAATCAGTATGTAGCCTAACCTTTTGTCGGCAATAAAGTGTGTGTGTGTGTGTGTGTGTGTGTGTGTGTGTGTGTGTGTGTGTGTGTGTGTGTGTGTGTGTGTGTGTGTGTGTGTTTGTGCGGCACGTGAAAGAGAGAGAGAGGAAGGGTGTTTCCTCCCTCTATCATCTGTCTTTAATCTGAATCCTTGAACAGCAGAGGTCTGCTGGAGATCATCCCGGCACAGTCCAGCCGGTGCTGGGCTCGTGTTACTGCTGCTGCTGGTTAGTGTTCTCCATCTCCCGCCTTTTATCACCATATCATCCACTTCTGCGCAAAACACGCACGATTTTACGCACAGAAATGTTGTATGTGTTTGTGAGGGTTGAGGGTGGATATGTGTTTGACATATATTGTGACCTGTTGAGACATTCTGGACACTTTGTTTGATCTTAAACACACACACACACACACACACACACACACGCACGCACGCACGCACGCACTGTCCCGTGGACTGTGAGACTATTCCTGAGACTTACCTTCCCTCAGGATCTGGTTGTGGACGAGCAGGAGGAGCAGGAAGCAGACCGCAGCGGCAGTCAAAGCCCAGGCCAGCCGAAGGAGCTGCATGAGGGAGAGAAGCGAGCCGCGCAGTGAGCCAAAAAGTCCAAACTGTGATTATCCGCAGGCCGGTGCCTCTCACCACACTACATCCATCCCTATCCGACCCAGAGGAGGACGGACGCGGGGGACAGATGTCATCTCCGGGATGTTTAACCACGCACGAGCCTTAAGTGACAATTCCACTTTGGGGGAGATCTGAGGCAGCAAAGTGGTTTTTCTTCTCCCTCCTCAGACTCTGAACCTTTCGGGGTCCTCGCAGCGCTCCCGGGCGCGTCACGGGGCGCAGCGGCGGCAGACAGCAGCTGCAGATGCAGGTGGTCCCGTCCACCGCAGCACGTTCATCAAAATACTAAATGTGCTCCAAACTCTTTAAGTTTTCCAGCTTTCCGGCTCCAACTTAAAGCTCACTGCGCTGCAGATCCATTAGTAGTCTTGGTCCGCTTGTCGGCGTAAATCCCCCCAGACATGGAAGAACCGGCACAGGGTCCAGCTTGACCTACTGCAGCGGGCATATTGCACGTTTCCCCGCCGGGTCTAGCGTCCTGGTCAGTTTACGGTTGCCCGGTGGTGAAAAGTGAAGGATGAGTTGCAGCTGCTGAGAGCGCGTCTGAAGATGCTCTGCGATCTGCAGCCTCCAATCTCTCTCTACCTCTTTCTTTCTCTCTCTCTCTCTCTCCCTCTCTCTCGCTCTTAAATCAAGGACTGACGTCACACCAGTTACAATAAAGCGTCTCAGTGCAAAACCATCCACAGGTTTGAAGACGTCTGCCACCGGGACTGAATCTGATGCGGTGTAACTTCAGTACGGGCGGGAAACGGAATCTTGGGGGCACTGAGAGGCACCCTGGTTTGTGTATAAAATATATTAATATATAATAAATGATGAACTAATGCTTCCACAGGGGTGTAGTGATGTATGTTGAAGTAGACTACAGCCCATGGTTAACTTGTGGATGTAATGTGTAACCACTCTGGTGGCAAGTTTACATACAATGGTCATCACATAGCCAGATATATTATTTGCTGGATGCTATTTTCAGTGGCTGTTCTGGAGTGCACATCTAAAGTGGGATTGTCCGATTTTAGTCACAACAGATTCCAGATGTTTCACAATTAAAGCTGGTGTAAAATAGAAGGGTTTATTTCTGCTGAAAAGCTCGAGGGCTTTTATTTTGAAACATATACAGGAATCAATCTTTTACAGCTTTGACTGTGGAATCAGTCAAGACATTTTAAATTTCAAAAATTCTCAGGTTTTTTTTGTTTGTTTGGCTCATATGCTTTAGAGATGTTTGGATATCGAGCACATAAAATGTCAATCAATATCCACTAAATCAAGAGAACTAAGAACTTTTGATTTCCACACTTGTAGTAAGAAAGTGACGGAGGTCGTTGCGGTGCACAGCGGCAGCACTATACATGTTCATGAATCAGTAAAGAGGCTACGTTTTCTGCTGCCAGGTTGTGAAATTGACTGACTGAAAAGGGAAACCACTGACCTGATTTGTAGCATTGTTGTAAAACCCTTTATGTTTGAGTTGTTAACATCTATACCCAAGCCAGGATAAAACATAAAGTTTACAAACAAAAGGGTTTTCACAACCTGGCAGTCCACACCTTGTTACAGTTAGGGTTGGGCCAAACTATTTGTCTGCCGTGAGCTGGAGCCTATCCCAGCTCACTGTGGGCGAAGGCAGGGTACACCCGGGACAGGTCGCCAGTCTATCACAGGGCCAACATATATAGACAGACCGAAACAAAGACCATTCACGCTCTCATTCACACCTACGGGCAATTTATTTCAGAATCACCAATTAACCTGAGATGCATATCTTTGGATGGTGGGAGGAAGCCACGAAGGCACGGACAGAACATGCAAACTGAACACAGAAAGGGCTCTTGGCCGAAGTTCGAACCCAGAACCTTCTTGTTGTGAGGCAGCAGTGTTAACTACTGAAACACTGTGCCGCCCCCAGCATTGATTATACATATTTATATTTTTTCAAATTTGTAATTCAATTTCACATAGTCAAATATATTGTTTTGCCTGAGCAAAAGTCCAAAATCCCCCAAATATTCAATTATGATGCAACACAAGAAAAATAAGCCAATTCTACTACTCTTACTAAACAGCAAGTATAAATGTATAACTTGTGCTGGTGGCTGAAATCTTTATAATTAAGTGACCGTCGTGTACAAGTTCTTATAGGGAGAACTTAAATATCGACTTTGCGATTTCAGGACTTCTGTAGAAACGCACAAACCAGCATTATATCACGTTCATAACTTCTATTAATTCAGCTTGCCTCTGTCGTCCTGCTGCAGAAATGTTTTCTCAGATATAAGTCTTCTTTCTATAACAATGTTTCTGTAAACCAGCAGTTGTTGGCGAGCAGCCTTGACAACATGAATTATTGCTGCAATCTACCAGCCAATGACTATTTTTATGTTTTCCCTGAACTCAGATATTAATGTGATCCAACTCTGCAATCTGCTGCTCTTTACATCTAGCTCATAATTAATGTGTTGTTCACAATAAAGGTATACATTATTAAAAGTTTCTATAGAGACTGAAGCTGCATTAAAACATGATGCACAAATGTACTTTCTGAACATGTTGACACTTTTAGCGCAGATGTTCTTTGTCTATTTAATAAATTGGAGTTTTATATGTATGGAGTAATAGTAATAATAGTATTACATCATTACATTGGCCAATGTAGTTTTTCATAATTCACAGTGCCAGAAAATCCTTATATATCTTATACCTGCCCTTCACGTAGCCCCTTGGTTTCTCTGCCTAAAACAAGCTGTCTTACCTCCTGTCTCTGTAAGATCCCCCCTCTGCAAAAGCCAACTTTCTTTTGATAGAGAAACTTCCAGAGAGCAGCCAGTGCTTATGAGTCCTTGCTTATCCTCTTGCTGATGTGAAGTTACCAAAACTCATCTGTAAACTTACTAGTTCCTGTCTCTTTATTGAAAATGGCAACTTCTTAAATCATTCATACATAATCGAGCCCAAATGCCATTCAGAATATAAGAATTGACAGACACGAGCATCCACAGCAACAAAGATAACAGTAGAGATTCTATGGAAAATATTATGCTCATTACTTGTATGTGGCAAAACCTTGGATTTAGTCTTTCAGTCAAAAGCCATATATAATATATTCAGTATTGTCACAGATAATAGCTTTATGTCTGGGTTGAATTTTATTCTGCCGTTGCCAAATGACAAGGGAATTATTTTTTCCTAAATGATTGAAACTTTGGCCACATTTGATAGGAACATCTGACACTGTAACACTATATGATAGGTCCCAAATGTGTAGTTAGACTACTATTCACAGTTTAATGATCAATTTATATTTTTGTTTTTGCTTTTAATTAATTTATTGTTGGAATGTGTAATTTTATAATATGCAGTGCATTGTCTTTTGAAAGATATATTTATAATTAAGTGAAGACTTTACAAGTCTACATTCCTGTAAGTTATTGATAAACGTATGTCCTTGTTTATTTATTTATAGTCACAAGCTGCTGCTTTTCAATCGTCTGAGTGTTTCCTGGGAGATGAGGCGTTGAAGACTCCGTGTGTTCTACAGCGATTTCTCTCCCCTCTCTCAATCACGGTGTGTTTACTTGTCCTATGATTTCTGACCACTCTCGCTGTCTCTCCCGCAACCAAGGTCAGGGTTGAAGGCAACACCTGTCTGCCTCCCCACCTGTCAATCAACCTGCTGAGAAACTGGGAGCAGAGATACTGCCTCTGTGTGTATGTGTGCTTGTACTTGTATCTGTGTGGGGACCAAAGGGAGTTTGGAAAGTGAGGACATTTGTCTTCTTTTCTTTGTGGGCTGATTTTTGGGTTAAAGTAACCTACTATATGGTTGGAGGACCTGTTATTTGTGCATTATTGAAATAACTGTGGCATTATATCCGTGCATAAATAATCTGTAAAGTATTTCAACTCAGTGGTGTACTGGCCTTTGAGATTGCCTAAAATACTGAGGTGGGTTTTCACATCGCTGGGCTGTTGGCTTTAACCGTTCTTCTCTCTATGCCCGTCATTTGGGGCGCACATGAAAAACCTTCTCTGCGCTCATGAGAAATGGCCACTTCGGCCAATCATATAAAATCAACCCTCACTGACTTCACCCGAGCACGTAAACACTCCTTCCTCCCTTTCTCCTGATCAACAAGAGCCATAACTTCAACAGCCACCATTAAGCTTAATCACAAATTTTGGGCATTTGCTGAAACAAGTGACGCTGTTGTTAAACATAGGAGGAGAACGTTTCTAAAATAAATAAAAAAAAAATAGAATATACAACTTTTTTCTTTTATCTGAATAAAGTTTGATAAAAAAAAATGTTTTACCTGTTTTTAGTCATTATGAATTTAAGTCCTCAAAGGCAGCGTAACACATTACAGGAACCTTCACAGAAATTCATACAGATTGAACTGGGCATGAAAATGAATCTTACAGTGCTGATTGACTAACTCTCTGTTTTCCATGTTGTGAATAAAAAAGTTCAGAGTCTGCTCCTGCATAGTAAGTGGAAAACCGAAGCTGTTACAGAGCCATACAAATTTAAGAACCTTCTTTACACCAGCATTAATATATCCTTTTTCATATCAGTTGGAATAGTAGACATATGTGGTACCATATGACCATATGTGGTGTGTAGTACCTGGAGACAGTAATTCATAAAAAAATATATATATATATATTTGTGAAAAATCACCTGAAACATTTCAGGCAGCAACATTTGTCCTACACATTCAGTATTTGGAGATGAATGATGGCTGATGAAAGTGTTGGTTGGTGATGGAGACGTCTGAGGATGACAGCAGCAGCAGTGTGTCAGCTCCGCAGTCTCTCCGAATGAATCCTTGCAGCTGATTGATGGTTCAGCTTCAGAGGCTCCAGGTTATGTTCACAGGGCTTCTATCAAAGCTCTCGCCAGCCTGTCAAACAGACTCCATCAGCGCTGCCCTCCCGCTCTGACGGGGATCTGTCTCCGTCAGGTCGTGCTCTCTGAGCCACTGCCGGCGGTGATTATTGCTGATGTTTTCCTGCCATTGATTAGCTTTCCACGGAGCCGTCATTCAGCGGCCGATGGTGTCGCAGGAGACAAGTCTGGAGAGAGAGATCAACGCGAGCGCTGTCAGGACTCATCTGGTGTCTGTAACAGCACAGGAAATGAAAACTGTCCATTTGACAGGGAAGGAGAGTCAGACTGAGATGATGATGGTTCAGACTCAAAACACTCGCATACCTGTGAGCACAGACTCGATCAAACTACAAGGCAACATGGAGAAAATTGAAATAAGTATCACTTTGATTTGTGTGAAGCAAACTTAAACCCTTCAGTCCAGATTTAAGGACTAGTTTCAGGGTCCTGCAGGCTCGCTGTCACACTGACATGTCTTTTGCCATGTCCACACAAATAAATGTTCATTTTAAAAACACAGTTTTAACATTTAATAGGTACAAATTATCAGGGCAAGTCAGAGAATCTGATTGGTCACCAAAAAACATGTAACACCAGCACCCTATATAGGGCTGTTAAAGCTGCTGGACATGGGAAAATCAGCCCAATAATAGCTTGCCTCCTGTAACTGTAGGCAGTAGGATCATTAAAAAAAATGCAGAATTTAACAGCTTTGCCACACAAGACAACAAAGTCAGTAATGCCTGTACTTAATTGTGGATGTTGAAGTAAGCACAGGTGGTCAAGGTTGGTGCCGTTTGTTTTCTTCCAGAAAAGGGTGTCGTGTTCGGAGAAGGTAACAGATGTAGCCGGTGGCAGAGCTGGATGATCCAGCTAGCCCACGCAGAAGTCACACTCCACCCACAATACAAGTCTGTCAAAAGAGCAGACAGAAAAGAGAGAAAGAAGACAAAAAAGGTTGCATGATAATGATGAGTGCCTTCCTACGCTAATCAAAAATCCCTATTCAAATCTAATGACTATTTGATAAATATCTAATAAATATATGTTTAACAAATATCTCGAGGGCAATTTAGAAGGTGGACTCGCGTCATTAATGTAATTTACTCATTTTCTCTGATAGCAGGACAAAAGATAAATAACTGATTTAAGGTCGACTTGGTTTACCTTATGAATGTCAATCGGCATTCTTCTACAAACAGCTAAATTATTTACATACACATTATGTTGTTTCATTTCAAATGTTTTTATTAATCACAGTGCAACAAGTCAAGCAGCAGTATCAGCTTCTACACGGGGGATATTTTGGGTGGCAAAAGAAAATGTTAATCTTCCACAATGTCAGTTATTTGATGTGAAAACACAAATGATCATTTTCAGTTCCGGTTCTAATACAACAATCTTGGGCTTGGCAATGTTTTTTAGATACAAGATACGTGTACGAGTTGATGATGTAATATGCTGCTGAAAACACATAGTCTGATCTGATTACATATAACACCAAGGTTTCTGAGGTTGGACTGAACAGCTGATAAGACCGATGCAATACACTGCACAACCTTGGAGACGTCATAGTGTAAAATGAACAACGTGAGTTTAGAATTAATTAGTGGCAAATTAAGTGATGGCATCTTGTCATTTTTGTTATTTCTTACACACTCTGTAGTTACAGCATCCTCGTCTCAGTGCTCAGATATCGGTGCATCCTGGAAAGCGCAGCCAAATAATTGAAAAATGACGGCAAAACCATACCGGCTATCAAATTTATGTGAATAAAGCAAGATGAAAATCGGATTCAAACTTTGTGTGGATACTGTTGATTTAGGAAAAAGCTGACGATTAAGTTTTTCTCCTCATTCTGTTCTTTGCAGAACAATCTCTGCCGGGTTTCTTTACGAACAGAGGGGGAAATTGTGTCAACTTTCCGTCTTGAAGAATATTTCAAACACCATTAAAAATCCTCTGGGTGTTTTTGTATTTATTTCATGGAAATCAGCTGCATGTGTGCTTCTCCATTAAAACTCCACCAGACTGTTACAATGACTTTCAGCAGGTGTGAAGGAAGCAGAGGAAGTAATTTACCCAGCATGAAACAAATGCAAATTCAAACACACACGCACACACAAGCTGCATACGATCAATAACGATGACACAGCTGGCTTTAAATTGAGGAGAGATTGTCCAGATTCCTTTGATGGAAAATTGTCTTTTCTAACTCTGCCTCTGTTTTGGGGTTTTGTTTTGTTCCTTCATGAGCCAAATTAACTCTGCAGGGACAGATTCACTCTGACAAACGCTGTTTTTGTGGTGATGAGTAGAAAGTGTGTGAAGCCAGCAGAGAGCTCATACCTGCAATTTATCGAGCCAAAAAAGCCCTCCATACAGTGTCTGACTCTGAAGCCAGAGACCATAAACAATAAATGAATCAATCAAAGCAATCAATCAATTTTATTTAAAGTGCAGAATCACAATCCAACATGGTCCTGATATGCTTTATAAATACAAACAATACATTAACCACTGCTGTTTTACATTGAGTAAATAAAATTATAAAAGTTACACAGAATATAAAGCAGCGGATTCAATTCTAAAAGTAAAAGTAAGACAACCTCATTAAAACATCAGTGTTAAAGAAACAAAATGTAATACTGGCACACAAATGCATACAGAGCAAAATAGAGATAAGAGCCAGTACTTATTTTAAGATTTATCTAATAAGAAATGGAGAGGGTCTGCCTCCAAAACTGGGAGCTGGTTCCACTGGGGACCACAAATAGGCCTGCACTCTGAGAGTTAAGTGTTTTATTGGGTTAATAGGGTACTGTGGGGTCTTTAAGATATGATGGAGCTTGGTCATTAAGAGCTTTATAGGAGAAGCATTTTATATTTTATTCTTCATTTCACAGTGAGCTAATTAGCTGACTGAGTAGCATTGTGATAGTGGGGAACATGGAATCAAAATTAGATGCAAGAGTCAGAAGTCAGCTTGTTAGTCAAAGACTTACGGATTTATGAAGGGGCAGTGCTTGGCACTCTCAACACTTTGTGGAAACTGGATCGCTTGTATCAAAGCACGATCAGGCAGACCAAAAGGGACCAAACATCTGAAGATCACTACATCAAGCTTTGTTTAATGTGAGATAGAAAACAAATTAATCACAGATACAGAATTTAGTAAATAGAACGAAAGACGACAATCAGCAACAGTCTTTTCTAAAGAATGCTGTCTAGCCGTAGTCTCAGAGGATGATTCATGTTTTTATGCCATTTCAGCACAGTGGTGCAGTGGTTAGCATTGTTGCCTCACAGCAAAAAGGTTCCGGGTTTGAATCTGGGCCTGGCCCTTTCTGTGTGGCGTTTACATGTTCTCCCTGTGCCTTCGTGGGTTCTCTCCAGGTGGTCCGGCTTCCTCCCACCATCCAAAAACATGCATCTCAGATTAATTGGTGGTTCTACAAATTGCCCTTAGGTGTGAATGAGAGCGTGAATGGTCTTTGTTTCCGTCTGTCTCTACACGTTGGCCCTGTGATGGACTGGCGACCTGTCCAGGGTGAACCCTGCCTTCGCCCAATGTGAGCTGGGATAGGCTCGAGCCCCCCCCCCCCCCCCCCCCCCCCTTACGTGACCCTGGTCAGGATAAAGCGGGTATAGTTAATGGATGGATGGATGCCATTTCAGGAAGGAGATCTCAGGCTGAGACATACCAGCATTTTACAGTGGATGAATCCGAGTTAGACATTGGTATCAGATTCATCAATGTGGGCACCATTATCGTCTCTACAATATTTTATGGCAATCCATCCAATAGTTTAGCTCCCCTTAATTTGATTATCATGCGAATGTGTAGGTCTATGTTAGTGGGTTCTGCTGTGCTTTCCCAGTATATTTTCTCAACTGGGAAGAATCAGACGTACATCACTGATGAAGGTGACACGCTACAGATATTCCATCCCTTGAAATATGCAGAAATTTTGCTCCTGAAAATGGTCTCCAAAGTGGCGACAGTACTAAAAGCACAACCTCAGATAACAGCACAAGTTCCATTATGGTTTTATAAGTGTCCTTAATGTAAAATACCTAAAGGCAAGAGAGGCTGGAAAAAGATTTGTTTTTACATTAGTAAAAAAAAAAACACAGAGGAGCCCACTTTATTTTCAGGTCATAATCAAGAGGCATTTTATCTGCAACTCTATTTATTTGCAACTAAAATAAGAGTCTCTGACAGCAGCAGGCTGATTACGCACAGCAGCAATAAAAACTTAAGCATTGGTGATTAAACCTGATGGCAGAGCAACACATTTTACCACCATGTCAGACTGAAACAGCAGACTGAAACATGCATACTGATGAGCTGAGCACACAGAGGAAACACTCTGCACATGAATCATTTAAACTCCTGCTGCTTTGGCCAAGAGTGCGGCTCTTGTAAGTTACATGTTATTAAAACGTATATAACAGACGTCCGGGTCAGACTGGACATTGGTTAGACCATCGGAGAACATGTAACATATACATACAGTTTAAATTTAGCACTATATCTGCATTGACCCGTTGGTGGTACTGACATATTTTAACATTGCCAGGACGTCCAGCTGACAGACAGACAACTTTTTAAATCTCGACGGGACGTCTTGATTGGACGTTCAAGCAACACATTCAACATCGAGATGTTTGCTGGGTTGTAGCACTGCAATGTAAATAGGAAAAAAACTTGATTTGAGTAAAAACACATCAATAGCTTCTGTCATTCCTCCTTGTAGTGATATTTTGTACTGTAGATGATGAAATCCCCAAATGCCTTGCAGTTTTACATTGTGGAACATTATTCATAGATTGTTTACAGGGAGGTGAACCTCTCTCCGTCAATGCTGAGAGACTCTGCCTCTCTGGGATGCTCTTTTTTTTATACCGAATCATGTCACTGACCTGTTTCCAATAAACCTTATTAGTTATGAGATACTCCACCAGGTGTTTTTCTTTAGCATTACCCAACTTTTCCAGTACTTTGTTTGTCCCTGTCCCAACTTTTCTGAAACGGGTTACTGGCATCAAATTCAAAATGAGTATGAATTTCTTTAAATTAACAACATTTCTTTCTAAAAATGGGTTGACATTGCAACCCTGAGATAGAAAGCCAACCCCTGAACATAACATAATATGCTACAGTCTCTGATTGTCATTTCTTACCTTGTACTTGCAGATGGCCACAGCATTAAAAGGCACTAAAGAGCATTTATACTACACTGATAGAAAAACATAATTGTGGTGGATCACCACAGACAACCCTTTGGAGTGAAACTGATGAACTTTGGCTCGGCCATGCCCAGATCAGAAGCTACAAAGGGCATGTTTCTCCAAACACTGGTGTGCTTTGACAGTAGAAATAGTACAAATAAAGCCTAGTTAAACCAAAAGTATTATACAACCAGAAATTAATGAGACATACCAGTGTATTAGGTAGATGGCTCGGAGGTTGGCACAAATTCCCTGCCAAACACCTTAAGGTCAACACCCTTAAGACTGTTGGTGTTGACACATTGGGCCGCATCCCCGGAGCAGGTGAGGAAAGATGAGTCACGGCCACAGTCAGCTGATCCTGGTTCTACCTGTTCAGGCCTTCTAGGAGGTACAGCTGGAAATTCAGTGCACTTACACTGGTTCCTGGAAATAAAACGACTACATATTTATGCCAATAAAAAATGGTATCACTTTTCAAGTAATGATTTCATTAAAAAAATTATTTAAAATATCATGCATAAGAAAAGCATCAACCTGGAATGAACTTGTTCAGGTGAATTTGAAAAGACTACAGGGATCTGGATTTTCTTCTTTTCTTTCCACCAATCTTTATTTACCGATGTACACCTGTCACATCCTGGTGTTTCCGCACACGGCATATGTTTTCATTGCACACCTGGCCCAGCAGTGGCAGCCCCATGAGGACTCTCCTTTTTGACCCTCCACATCTTTCAGCCGCCGCTCAATGAGCCTGAAGGTTGCCTCTTCATCGCGCGTTCTCCTGCGGCAGTACTGGCTCAGTTACTTCCTACTAATTCTTATGTTCACAAGGACATCAGTAAGAGTTTATGCACCCTCCTCGCTGAGCTGCTCCATCTTTTCCCACCACAGAAGAGTGAGTTCTCCTGCATCCAGCTCGAAGACGCAGGCAGACATGGAGCCCGTATAGGTGAGTTAGAGGGGAAGAGCATTGGTGTTGCAGCTGACAGCCAGCCTCCTCATAAAATGCCAGACATCCAGCCGTATATGGAGGTCTGCCCGTCCCGTCACTCACACAGCAGCCACAGTCGACATACAACAGCACCGCGGGTGGAACAGCTGCCTGGCGGTACTGCGTTATCACAGCAGACACCATCATGTTACTCACCGCTCCTCCTCACCATCACCACCTGATACGTCTGGTTTTCCTGGGAATCTCCACTGAAGTTCCCATCAGTCATCTTCGATCTCCCTCTCCCTAACCGGTCGAGTAAGATGACCGCTCACCTCTGAGCCTGGTTCAGTTGGAGGTTTTTCTTCCTGTTGAAAGGGAGTTTTTTTCTTCATGCTGTAGCAGGTTTTTCTTTCTGTAAAAAAGAGTTTTTTAACTCCCAACTGTCACTCGTGGGATTTATCGGGTTCCTTAAGTGCCCTGAGATGTCTCATGTTATGATTTGGTGCTAGATAAACACACATTTTTAAATCCACATACTCCATACCATGACCTCCAGTGTCTATGCTCCGGGGCATCCTGTCCTATCTCCTACATCCGTCTGGGACATCCTTTTATGCAGTGACTTATCATCCTCTTAGTCCAACGTCAAAACTTATAAATCAAATTGTCAATACTTCAATAAATCGTTTTCCACTCCTACTGATCTCTTCTTAGTGGATTACATTTGAACTATTTAATCAACAAAAATTAACAGCAACATATTCAAAGGTAACAGGATTATAAACTGGTAACATTTTTAAGTAAATTGAAAAGAAATGCCTATAAGCATGCGGCTGTAACAACCAGTTAGGCTAAAAAAAAATGGCTTAAAAATGAAACTTTTTATTCTTCTGACCTTTCTGTGTTCTGCACTGCTTCCTATTTGCAGAGATATAACTTTGTGTGAAACGATTTATTTCCACTGCAGCCTGATGTAAAAATGAGCAATGGATGTTGGAACAAACTGTCTTAAAAACAAGCTGAGAGGATTCGGAAAGCAGATATCACAGCTGTAAAACAAAGCTGGGACTTACTGTGACTGCAAGAAAGCAACATTGTTGAGTTGTTCAGTTCTGCGGCTGGCTGAGAGAGAGACAAAATAAGTTTTAATGTTCCCATAAAAAGAGGAAGATGCAGTGAATGAAACTGGCCTCAGGTCAGCGCTGAGCACATTTCATCCAAATTCAATCTGGAATTTACATTCTGTTTCATGTCATTACTATGCAGAGGACAAAGCTTCTCAAGGCAAGACATAAAATATCTGAAAGAGGTGAACTGAAACTGTCCGCCTTTTTCTTTATTCATCTTTCACATTGCGTTTCTCCGCAGAAGTCCATCAGAAAATATGCATAAAATAAAAACTGTTTTAAAGATATCAAAATGAGACATTTTGGACAGATGACTTGGTGTGCATAGACGTTCATGAATTCAACTTTAGGTTCTCTTCGCTTTGCTGACATAGTAAAGCTGTGTTGTGAGTCAGCTCATTAGCTTAGCTGTGGTATGTCCCTTGATTTTCTTAAAAAAGAGTAAAACAGAACTAGTCTTCCATCATCACATATTGTACACTTTGAATCACATTCAATCTGAACACTATAAATAGGTCTTATGCATTATTTTATACAGATTAAAAAAAATTATGTAAAACAATTAGTGTCTGTGAAGACATAGACTATTTTTATGTCTCTGTTAAGACGAGGATTCAAAACCACAGCAACAAAAATAGGCAGATAAGATTTATTTCTACTGGACAATAGTAAGCTTACAAAGTAATGCAAATGAGAGCAAAGAGGCTAAACAAGGGTAAAAAAACAGGGAATGCTAAAGAAAGCTGGAAAGCCAAAAAACCTCTGGCAAGTACTTAATGATACTGTATGATTGAGGGTTATATAAATGGGAATGGGAAAGTTGCCATTTTGGAACATTCCACGGGGTATTTGACTGCAACACCCAAAACATGTGCTACATTTCTGGTGCTAGCACACATAAAAGTGACAAATGTCATCATCTATTTCACGAGCAAGGACCACGACCTCAAACGCTGAGTACAATTTTTTATTGCTTATTTGGAGCGGTGATGAATGGTTGAGGGAGACGGAGCCAAGGTGAGAGTTAGCGGTTTGGGGAAGGCTTAGTTGAGGATGCACTGCAGCTCCCGGGCCTCACAGATCCCCAAAAAAATCCCTCCTAAGGGGATGCCTGCCCGTTGCGCAGGTTTTTGAGGCTGTGGCGAGTGTATAGCTGGTAGGCTTGGGAGGACCACCAGCCGATGACCTTGATTATGTGGTCTGGGACTCCTGTGCTTGACGCAGTAGTGGCTGCCCCAATGCGGAAGGACTGGCCGGAGAAGGATTCAGGATTAATGCCGGAGATGATTGGGACTTTCCGTAAGTGTGAAAGGAACCAAGATTGGTTGGCGACGTGGCCTGTTTCGGTGATGAACAGCGGTTCGAGGGCAGAGGTTTGCTGGGTTTTTCTGAGCTGCAGGTAGTATGCTAGAAGTTCGTAGGGGCTCAGATGTGAATATAGTTTAAAGGAGAATATGGGGACTGGGTTGCTCACTTGATTTGTTTTACTTCGTTTGAGTGAATAAGCCAAGCAATCCTCAGAGATAGGATAAAGGTCAGAGACGCAAGGGTGGTGGCTGGGGTCGAACTTGGCCAAAGAAGATGTAAATTTGAGCATCGCAGGAAGCCGAATAATGTAAGTAGAAACATGGACTACAGGGTTCATGCTAGGTGGGTGGAAAAAGTGATTAGAGGCAGGGTGGCAATGCAGCGGGAAATAAGATCGGTGGTTAACGGAAGACGGCAAGTTGGTGGAGGTGCTTGACGCTGCAGGCCTTTGATAAGCAAAGACAACTGGGGAAGTGTTGAAGGGGAGCAGGGGGAACCTGTGAGTAATTTTGCAAAGAAATTGACACCGCTGAGGTAAACCTTAATGGTTGGTATCTTGATGTGTAGGGTCGTGTGGGCATAAGAGATGAAGCTGCATATGGAGGCTACGTCGAAGGAAGGGAACGGAAGCTTAAACATAGAAGCGGAAAGAATTCCAGGCCATCTAGTAAGTAGAAAGGGTGCGAGGGGCTAAGCTGGTGATCATGGCTTGTTGAGATAAAGTGATGAGTTCTGCGATGATTGGTTTTAGGTGAGGAATGTCGTGTCTGAAAATGGTGGTACCGGGGTTGGATCTTTCTCTGCATCTGGGGCCAAGGTTCTGAAGGTCTGGAGAAAGAAACGGGACAGACAGACAGCGATAGCGTTACGCGGAAGGAGCAGCAACGATATAGAGCTGAATGTGTTGTGGGTTGGAAAGTTGGTCGTCGTAGAAGAAGGTGATACTGTTCCAGTTGGAAAGTAGGTGCAGCCACAGCTACATCTCTGCTCTGGAAGGGGTATCAAGGAAAACTGGATCCAGAAGTGAATGTGTGGATGATGCATGGTAGAGCAAGTGCAAAAGAAAGGAGCGGCCCTGGGGAATAATCCGCAGGGTGAAGTTCAGGTGACCCAAGAGGGAGAGCAGTTGCTGTTGGGTGCAAGAGGGAGTAAGAAGAAGGTTTTGCAGGAGGAGAATGATGCAATGGAGTTTCCAGTTCCAAGCTTCCTTGCGCTTGGGAGTGGATAGTGTCGAGTGTAATCCCGAGAAATTCCAAGGAGTTTGATGGACCTTCTGTTTTCTCTTCAGAGAGAGGGACGCCAAGCTGAGCGAAGACTGATTTCGTAGTCAAAAGACCATAGGCCGGAGGTGATGAAGGAGGAGTTATGACCAGGAAGTCATCGAGAAGGTAGACCAGATGAGGAATTTCGTGGTTGTTGATGAGGATCCAACACAAGGCTTCTGATAGTGAGTCAAATAATTTAGGGCTGCTCTTGGAGCCGAAAGTGAGTGTCACTGCGAAGTAGTAGGCGTCCTTCCAGTGGACACCAAAGAGGCACCAGAAATCCAGATGAATGGGGAGGATTTTAAAGGCCCTTGTTATGTCGGCTTTAGAAAGTTATTATGCGGTTTTTTTCCTGAATATTTCCTAGTTGCTAGACCTACCGGGATGATTCGGAAATTTGGGAATGGTGGTTGGGAAAATGGGCCGATCATGAATACCTCCTTGACCTAAGAGGCTTGCAAGGAGTCGATTGTATCAGGGTCCCTCAGGGAAGACTGGAGATTTTTACACTGGAAGGGGACTGATGGAAGTGAGCTGGTCGCCGGGTGGAAGCCTTCTAAGAGACCTGTAATGAGGAAAGTGACGAAAAGTGAATGTGGAGGTATTTTTGAGAGCTTGTTTTAATGCATGAATGTTTATGGGGGTTGATGTGGACATGGCTAGTCATGGTTTTGAAGGATTATGGGGGCAAACTGGGCGGGAATGGCCACCGCTGCAGAAGGAGCAGGTGTGGGGGTTCCTGCACTGGGACATGTTGCATATGGACTCGTTGAAATTGTTGCAAATGGTTTTGCCTCCTTGGAGCATTATTGATCAGCCTTTCCTATCTAATCCCTGAGGCAGGGGCATGCTGACACTAGGCGCTACAAATTTGGGAGTTAGGTATTTAGGAGGGTCGTTGGTTGGTGGGTGAGTGGTGGCCTAAGGTTGGCTTTGGGGTTGTCGATTGGTTTGGATGGGGGATGGTGCAAGTGGTGGCGGGATAGGAAGGACGTGGTATTGGTAGAAACCTGTTCTGCCGAAGTGGAGAGCCAAGTCGAGAATTATGCTCAGGTAGTTGTCTAGCTCTGTCCTCCTAACAGGGAAGGGGGCACAGAGAACGTCTGTATACAGAGAAAAAGCGTAGGCAAACAGGAGTGGGGTGAGCTCTTTGGAGCTAGCTGGCGCTGAGGCACGTATAACGATAAGGCCCTCCTGGCTGTCGATCACTGTTGGTATGGTGTGTTGGTTGAGGGGAGGGAGAATAAGTTCTGCCAAGTAGATGTATTTACCAGAAATTATCTGTTGGCGAAGGTTCACAGAGAATGGAGAACGTTTTTGAGCCGGGAGGAGGAATCGCTGATGCCGAGGAGAAGTGCAGGGTGTTTGGATGGAGAGTGGGTTCAGCGGGTGGGAAAGGGGCCAGAGGTTTAAGGAAAATGTGGTCAGCTTCATCCTCTGGGAACCATAAATATCTGTTAAAAGAAAATTACTACAATGCTAACGGTGTCCCTAAAGACCTACACAGTTGTCTACCTGCTTTAGCATTATGCAGCAATGTGTTTTTCGGTGGTCCACTTAACTGTGTTTCAGTTGATTTCTCTTTCACAGGTTAACCTCAGAGTTAAGAGTAAGCCCTTCCCCCACTCTGATCCCGCCCCCTGCCGGTCCCGCCTCATCATCTAATCGCCATATTATTCAGCTGGCGTCTCTAAAGGTTGTGCTCGGGCTGGATTTATGGGCGAGCTTTAAAGTCAGAGGTAGAACAGCACATTAGGCAGATCAGAGTGGTCTGTGTGGAATTATTATGCTCACTTTACTGCACAGGAGGAGGATTAATTAAAGGAAACATGCAGGTGATACATCACCGGGCAGTCAATTCATTTCCCCCAGCAGACACAAAGACCATGGTTATACTAGGCACAGTTTGAGGCTACAGAAAGTACTGAGAAAATATGAGTAGTGCATCAAATACAAGAAAGAGTACTCTTGGCTGCAGTGCAACAAGGTGTAAAATGTCAGACTTCATGAAAAGTATTATACATAGGTCCTCATCAATAAAACATGTGGTGTGCTTTAGCTGATGTAGTGCTCTCAATAACACAAGATGAAAGTCAAATTAAGCATTTTTATAGGCGACAACAATGTTAAAAATATATTGAAAGATGATTTCGTTTACAATTGTATACAAATTTGTAATCTGGTATTGAGTAAGTGGAACCCAGTAAGCTTGCTTTCAGGTCTATTACTCTCGTATTTGTTGGTTGTCTGACTGTAAACTCCATCTGGTCTCTCATGAAAAAATTATCTCAACGAAGTTAACTTTACTGACTAAAGTTGCTACAGCTGAAAATAAGGGTGTGTTGAAACTTTCCATATTTGAATGAATGTACTTGACATAACTGAAACCTGAGTGATGACTGCGTCTTTTTGAGTGTAACTGTATAAACTTCCTGAGTGTTCAAAAGAGTCTGGTGACTTTAATTTAATCAGCTACAGCTTCATATTTCTCCAGCAGAGAAATGGTAGCAGCAGCTCATTACATAAATTAATTCACAGGAAGGTTACAAATGAGCTCTATTTTTCATTTTATGTTTAAAACATCCAGCAGTGTGCTCATGAAAATGAAAAGCCTTCATAGAGAAACTGAATTAAAATAAATTCTGCTTTGAAAGGAGAGTTAAATTGATTTAAAAAAAAAAAAATAAATAAAATAAATAAATGTTTTTAAAGAACTGATATTGGAATATAAGATAGCTATTTTTACTTTTGGTTCCCATAGAGACATTTTGAAAATTTTCAACTGAAAGAATAAGGATGTGTAGTTGGATATCAGTGTAATTGTAAGATACATCTGAAAGACAAAATGTAAGCCGGGTGATGAAAAAAGTAAGTCCTATTTAATGCTCTGATTACACATGGAAGTTTTTCTTGGGTCCCCTAATCATGATAGTCTTTTTTTTTTCAAATATTAATATCATCCAACAAAAAAATGTGTACATGTCATATTTTTGAAAAGTGATGACACCCTTGGGAGCTACCCCCTTTAACAGAAACTTCTGATAGGCATTTTACATAATTGCCCACCAGACTTTGTCATCAGCTTACCGACAAAATTCTCTCAGTTGCAAGACGTTTATTTGCATGTGCTGTCCTTTTTAAAAGTCATCCCCCCTCCTTTGCATATCTGTTTCTTATATTATGGATCTGAGGGTGTCAGGGGTGGATTTACTTTTTCATTATGACTGATTTGTTATTATTTAATTAAATTATGGACATTACTACAATACAATTTTACACAACAGTTTACAAGGGATGTCGGCTACCCTTGCACATGACTGTAGGTTGGACAATCTCTGTGATGAAAACAAATCTCTTGACCGTTAACAAATTACTGCTTCAGCATACTCACTTCACTACTGAGAAGTTAGCTTTAAGAGCTAAACCGAACTGCTAATTATGAAACTGTATTGACCGTCCTATATACATAACACACTCCAGCGTTAAAAGGGGTTTGTCTTTGCAGTATGAAAGAGGCTCTGAGTATCACTTGTATCTCTATGTGAACCCTGACTGTAAAGAAACCCTGATAGTGCTGATGTTATTCCATGACAGGAAGAGGCTGGTGTCGGGTCTGTGTGTCTCTGATTCACAGAGCTGCTTGTGCTGAAATGTGCACTGCTGAGAAGGAAGTGGATTAACTGAGTATGAAAAAGTTTCCTTTCAAACTTTTAACTCTGAATTCAAACTGTTCAGATATCTGCTGTAATAAGATATCAGGATAACTGTCAGCATGGATTAACTGGTCTCAGTTCAGTACTGAAAAAAGGCAAAGCTTCTCCATGTTCTCTGCCCTATCGAGGTGTGTAACCTCCCCCAGTGTGGGTTAAACGGCCTCCAGCAGCAGGTGGAGCTGCTCTGATCAAATCCCAGCATGGAAATGTGAAGCAAAAAGCAGCAAGCTGGTTCCTATGGTGATTCTGGAGGGTTTCCAGGCTGTGCCACACTGAGTTATTCTGTAATTGTATAGCTGTACAGAATAGCAACTACCACAGCTGGAGGCTAAAGCCAAAGAGCAAGTAGCTCGTACAGTAGATTCAGAGGCGATGATACAGAAACTAAACTCAACCCAACTTGATTCGTTCACAAAGAAAGTTCCAAAAGGTTATTATTACAAGACTGCAGCGTAGCTCCTCTTAATGTGCAGTGAAGGATTTGACTGCACGCCCACAACAGTTTCTGTGCAATTTAGGGAACAACAACAAGCAAGGAGTCTGAACTTTATATATGCTTATTACTAAAAACTAAACAACAAAAGACCAACTGCTAACTATGACGTAAACAAATACACACACTTACATATGGAAATGAAACAAGCAACACAATAACGGGGAATGAAAGTGATTGAAACCAGTTGCCAATGGAGTAAAAAAGCACAATATTTAAGATTAAACAGATACTTGAAAGCAAACGCGAATTTAGATCATAATGTTGGAATAGAGAGGCTCAGAGAAGCATGCAGACAAAGTGGAGATTGGCACTGGTCAACAAGAGAAGTCAGTGATGTTTTCATGTGACATTTTTTCAAAGGGATTTGTACATGTTTTTTAATAAGGAAGGAATCTGACAAGTGGGCTGTTTTTCACCCAGAGAGGGGCATTGATTAATTTTACAGGACAAGTCCCAGTCAGATATTCCAGAGTCACGTTTCACTTACTTCATACCAATTTGTAGTAACAATGCAATATTACATTATATCTGAACTCCTGGGAGCCAGACGGTGACGATGGTGGTTAATACCAATAGACTGGCTTTAACTATTAATTGATTTCCAACTGGCGACATAAACGTATAAACTGCTGTATTAAAAGAAGCATCAATGAGTACAAAAGAAGTTATTCTGACTCAATGTCTTGGACATACACGATATCAGTAAAAAAAAGGTTGAATCCAGGTAAATAATATATTTGTATGAATGTGGGATGGTTCCTGGTGGTGTAAATTGTAGATTTGAGTGTGTGTGCTGTAGTCTGAGACACACTCAGCTCCAGGTTTGTTTGGACGTTGTCTAGAGTTTCTTTTGATTGTGGCTCTGAGGATTATGAATCCAACTTTTTCTCTCCCACAGCTTTTTCTTATTGTCTGTTGTCTCCATTCAGTTCCCTCGCTCACATAGTTTCTCTTCTTTCTTTTCCAGATGTCCCACCATGGAGCTGCATGTCTCTGATCTGCGCTTGTCCTCTCCACCAACAGTTCTTCTCTTCTATCTCTATGCTGTCCTTTTCTCTCTCTGCTCTCCCCTCACCCCAACCAGTCGAGGCAGATGGCCGCCCACCTCTGAGCCTGGTTCTGTCGGAGGTTTCTTCCTGTTAAGAGGGAGTTTTTCTTCCCTCTGTTGGAGGTTTTTCTCCCTTAAAGAGGAGTTGTTTTTTTTCTCTCCTATCTTATGTGGGAATTGTTGAATTGTTGGTTTTCTCTGTATAATATTGTAAAGTCTTGCTGTAAGGACTTTAATGTGTTAAGTGCCATGAAATAACCTATGTTGTGATTTGGTGCTGTATAAATAAAATTGAATTGAAAGTTGAACTCACTGAGCAGGGATTGTAGTCCTGGTTGAGGAACCGGAAGCTCAGGAACTGTTTGTTTGTTAGACTATTCCAAAACATGTTCTGATGCGGTTTGGATCGTGGTGCCTTATGGTCAAACTGCTGCCTTCTTCAAAGGAGCTCTGAATTTGTTTTGGATGTTTAGCCCTGTGTGGCAGTCTGTTGGTTGAAGGAGACACTGGCGCTGGCTTCGGATTGTTATTTGGGAAAGGAAGCTGTTTCGTGTCTTCATGCATAGTGTGCTCATGGCTCGGTTTGACCACACACCACAGATGGATGTTACATGCCGGCTCCAACTGACTCTCATTCAAAAATGTTACATTTTCTGTAAAAATAAAATATCGATGATTTGACGAGGTGAAATTATAAAACAATATTTTTGCAGAATAAAAGAAAGAAAATTTATGTCGTGACCAAAAATGTTTTAACAAATGGGAAGGGGGGAGAACATTTGTTATATAAATATACAGAGAGAGGAGGAATTGTAGGACGATGATGTGTGAATTTATCATCCATTATGTTCTGACTGAATCAGATTACGGACGAAATATGAAGCGAGTGAAAAATGTTGCATTTCAAATATAGAGTGAAAGGACTGTAATGAGCAGATATTAGGATCAACGCACATCTGCTGCTCCAGACTTAAATAGCCCCAGTGTTAGATAACCACTACAAAGCTGCAGAATATAAAACTGCTGCATATGAAGGATTCTTAGGAATTATCAAGAAGCATGTTTGTCTACTGCACACGGCAAACACATCTGATCTGTTTCTGTGCAGTAACAGTTTAACAGAAGGAACGAACATACAATATTCAATATGTTGAATTCATGGCAGAACAATACTGTCAGTATTAAAACTATGTAATCACACATATAGTAGTAGAACATTTTTTTTTTAAACTTTTTAAATACAGTAGTAAAAGCAATTCTTCACCTGGACTGCTTTTAACAGTCTCGAAGGAGTTCCCAAATATGGTCTTACCTTTCCTTGACTGTGCGGACCAACTCATCTCATTTGGGATTGGGTCGGGTGTTTGTGGAGGCCGGATCATCTGAGGCTAGCTTCGTGCGAACTAGTCACAATTTCACTCTGTAAAAATGCGTTTGGCTACCCTCCACAGGGAATCGTTCCATCGTACCTAGACCTGGGGTTCATTATGACCAATCGGCATGCGCTGAAACAGGCCGACACTCTGCCACCGCTGCAACTACTTACCCGTGTCCACCAACAAGTTTTTTCCTGAGTACAGCATATGTTTTAAACTGTTTTAATAATTACCTGCAGCTTAATGAGGTGCTGAGTGTTTATTCTGCGCTCAGCGCTGAACATTCAGCGATTTTTTTTTTTCCCCAGTCAGCGAGAGTTGGAAAGTATTAACGCTCCACTCGTCACTGTCACCAGCCGTCCAATCACAGTAAAGGAGGTACGGGAGAAACGTGGTTAACCACCGACACTGGTCGCTGATTGGTCCGCCCTTCAGAGTGGCTGTACTAACGCTAATACAAGCTAAATTCCCAGACTCAGTCAGGTGCAGCCAGGCTAATCTGAGGCAGCACTCTGTCACTCTGCTTCTTGGTCAAACACCCTTTACCGAGCCTGGTTGGGTGTATCGATCATTGTTCTGTAGGGCAACAAATGATGAGCTCACAAACCTCAAACCAGGGGCTTGCACAACGAAGCAGCTTCAGCTTATCCAGGATAGGTTTTTGTTATCTGATTTCATTCAGCCAAACAACCAGAGTCACAGTAAGCGGTCGCATGACGGTGGTTATTAACTCGATAAGTCAACCCAGGTTTTCTTAATCACACTATGAGCATGTTCACAGTGGGGCAAACATGAACACATGTAGCAGAGCTGCATATTTTACAAACTAATAACTATAAGGTTTGTTGTTATGGCATACATTTGTTTAAAAAAATAATGACTTTAGCTTTGTTTTTTCAGCTGCAACTCCAGCCAAACAGGCTTGTAAGCAAATAAGGAAAAAAATATGTTTGTTGAGTCGGCTTACTTTTAAGTATTAAGTGCGACAGGCTCAAAGCTTCAGTCAGTCTCTGATGACATATGTAGACCAGATCACAATGAAAGAGCTTTGAGAGTCAACAGGAAAAAACATGAACTGAAGAAGTCAGGAGGGGGCCCACCTCCACAGCACTGCGGGAGGCAGTCCCTCTGCAGAAATGAGGTTTGCCCATTAATGGTAAAGGGTAGAAGATGGTGTCCCCTCAGACCCTGGTGGAAGTGGCAACTCCCAACAGGCCACATTTGTACACTGAATGAGTCAGTGAGTTCATGCTAAATTACTGGGTTACAAATAAAAATGATGTAATATCCTTATTATGATGGGAGTAACATCCACAGTTGATGGGGAGACATTGGTGTTGCTGCCACCACCTATTTACACACTGGCAATGGACTGACCCGGGGGACGTTCCCTCAACGCTGGTGACCATGCCCTGATCATCTGCAACAGCATTTGGGGTTAACAATGCTTTAAAAAGATAAAGGTATTTACAGTAAGTCAATGTAGCATCAATGTGCATTTTAAAGCACTCCAAGGTGGGACCAACACACACACACACACACACACACACACACACACACACACACACACACACACACACACACCAATCTGTCATAGCATTAGAAGCACTGACAGGTGAACAGCTCAGCACTAAATCCTCCCTTCATAAGTATTAGCGGGTTTGAGAGGTGCTGATTTATTTTAATGGTCAATTCGGAGACTGTAATTTGTGGTGCTGTTGAACTGTAATGAGATATACTGAGAGGTGTTCCTAATATTTCTTAAATTTATATCATTTAAAGGGGAGGGACAAAATGAGAAATGTACTCGTCTACATTATTTATTCGCCTATTAGTCACAGGTTCTGGTCTACCTGTTCTGTCATGAAAGCCCTTTTTTATGGACTGCGTGGGCAAGTGGCCAAGGAGCAAAACAAAGGCATCCGGTAGCTCTGGTAGAGTTCGCGACACCTTGGGAATTGGCTTGCTGAATTTTTTCACAGCACACATTCTAGTACTCGTAGCAAAGTACCACAAGGCAATGCACACAGTCTGTAGGAACACAACTCTGAAGTGTGGCAATGCCAACAAACGGCTCAATGAGCTAACAAAGATTCCGGCAATTCCCTCCGAGGAGAATCCATATCTGTCATATGAAAAAAATCATCAGGAAAAGCCAAAGGGGATTGCTGGTCTCTGAACACACTTGCCCTCATAATAAATCCTCTTATTATGTATGCTCCAAGCTCAAAGTAATATAAGAAATGACAACAAAATTAAACAGAGACACAACAGGCAAAGACAAACAAACAATACTGTAATTAGAAAGCAATCTTTTTTAAACAAGACACATTTTATTTTGTTATTCATTTATGGATCCAAAACAAAAACTGAACTTCAGTTTGATATTCAGTCTGTGGATTTGTATGACCAGTGATGTGACCATTTTTTTCATTGTCCTTTTTCGTTTTAGGTATAAAATTGAAAAGTGCAATAAATAAACGATAAACAAACCTGTGTTCAATTTGATTTGTGTGTGATTCATAGATGAATAGTTTTTTCCCATTTTTATTTTCAGGGTTCTGTTGAATATGAAAAGACTGAATCATACACATATTGATAACCCTATTCAAAATCCTATTGACATCTTCAACAATTTTCTTCTAAACAAATAGCATTTTCAGTTTGGTGTCAACCTTTACAGAATATAAGCAGAATGGGAGGACCAGGAAAAAAAACAATTTACTCTGACTTGGGAGAATTATTCCACTGTGGTCAGACCTCGGATGCCAGATGAGTTTAAAATAACCAAATTTCTTGTGTTATGCATTTGTTGCAGTTCGTTACTTCTTTCTTTTACTGATTAATTTTCCAAATATTAATTTTGGATTTCATTTTATGGTACATTTTCAGCCATTCTGTGAATAGTTTGTTGAAGTGTTCATAGGTCTTTTCACCGAGTGTGGTATACCATCGCTGCCACAATTTCCCATATCCAGCTTCAAGTCAGAGGACATGAACAGTTTTCCCACATGCCCGCTCATAATTAGAATCACAACATTACAACACGAATGCAGACTTGGGTTACACATACCTGTAATAACAGCAGGGCAAAGAGAATTGAACAATTTATTTTGTGTTGAGAAAAATAAGGACATCAAGGTTTCAGTTGTTTGAAGCAACTGCTGTAGTTGATGGTGATTTGTCTCAGAATTTGAAAAATAATGTTAAATGAGAAATGAAATAGAGTAGACAGGAAGTGATGTCATGACCTCAGCTCTTCGTGGTGTTGAATAAAGAAGAAAACTTCCTGTGAACCAGTTATATTTTACACTTGAATATTCAACATGTTTAAACATCTATCTGCTCAGTTTTCACCGGACTTTTCAAACTAAAAGTTTATTCAAAGATGAAACATGATCCAGACAGTTGTCTCCAGTTAGTGTTTTACACAGTCAGTGTTTTACTGTTTTACAGTAAATGTGTTTCAGATTACATTCCAGTATGACAGCTGAGGGTTGTCAATGACACGAAGCTGATAATTGTTAGGTAATCTGCATGGAGAAATGATAACTGTAAAACTATTATATATGTGCTGGATAGAGCACCGCATTATGACACTGAATCCCAGGCACCACAGCAGGGACCTGTTATGACCCATCACCTTTACATTTGAGGAGGCAGAACCCCAGATTACACTATAAATGTGTGCTCCTTTTTGGGACTTTTGTTGTTTGGTTTGTATCTCTTTGTAATGCTTTTGTGGCTCTATGCAGTAGTTTTGTGTCTCTTTTTTCATTTTGCATCTCTTCACAGTTTTTCAGCATAATTGAGGTTGTGTGACATGTCTTTATAGTCACTTGTCTTTTTGATGTCTCTTTTTGTCTATTTAGTGTCATATTTTGTCTTTTTATGTGTTATTGATGTCTTTCCAACAAGAAACATGTCGTCCCCTGATACAGACGCTATGACCAAGACACCCGTTTTAAAATTCATCCATGCGTTCAACAAGTAGAAGGATCCCAAAAGTCAGTAGGATTCATAATCAATGAATGTCTGAATATTTAATTGCAATATGTCCAATAATCTGCATGGTTTGAGGAGTATATATGTGGTGATAACCTTAAACTAGACAACAGAGCAGGTTAAATAAAACTGGATGCGCAACCAAAAAACACAGCTCAAACTGTGAATGTACTTTGTGTCTGTCAGCAGTTCTCACCTAATGTTATCCAAAATGTCTTTATCAGACAAAATGTCCAACGTGATCACAATAAACATGACATGCCCAAGAAGAACATGCTTAAAAGTACAAGTGGAAAATCATTTCATGCAGGTTTAAGGATGAAGTATTCCCCACCAAACTCCTGTGTGTGTGTCTACCATCTTTTATCCTGAGATTTTAAATTTTATCTTCATGCCTTCATACTGAGCAGCCACATGAGCCTCTTGATTAATCAATCCTCACAATGCTCACAGAAGCACGTGTAACTCCGGTGGTGATTTTGATGAAGCGATGAAACTTCGACTACTTACTCACGAAGGGTTTAACCTCTCTTTGCTCCGTGCATATCATCGTACTGCATACTGTTCACACGCAAAAGGAGCAGTCTCTGAACTTTTTGATCCACACTCGTAGCAAGCTCCAACTGCTGTGAGGCTATATAGGCATCAATCCTTTTTGACATTTAAAAAGTTTAACATGTTAGTTGAAAAAACCCAATGGTGGTATCCAGGATTTTTTTTAAATCTATTTTCTATTTAGCCAATGTGTTGTAAACCTGACAGATGATCGTGTGTGTCATCACTCTGACGGTCCGACAACAGCTGAACCAACACTAATGTTAACCAGCAGGAGCTCCATAAATCTATCACTGATACTGACTGATTGGTCTGCCATGTCGCCTCCTGGAGCTCTAAACAGCAGCTTCCAGCAGTCAGATAACAACCGCCATCGTCTCAGCAGCAGCAGCAGAAATAGCAGAGCCATTATCCCGCTGGGTGTTATCAGGGACGGATGAGGAGGCAGGATATCAGCTCCTAATCTCCCCCCGCCGCTGTCTGTCGCTCACACCGCCGCCGCCGCCGCCTGTGCTGCAGCAGCAGGCCGAGGAAAATGGATTCTTCATTCCTGTTGCCAAGACATTCCTCTTCCTCCTCTTCCTCCTCCTCCTCCTCCCATGGCCAAGATTTTAGTGATAAATGAAACCGGCGTAAGAGAGAAAGGAGTGGAGCTCTCTGACCACAAACAGTCAGTCTGACTTTTAATAAATGCAAAGAATGACAAACGTGTGTTTCAAGGTGAGGGGGCTGAAAATGACGGATCAAACGTATACTATGAGACCACAGTCATTCCGTAACTGGAACCATGACAACAGAAGCATATCATCTTTTACCCTTTTTTTTTTTTTTAAGTGAGAAAAACAGTGACATAAATAAACAGCTACAATAATACACATGTACGCTCGTATACACAAATGCGCGTATGTACATAAAAGAGGCTACACACACACACATACACATTCAAGAGAAAATAATTATCGTAGTCATCATTATTATTGTTATGACAGTAATACACACACACACATGTACTTATATAATTACAATGACAACAAGGTTGTGTTTAAAGTGAGATTACAATGAGTTAGGGGGTCGGTGGGAGTCATCTAAAGTGTGTATGTTTGATCCATGCGTGTGTGTAACGGTGTAAGTGTGTGTCAGGCTACAACAAAAAGTCAATGAGTGAAATAGCTGCTATGAGTTTTATCATTCAAGTTTATTGAGAAATTGGTTCCAGATTATTTCAAAGTTGTTGGTTTGTTTATTGATAGAAGCAGTTTTTTCACTGAATTGTAATCGATAAGTAGGTTCTTTCAAAGTGCGGTGTTGATTGCGTTCTTTGACTTCTAGTTCATGAGGAAGGTTTTCTTGGTGGTGATTATGGCTACAGAAAGTATTCTACCGGCCTCTAATCTTCAGGAAGCAGTTATTATAACTTTTTTTGGTGTGCCTAAATCTGACCAAATCTTAACTGCAGCTTTGTGACTTAAGCTTAATTTTGAAAAGGAGATGTTGTCCAACAGATAGGAAAATGTCATCAAAAAACTCACCTATGAACTATTTTTTTTATGACCAAATTACAGTAAAACTAAGTAAAAAACAACATTTAAAAGTAAGAACTATGATCATGTTTGTTGGACAGTGAATAATAACAAAACAATAATGCTCCAAGACAGTATTTCAATTGTAAATTAAGATAATAAGATACTTTGTGAAAATGGTTACATAGTTTTGAGTTAGTAAATAGTAATTATCATGAGCATTTTTTTTTTATTCTTATAATTTTGAACAATTCAGCTTTGTTTTTCCTGGCAGAATAGGCTTCTGCATCTGCCAAGTTTGAAGCGGCTAGAACCGAATCATCGGCCTGTAAAATATTTAGTCATCCTGTGGGTTCAGTTAAGCCTAATAAATGCTGAAAATTGGAGAAAATAGAACAAAACAAAAGGCGGGGGACTCCTTGCAGGAGGAGCAAAATCCTCTAGAGAGGTTCATAAAAATGTCAAAGAGGAAGAGACGCAAACAGGTGACGATAACCAACAATGACACAGATGGCGGCAGGTTTCTGACCTTTGAACGCTTCAGAGAACTTCACTACAGATGTGTGAAGCTCTGTAAGAAGGGTGACGAAACTCTCAAACCTGTAAACATTTTAAAGGCTTTTAAGTGTAGAGAGCCCGAGAGGAGCCACTGTGAACAGGACCTGGTAAGAATTGAGGAAAGATTATGTTGAAAGGACGACTTGGTTAAGTCATAAAGTCTCATATTAACCCTTTCACCACCCTGAGGCTCCGTGTACCAGACCAGGATCAGCTCGTATCTGCTGTTCTGTGGCTCAATCACTGAAAAGGTTGCCCAATTCTACTTTGACTAAAATGGATGTAGCACTGTTGTACTTCATTACTGTTGCTCCAAATTAGGTGAAGTTGCAGTTGATAATTTTTAGAACAGGTTCAATAACATCAATGTTAACTGACCTGTTGTCTTTAGGCTGTTATTTACTCTTGATGTCATGAACCATTCCAGTTTGAACCTATGATGTGGCCTAGCTAACTCCACTGTTGAAAAACCTCCTTCCCACCAAGGCCTAGAGGGATGAGACTTTGCCTTTACCTACCTGGCCACACGTGAACTGATAAGAGGGCTGGATCAGGCCCTATTCAGTCTTTCCCTTTGTTTGCTGCAACATGCTGTTCTCCATTTGGTGTTGTCCATTGTTCTCCACTTAGCTTTTCACTGGATGCATTATTTAAGGGAGTTATGGATTTTGGTGAGTTATTGTTGATTCTTTGATCCTCAGGTAATGTATAATGCTTTGACTATAATATAATAAAAATAATCCTCATCATCACCTGTAACAGTCAACAGTTGTTTGGAAGTGGAAATAAAAGGACAAATTGTGAAACGGCTCTCATCTCTGGTCCTCGTGCTTTAACTGGTGTGCCGATGCAGAAACTCGCCAACTAACCCAGCCACCTAAAATCAGCCTTTTTACAACTACAACGACATCCCAACAGCCTACATGTCACTAGCATGACTAAAACCTGATCTTTTGCGCTCCCTGATCTATGGACCCCTGGGACCAGTTATATTCATGTATTAATCCATCAATAGGTCCAAATAGCAACATTGACTGCAGCATGGCATAATAATTGTTTTAGTATTGCTGCAAATTAAAGGCCAGAAATGAACAAATGGTTATTGAATTACACAGTGGCTTTTGACAAAACCCTTCTCTCCGTGCATGCACACATGGAAATGTACGGCATCGCAGTCAATTGCAGGGTCACTGTGAAAAACATTCTCTCTGTCTCTTCGCTTTCCCTGTTGTTTCAATTTAGGAATTAGGGCCTCGTGTTCTGTTTACAACCTCTACAAGCAAGCAGGCAACCAAACTAAGTCATCGTTTGTCTGTCTTTCATCTCCTGCGATCCAGTTTGGTACCATGGACAGAGCAGCCTACAACACAACAACATATCACAGTTCTGGAACTGGGTCAGGACTCCTGCTCAGCTGCTTTGGGCTCCACATGAAGGAAGACGTTTATGAGCTGAGGTTCAGAGTAAGCTTTATCACCTGTATCGCTGCATCACGCTGTTGTGACTGCAGCCGCATCTCTTTCTAATTGATATTTAATGAGCTAATTAATACACAACACTGACAGTTTTTTACTAATATTATTTTTTTCAGGAACCTTACTTACCAAAAAAAAATCAACCCTTGACTACAAAATGGACAATGACTCAGAGCTCCCCATTAAAAGTATCTCTGTAATTCAAACCATTATGCCTTGACGCACACTCTAGATGTCCAGATTTACAATCCTAGAATTCTTGGTGGAAGGAACGGTGGTTAGAATCAGGATTCAATGGGGCCAGCGGGTGAGGGAGCGACCATCCCTGGACCGAGGAGGGATCTTTTGCCATCTTACAATGTTTGTGATTGCAGCTATTCCCCAATCTTATGCAACACAGTACACATGGCCATTGTAATTAATTAACATGGGTATTTGTATACGCATCTGGTTACTAAAATATACAGATTTTGGTCTTAACGCAGCTGTGTTGTTGAAAGGGTTTGGGATACTTGCAGTCAGCAGTGGCTGATGAAGTCACTTGCATGTGAGATGAAATGTTTTCCCTCCAAACTTTGGGTCGAGAAGAACTGATTCAACTTTCTGGGAATGGTTGGGTATGTAATTTATCAATTGTCAAGAACACTTTTTTAAAACTTCAAGAACAGACAAAGAATTGTAATGCAAGACTCGACATTTCATCAAAGAATATTGAGTGAATTATTGTACTGTTACACATTCCAGGATGAATGCCTTCAAGTAAATTACCTGACTTCTTAAGTTCACCTTATTTCATTATTTCTTTAATCATTTTTATGACATTTTAAAGAGTCCCCTCGTATGTGGAAGCATTGGGCTGATGGAAAACAGTCTTTTTCTGCAAATATGGAACAAAGGCAACCAGTGTTCTTCACCACTGATTCATAATCATAAATTAATCATACAGTGTGATTACTGTATTGTAAGATAGAACTATCAGTATAAAAATGTTTCACTTTCCATCCTTCATTAACTAATAAAAGAGAATATATTTGAGGTGTTGTTGTTTATGTAATCTGCAGCTCCAGATCTGAGCTGCCGGTTCTGTGATTGATTAACATTGATTAACTCAGAATGAAACCCGACTGACTGCATGAATAGATCAATGAGAGGAGAGTCCAGCTCCTCTGTGTTAAACTGTTGCTGTACAGCTTGTGTTTGGCAGCATTATGTTAAACGGTGCTCTCATTAATTTTGTAAACAGAATCCGAGTCATTGCTTTTAAGTGCCAACTGCGGTGATTAAATCTTTATTCATACATCAGGTTCTGACAGAGGAGCTACAAGTGATTCCTCACAGCAGGAACAAAAGACTGCTGATTAAACAGCAGCGACGTCAAAGGACCAACGTGAAGAACGGAGTCACTGTAGCGCAGTTTACCGCAGGAGGCGGTTATACAAACAGAAGCTCAAACATGTCAGGACTGAATATTTGAAGTGCAGATGGAAGTTTAAACTCAGTTCAAAATGCTTTGAAGTCAAAGAATAACAACAGAAGAGTTTCTTCCTCTACAACACTACAGTCCAAGCCAGCTTCTACACATTCCTAACAGACCACCTGTATGAAAAACATTTTGTTAAAATATATTTTATATCTGCAAAACATTGTTTACTTCTATTACTGCATTCAAAAACTCCTTTAGAGAAATAGTGAAAGATTCTTCGATTTAAAAAGTCTTTTGAATTAAGGCCAACCATCCATTTTGGGAGTCACACACTTCCTTTAGTACATGAACAAATAGTGCTGTTCCATGTGAGGACTCTTTCTTGTGCAGTGAATGAATTTTGACAGAGTAGTGTTTCAAATAGCACACTGTGTGATTGAGACCAAATGTGTGGACATTTTGATACTCACAATACAATCCACAATGAAACAAATACTAAGCCACTCGAAAATCAATTAACTTAATTTAAAATGATTTTACAAACGCACACATCATATCCTGAAGAAATATCAATATTTCATGTACAAATTTGTAACTTCAACTTTACAGATCTGACCATTTGTGCTTCTGAGAAGCTGCCCGTGTACACACATAACTAAAAAGATTCGGGATTTTTATTTTTATTTTCATTTTATTTAATTTACGGATTGTTAAATATGTGCGCACAATCACCTGATTCACACAGATCTGGTTGCATTTACGTGTCGAGTTTTGAGACTCTTTTCGCGGTCTCCAGTTCCACACACATCCACGAATACTTTTTATCATTTGTACAATCTCTCCCCAATTAGTGACTCACACACTTTGACACCAACACTTACAAAAGTTACCTGCAGATCCTGAAATGAAGTGTTGGCGTATATGAAGACTTTAATTTCCATCACACGGTTGCTGGACAGCCAGTGCTGGATAAATGATTAGTCTATCTACGCCACTTTTAGATGATCTTCCTGATAGTGGAATAATTTATTTCAAAGGATATGGACATCTTTTAAAATCCCTTAACAGATTTATCCACAACCTTTTGATCGAATGCCTTTGAGAGCTCCTTTGATCTTGGCCTGATGATACACACACGCTTAAATAAAGAGAACAGCAGATTCTCAATGTCACAGGGTCCACCTGCTTCTCTAAGGAGTTTCTGAAACCCCTAATTCTAATGTTATGATTTTGAAGGTGGGATGAATGTAGAAGTATGCTTACCTCGATGTGTTAAATTGATTTTGAATATAAAAAAAGAAAGCGAAAAGTTGATTGTATATGCAATTTCATAGAGTGTATCACTTTGATTTACAGGCATTGTTTTCAAAGAACATTCTGTGTTTGCTTGTCCAATATGGAAACAATTTCCACAGCGTGTACTTAGTTTTTAATGTGACTGCATCCGAAGGTTTAGGGACAAAACACCAAGATGGTTATTCAGGTTGAAGAGCTTGTTGTTTGGCATACTGACATTAACGTTTACCTCAAAATACAGACAACTGCCAGCATGACTGTAGATTTAATATGTTCCTCTTTTCCCCAGTCCTTTCATATTCACCCACAGCAAGTACAATCACAAACTTTTTTTTAATATTTTAAATATTTTGTCAAAAGCATGTTTTATTTATGAGATGTAGATGACAGTAAGTCTTTTTTTTTTTTTTTTTTACCACTGTTCAGCTCCACAGTCATGTCATCCTTCATTATGCATCCACCATTGTCAGAACCTTTATTTTGGTTTTGTTGAACATTCCTCTCATCATATCCTTCATCTTTAAACTGTCTCTGAAATGTCAAATCTGATGTTCTGTTTTTGAATTGAAAGGAGCAGCAGGAAACTCAGAGGAGGATTACACCTAAAAACATTCAACATCACGCAGTACCATGTCCAAGGAAATCCATGAAAAAAAAAAGAAATAACTTGTTAGAAGTTCATTCTGCTGGAAATGTACAGTGCATCCGGAAAGTATTCACAGCGCTTCACTTTTTACACATTTTGTTATGTTACAGCCTTATTCCAAAATGGATTAAATTCATTTTTTTTCCTCAAAATTCTACACGCAATATCCCATAATGACAAAGTGAAAATAGTTTGTTTAAAATTTTTGAAAATCTATTAAAAATAAAGAACGGAAATATAACACGTACATAAGTATTCACAGCCTTTGCTCAATACTTTGTTGAAGCACCTTTGGCAGCAATTACAGCCTCAAGTCTTTTTGAGTATGATGCTACAAGCTTAGCACCTATTCTTGGGCAGTTTCTCCCATTCTTCTTTGCAGGACCTCTCAAGCTCTATCAGGTTGGATGGGGAGTGTCGGTGCACAGCCATTTTCAGATCTCTCCAGAGATGTTCAATCAGGTTCAAGTCTGGGCTCTGGCTGGGCCTTTCAAAGACATTCACAGAGTTGTCCCAAAGCCACTCCTTTGTTATCTTGGCTGTGTGCTTCGGGTCGTTGTCCTGTTGGAAGATGAACCTTCGCCCCAGTCTGAGGTCCAGAGTGCTCGGGAGAAGGTTTTCATCAAGGATGTCTCTGTACATTGCTGCATTCATCTTTCCCTCCATCCTGACTAGTCTCCCAGTTCCTGCCACTGAAAAACATCCCCACAGCATGATGCTGCCACCACCATGCTTCACTGTAGAGATGGTATTGGCCAGGTGATGAGCGGTGCCTGGTTTCCTCCAGACATGACGCTTGGCATTCAGGCCAGAGTTCAATCTTTGTTTCATCAGACCAGATAATTTAGTTTCTCATGGTCTGACAGTCCTTCAGGTGCCTTTTGGTAAACTCCAGGTGGGCTGTCATTTGCCTTTTACTGAGGAGCGTCTTCCATCTGGCCACTCTACCATACAGGCCTGCTTGGTGGAGTGCTGCAGAGATGGTTGTCCTTCTGGCAGGTTCTCCTCTCTTCACAGAGCAACGTTGGAGCTCTGTCAGAGTGACCATCGGGTTCTTGGTCACCTCCCTGACTAAGGCCCTTCTCCCCCGATCGCTCAGTTTGGCCGGGCGGCCAACTCTAGGAAGAGTCCTGGTGGTTCCAAACTTCTTCCATTTACGGATGATGGAGGCCACTGTGCTCATTGGGACCTTCAATGCTGCAGACATTTTTCTGTACCCTTCCCCAGATCTGTGCCTTGACACAATCCTGTCTCGGAGGTCTACAGACAATTCTTTGGACTTCATGGCTTGGTTTGTGCTCTGACATGCACTGTCAACTGTGGGACCTTATATAGACAGTGTGTGTCTTTCCAAATCATGTCCAATCAACTGAATTTACCAGGTGGACTCCAATCAAGTTGTAGAAACATCTCAAGGATGATCAGTGGAAACAGGAAGCACCTGAGCTCAATTTTGAGTGTAATGACAAAGGCTGTGAATACTCATGTACATGTGATTTTTTTTTTTTTCGTTTTTGATTTTTAATAGATTTGCAAAAATTTCAAAAAAATGTATTTCACGTAATCATTATGGGGTATTGTGTGTAGAATTTTGAGGGAAAAAATGAATTTAATCCATTTTGGAATAAGGCTGTAATATAACAAAATGTGGAAAAAGTGAAGCGCTGTGAATACTTTCTGGATGCACTGTAAATACTTCTTTGAGGCTTTTTTACCCTTAGGGAAAATATATGCTGCCATTATTACATCAAGGTAATTGTAAGGGTTAAATGATTAGTAGTCATAGTTACTGTAGGGTAAGTCTCCAGGAAATGACTGTAAGTCTGTGTAATGAGCTATGAAGTGATAGAAACATAATTCTGTGTATGTTTGAGGCCTTTGATGATTTTATTTATGACATTTTTAGCCAAGGTCAGAACATAAAGATCAAAGGTGAGTGTGTATGTGTGTGTGTTCAGAGCTGGAAAGACTCTCTGAAAGTATAAATTATGAAAGGCTGCAGCACACACACACACACACACACACACACACACACACACACACACACACACACACACACAGACAGAGTTCATATCCCCCACTTTATTGGTCTCAGTGCGGTGCACTCCTGAGCGCACCATCATGACCAGCACACCACTCTTCTTTTCTTTTTTCTTCATCCTCGAAGCAAGTCACCTGGTTAAAAAAAAAAAAAAAAAAACATGTTACAAAAATCCTTAAACATACACATCGGGTGCTTTTTTTTCTGTTCAACTGACCGCACCTCAATATATTTTTGGGAACTGTTTGTGCATGAAAATACGCCTTTTTAAAAAAAGTAGATAATTTTTTTTCCGCTGCAATTAAAGGCAGCAACCAATCATTTATGTTTTTTTGGTATTGTGTCATAGTTTCCGCTGTGGTGAATATTCACTCAGATTCTGCACTTAAAGCACACATCCACAGGGATTTGCAGGCCACCTTCACGATTTTCAGCAGACAGAGCACACAGCTTCCTTCATGTTGGCCAGCTCACTTGTATCATCTGGATTGAACCACAGACTGTATATAAAAGTGGATGTAGCTCAAAAGGTGGTATGTTTGGGGTCGGGAGTGGGGGTGTGCTGTTTGATTGACAGGCCTGTGACGCAATCAGGTTTTCGTGAAAGGTGGGTGGGCTTATTGTCCACAGGTTACTAATCAGAATGAGTCAGATTCACCGCTCGCTCCTCCCCAGCTCATCCAAATATAGTCACTTCTGACTACAAGAGAGCAAGATGGCAACGGACAAAATCCAAACTCAACCAATGGGTGACAAACCAACAGGTGAAGTCATGGTCGGTTGCTCAGAGCTGATTCTGCATGCTTCAGGTGGAAAGCTGCACATTTCAAAATTTGGGACATGGTGCATGTTCACTGTGTTGCATCACCTCAGGGCAGACAACAGGGCAGACAGCCTTCTTTGATTTTGGAAGGGTGAGGAGTTTCCCGTCTCTTGATCTCACTGTAGAAATGGGTTTTCAAAATATGAGAAAGTAAAATCTGTAATTTGAACAATAACCCTAAAGCAGGCATGAGTCGGCCGGGTGACGCAGGCAACATGGGGGGAAGACAAACACAGTTAATTTGCATATGTTTCACTCATTGTGATAATATAAACCTGGTTTAAAACCAGCAGTTATGTCAGAGTGGAAAAGTAAATTGAGTCAGTAGGCTTCATTCTTTGGGAACCACGATTGTCTGCATCGAATTTCATTATCCAGCGGATAGTCATTGATATAATTCCACTTGGTTCAGTTTGGTGGACAGACATCCAGCTATGCTGCAACGTAGCTAAAGCGAGATACAGAACAAACACGTCACCAGTGAGACACATCAGTGAAAACATGTGAAATCAATTAAATTGTGACTCGGTTTCCACGATGGAAAGCAGAACTGAACTACTTTCCATTTCTGTACTGATGACCTCAGTCCTTAAATGGCCATCCAGCTCCGTGTGTGTAGATACAGCTCGTCCTCTTCGTTAGGAACTGAGTGTGTTCGGAGCAGAGCGGGAAGTCATTACTATGAATAATGACTCGCTGAAGGCACTCGCGGCCTTTGCCTTATTAGAGCGCTGATGATGACACCTCCAGCAGAGAGAGGACAGAGAGGAGTGGGGGACAGGGAGGGGGAGTGGGGTGGCAGAGGAAGATCGGGATCCAATTACCACCAGTGCTGCAAGCTCTCTGCAGGCGAGCGGCTGCCGTCTCTCCAGGCGGCCATGGCGATGGTGGAAGGTTTTTTTTTGTCGTGAAGGGCAGGCAGGCGTTGGTGAAGAGTTCTAACAGAGTTTTTCAGGTCAGAGATAAAAAAAAAAAAAACCTGCATGTTCATCTCTGTTGGAGGTCAAAAGTGACATCCTGCAAGTGGATACAGGCATGTAATCCTTTCAAAAGCACTCTAGCAGTTGTGGCCTTTGACACTGTCTGTCTGTGAGATAGACTAAAAGAAGAAAAGGAGAAGAAGAAAGTGAGTGTAGCCTATATACAGTGTTTTCTTGGAAAGATTACACATTATATCCTTTCTGTTAAACTGCTTCTGTTAAACAGTAATGCATTTTTTTTTAGGCGATATAGTGTTTAACACATTGGTCTGGCTATTAAATGGTGAGCGCAAATTCAAATCATTTTCACTTTTAGCAAATAATTGTAATTCAGCCCCATAGTTTCTGCAGGAGAGGTAGTTCAGGTTCATTCCTATCTTTCATCTGCACATAGTTTCATGTCCTCTGTGTATAAATCCAGAACCCCCCCCCCCCCATCTGCATCACGTCGCCACACAACAGCTTCAGGCACACTGTTGGTGTGTTGGAAACCAAGTGCTCTCCTTTATGTTCACTGAAGTCTGCTGAGTGTTTCCCTCCACACAGCAAATGCAGCGCAGCGTGAATGTGAAGTGAAGAGGACTCACGGATGTCTTAAAAAGAGCTTTCTGTCAGAGAGGAAAAAGAAGCGGTTTGAGAAGGAGACGCTCAGCGGGAGGCAGAGAACTCTTCAGAGACCAAAAAATATAATCGCTTCAGAAAAAGAGAGGAAGCCAGCATGTTAAACTCAGGTGGTTTACATGGAGCTGAGACAGTGGACTCAAAGGTTGTCAAATGCAGGGCAGAACATTGGACTTAGAAAAACAAGTCTCTGTAATAAACACAGATGCGCCAGTGCACGACTTTACCTGACATGACTTGTTGTTTTGTTTCCCGCCAAACAAAAACTAATTTCTGACTGGGAGCCCTCAAGCAGCAATCAAGTGTGACGTCACCGATTGGTTTGTGAACTGCTCTTCTGACACCTCAAGTCCAGTTCATTTCGTCCGTCGTCATCTTGCTATTTTGGCGCCAGATGTGACTGTGTTTAGACGAATCCGAGGACGATACGCCCCGCCCACCAATAGCCTTATCCTGACTGCACCGCAGGCCTGTCAATCAAACAGATGCCCCCAAAAGCACAGCTTTTTGAGGCCCAATATCTAATTAGTGACGGAGTTCTTTTCATATGGACTGCCAGAAAACTAATAAGAAGGAGTAACGTAACCGAATGACACCATCAAGACCATTTCTCCCACAAGCGACTATTCCCTTATCCACTAATATATCCCCATATATATTCAAAATCCCCTTTCATTATTCACTTCATTGATGATTGGTCATAATTGGGATTTTGACTCATGGGTGTGGATTGACTTTAGCCAGCCTTACAAACGTGGCTTAAATTGTGCGTGTAGGTATTTACTGTCAACATGTTTTACTCCAGTGGAACAGAAGCTTTGCTGAATGTTCAAGCCGCAAAGTTCATGTACATAAAGATTTAACTGGTGGACATGACATTGTTTTCATCTGTGTAGTGTTTCCTAGTGAGTGACAACCGATTCTGAATCTTGGTCAGCTCACATCCCAATAGCATGGCATTCTAAACCAAATTTTTAGTCACAAGCTTCATTACATCATTAATTATTTTACGAATGCCAAGTTCAGACTACGCACTCACCAACCCAAAAGATGTATGGCTGCACGATCGAAAATTTTAAGTTTTATCCAGTGTCGGACTTTGGTCAACTCACGACATCCTGGCAGAAAGCGCTCCCTGCTTTCAGCTTACTTAGATCCACCTTCATCTCAAGCATCCACAGAGTATCAATGTGTATTTTTGTCCATATTTGTATTTGCAATTACTTTATATACAATCACTTGACAAAAATGTGCTTTTAAATAAATTAAAAAAAAAACAGTTTAGAAGTAAAAGAACCAGGCCACACCATGCATGTGTTTAACCACATGGATCGTTTTGGCAATGTCCAGAGATGTGAATTCAGCTTTAAAAGATGCCTCCTTCTCTCTTGGTAGGATGTTTTAGAGCCTGTATGTCCTTATTTGCCATGTTTCTTCTCGGAAAACTCAAGATAAGATAAGATAAGAAGTGTCATGACGGCAGTAAGTTGGTCCTGATTGGCGCAGTGTCTGTTGAGCGTCTCACGGAGAAACCTGAAGGTTTGTCCTCCTCTTCCTCTCCGCAGTCATGACCTTGCTTGTCAACGTTTGCTGTCAGGAGGATGTGCGTGTTTTAAAGGAACCGAGACCGGCTGTTATCTCTACCTGTTGTCTCTAATTGGCTGTCAGCCTCTTTTCTCTCTATTCAACACCGGCTGATCAAAACTATGTGACCACTGGACATGCACACATATTAGCAAAACCACACACATGCTCTGCATCCAAAGCTGTGTAACTTTGCTGAACTGAAAGGACAAAATATTGGTTTAATACATTTACTTTAAAGATTAATTGTCAGGATTCCTGTCTGCTTTTACTGTTAGCTCCTCTGTTTTGTCCCCAATCACCTCTCCTCCTGTTTTCTGTCATTCCCCTGTCTGTTTGTTATTGTTTTCCCGTGTGTTCTGTGTCCTCCTCTCCCCACCTCCCATCACCTCCCATGGCCACACCCCTCACCGGTCTCAGCAGCTGCCACCACTCTCCCCAAATCACCACCTGCAGGTGGCTCATTTCCCTGATCACCTCCCCGGACTATATGTACCCTGCCCCTGCAGTCATCTAGTGTCGGTCCATACTGTTAGATACTGCCAGTCACCGCCAGTCACCCGTCTGTCCATCCGTCCATCCGTCCATCTGTCTGTTCCGGTACCGGTACCCTGTTTCTGCTTCTAGTCTGTGCAATCAGTCAGTGCTCCCAATCTAGGCTGATTGCTGAAGTTAAGCAGGTTTGGGCCTGGTTAGTACTTGGATGGGAGACCACCTGGGAGTACCAGGTGCTGTAGAGCCACCAGTCAGAGCTGCCCGGTCACTCCTGTACCAGAGTCTGTTGCCGCTAGCTGTGGAGGACCTTGGGATTTCCCCAACCTGTCCCCCAGTGAGAGTCAATGGAGTTTCCCTGCTGACTTGGGAATCAGACATTGACTTTAGGTACCGGCCTGTGTTGAACAAAAAATACTGGTTTTGCACTATATCCTGCCTGTCACCTGAGTCTGTGTGCCTGTGATTGGTTCCAGAAACACCTCACCTCATAACATTAATTAGCACAGATTTTTTTTTTTTAGATGGTTTTCTGAACTTCAGCTGTCCACACTGATCCACTCAGGTTAATTATTGCACTTTGATCTGTAGTAAACAGAATCATAGGCACCATTTCCACTTCAAAATTTGAAGTGTCTCAGGTCCAGATAAAATCAATGTGTTATCTAACGTTTATTTTTTTACTCCTCTACTCACAAATTGGATCTGTCGCAGTTTGGTCTGGCGTTTTAGTGTTGGATTGGTCTTTTAGATAAATATGTCCAATATTCTGTGGTGCTTTAGTCCTGTTCATTTACAATATTCTTTAGCCCCATATGTTTGTATGGTATAATCTGGTATTATATTCTGGTTTGGTCCAGTAATCTCTGGTGTTTTTCTTTCTGGATTTAAGCAATAGTCTATGACTTTCGAGCCACAATTTAGTCCGATATGCTCCAATGATTTAGCCCCTCTTTTGCCTCACTGTCTCTGATGTTTAAACCCTGGATTAGTCCAGTATCTTGTAGCATCTAAATTCCTTGAACTGCAATACTACTGAAGTCAGGTTTCTGCTCTGAGGGGGTGGGCGTAGTGTCCTCAGAATTTTAGTCAGCTCGAGTCAGATTCACCACATTTAAATGTCCAATATTCTCCCATTTTTTTAATTTTTTTTTTATTATTCTTCTCTCACATTTAGTTATTCTTTCATATTTTAGCACTTTTTTGGCTGATATTTTTTGTTCTTAGCCTCACATTTGTTAAATTTTCTCTGGGGCTTAGCGTTGGATTTCTCCAATATTCTGTGGTTTATGGTCAGGATAGGTCTCTTCTTCACACATGCACACACTAACCCTTATCCTTCTGTCTATCTATTGATTAATGGCTTACAACCCACCCCTTCACTCCCCCTTTCTGATCCACTGTCTAACCCTTCTTCATTTGCAGCATTTGACCTTTGACCTTTTTATGGAGTCAGACCTCTTCTGTTCATTTTGTCCTCAATGAGACTCTGATCCCAGCAAACATTAACCCCTCCTTCAGACAAGGATGCATAGGTTAGTGGGATCACGAGCTTGTTAGTAGTATCATTTTGTCTTATAATCTGTGGTGACATTTATCATTACAGATGAAATGGACTGTGAAAAACACAGATGAAGAAAATACAGAAACACATCTGACAGTCCCTGGAGACAAATTAACACCAAAATGTTGATGCATGTTCAATTTGCCCTGGATTATCTCTCCAAATCACTGTGATCAATATCTGGCGAGGGTAAAGAATGTTTCACTAAACTCTACTCGAAGCCACAGAGACACTGTTTTCCTAAAACGTGGCTCTAAGTCCACTTGGCAGACATAAAGTGTTAAAATATGAAAGACACTTGCAGAAGAAAATTAAATTAATAGAAACTACATTGCCTGTTAGAAATACCTTTTTGTCAGCATTATTCCTGGCTTGTGGTATTGCTATGTCACTTTCTCAACCCCCCCCCCCCCCCCGTTGTCCTAGGGTCAAAATGACCCGCAGCTGTGTTCAACCAAGTTCTATTTTATTTTAATATTTTTTATTTTTATTTTTATAGGAGGCTGTGAAGGTTTCTTTAAAGAAGCTGTGGGTCATTTTGACTCTAGGACAATGGGAGGGATAAGAACGCTGTGGACGTAGGTGAATACACACTTCACTATGTCACCAGATATTCTATTTTATGTAATTTTATTATTTATAAGAGGAAATGAAGAGACTTCACAGCCGGCATGTGATGTTGGCTACCTCAGCCAAAAAGAGGACCATGGGCAGGTCGAAAATAATTGGGTGAACCTATGCACTTTTAACCAGTAATAATGCTAACATTAGTACTTAACAACAGGTCATGTAAATTAAATGTGACTTAACTAAGAAAATCGAATTTTATATTCAAACTATTCAGTACATATTCAACTTGTCAAAGCAGTATGCCAGGTTTGCTTTTTTCACGCATTCTGCAGTCAGCTTTTTATGAATGCAGAGATGCACTCCAGTCTTTTCCTTCTTTGAAATTTAAGTAGGTCTCAGTAAGCATCTGCGATTACGTTATTCCGTTGTACTTTTTTTGGTGAGTCTGCAGATTGAAATCCTGCAGATTTATCCATGAACAACCAATGAACTGCTCAGGTGGAATTTTGTGTGGCATTGCCATTTAACTCTGTCTCGAGTGAATGAAAGCAAGTGCAGCGTGTGTTCAATCGTCTCATCGTCTCACCTTGCTGTTTCTGAGCTGCGACTCGTCGTCGACACACAGAGGTGTGTCTAGACCATACGAGGTGTGTTTAGTCATGCATAGTGCATTTTCTGCTTCACATCACATATCTCCAACGGTGAACAGCTCAGAGGAGGTCTGACACTGGTTCTGCTAAACACATGGCAGTGGTGTCCATTCATAATACATCACAGCTGTCTGTTTGAGAATTCACGCAGGCTTGTTTCTGCTTTAACAGCTGGCGTGATGTCACAGCTTTCATTAAGCTGCTGGGGGCAAAACTGAGGCAGTTAGCAGAGGTCAGTACAAGTTTGACCAATCAGCTTCCATTATTCACGTTTGTAAGGAGAAAACCATGTCGTCTGCTCTCTGCCGTAATGTTGAATTTAACTTTTGGCTCATCTCCATGTCGGTTTTCTCTGCAGCCATCTCGTCTTCGCTGAGAGGAGGAAACGGAGAATACGAGTCGATTCCCACCATGGTCGAAGAAACATCAGGAGGGTTTGAGGAGTGAATCAGTCTTCAGGACGAATGTATATTCACAGGAATTACTGTTTCCAGGAACTTCCAGAACCCAATAATCGATCGCACGGGTTCCTCCAGCACAATGTGATTTGTAATTTTCCACAGCCGGGCCAAGGCCCATAAAGATTAAGCAAACATATCACAGTTGCCTCAAAATGACAACTGAATGTTGTCTTCTGCACAAATGGACCACCAAGCCTGGACAGAAGACTTTTTTCAGACCTCTCCAGAACCTAATTAATGCGGCGGTTCCTTCAGTGGAAACACAGTAAAGGGGAATTGTCTTCAGGACATGTTCAAAAGCCTGCCGACTTACATGTTTCTTTCAGTTATGTCTCATTTAGCAGATGAATTGTCAGGTCAGAGGTTTGTCCAATCACCTCCAAACCCATCCGCACCTCTGGCTCTTACTCCCTAATAGCCGCTAAGGATTTACAGCCTCTTCTTTCTGGATTGTGAATGCGATGGTGCATAGGGGATAATTTAGATGATGAATGAACAGTTTATTCTTGCAGGTGAGAGTTGTTGGGTGCAGGAGAAATGAGCAGGTGTGAATTTTATTAGCCAAAACGAACAAACAGGAGCATCTCCAAAGCGGCAAAGGTTGTGGTTTGCTCACGGTCAGCAGGAACTGACAGACAACGAAGGAACAAACCATGAACCAGCCACACAGTGTTGGTAGGTGTTGGAGTTTTGTGGAGTCCATACCTCTGTATAATAAACTCAACGGTTAATTGCTTTGCATAGTTTGAGGATGTTCATTCATTAGAATGGAAATAATCCTGACATCTATCTGAAAACAAGTTCATTGCATTTGTGTTCTGCGTTCTAAACTTTTCCTGCATCTGTGTCCTCAGTCTGGCTTGCAGTTACACCTCAGATTTGTTTAACCTGGTTGAACTTGGTCACCATGTACATACATGTAAAATAAGCTTGTTATGAATGTAGTTACATGCACTGAATGCTTTTTTTCCCCCTTAATTCTTCCTCTTCATGTCTTGTTTGATGTGGACGCTCATCTTATTGGCACTATTTTTTGTGAGAGTATGTTTTAATTTTGTTCAATGTTTTAGTGGCACAACATTCCATTAGGCAGGATTGTTTGTAATGTATTGGCTCATCAGTGTGTTGTCCCAGTTATCTCTTTAACTGTGTGGGCATGTGTCTTGTCTGCTATTTCTTTGTGGGGCTAACAACTTTTAAGTTTATAAAGTATAGTATAAAGTATTAGTGTAAAGTCAGTCTTTTACTTCTCCAACACCCAAGAGGTTTATTATTCATGTCATCTGTTTCACTGTTGATTTGTCTGTCACCTTTTCTTCCCACGAAATCCTCAGAAGTTTATTGATTATTATGGAATGCTCCAGTCATTGTATTTCCCGACCTGTCCACAAGGGCCACCTCGGTGAGGTTGCCACCTTTGTTCATCCCCGGATCTGTTCCTACCTCTAAACAGGGCTTTGACCAAGCACCAGCCAGCCGCAAAGTCACTCACTGGTTTGTGAACCACCGTTCTGAAGCCTTGAGTTTGGCATTTCAGCCGTCGACATCTTTGGAGCCAGAAGACACTATGCCTGCCACAGGAACATGACTGTACCACAGGCCTGTCAATCAAACAGATCCGCCCCCAAACATACCACTTTTTGAGGCCTAATGTCTAATTAATGACGGGATTATTTTCACCTGGGCAGCCAGAAGTCTAATAAAAAGGAGTAATTTTAGTTAATGAACCCATTAAAATGTGTAGAAAGGATGTCTTGATTTTGTATTTCATGTGGTTTTGCAGTTTAAGGCACTTCCGCGCTGGCCTCACTTTTCAGACCCCAAAGCTGCATCCACTTTTATGTACAGTCTATGGACAAGACACTCTGATTGGTCATTTCATGTTTACACACTGATGATTAATTAGGAAACCAAGTAGAGCCCTTTGAATCATCTATTGTTAGACAACCAAATATGCACATGTACACTGAAGTATCATCTGTACGATATAACAGCTGATGTTGATATGAAAGCGTTTCAGTGTATCTGATCTGTCACCATATCTGTACACGTCATCTCTGTCTTTGTCTCTCAGACTGAACACCTTTTTATTTCCTTTGACACACATCCTCATTAGTTCTTCATACCACAGTCCCGTTGGCAAGGTCAATGTTGTCACAGCATTGCTTTGCTGCCAAAATGATGCTGAGAATAATGAGGCCAATCTGAGCAACATCAGCAGCATTAGGCAAAAGAACAAAAATCGAGGAATCCAAGGATCCAAGGAACTTTTTCAGGAGGACAGCATGTTGGTTTTAGCAGTTTGAGTTTGAACTTGTGTATTTCACACAGTAACGTCTTATTGAACTCTTGGAGGAGGACAGTGTGTGTGGATTATGAAACCCAATGAATACTGAAAACTGTCTGGACCCATGACACCCTTTTTCCTTCTTTGTGTTGGAGAGAAAGATTTGTTGATCCCGCCTCAAGTTTCCTCTGGGTTTCTCTTTTTATTTCAGGTTTTCATTGACTTTCCTTTTGTCTTTGAATCTTCTCTCTGCAACTTCTCCTCTTCACCTGCTCTGGTTTCTGTCAGCCTGAATCATTTGATTAATTATTGATCAGTCAGATCAAGGTAGGTTGGCTTTTTTTTAAAACTGCTTTGAAACAAATAATTTCCTACCGTGAGAGGGGGCGATATCTCTGCCAACACCTGACGTGTGTCTGAATCATTATTCAAAGAAGAAGGTTTGCAACTTTTGACACAAAGTTATCCGGTCGGTTGCTGAAGGTAAATGCAGTTTGAACCTGCAGATCTGCTTCCTTCTCTTCAGCGGATGAACACTATATTTTTATGAACCCATGACAAACAGAACATCTACAGAACAAACTCATAGCTTAAATCATTTTGGTGCAAATTTTGGTAAGACAAAAACATTTTTGTCGAAGTTTGCATCAAACTTTTTGAAACTTTGTGTGGAATATTCCAGCGTGTCTACACAGGAGGCATTTCACTCACATCTTTTAAATGCATCATGACAGAAAAGTTTCTATTTTCATCAATAAAGCTGTCTAAGCAGAGCACACTATGTCTTACATTGGACTTCATGCATGTAACTGTGATTCAAAGCATTTATTTATGCTTTTTTAAAACACTTTTTAGGTAGTTGTGCGCTGCGTTGAAAATGTGAGTGGCCTGTCGGTAGTGTTCTTGAATGTACCCTCTGCAAACATTGATGAAGCAGAGGCTGTCTATAGTTGCATTGTGTTTCCCTGTGGTCTTTTTTTTTTGTCTTTTTAAAGTTGCTTTATGTGTCTTTATGTTCTACTTCTTTATTGTCTTTTTTTGTCAGTTAATGGTCAGTTTTTGGCCCATTTTTTTGTGTGTGTCTGTGGTCATTTTGTGCAAATCTGTGGTTGCTTTGAGTCTGTTTGTGGACATATTTCATCTCCTTCTGGTCTTTTTGTGTCTACTTGTTGTCAGTCCGTGTTACTTTGTGGCTATTTCCTTTCTCTTTTTTGTCATTTTGTGCTTCTTTGAGGTCATCTCATGTTTCTTTGAGTTTATGCTTCTTTGTAGTCATTTTATGTATTTTGTAATTTATTTTTTTATGTTGTTGTTTTGAGTCTCATTGTAGTCATTTCAAGGATCTTAAATGTGGGTTTATGCCTCTTTGTAGTCATTTTGTGTTACTTTGTGGTTGATCTGTCTTAGTCTATAGTTGCATTGTGTCTCTTTGTGGTATTTTTTTTGTCTCTTTTCAGTCGTTTTATGTCTCTTATGATTATGTTTTACTTTATTATCTTTTGGGTCTGTTTATGGTCAATTTCTTGCCTATTTGTTGTTGTTTTAATGTCTCCGTGGCTGTTTTTAGTGTCTGCGTGGCCATGTTAAGTCTCTTAGAGGTAATTTCATGGCTCTTTCCTGTTCGTTTGTGTTTCTTTCTGGTTGAATCAAACCTCTCTGAATCTTTGTGTCGCCTTGTTGCTGCTTTGAGTCTCTTTGTAGTCATGTTGCATATCTTAGTTGTCAACTTGTGTCTTTCTCGTCCTTTCCGGTCCTTGTGGCCAATTTGTGTCTCTTTCTGGTCATCTCATGCCTCTTTGAAGTAATTTTTAGTTTCGTTGTAGTTACTTTATGTCTTTGAGGCTGTTCCACGTCTCTAAGATTGTTTCAAGTCATTACAAAGAGCAAAATATGCCTGAAGAAGTCACTCGCATTTGTGCATTAAAATTAATGATTACAGTTAATATTCCACTCACTCTGGCTCACAGGATCAACTCTTCGCCCTCTGAGGTTTTCTGTGTTTAATAAACCAAACCGTCATTTATCATTTATCACACGCTGACGATAGAGCGGCTCCTGGTTGATGCATAAATTCAGACTCCTCCTCTGTAATCTGCTGATCTGCTTGAGTCAACTGTGCTAACAGCCTGAACAAACTCCAATAAACCTCTGAATTATTGATCAGGACCCCCTGTTTCCTCCTGTCAGCTGTAGTTTCCTCTGATATCAGATCAATATGTTTCAGACCACACATTTGCTCGGCAACAGCAGTGTTTAAACACAGCTTGGATGTTTGTCTCAGGGTTTAATCTCGGAAGGGTTTTCTTTTTCATTCTAGATGTTTACTCTGTGGATGCAGGTGCAAATCTACTGCTCCTTTACAAGAGGAAGAAACAGTTGCTGTCAAACTAATTTAACGTAAGACAAATATAAGGGTGCATGTTCTTCAGTTTAACATGATATTTCCATTTTCAATTACCTGGCTGGAGTGAAAGACATGGATGAAGACAATTGTCTACAAACTTTAAAAGTCTTACGTTTGTTTATTAAGTTTGTTTAAGTCCATTCACAAGTGTTGCCAGATGAAGATCCCCAATGAGTCTTACAGAATGGTCATTCAAGGCGGCTAATTTCTGTGTTTACTCAGACAATCACTTAAATGATTAAAGTAAAAATGAGGTTTTTTTTGGAAAATTGTTCAAAGCTTGTGCTTTTACCAAAAAAATAAATGTAAAAAAAATGAACTTGTGTCTCCCAAAAAACACATTCAGTAAAGCTATTCATATTGATTAGTAAGCTGTGTAGGCATATTTTCGTGCCAGTTTTTTTTTAACTTCACATCCTTCAAAACTTTCTTTTTTTTTTTTTTAATCTAAAACAACATTCTACTTAGATCCAACTTCCATTGTCTAATTTGTAATTTATTCTGTAAGGGTTGATTAAATGTAAATTGATGATGCAGTCATGGTAGTGTAGGATCTGAATTTGCTGTCAAAGAAGGAATTTGAGCAAAGCTAGTTAATGCTTTCCTCCCTTGAAGTTATATCTGTTACTAAAACACAACATATTTTATATTATTATATGTTTTTGAATGTGGGAGTCATTCCTATTTTCACAGGGTCGTATGATGCCCTGATTTATATTGCACATAATAGACAATATAGATATATAACGGAGAGGCAAGGCAGAAAGGTACATTATACAGTATAACATAGTCCTTCACAGGTTTACTGTTCACTTGTACAATTAAAAGGATGGGGCTGAGTGTTGGCAGGAGGTGCTGGAGATGTAGACAATATTCTCCTTCACGCATTGTCAAACTCCTCCATGATGAAACCTCTATGAGAGAGAACACAGAGGACGGTTGGTGGATTGATACCTTCAGTTATGTTTATTATGTGATTTCTTGCATCTAGCGGGCTGATCATGATCAAAACTACATGTCATTTTATTATCTGATGCCACTAAAGATCATCATGGGTTCATGAAAACTCATTTTAGCCACCTGTCTCTTATTGTTTCAGTCATGAGAGCTCATGGCGTTGACATGGATCAACTGGTAAATTGAGTCCTTTGCTTTAAGGCACAGTTTCCTCTTCCAGTACTGCAACACCGCAGATGTGCCTGCCATCCGCATGCCGTTTTTGTGCTTCTGTCCACCCTCGCTTGTGAATATAGGACCCCAAGATACTTACATACTATTTATTTTTACTTTTAGTACATAATTGAGCTACCCTTAAAAAGTATGTACTGTTGCATGTAATATGTATACAATTGGGACATACTACTTCATCATAAATATGACCCTTGAACTTTGACCCTCTTGGTCATATGCGTTGCAATCCATAGCGCGATATTTGGACTTGGAACGAGTACGCTTCTTTTTAATGCCTCTTCCTCTTTTTCTTCTTCTATTTGCAGGCGGAGCTCAGTTGATGTGACGTATCTTTCCCCACACAAAGGATTGTGGGTTAGAACAACTTCCAGAGTAGCATGCTGGCCTGAATACTGTGAAATACGAGTGGCTGTAGCAGGACATCCTGGTGCTTTTGGCACAATATGTTTAACATATAATGTATTGGGACATACTAAATCTTTTTTCTGGCATACTAAATAGTATGATAGTGTAGATATTGGAACGCAGGGGTCATTTTCACACAGACAACGATGGCAGCATGCAGTGCACTATGAGTACATGGATGGTGTACTCATAATGGTCAAATAGTTGAGTGTGAAACGCTGGAAACTTATCAGCCTTAACGTTTGCCATCTTGGCAACGTAGCAGAAGTGGAGAGACCACCAACCTATTTTTAAACTGCTGAAAAATGAAGCTGCAGCTGCTGCAGGGAACACTGGACTATAAAAATGGAAGTTGTACATGTCTACATACATGTTTTTTGTATTAAATTGAGCAAACAAAGCTGGCTGATATTTGGACAGGTTTAGGAGTCAAATATTGAGGTTGTCTTTTAGGGTAAATGCTACTGTGTGATTTATACGCTACCCGGTCAAAATTCACACACTGTTCATGTAAGTATACTAATAAGATGTAGTGTACTACATGTGAGTGTGCCCACATAAGTATCTCCAATTTAACAGCTTTGACATGACATCTAAGTAGCTAAAGTTAATTTAGCCAGTTTTTGTCACCTTAAGAATGAAATCTGTTGAATTCTACCTCATATTTAAGAAAACAGCAACATCAGATAAAGCAGTTATTGTTAATCTACTAAGAGTAAGCAACGTAGACACATGCAAGCGAGCTGCAGCAGTACAGCTAGTTAACCCTCACACCATGAAGGCAGTACGTCCTGGGATGTAAAGCTTGCTCATAATGGTATCATATGATTTTAAAGAAAAAAATGTGCTGCATCCTCCCACATGTTAGACTCTTCGTTGTGTCTTGAGTCAATATTTCATCATCATCTGTTTGATTCATGCTCTGCAATCTGGTTGGTGGTGACGGCTGACGTTAGTCTGCTCGCTGAAGAAACCCGACACCCTCTAAGGACGGGGTGTCGGAGAGATGAAGTGTCTGATGGGGTTTGTTGTGTCGCCGTCTGTGTTTACGCCTGTTAATGTCACATCAAACATCGATGAGACACAACGGATGATGGGAGGGGAAACAGCAGGGAAATAGAGTGCTCACTGCTCCATGATCAGCTGGAAATGAGAGCAGTACATGACCATTTCTTCACCCATCAGGGGTCAGTCAGGCGATATTTGATTGACAGGTCTTATTAAAAAAAAACATCTACATCCAGAAACAACTTTCCATCACATCCTGTGTCTTTACTGGGGAAAAACTTTTCGTCACAATTTGTCAAATGTCATCAGTGGATGTGAGTCACCTGATGTGTTCACGCCTCTTGGAGCTACGTCTTAGCCAATCACAGGCGTCCTGCTGGCAGGTTGTCAGCTGTCGTCATAATTTCAGACAGCAGGAAGAGTCACCTGCTGCCAAGATCGTGTGACACGGGGACAGACAGATAGACGTGCAGTGAATTTGGTTCTGACAAAGTCTTAACTGGAGAATGACACTGCTGTAAGGACATGGTGATGATGATGGTCAGCCAAGACACCTGCTGCAACCTGATTGGCTAAGAAAATAACTGATGTTTAAAACAAAAGTCAATCGATCAATAACTGAAAAATATCATTATTATCTATCATTAAAAAAATGTCCAGGTATTTTGTCATTCTTGAAACAGATCTAAAATGGGAATCAGAGGAGTGGAAGTACTAGTTTTAAAACATCCTCACCTAAAATTTCCAGCCAATTGCTTGAAAACTTTCCCCATAATTGTATTTCCTTCCCACTTATCTGAACAATAGTTAGTTTCCTTGGAATATCAAGTGCTTTTGTGACAAAAAAAAAAAAACCTTTGTTTCACCGATACAGATGCAGTAACTAAAATCCTTTGGTGTGATAACAGTCACATCTCTGCTGAGCAGGTTCTCTAGCAGATTTGGGTGTTGATATTGTGGCATTAAAGCTAACATTACTAAAGGAAAAATTATTTTAGAAATCAAAACTCCCCTGGATGTGAACTGTCAATGAAGTGATCTATAGTAACTGTGACCTGTAATTGTGTAAGACTGCACAGAAAGGACCAGGCCCGGATTCAAACCCAGAACCTTTTCACTGTGAGGCGACAATGCTAACCACTGTACCGCCCCCAAATGAACAACCTACAAATCTATAAATATAATACACTTTTATTCATTTTAAAATACAATAAATCTCCTTGTCCTCATCACCAGGCCAGAGGGAGATCTAAAGAAAATCAGAAAAGGGACATTTTTACCTTTGTTTAATCAAACTGTAAACTACCAAACTCAGTTCAAACCATTTTAGGAGGGTTTAGCACAGATTAAACTGGGCTAGGATGACACTTGTTTTGTTTTTTACTGGTTTTAGACCAGGTTAAACTGGATTTAAACTGGGTTAGATTGTATTTCACATTGAGTTAGATTAGATTATGTTTAAATGAAATTATGTTTTGCATTAAACTGGGTTCAATGCCATGTTTTACTGGGTTTAAAACAGATTATATGTGGTTTACGCCACATTCGACTGGGTTAAAACCATAATAAGAAATTATTCTTATTTTAATATCAATATTTCTATTCAGGACTATATGTCTTTGATCAGTTATATACCAGCCTATTACTGGGTTTGGACGCTATAATTACATTTTAATGATATTTATCACATTTAATCTCACCCCTGACTGTCCCAGACGGATCTGAGGCTGAGTGACAGACATTAAAACTACAGTACTGGAATAATACATATTATTACACTGCAAAAACGTGGTACTATTTTTTTCCTTACTTTTAATAATGAAATAAAAGAAGAAAACTCATGAAACAAATTATATATTGTTGGCACATGGTGTCAGTAGTTTGTTCTACATGACTGTATTTTGTTGTGTGTGCAGGTGTTTCCTCCTCAGTCTCTGTCAGCGGTGTCGTGGATAAAGTGATCAGCTTGACAACGGCAAAAGATATTTATGACGGTCGTCATCCAGTCAGCAGCAGGAAACACATCACTTTTATGGAGGGGGGGTCTTAATACGACAGTTATTCAGGGATTTATAGGCCCATCCTGCAGCAGCCGTTTGTCCCCGCAGGTAGTAAAACGCACGACAGTGTGATAACACAAATAAGATGTTCAACAGCAGACTGTAAAACCCTGCATGTGCTGATCCTGTTTTTACAGACCTTCATCCCACGAATGTCTGATGGAATAAATATACTACATTTTTTCGAGTGTAACTAATGTAAATTAAACCCTGAATTTCTTCTTCCTTCTGTTGTTAAAGATCAGCTGCATCATCTTTCTCCAGGTTTGATTGTTTTGTGTTCACAAGAAATTCATCAGTGGAGTTCTTTCCAAAAAACCCAATATGGAGAATACCTGTATAATAATCCGCACAGCAACTCTGTGACTGTCTCAAATCATGTACTTATGTTCTTGCACTTAAAGTACATAAGTGATTTCACACTGTGAACAATGGCAACATGCAGTGCACTTGTTTATATGATTACCTACATGCGGCTGAAATGAGTTTCCTCCATAGGGTGGCTGGGCTCAGCCTTAGAGATTGGGTAAGGAGCTCAGACATCAGAAGGGAGCTTGGAGTAGAACCGCTACTCCTTCGCATCGAAAGGAGTCAGCTGAGGGGGTGTGGGCATCTGATCAGGATGCCTCCTGGGCGCCTCCCACTGGAGGTTTTCCAGGCACGCCCAACTGGCAGGAGACCCCGGGGAAGACCCAGAACACACTGGAGGGATTATATCTCCCAGCTGCCATAGGAACGCCTCGGGATCCCCCAGAATGAGCAGGAAAATATTGCGGGGGAGAGGGAAGTCTGGGCCGACTTGTTTGGTCTGCTGCCACCGCAACCCGATCCCGGATAAGCGGAAGAAAATGGATGGATGGATCAGAAGGTAACATAAAAAAAAAAAATCTTGTTTCAATTATGTATTTAAGTGGGATTAAAGATATCTGCCAAACCTGTCATGAAAGCCACAAAAAATAGTCCTCCATACCCAAAATAACAATGCTGACATGTGGGTTTAGTCCATTTTATACTGGGTTTGTACAGGATTAAACTCAGTTCAAGCCATTTTTGTCAGGATTCTGTGTCTGTCTCTGTGGTCTCTGTTTTGTCTGTCCTGTGTTTTTGTTTCAGTCTGTGTCTGGAGGGCGTGGACTCGTTCACTGCTCACCTCCAGACACCTCCCACATTTCACACCTAATCAGGTCAGCACAGCTGTCTCCATTCCAGTAATCATCACCTGGCAGTATATGAACCCCAATCCTGCACTCACTTCACCTGCGTCAGTCCGTACAATACCCTCACTTGGTACTATGCTGCAGTTCAGTAAGTCAGTTTGCATATGTTTGCAATTCCCGTTCTGACCCTCCTGTCTGTTTCCCGCCTGCAGCAGTACCTACCACTGTGCCTGCCTGCCTGTGATCCTGCCTGCTGTCCTGTGTCGGGCCACAGGTACCATGTAGTTGATCCTGCCTGCTGTCCTGTGTCGGGCCACAGGTACCACATAGTCGATCCCGCTTGCTGTCCTGTGTTGGGCCACGGGCGCCACACAGCCTATCCTGCCTGATATCCTGTGTTTTGGGAAATAAATATTCTTACCTGATGTCCTGCTGTTGTCTGTGCTGCATTTGGGTCCACTCACACCACATATCGTGACAATTTTAGACTGTTTAGCACTGGTTAAAATAGTTTTAGACCGGGTTAAACTGGGTTTAGACCAGAATAGACTAGGTTTTCACCTGATTGGACTTGGCTAGGTTAAGGATAGTTTGGACTAGGTTTTAACCAGAATAGACTGAGGTTTGGCCAGTTTAATTGGATTAAACTAGATTTTGACCACATCAAACTGGCTGACAAACAGCATTTTGGCTGGTATGGACTGGATTAATACCAGATTAGATTGTTATGAAATCAGGTTAGGCTGTGTTTAGACTAGGTTCAAGTCAAATTAGACTGGGTTTTGACCAAATTAGTCAACTTTAAACTCTATTATTGCCACATTAGACTAAAGTCAGATTAGACCACGATGGACCAGATATAGGCCAGATTTACCTGGGTTTAAACCAAAGTTAAACAACATCAGATCAGAAATACTTTTTCATCCCAGTGGGAACGTACAGACTGCATTCAAAAAACATTCTCTTCACATTTTTTATGTTGCAGCCTTATGCTAAACTTCTTTCGATGACAAATCAGTCTACACTCAGTACCCTATTGTGACAAAGTGAAAACACAATTTTAGATTTTGTTTTTGCAAATTTATTTAAAAAGAAAGAAAACTGAAATACCAGATTAGTCAAGTGCTGCAGAGATGGCAGTTATTTTGATAGTTTCACAAAGACTGACCATCAGGGTTTTGATATCCGCTCTCTAACAGAGGCTGTTCCCCCAATTGCTCAGTTTGGGAAGCGTGAGGCTGCAATGTAACAAAATGTGTATAAACTGAAGGGGTCTGACTTTTCTGAATGTATACACAACTCGAATGCGATTCTAAAGTGCCAGAGGATTTTGGAGTAATTAAAAAATGAAAGATGAAAACCAGATGTTCAAAGGAGGTTCAAATTAATTAAGATATCCAAGCTGAATAAAACAGTTAAACAATGTTGGACTTACTGTTCACTAGTTTTGCACATATGGTTAAAACAAGCATCTGTGCATTGGGAACCACAAAGGTTATTTGTTATACAGTATTATGGAGGTATTATTTTTTTTCCCTATGACCTAGGATTTGGTTTATCCGTGTATTTGACAGGGTTGATGTTTCAGATCAGATTAGACCACTGTTTTCTGTCTGCCTATCTGCCTGCTGTAGGAAGTTTGAGCTGAAAAATTATTGGTCTTACAATAAATTTCAAAGCAGTTTAAAAAAAAAAAAGTCCTAGTGAACTTTGACCAGAAAAAGGAGTTTGAGTTTTTCCTCTGTGGATGGTTAAAATATTTATAATAAGATCAGATTCTACTAAAAGTCTGTTAGTGAATCCGTCAACTGGAATTAACTCATTTTCAAGCAGTGAGACTTTCAATTAGTGCCTGATTTGAGAACACACAGCGAAATGCAGATCAGTAATCGTCAATATAATTTCCATCAAAATTAAAGCTTGTCACTCAACTCCTGCCTTACATGCTAAATGTTCTCTGCTCTCCATCCTTCATCAGGAACGGTAGATGATCTGAATGTTAATCACCTCGCTAATGACTGAAGACTCATGTCGGTTCACAAACAAACTATTCCGTTGGAAATCCGTTGGTGTTTGGAGGGTTTGTGTGTGTGTGTGTATGTGTGTGTGTGTGTGTGTGTGTGTGTGTGTGTGTGTGTGTGTGTGTGTGTGTGTGTGTGTGTGTGTGTGTGTGTGTGCTTGAACACATGCTGTGTATCAGCGATCAGACAGGAGCATCATGGGAAATGTCAGTTTGAAAAATGAACTGTGACAGACGGTTGAGGGTTCTGGAGGCTTGTGTGCAGCCAGTGAAATGCAGTGACATTTCTAAACTGTTCATCTGCCTGTTGAGACAGATGTCTGTTTACATATCAGGGCTGTCTGACATAAACCTCGTATCTTCTTTCAAATCCTGCACGTGGTACATTCAAGCTTTCACAGGTCAAATATGTTCTTTTACTTGTGCAGTGTCTGACAGTCACATGAGCAGACAGGTGAATTTGATCCTATAAATTGGTTATCTGTTATCAACAACTGAGAAAAAACTTTTTAACACTTTGCACTTTTGCAAAATAAATAACACGGTTCTTTAAAGTTTGCTCCCCCCAACTGTCACAGTTTGACTCCAAGACAATAGATCTTAAAGTGAAAAGGAAGCTTCTCATCTAATATATCACCATGTTCAGGAACCCGAGGTGTTCCTTGTGACAGCATTTTCAACGAGCCAACGCACCGCTGCAATCACAGCCGTGGCCTTGAAGAAACGTTTCCAGAGCGAGAGGTGTTTTATTGCAGGCGGAGGGCGCAGCCTCTCCCGCCACTTCAGACGTCACCGTGTACAGACTTCTGATGGAAACGTCCAACGTTTGTCTCCGCTCCACCTTTCAATCTGTGTCCTGACACCACGCCGCTGTCACGGCCTCACCTCGGCTGTCCATCAACGCCGGCAGCGATATTATTGTTCTGATGCAGGTGGAGTCAAGTCGTTGTGATGACAGATGGGGTGTCCTGATCACAGAGTACCAGGGGAAAAGAAGACGAACGCAGCCCTGGAGAAATGAAGGCGTGGAAGAACGGCTGTCTGCTGTCTGTCTACTGTCAGACACTTCAACATCTGAGAGCTGAGAGGAAGCTTTGACCTGAAACTGCAGAGACGCAACATAGAACACTTCACCTCCGTCTAGTGACAGATCGAGAAAAATGTACCATGCTGTGGAAATAGGTTTTGGCAGTGTGAAATGGGGCCTTGTTTGGGAGTCCTTGTAAAAAATGCAATTCTACTTAGGTAACTATTGTCTCATTTGTCCTACTGCAGTGTCCCCAGTGGAATCTTTTATGTTAAACGAGGACAGGGGGAACAACCCAGGGGCGTATGGAACACATTTATTTTAAATAAAGCTTCTTCTTTGCCCCCTGCAACCTTCTGAAAGGATAAGTGGGTTCAGCTAATGGACAGATGTATTTTTACAAGTTGAGAACAGTGGGTCATAAAAATGTTGTATGAATGAAAATTTGGATAACAATATTTTGGTTTCTGTAGGTAATTGGTTGGAAATTGTTTCAGTATATCCAAATACATTTTTATTCAGCCGCTGGAACCATAATGTCAAAGTAAATCCATTATTTTTTTAATCGAATCGAATCGAAACTGAAGACTCTCATTTACGAAAGTAATCAGACCCCTCTGTTATCCAGATAGTGATGAGGTGCATCTCGTTTGCTTTAATTGTATTTGAGATGTGCACCCATGATTGAACTGATCAGACAGTTTAGGAAGTGACAGATTTCTATATCAGGTCCCACAAATCACATGTCAGAACACAAACCAACCCATGAAGTCCAAGGAACTTTCTGTAAACCTTCGTAATGAAACTGGCATTTATCATGGCAAGGGTGTATAAAACCATCCCTAAAGTTTGGAGTGTTCCCTGAATAGTGGCTTCAATAACCGTGTAATGGAAGAAGTTTGGAATAAAGGACTCTTCTTAGACTTAACTGTCCAGCAAAGTAAAGCGGCGGAGCATGAAGGTCACGGAGGTGATCAGGAATACAACGATCACTCTAACAGAGCTTCAGACGTCCTCAGCCAAAAGGATGACCCATCTCAGTAGCAGAGACCTAGCCAAGAAGACTCACTAGAATTGCTGACAAGCAGCTTCTACAAACTACTGGGTCTGAACACTTTTGTAAATAAGAGTTTTTAGTTTTCGATTTTCCTTAAATTTGCATACATTTCTAAAAACAAATTTTCTCTTAGCCATTGTGGGTAATTAAGTGTAGATTGGTGGTAAAATGGCAATTTCAAACTAAACGTGAAACACCATAAAGTGTGCTACAAGTGAAGGGATCTGAATACTTTCTAGATCCACAGTGTCTCTCTGTGTCTTTACTGTCTAAAATCTGAGAAATCAGTTACTACAGTCAGACATTTTAACGAGCCGGTGTCTCAGTCTGAATTTTTGATGGTTTCTCAACACTTTTGGGACTCAGCAGTTAAAGCAGATGATGTGGCCTCAAGTTCTTTAATAAGAAGGAGCTTTCTAATAAATTAGTGCTAATAGCTCACTATTTATATCAGACTAATGTGGCATAATGAGCTACGCCCTCAATTACAGCAAGTTCCATTATATAATTGAATGTTCACCCTCATTTTATTTAATTCAGAAACATGAGGATACAGAGGAGAGCTCAAGCCTGTGGGTGGAAAAATGTTGCAAGTTTAAAGAATCATATGCAAACATCAAGATTCACAGAGAGAGAAGCCTCAGGTTACTGAATTAACAACACATGTATGGATCCAGTTTTTTTACAATTTGTGTGGGTGTGTGCATTTAAAGTGTGTATTAGTGACTAACAATTCCCCAACCTCTAAAGGGGAAAAGACAATCTTCAACATTGAGAAACAAACACTGCACGTCATCATACAGAACACTTACTAATGATAAAGTACCAATAATTCAGCAGGAGGAAGCAGGGATTTATTCTGATACAAACATTTCTACAGGCAGGTCTGACTATAATCTGATAAAACCTACAGCAGAAAACAGTCAGCCTTCTTTGAGCGTCTTGTTTTTTTTTTTTATCAGCAGCTCCCTCAATGACCGGCATCACTTTCTACCTACAATCCTTCTGCAGCGCTTCCAAACGGGCCTGATTCAGCAGACCGAGATCTGCTCTGTCAGATCTTCTTCCAGCTGACAGAAAAGATGCCAAAAAGATCAGACACAAAGAGAGATGCGGTTCTGAGTTCAGGTCTAGTCTGAACCTCCAAATCTGCCTAAAGGTTCACAGACCAGCATCCAAAAATCCAGCATGAACAATATGCTTCAGCAGACACAGGTCAACAACGTGCAGACAGCTGATCAGGAATCAGAAACCCTTCTGCTAATTGCATTTGAACAGGTTCACAGGAGGATATTCATTTAACCCTCCTATTGTCCTAGGGTCAAAATGACCCGCAGCTGTGTTCAACCAAGTTCTATTTTCTTTCATTTTCTTTTTGTATTTTTATTTTTATAGGAGGCTGTGAGGGTTTCTTTAAAGAAACCCTCACAGCCTCCTTGTCACCAATGATCCCCAAAAATATAAAAATAAAATAGCTGCAGGTCATTTTGACCCTAGGACAACGGGAGGGATAAGAGCGAAATGCCGCATTTAACATTGGAGAGTGTGGAGAGACAGAAGAAGCCTGGCAGAAAACTCTCAGGGAAAAACAACCCAAAACATCTCTGTGAAACTGAATCCTAGATCTTCATTTTTATTACCTTTTATAGTACCATCAATTTACCCATCAAGCTTCAGCTGTTAATTAAAGTGTCTTCAAGACGTCTCACGTCAGCAGCTGTCAACTAAACCCACATAAAGAACAGTGATTGACACAAGTTTTAGGATCATCAAAGCCTTTTTCTGGAATGAGTTGATGGAACATTATTTCATGCTAACCATTTAAAAAGGTTTCAGGGAGACTGCAGCTCATTGCATTAATTCCATAAACATTGCCATAAAGTCTTTACATAACACATGTTAACTAGATTTCCAAAAAGTTTCTTTATGGTAATTATACAAATCTCTGCCATTCAGGGATCTATAAATGTTAAAGGAAGTTCAGAGATATTAAAGGTCCTTAAAGCCCTGTGTGTTCATTATGTGAAGCGAATTCTCACGTGAAGCAAGAATGGTATCGAACCTGCAGTGATTTGTCATTTGGCTTTTTGGGGGCTGCAGAAACACATTTTAAACACAACATTAACATACTTGTTTCATCAGCTTTATAGTTTGTGTAAAATTGTTAGCAGATAGTTGCATATTTAAACATCCAGCAGCAGGAGTCTTCCTTTAAAAAAAAAAAAAACGACCAATTATGTTGTACATGTGCAATCCAGTAGTGTTTATTTGTGACAACATTTACTGGTTGTCACAGTAATTAGGAAAAGAAGGTTTTTATAAAGTCTATGTGGGTGGAGGTCAGAGTGGATGATGGAATTTAACACAGTAACCCGCTGTTTGTTTCTCGTTTAAGACCGACAATTAACCATCACCGACCTATAACTTTAACCTTGTGTTTATGATTGTTGCCATGACAATGAAAGATTACTGTTCGTTTGCCAATTCAAGTTCGAAGTTAGTGTTGTTGTTTTTTAACCATGAACGTTCCATAACCTTGACTTTAGAGCAGATCCTCTATCTAAATCCACCCAATTTTTTCCTGAACTTATTGTTTTTGTGCCTGAAGCTAAAGAAACCTTTACGTTATTATTACTATTTTATTACCAGATATTTGTCTCCTACTGCCAACATGCTTCTCCCACCTCGTGTTGTATTGGAGTGTAAAACCAACCAACCTATAGTGTCATTCCGAATCAGGAAGATGAATTTAAGGCCAATATTTGCTGTCTTTTAGCTTTGTTTTTGGTCTCTACCACATACTGCAGGAAACATCTGTCTCTTTACCTGCTAAATGTTCCACTGTGTTCACCATTTCATTATATATTTCATGATAAAACTAAAACCTTCATTGTCCTCTGAACACAGAGTTGGTTTCTACTTGTTTCCCTCAGTGTTAGATTTGTTTGCTCCAGAAATGAATAATAAAGTTGAGCTGAAACATATTTCGACTCCTGAGGGATCCTCGAAGAAGCTTCCAGCTCTCCGAGTCGATGTAGGAGAGTAAAGAGCTGAGGGCCGCCGAGTCCTCAGAAGCTAAACATCCCGCTCTTCTTCTTCTGCCTCTCTTGGAGTTCCTGTCTCTTTCCATCTGCTCGCCCTGAGCTGCTCGCCTGTTTATCCCACACGTGTCAGACCTGTCTGTGTTGTGTGTGTCCCCCCCCCCCCTCGCGCTGCAGCAAAGAGGATCCGAAGGTGAGGATCTAATGTTAGAAAGCTTTCAGACAGAAAGCAGCGCATGAGGTTTCTGCTTCTGATGACACATCAAGATGATGATAATCACAGGAGTCATGCAGATGCTCGGTGAGCGATTCTCCCTGCAAGAGATATACTGTTTAGATTTAGATTTAACACACAGTCCTGTGAAAAAATAGGTACGTCCCATAGAAATTGTCAAGCAAATCTTTGAAAGAGTGACTGTTGGTAAAGGCGATATGCTTGGACACAACCAAATAGAAAATGAGCATTTTTCAATCATTTATTCAACAAAAGATATAAAAGTAATATTCTTCTGTGGAAAAAGTAAGTACACCATTTTCCACAAAAGCGAATATTGGCTTTAGCAGAAACAGCTTCTTGTTATTTTCTCATAACTGTCCACCGGTCTCTAGTTTTCTTGCATGTTCTACCCATTTCAAAACCCCCACAATATTAAAATGAGATTTAAATTTGGTCAGATCTTCCATTAGCCTCCATTTTTTTCTTTCTGAGTTGTTCTTGAATTATCTGAGTACCATTACAAGTCAACTTCCAGTATAATTTTCACTTTTTAACAGATGTCCTCACATTATCTTCAAGCACTCTTTTATATGATGCACAATTTATAGTTGAATCACTGGGTGCACGGTGCACAGTCCCTAAAGCTGCAAAACAATCCCAAACCATAACATTTCCACCACCATGCTTCACAGCTGGTATGAGGTTCATCTCCTGAAAATCTGCCTTTGGAATGTGCCAAACATTTTGACTGTTACTGAGGCCAAGCATCTATTACTAACACTACCTTTGATTCATCTGTATGGAGCACATTATTTCAAAAGGCCTAATCTTTACTTATATCTTCACTGGCAAATTGTAGCTTTACTCGAATGTTCTTTTCTGACAGAAGAGTATTTTCCTGATAAACCTCCCATACAGGTTCAATTTTGTGCAATCTCTTTTTGATAGTAGATGCTTAACTCTGACACCAACAGCTGCAATAGTTACCTTCAGATGCAGTGCTGAAACTTCGAGACTTCTTTTTCCATCAAACTGTCTGCTCTTGGGCTGAATTTCCTGGTGCAGCCAGCCCTGGACAGATTGTCAGTAGGTTGAAATCCACGCCTTTTGAAGAACGTTTTTTTTTCTTTTTTTACAGTGCAATGATTTATTTTAAATAATTTAGACACCTTTTTAAATCCTTTGCCAGACTCACAGATATGCACTGCCCCTCGGAGAGGTCTTTAGATCTTGGCATGAAACCACACACTTTAATAGCAAAGGGAACACCGGACCCTTAATGTTGGAGGTTTAAATAAGACAGGTTCCACTTTGGTGCCTAATATCCAACCCGATTCATTTTATGGGTTTAAAGGCGTGATAAATCTTTTCTAAGTGACTGATCTTTTTTTTATTATTATTTATTTATTTATTTAAAAGTATTAAAATTACAACAAAGTCAATTGTACGTGTCATTTGTTTCAGTATATTGCCTATAATAATAGGCAGTTTTAAAAAGAGGATCAATTGTTTGCCTGTTATCTGGGAAAAGTCAACTTCCATGAGACTTACTTTTCACTTTCGTGAGTGTGTGTTATGTCATCTGTCTAGTAGGCAGAGTGTCCAAAGAAGTTACATTTTATTAGTCGAGCAGCTACTCTGACATCTCTGTTGAAAACACGTTGTCCTTCGACACTAAACTGTACCTGTTTGTTTTGGATTACTGAAGTTAATTGTGAGGACGCTGGTAACTCTGAGTTAAATGTTTTTTTATTGATAAAAGCAGCGGCGTCTGCTGTGTTTCTGATTCGGTGGGACCGTAGGAGTCAGACGGCGGGGAGAAAGGACGAAGGGAGCAACAAGGTGATTATGGAATGGATGCTCAAGGTCAGAGGTCAAGCAGGAAGTGCCTCGCTCAGCAGATTCTACAACAGTGCTCGCTTGTCTTCTGATGACCCCCGACCCCTTCTATGCGAGCAACTGCATCCACCGTGTCCCCAAAATGTCTCCCATCACACATAAATTGCAACGACGTAAGCAAACACCACAGTATAGTACACGCAAGTATAAAATTTGAAAACAGAAACCCAATCTGTGTCTTTGTGTCCTTCAGATGTTCTTGAAGGGAAGTTTCAAGTCTTAAATTTGAGATTAGAGTTCACTGAGTTTTGTAGTTTTGAACACAATGATCACAGGAATAAATGTATTATCGCGATCTTCAACTCTTACGTACAAAATCAGTTTAGTGAACTGTAAATACTGAAAGAGCCTATTTTAATTGGTTTTTAAACCTAAAATTTTAAATAAAAAATGATTGCACTTTATTACAGGTTTATATTCAAAACACTCCTTTTTGCTTGCAGTATACTACCAGTCCAAACTTTGGACACCCACTCAGGAGATGCTTTTTATTCATTTGTACTATTTTAGATTCCTCAAAGAAGCCACTATTTTCCTTTGTGACAGCTTTGGACTCCATGAGTTCGTCACCTGGAATGGTTTTCAGTTAACAGGTTAACAGTTAACAGGAGTTAAATCTGTAATTTGCACGAATTAAATCCCGTTCTGTAAAACCATGTTGTACATTAGGGGGCAGTAGTGAGTCACAGTAGCGTTAAGGCTGTCTGCCCTCATTTCGATGTTACACTGAAACCTGTGACCCATCAGATTTGGTGACGACAGTGTTGGTTAGGTTGATCAGTTTTAGTGTGAGGGTGCGAAAATCAGAGCAGATCACAGAATCTGTTGTTTTATAATTATTGACTATGAAGTTAAATTATATTCACCTAATCCATGATCGACCAAAAAGCCTGTAGTTTATGTTTTAACTTGTTTATCTTTATTTTCAGGAAGACCACAATAGCAAAAAAAAACAGTGACTGCAAAAATACATATAAGTATTTCATTGAGAGTATTTTTCAGTACAACTTATATTGTCATTTGCTAAACTAAAGATCTGTTTTGAATTGTTCAAAAGTAAGCTTGGTTTATTTTCTCCAAAACAAATACCTCAACTTGGTAGACAGATGGATGATGAGGTGATTGAGCTCATCACATACAGCCATCGTAACTGGTCTTAACCATATATCAACAAACAGCCAACTAAGCATTGTAAACACTGTCGGCAACATTATACAGAGTTGTTCTGCGTAAAGATATTCAGCCCTGAATTTCATCAGCTGGACTGGATCGCTCGAAGCACTCTCTGATGTGCGCCTTGAATGACAGACACAGTGAGGACCACCATCAGCCGCAGATGTGGCAGCCCACCGGGATTTGTCCTGCGTATACAAAGGTCAGATACCCGCCGACGTTATTCTATTAGTTGCCTTTATGAGCCATCACCATAGCTACCGTGAGCATTACCAGCTGTTTACTCATCATAAACATATCAAATGTCATTCTTCTCCTCTCTAAGAGCTCCCCGGGGCAGTGGATGTTCACTCTTGTTCATCTTATCTTTTGGTGTACAACAAATAGTATATAACTACTGTAATAATCCACATTACGGCATCAAGTGCTCAACTAAGTTAAAACAAGCAACGGCCTATTATTACCTCATGAAAAATGAGCTAAAACACCTCTTACAGAGCAGTCTCACCAAGAAGCAGAGCGATGCAGTGCTGCATCAGATCACTCCACGATCACCCGACCTAAACCCACCGGAGATGGTTTAGGATGAGTCACACTGCAGAGTGACGGAAAAGCATATATACATGCAGTTGAATCTGTTTAGAATCACACTGTATGTGTTAAGTGTTGTTAATATTATGTTTTTACCGCTAACTGTGACTGGGCCCCGTTGCAGCAGTTTATTTTTGTCTAAAAAAACCTCTCCTCCATCAAGGTCATCTCCCAAACTTGCTGCCGTCATCATCATTAACAAACTGCTTAGTTTTCTATAAATGAAAAAAAACAAAAAAACAACCATGTCTGCAAAAAAATAACACAACATTAAACTTAAACGACTGAACCTTTTACACACACACACACACACACACACACACACACACACACACACACACACACACACATGCACACTCATTTTTCCTTTGGCTGTTAGCAGTTAATAAATAAAGGCAATAAGCATTGAGAGCTCATTAATATCAGTGAAGGTGAGCGGCTAACAGCCCCGCGAGGCTGCTGCAGTTGACACAGGAAATGAAAGGAGAAAGCCGACCGCAGCTAACGCTAATGCTAACACAAAGACACACTCATGCAGATTGTGGTTTTCCTTATGGTCAAACTCCCTTTTGTCCCTCCATACTATATATATTAAATAATATTGTGTTGTGTTGTTGAATAAACGATACACTGCTAATTTGTACAAAACAGACCAAGACGGTTGCATTTATGTTAAAAAATAAAATTAAAAAAAATTAAAAAATGCTACTGAAGATGCCAGATAATTGGAAAATAAATGCGGGAACTTAAAACATGAAAATGTTTCATCACGTGAAGCCTTCAGTATTTCAGGAATTATCAGAGTGTATAGATAAGAAATGGGACCCCCTTTAATAAGTTTCCATATCAATAATCATATAAAGACATCTTACTGTATGTATGTACAACATTGATTACGCTGCACCGTGAGGTGCATAAAGCAGGGTGATGTTATGAACTGTTTCTGAAGCCTTTCAAGGGTCTCCTATTGCAGATTTCCCAAGTTTGACATATGTCCATACCTAATACGTCAGCATTATGTGATACCAATAACAAACACATATTTGGTCACACCTACTTTTTCAAGGGTTTTTATTCATTTTTGTAAACAAAATCAAACATTAAACAAAGAAATGTAGGATTCATATTTTAGATTCTTTACAGTAACCACTGGTTACCACGCAGACAGCATCTATTGGCAGCATCTTTGTATTTTATACCAACACAACTGATGCTCTGCAACTGATTGTGAAGATCAGAAATTCACCCAGATATCTCTTGACAGGACTCACCTGATAACTGAAAACCGTTACAGCTGAGGACCTCAGCTGGTTAACATTTTACCAACAGTGTGCACAACTGTCATCAGGGCAAACAGTGGCAACTTTCAGGAGTCTATATAATTAAATGTTTTGCCTTGTTTAACTCTTTAGTTACAACATACATACAACACACGTTACACACACACACACACACACACACACATACACACACACACACAGTTTTCTTGGTCTTATTTTACTTTCTCCTCTCTCCTCTCTCCTCGCTTCTCTTCTCTCTCAGGACTCTCCATCACCAGGAATCCAGACCGTACATGTGTGTGTGTCCCAGTGTGTGTGTGTCAGTGTGTGTGTGTGTCTGTGTGTCAGCATCAATGTTACCCTCAGTGTTAGTGTGACCTTGGCTGGACTAATTATTTCAGTGGAGAACACAGGAGGAGAGCACATTCCTTTGCTTCTAATGATTCATAAACAGTTTTAACAGTGTACTCCATCAGGACGTTAATTAGTGTGTGACACAAACACACACATGCGCACACACACAAAAGTTACAACCAAGGAAACAAAACTATCATCTTATACAAATCATTTGTATATTTTATATTTCTACACAACACAAAAATGTTTGATGGAATATATAACAGATGGCGTGCAACTACAGAACACCTTTTCACTTTAGCCCTTTACAATATTAGCCACCCATTCACACACACACTGACACACTAATAGCAACGAAGGTGCCATAGAAGTAGCTCACCTGCCATTGGGGGCAACTTTGTGTTCAATGTCTTGCCCAAGGACCCTTCAGCTTGAGGACAGGAGGAATTAAACTGCCAACCCTACAATTGAAGGGCAACCCACTCCACCATCTGAGGCTCAGACATCTAGATGTTCATAGATGAGAAATGTCCATTTTTGTGCACCGGGCCGGCTGGTGGATGGTGTCTTGCAAATTTCTGACGAGCAACAGAAGTAACCACTGAACCACTTTAAGAAGGAATATCCCCCAAAACATGTTTTGGTGATTATTTCTTTATTGAGCTTTTATGTGGCTTAACAATAGGCAGTAGGCTCAATAGGTATGAGCACTGTAATAAAGGATGGATTGAGGGACTGTAGTACAGCTTCTGTGACCACAAGAATGTTTCTTTTACCCATAAACAACAACTAAATTCTTCAAGTTTAGATGTACTCTGTGTTTTGGCAAATAGATTTACAAAACATATTTTTATCATCTGCTGTCGAGGTGTTTGTATTTAAACCGCAGGGGTGTCATATTTTCAAGATATGGAATATCAAAAACAATAAAAGAGTCAATCAATGAGAGCCGTTCTACAGGAATCATAATAAAAGAGAGAAATCACACACAGAGAACTAAAAGAAAGAAGGGGGGGAAAGGATGAAATTTGGGCTTGGATTTGGAGTCACACTGGGCACATTTTCTGGGTCTGAGGCTGGTGATCTGCGCTGAGCCGAGCTGAACCAGGATAAGTCTGGAGGTAGCGTTGATGCCACAGCTTTGATCTGCATCCTTCCTGTCTGGGAGCGTTTTCAGGACAGCAGTGAGCCGCGCTGACGAGGGGCTGATTCGTTGAAATTAAATGAGCCTGTTCAATGCTGACCTCAGCTGGACTGACGGGTTTAAATAAAAGTAACATTGGTCAGGTTAGTGTGTAAGTAATAAATGCATTGTTTTGTGTAAAAGACACATTTACTCATTTTATTTACTGGGTTGTAACTAAATTAAATTTAAATTGAAAAATGTCCCCTTGGGGATTAATAAAGTAACTACCTAACCTAAATAGCAGATACACAGATTTTTTTTTCATCATTTTCATGGATGGTGTAGAGAAGAAATTCACTAAGAAGTTTATCGTTAAGTGTAAAGTTGTTCATATTTTAAGTCAAGCATCTGAATTGGATTTACTGATGTCAATGCCTTTTCCTGAGTTTTGATAATCTACTAAAATGGTATAAACATTAAATACACACATGTATATTTATAAGTAACCTTGAGAGTTTAGTACTTATGTAGGCATTAGGGTGGACATTTGATATTGGGGCCACTGAGATTGAGATTCAGCGTCAGTGTTGGTGGGTCCACCCGTCACCATTGTAGCAGTGCTTGATGCCATTTAACTCTCAGGAATTTTTTTATGAATGTCACGGAAAGGTATATGGTAACTTGTGAGGTTTTCAGTGATTCAACTTTTCACTCGATACTACAATGGAAAAAAAAAGTATACTGTGTGTTGTCAGACTTTTGGGTTATGCTGTATAACTTTGTTACAACGGCAAACTATTTTAACACCTGTCTTCCGTTTCGTGTGGAATGCAGTGAGTTATCCCATATGCGACAATGTTTCCCTGTTTGCAGTGATGTCAGCTGGACATAAAGGTCATATTATAAGGCTTGTCAAGGATTTGAACCCAGGACCTCTTGCACCCTAAGTGAGAATCATACCCCTAGACCTTGGAGCCAACACCAATAAGGAGGTGATACAGCCCAAACAGGTGGTGGTTCATCTTAACTCTAAACAGGTCATCTAGGCCTCCACATCCTTAAATGGCTTGTGGAATACCAATATCAATAGGCTCCAGAAATCTGACACCACATTGGAAAAATTGTGTAATAAATTGTACTTGATTGTAAAACAGATGTACTTTTGGACTGCACCAATGTAAGGTAGGCTATATTTTATACATTTAATGTAACTTTAACCTGTGCCACTGAAGAAATTCTTAACTTGTGTGTATTCACTGATTATGAGACTGATCTAACCTTCTGGCTGGGTGATGAAACTTCAGACTCGCGATGTAGTTTTGCCTTTTTCTGCCAATGTGACATAAGATTCAGGTGTTTTCTTAAACATAAAATGATTTTTGCATTCTTACCTCAGACATCATCTTCATTGGAGTAACTCTCCTGAATGTGACCTGATAATGTAAAAGGGCTCATCCGGGATTTGAACCCGGGACCTCTCGCACCCTAAGCGAGAATCATACCCCTAGACCAACGAGCCGACGTATAAATTCCTACACATCTGTCATTTTCAGCAAAGACCTGTCATTTAACTGTTTCAGCTGGTGATGTGGCAATTTGAGGCTACAGATTTTATTAAATTCAACAGCACCCTCTGGTGGTGGAGATTATGAGTTCATCTTGCTGCACATTACGAGCAGTACGGAACCCTAAAACGTCCTGCCCTGACGTGTACACATCCTTAAATATCTACTGTGGGTCCAGAAGTCTGAGACCACATTGTAAAAAATGAACTTCAAGAAATCACTTTTGGATCCCATTGCATGTTTTCTGTAATCAAGTAATGTAATCAAGACAATGAGTTCTTGACCTTCTTGGTTCATTTAATTTCAATCCATTAGTTATCCTTTGTCCTCCCAACTTCACCCATTATGTCTTTCAGCCCTCCACCACCCCCTCCCTGGTCCTCCTCTCTCTGCAGGTTCCAACCGGCAGGAAGAGGAGGAGGACAAATAAAATAAGAAAGAAGAGAAACTGAAATTTGTAAACACGTTAACACAGATGAGATTATCTCAAACAGTTTAAACTAAACCAGTGAAACACAAAAGGTCCTTCACTGTTAAAGTAGATGTCTCCTCAGTGGTGTGATTCGACACATGGCTATGGGAATCATCATCAGTGGGTCGGGGGCTTTCTTTCATCGTATAACTTTCAGAAGGTTTCAAATGGAAGACTTTTACATAAATTATTATTCTGTGTAGTTAATAGTTCAGGCTTTGAAAGACAGGATGGAGACAGGCCTACTTATTCCACAATTGTACATTGAACTATATGCGAGTTCCCTGGTCACTCCTGCACAAACTCTCGCTCCAGACAGCAGCTCACATATCCGCCGTATTAGCTTCACTTTTGTTCAGCGGGAGGAAGTGGTGGGGTGACATTTATCTTTGGGCTGTTTACACTTTATGGTTCAAACATCTTTGCAGTTTCCAATATAAAAATTCAGTCAGATTGAATTTTTGTCAGATTGCTAAATTCATACACAAGTACTGAAAGGGTCTTACTTAGCAAGTATTTAGCAAGGTCATAGGTCATGTTTAAAGTGCACTTCAACACAGGTGTGTTTCCTTCATATATATATCGTATATTGAATTGGAAAAACCGTAATGTACATGTGAACAAGTGTATCTTTAACACTAATTTCCCCAAAAAGCAGTCTGTCAGATTTTTCAGTTGAAAATAAAGTTAAGTGTGTTTGAACGAGGCTGAGATGAATCTGTGGTGAGGGCAGGTAAACGAGGCCCAGCTGGAGAACCATCAGGTCAATCAGGCTGTGGGCGGGGCCAAAGTTCAGCCCCGCAAAGCCACAAGTTTGCACAGGTGAGCATGTTTCAAACGGAGATATAACAGAGTGACCACATACTAGACATAATGCTGGCCATCTGAATCACTCTCTGCCTGTTCTGCAGTGTTTTGACTGTAACATCTGCTGCTAAAGAGTTCAACCAGGACGTCCATCCCACATCCACCAGGTTTGGACACCAGAGACCAGACCGGCCTGAAGTTCAGCGAGCAGCAGGAAGACCTGATCCACACAGGAATGAATACAACACTGATCATTTTCATATGAAAAGGTCTCACTCAATACTCAAACTCTTTTAGTTTTCTGGATCAGTGATAAATATTCAGAGCTTTGAGTCAACATACCAGGTAATACCTATAAATGGGCATTGTAGCTGATGATTCTCTTACTTTTGAGTCACATGTATGATGCTTGGTAAAAAGAAAAACAATCACTTGAGGCTTCAATTAAGTTTCAAATGGAGATTTGGGAAAAGACTGCAATCTCTTACAACAAGTTTTAAAAGTCTGATTTGAGCTCATCAAATGCTTTTAAATCCATTTTGAAAGAACAGGAGATTAAGTTGTTGGCAAGTCAATATTTGACTGCTGTTGTTGGATACATGGCTCGTATAGCACTTATCTTTTGGGATCATATATATTGTAATTTGTGTGGATCTGTGATCCTCATGGCAGGTTTATAGATTACCTCCATAGTATTCCATTATTTTACATGGAACCATCTGTTTACTGCTGTATATCTGTGATTACATTACATGCATGATGCATTGCTCTGAAACTAGATTGTTTTGAGGAAACTTAAAAACCTTAAACATTAGTCTAAATACATGCGAAGAATGAAGATAGTAACCTTTATGATCTGCCACTGTTTAGACCTTCAAGTTTACATGTTGATTGGAACTGTCTGTAAAAAAAAAGATGAATGGCCTCTCTGAATCATAACAGTCACGATCAAGCACACAATCTGTGAACTGGATAAACTTTTTTTTTTGTGCTTAAGCAAAGTTGTTTCTATAAAACATCACATTTATGATGTCTTTGATTGGCTCATTTGGACAAACTATAAAGAGGTGTGGAAGGGTTTAAAAATGATACGTTTTGGTTTTCTAAAATGACCACCTCCATGATTAGGTGTTAATGGTTGTTGTCTTTTGAAAAGCAATTTTTCTTCTTGTCAATTAAAAAAAATAATTAAATAAACTGAACAAATAAAGAACACCCCTCTATCCAAGCTGTCCAGCAGGAATCACAATCTTTTGAAGAACCCTTGACTTGGAGGTATCCGGAGCCGGCAGCTGAAGGGGAGCCTCGTTTCCCTCCAAACTTTGAAGTGAAGGTCCCGACACCGGCTGGCAGCATCAGCGCCGTCTGCGGAGAGAATGCCGTTCGAGTGGAGGTCAAGAGAGACCTTCTAGGGATCGGCCAAGCGGTCCGGACTGCTGACGTCACGCTGGGAGGATGTGCTGCCACAGGGGAGGAGACCGAGGTCCTGGTCTGAGCTGTACGGTTGTGACAGCCAACTGGTGGTGAGTGTTGAATGTTCAGATGAGTTTATATTTTCAGTAAGTTTGGAGACTGGTTGGGTTGTTCCAATCGTCAAAAAAATTTTTTTATAGAGGTCTACGCAATTTGGATGCAGGGACTAGAAACAATTCCAAGACGTGTGGACAAACATATTTATGCAGGGATTTGGGCCCAGTAAAACCAGGCCGGTCTATACCAACTCATGAATGTGCTGATTATAGACTTGACGAAGTCATAACACTTTTAACACCAGTGGCTTGCGACTTCACTCAGTCTTCAGGCCTCTATCAACGGCTGCTGCAAACACGGTGACTAAACCCAGACAGTAAATGTGCTTTGAAACCAAAACTAGGAGTAAAAACAGGCTGAAAAGCTCAGTAGTGCTGAAGAGGTTACTTCTAGTATTTGTGTGAAATATCCAGGTCAAAGGAATTTAACTTGTCACAAAACTGTTTCAGATGTATGAGGACTCGTTCGTGTATTTTTTTTACACTGGTCTACTCGTCCAGTCCTCTGGGGGACAGTCCCATCGTTCGAACCACAGACGTTTCCATCAGCATCCAGTGTCACTATGAGAGGTCAGAGTCTGTTCGAATCTAAACCAAAAAAGGCAACTTTTTTTGTTTCCAGGAAAATCTTTTTCTTACTTTTTTTTTTTTTTTTTACTTTTTTTTTTTTTTTTACTTGATTATATATAGGAAGCATGACGTGAGCAGTGGTCTGATGAAGCCGACCTGTATTCCGCTTAGTGACAGGAAAGTTCCACAGAAAAATCTCAACTTCTCCCTCAGAGTCATTACTGGTGGGTCTTTGTGATATATGGACTGGAACAAAGGATTTCTTCCAACTGGTTTCATTTTGGCAAATTACAACTATTTAATTACCTTTTTTTTGTTTTTAAAGTTCCAAGTCTTTTTGTCCCATGTCTCTCAGACGAGTTTCCTCGTTTGTCTGCTCAGTTCCTGCTGGGAGACGTGATGAAGTTCGAAGCGTCTGTGAAACAGTTCCATCACGTCCCTCTCAGAGTGACTGTGGACAGCTGTGTGGCGACTGTGGTCCTGAATGTCGACACTGTCCCTCGATATGCCTTCCTGGGAAACACTGGGTCAGTTTATTTTTAAAGCACCCCTGAAGTCCAAAAATATGCCATTTATGAATTCACTTGGATGTTTGAGCTTCACTGTGCAGAACGATTTATATGCAGAGTTCGACACAAGAAGGCATTTGGCTGCTGAGGAGTAGAAAGATTCTGCTCACCTTAAATCTCAGTGTACAAGCAGCATGTGTGACATCACAACTGGTTTAAATGGGATTGAGGTCAGGTGTTGATGTAGGAAAGTCTGACAGTCAGTCACTCCTTGGTCTCTGGTCTTAGTTCTTCAAAGCTTTGAGGTGAAATGCTGGAATGTCATATCCCTCTGTAAAGGTTGATCTATTAATGGTCTGGTCACTTTTTGTCTGACTGACTGCGTTACATCAACTGATCTGGTTTCCAGTGTTTTAGAACGCCATGTACTGTCTGTTTAGAGACCTTCACCTATCTGTGATTTAACAGAGAAAGACATTCTCTGCTTTTGAATAACAATCTGACTTCTAATGCCAACTATGATGATGCTTTTTGGTCAGCAATGTTCTGCTGGAAACTGAAGGCAAATCCATGAACAATGACAGCAAGCTGATTCACTGTAAAAATCTCTCCCACGCTGCTTCAGTGGAAGGATACAAGTTAAGGAAATCTGACCCTTTGGACAAAGGAGTTGGAATGAAACCTGCTGCCGTTTGACTGCTGCCTGAGAAATGGAGCAGAATTTTAATGATTTTTTATTTTATTTTACATTTCAGGACTGTTTTTTGTTTCCAAATCCATGAATGTGACATTCGTATTTGATTTGTATCTCCAATTGTAGGACCTTATTGTACAGTGTTGAATTTTCTAAATGTTATACCTTTCTCCCTTTAACATTCTGCTGGTCCTCTGTGCTGTGTTCAGATGTCTGTTTGACAGTCAGCTGACAGGCTCCAGTTCCAAGTTCCTGCCTCAGGATGACAAACTGCAATTTGAGGTGGAGGCATTCAGGTTCCAGCAGGACAACAATGGAGTGGTAAGACATATCTGATGTCCTACCAGACAGCTGCTGGCTTCAGTTTATGTCTCTTAAAAATAAATAACTTTTTTTTGTTCTTCCTGTTTCTCTTCAGATCTACATCACCTGCAATCTGAGAGCTACAGCAGCTGCTGCACCTGTCGATGCCACAAACGAGGCCTGTTCATTCTCCAATGGGTGAGACACTGCCAACACTACAACTCCCGTCAACCTCTGCAGCAAACACAAAAATGATATAATCCTTAACTGGTTGATTAGATTTAGAGTTCTGACTTTGTTAATCGTATTTCTGCACCAAAAAACAGAGATCATTACTTTATTGTTTTAGATACATTAAAATGTTCCACTAAGATTGCTGATAAACCAACTTAATGCATTTAGTATATTCCACTGAGTCAATATTTATAATGGCAACAATTTGTAAAATTATTATCATATCTAATAGGTTGGAAATTATAGAAGATTGGCAAAAAAAAAAAAAATTTTGAGTTGACTTATTAGTACTGTAAGAGAAACATTTAATTGACAGGTGGAGGGAAGCCAGTGGCCGCCATCACGCCTGTTCCTGCTGTGACGCAGACTGTGAGAAAGGTGGCAAGAATGACCTGACCACAACAGGTATGGCGGTTGCAATAGGAACCTGACTAGTTTCTTTTTTTTTTTTTTTTTTTTTTTTTAATAAAAGGTACCCGTTTCATGAATGTTGATGTCATGCTGTTCTGTGTTGCAGGTACTCCCTGGGAACAAGAAGTGTTTGTTGGACCACTTGCAGTGAAGGAGAGACTGCTGAAGTGAAGAGAGAGGGGGGAAAAAAAAGAAAAAATTCAGAATTACATGTAATATAATAAAGCTCTTTTACACTAATCAGACCTCCGTGTGGCTTGTTCTTCTGGTAATATTGAACCAAATAAGACTGCATATCTGAGAAAAATGGAAACTGTGAATGGCTGTTATAAATTGTTACATTACTAATCTCTGAAGTGGTTGTTTCATTTGTTTATTTTTTTTCCTGCAAAGTTTCATAAGTGTCCCAACAAGCCTGAAACCAAGAGGCTAACATACAAGCTAACAAATGGAGCCAAAAATTAACCATAGAAACAAGGATGCTCATATGTTGGAACACAAACTACCCTTTCAACAGAAAGCCCAAACTAGGTGGCTGATTAGGTGCTGACGGTGCAGAAAGGACTCCTATAAAGCTTTCATGGTGGACAATTTTATGGCATCAATTCTATAGTTGGTGTACAGTCATTTAGCCATAACACAACCAACTCTGTGGTCCAAACTGTCTTGGCTTGTCTGAACTCTGGATTATCTTGTTAGCCAGCTGTTTGCAATCTGGACCTTTGGAAAACATGCCTGAACCCGATGTGCTTAAATTAATTGCCAGTAAGTTTATGGAACTACTATTCGGTTCTGGAAACACTGCAGTGCAACATATTTGGGCTCTATGGAGGACCTGCTTCTTCTATATGAAGGGCTTATTCTGAGGGTGATAAACTCGAAACATTTATGAGAATCAGGTGATTATACACCAGTTTAAACATAATTATGGATGTTGTTCCATTTCATCCTAAATCCTACACACTGGTCCAGTGGTGGCAACCGTGGTCCAAAATGTCAACACTGTCCCTCGATATGCCTTCCTGGCAAACACTGGGTCAGTTTACTTTACCTTGTGGTTTTAAAAACACCCTTGAAGTCCAAAAATATGCTGTTTATGAATTCTCTTGGATGGTTGAGCTTTTCTGTGCAGAACAATTTATATGCAGAGTTTGACGCTAGAAGGCATTTATGGCTGCTGAGGAGTAGAAAGATTCTGCTTACCATGTGTGACATCACCACTGGTTTAAATGGGATTGAAGTCAAGTGATGATGTAGGAAAGTCTATAACAGTCAGTCACCCCTTGGTCTCTGGTCTTGGTTCTTCAAAGTTTTGAGGTGAAATGCTGGAATGTCTTATCCCTCTGTAAAAGTTAATGTATTGATGTATTAATGGTCTGGTCACAAAACATAATTATGAATGTTATTCTATTTTGCCCTAAATCCTAAATCCTTTAAATTCGCTGTAACCACAGTAACTAAGGGTTTTGCCCAATCAACCAAAGATCCTCCTTTCTTTCATTCCTCCATCAGTCTCAGTCATGCTGACAGCTGATGGTTGTCTTGCTGTCACTCTCTGTCTTCGACTGATGACCTTTGACCTCCGGTTTGAGTGGTGCACTTTCCGGCTCCAGGTCTGTATCGGATCGGTCGGCAGTGCTCGATGCTGTGTGGGGCCAGCTGCTCTGCTCTTCCACCATCGTCCATTTCAGATGACATCACATATGTGGACACAGCTGGGGAGGCCGTGTCGCCATGTATCATAGAGGTCTGTTTTCTATATATAATCCTGACCTACACCCTCCTCCTCCTCCTCACCATTGAGCCGCCGTGTTCCCTCTCCACGGCCTGAGCTTCAGGAGCATCAGCATCCATCACGGGCCGCAGAGGAGCCTCATGTCGGACTCATCCGTCTCTGTTCTCCGTCTCCCAGGGGAGGAGAAGACGACTGCTGGCTGGATGACCTTCACCCTCCCGTTGTCCTCACAATGTTTATACACCCCATGCCCTGCGGGGTCACTTTGACCCCTTATTGATTAACCGTACCTGTGTCCTCACAATGTCTATATACTCTGTTCCCTGCCGGGTCACTTTGACCCCTTATTGATTTAAATCCCCCAGATTGGCACATGTAGGGCAGTATGAAAGTGCGCAACCTTTGCAGACATATTTCTCACATCTGCAGCACACAGTGTGTGTTTCGCAGTCCTTCTTCGGTGGGCAGATCTGACACCTCTTCCTCTTACTTGGCCCAGCTCGGACAGACGCTAGGGCAACCGGGACCTCTGGTTGATCAAGTGATCTAGCCATCCGAACAGCTTTCACAACTGCTGCAGAGGCTTCTGTGCGTGGGAGACGTCGTCTTCTTTCAATTAACGGTGTCACAAGTGCCTTTCCCAACTGCTCCAGGAACAACCTCCTTGTGTTCCGCTTACCAGGCATCCAGGCAGTGTTGATCTCTCTCCATATCGCGAACGCGTTGTAGGAGGAAACATCAATGATGTTGTGGAATATGATCCTTCTGCAGCTGTGCGTTCCAATCACCTTATCTAGGTTGTCAAGGCCTCCTTTGTTGCAGTTGTAGTCCAGGATGATGACTGGCTTCCTGTTGTCCAGACCGCTGATGTCAGCCTCTGTGTGCAGTGTGCTCAGAAGTACTACATTCTTGTTTTTCTTTGGTACGTACGACACTACAGTTGTAGTGGGCATGAATGTGAACTTTGATGAGAACACCTCTCTTTCTTTTACCATAAGCAATGAAGGTGGGAGCTTAGGCTTGTTCTTTCTAACTCTGCCAACCATGGTGAGATCCCTCGTCAGAAGCTGTTGTCCCAACTGGTATTAGGTGAAGAAATTGTCACGTGACATTGTGGTGACCCACAAGCCCCTCTGTGACATCAAGCACAACCCTCGTCCCCTGGTTTTTCTCCGAGACACCACTGATTGGCTTCCCGGTGTACACTTGCATCTTCCAAGCGTAGCTCGATTTCGCGTCGCAGGCCACCCATGACTTGATGCCATATTTTGCTGGCTTGCTGGGCATATACTGCCGGAATGGACATCGACCTTGAGACCAGAAGGGATTGGTTAGCATCGGTGGGTACTGTCAGTGTCACAGAGCAAAAAAAAGAAAAAAAATCCACTCATAGCAATCGCTGGTGAACTATCACTTTTATTACAGATGTGAATATGTATGTACATGGACCAACCTCTGAATGAAACCAGTTGCTCATCCACTGTCACCTCAGCCCCTGGGTTGTAAAGGTATGGCAACCGTTCCACCCACGTGTCCCAGACCTCTCTTATGGCTGCCAGTTTGTCTGTCTTGTGTCTCGCGTTCGTCACAGCGCAACAGTCTTGAGTAAGTGTGAATGAGTTTGAGTGGCATTGTAGCACGGAAAATCACTCTTCCGCTCTCTGCGTCCCATAGACTAGCTGCAGCCTCACCTCAGGACCTGTATACACCTGCTAAGATTAGCAGTCCTATGTGGGCATGGAGGTCAGTCTCGTCCATGTGTTTCCAGCTGTCTTTGTATTTTTGTAATCCCTCGAGATTTGTCATCGCCAGGATGATTTTTTTGTATCTCTGACGTGATGAACAAAAAGAATGTAGAGACAATGTCATGCGTGTGGGAAACGGCATAGGCTGTGGGTCCTGGGGTGACACTTGTTGGCCCATTGCATTGTTGCACACTGCCATGTTTGTCATACACTGTTGAAGACCATGCTATTTCCCCGTTTTTCGACAAGAATGTCTCTCTTTCAACTTCAGGGATAGGTTCTTCGTCTTCTTCTGACAATGGCACATCGTGCTCCGTGTTATGTTCTTCACCATCTTCTTCTTCAGACACATCCTCAACCTTGTATTCACAATCAGAGTGGTCTTGTTGCACGTTTGAAAAAATCTGTTCTCTGTTGAGCAGTAAAACGTGCAGTCATGGCTTCAGCACGTGATACGAGCTCTTAATCGCCATACATTTACCCAAGACAATATTAGTATCTCCTTTATGCAGTACCGCTTACACGGAGATAAAAAAGAAAGCCACCATTGTGTCATTGTGGGGGTTTATATTTCATAATGGTGTACTCACTATATGTAAAATGACATCTCATTTCAACTTCAATAATCGATCCAAAAGGGGGACATGTAAGCGAGCAGCACGGGACTGTGGGTCAGAATTACCCGAGGACAACGGGAGGGTTAAACCGAGGTCACAGAGTCGAACTCGACAACAAAGTCTTCAAAATAAAAGTCTACAACACTCAATGAATTAGAACACAGTGATGAACTTCGGCTGGTGTCTCAGTGATAGATTTATTTGATGTATTTTTACATTAAACTTAGTCATTTTAAAGAGAAATCCATAACTTAAAAAAAAATACTTCTGTCTTGTTTTCTTTTACTTAGTTCCTCTGAGGATGACCCATAATTCTTTAGTTTATTCTTAGTATAGTCTAATAACAGAAGGTGCTGTTGTTTCATTTGGGAAGATTAATTTATTCATTAGCACTGGCTGCAGCATTTCCCACAGGAATCAGGCAATTTGCACTTGTGGCAACTTCAACTACAGATTCAGTAGGAAAAAGTTTTTACTTTGGGTATTACACTCCAGCCATGTCTTTGCAAATTAAGAAAAAAAACATGTTCTGAAAATGAATGGGTCTAAAACAGATTTTCCATAAAAAGAATATAGTAGAAATCTTTTTTTTAATTTTTTTTTTTAAGAAGCTTATATATTTCTTTTTCATCTTTGATAATTAAAAAGAGATTATATAGTTTTCATTTAAAATGTATTTTCATCTTTAACAACCATACATTTCTAATTATACATCTCTACTTCTAAACTCATAAAGAGTTACTCTGAATGTCATTCCCCTGGCCTCTAGCTTTACTATGAGGTTATTTTTTAACTCAAACATTAAACAAGTCTCTTAAACTGCAGTTTTTCATCAGTGCAATATTGTCAAATCAGGAACGTCCTGTCCTGTCCTATGCAATGTTAAAAAAATTAATCCATGTATTTATGACTTCCAGGCTAGATTATGTTATTTCCTTACTATCAGGATGTCCCAAAAACTCAGAAATGCAGCAGTTAGATTAATAATAATAATAATAATAATAATAATAACGTAATAATACTCTTTATTTGTATGGCGCCTTTCAAACAGGAAATGCAGCTGAAAGTGCTTCACAGCAAGATAATTACATGCAGTGTTCCACATAAAAACAGACACAGAGGAACACCCAAAAATACAGAAAAGAAAAAACAGAGGGAAAACAGATAAAATGCGTAAGAACAGATTAAATTCATAAGAAAAGATTAAATGCATGAGAAACAGATCAAATGCATAAATTGAATACAAGTATATCAAAATATATAGGCAAAATATGAAATGGGCAATATGCATTTCAAAGGGGCGGCAGTTCAAGTGCATAGCAGGTGCAAGAGAGCAGATAGATAGAGAGTACCGACCAGATTTAGTAGGAGAGATCATATTTCTCCTATTTTGGCTTCTCTTCATTGGCTTCCTGAAAACAAGAATATCATTTTAAATCCTTCTTACTTACAAAGATCTCAGTGATCAAATGCCACTACATATCTTAAAGACCACATATTATCCTGATATCCTGATCCTAAAGAACACCTCGTGCAGGCTTACTTGTGGTTACTAGTAGAATAGGAAGCAGAGCCTTTAGCTTTCAGACTTCTCTTCTGTGAAATTAGCTCCCAGTTTGGGTTCAGGAGGCAGACAGCCTCTCTACTTTTTAAGTTGATGCTTAAAACTTTCTAATCTGATAAATCGTATTATTAGGGATAGTTCAGATTACCCTGAATCATCCATATCCATCCCAGTGTAGTCATGCCTAACAATGAGATGTAGTCGTGCTGTCTTTGGCCATATGGGTATTATGAGTGATTTTTAACAGTTTACCTGTGGCTTATATCCTACAACAAAAGCAAACCCACATTTGCATCTACAACGATCTATCTATCATCTTTATGATAATGTCGGATCCCCTCACTAAATTTTTCAGGACAGGATGCTTGTAGGCAGGTTTTACACCCAAGAGTTTAGGACACTGGTAAGGAGGAAAGAAGGAGTGGATTTATTGTTAAGCTGTGGAAGGGAAATAGGTGGATAGATGAAGGTTTTACAGATGGCTGATGGAGCTGGCCAGAGTGAAGCGCTGGCTGGCGATGAGCAAAATGACTGGAGACTAGTGGCTGGAAGAGGTTGATGTAATAATAATAATAATAAACTTTATTTGTATAGTACAAGACATGCAGCTCTTTACAGCAAGATAATTACATGCAGTGTTTGACATAAAAAAAAAAAGATATAAAAAAACATTTAAAAGTATAGAAAATAAATGAGATGCATAAAAAAAACAGATAAAATGCAAGAAATTAAACACAAATAGAGTTAAAATAAAAAATAAGCACTATGCATGTTAAAGGTGCAGTGGTTTAAGTGCAAGTGGTTATAGTGTGTGATGGAGGGACGTGCAGGGAAACAGGGAGGCAGGCAAGGATCCTAAACACATACGGACCAATGTTAGTCAAAATCTTACAAGGAACTTCAAATCTGCAGTATAACTCTAAGCAGCCTAGAATGAAATAGACTGGCTGACACAATGAGCCAGCACAAACATGGTTGCCAAACTGGGATTCATTAACTGTATGCTGGTGTGTAGATGAGCAGCAGGCCAGTAAATGCAGGAGAGCTGATAGGAGACAGGTTTGCAGGAGAGCAGGGAACAATGCACACAGCAGCATACCAACACACAGATCCACGCACAACACACACACAGACACACACACAGACACACACACACACACACACACACAAACACACACACACACACACACACACGCGCGCGCGCGCGCGAATACACCATTTCAGTCCAACCTCATATACGTAGTGAAGACTTTAAAGGAACCCATATGTGTTCACATGGCACAATACTTAAAAAATGGATGTTGCTCCACAGAAGCTACAAATTCTGAAACATGGTTGATTCACACACATTTGAAATCTTAGAGAACAGAAGATCTATACAATCACAGTAGTTTCAAGGTGGATACCCAAGTTAGGTATCACTACTTCAGTGTTAAAGTGATGCAAAATTGCTGGAAAAGTGTTTTTGCAGAACATTTGTTGACACTGTTTTGACCTTTGACATTTTGAATCTAAAATGTTATTACTTCATCATTATATCCTGTTTGACATTTGTGTGAAATGTTGGATCAATTAGCATATCGATTCTTGAGCTATGGCCACAAATATTTTGTGAGGAAGCAGTGACCTTTGGTGTTTGTCTTTCTATGTCCTGATCAAACTCAAACTCCGTGAGTTGCTGGCTGATTAGGGTTGAAAGAGAGCATGTGAGGAGCCTTCCTCACATGATAAACTCATTATATTACAGAACAACTGAAGCCTGAAAGAGGGGGGGAAGCTCCTTCACAGAAAAATAAGTGTGACAGCAGCTCCCCCTGCTGGTACTGAATACAGGTTTCTGGTTTACAATCCAGCTGGAGGAAAACACATCTTGGAAAAACCTTCCACTGTCTTTTCCATTAATAGTAACAACCGTGAACATGTGCTAATACACACAATATCTTTGAAAACTTTGAACTTTTATTGTCACTTATTATTTCTGTGATTTCAGTGAAAGTAAGACATTACTTGTGTATTTATGCTATTCTATTTTACTTCACTGCATCTCAGATGAAAATTTTCTGACTTGTGACATCGAATAATCAGTCACATTGGACATTTAACTGCAGAATAATTGACTTTGATCCTTACTGATAATCCTTTTACATGTTCACACTCTGGATGCAGGACTTTTGCTTGTAGGAGTATTTTTGTTGCCTTGCTCTGCCAGACTGTTGATCACAGCTTCAGTTGATTCACGCACTAAATCTAGGTCTGATAACACCAGGCTGGTATTTTTAAGTTTGAAAATTTACAGTGAGTAAATCATTTTTTCAAGACACATGTTGTATATAGCTAATGAATTATATAGAATGAAGTGTTGCTCCTGTTAAAAAGAAAAAAAAGAACAGAAAAAACATACAGACACAAACATGTTTTATGTTTTAATTCCACAATTCCACAAAATACAAACAGCTGAGGGTATTACAAGATATCATATCATAAGATATGAAACTATCATCAGATATGCTCAGCTCAGAGGGAATTTATTCATCATTTGAATACTGATGATCATAAATTCCCTTTGCAGAGCTTTTTATATACTGATTCCTCCTCCAATCAAGATCAGTCAGAGAACGTGATGACGACAGACGCAATAGCTTTCTGATGCCTTCCAATGCTGTGTTTATTGTTGGAATTATGGGAATATTACACAAATACTAATGAAACAGAGAGATGGAGGGTACATAATTTAAATTATTTTATAAAGATTTTGAACCTGGTTGTTTATGTAATGTTAAAAAAGAGATGAACGTCAAAAAAAAATTGTTTATACTGACAATTCATCTGACAGTTGGTGTTTAAGGTTTAGGGGGAAAAAAGCAACCACGTTTCAATTATCTTCATCAGACATTCTTTTATAAAGTTTGGGTTTACAGTTTTTGTCCAATCTTCATTGATCAAAAATTATTTGCTGTATGATTTAGGGTTAGTTGACCGTACAATTACAAACTCAAGTATGTGCACCACGAAAGTGATGTCGAGTTTTCTGGAAGTACCTGAATGCAACACATTAGCACCTCCTACATCCGGTGAAAAACCGCTATCTATCAGGGAAAAACATCCCGAGCTGGAATCCGCTACATGGACACACAGTTGTTGATGCTGTTACGGTGTGATTAGTGTTTATTTTGAGAGGTTTGGAGCTGCTCCAGAAGCGCAAACAGAACATGCCCGGACGGAGGTAACCGTTCCCGAACTGCTGCTGCCTCCTCAGCCGGCTGAAGGACGGAGCAGGACGGACAAACGCAGATGGAGAGACCGAGCAGGTTGCTGCTGGTGTCCGAGCTCCGCGTCAGAAACACCGCGTATGATGTGAGCCTGAGCCGGTCCCTGCTCACCTGGAAGAGACGGGTCTCCAGCCCGGTGTACCACCCGTTCAGACCCAGTAAGACCCGGTTGATATGTCTTGTGTGTGTGTGTGTGTGTGTGTGTGTGTGTGAGGGGGGGGGGGGGGCTTCATCTTTTACGTTGGCCTTAAAGGCACCGCGGACATCCCGTGATAAACAAAAGGACAGACAGAACTCAAGACAGGACATGTTGGGGGGGGGGGGGCAGACACACACACTGTTTGGACCTGCAGATGACACACAGAACACAACATGGTTTAATCCAGACTGGAGTAACAAATTAGACATATCTGGTTACAACATCCAGAGTGACACACAATATGTAGAGGACACACTGAGGCTGCAGGCAGCGGGAGGAACAGTACCAACCAAACCTCATATATTCTCTACAGGATTCTAGATGCACAAAAATACTGAACAACGTCATGTCAAAGTTCTCGCAGCAGGATTACATTTAGTGATTTACCACACCACTCAGTTGGTGACGTGTTTGAGCCCACTTGTTGCGGCAAGTCCAACATTAACCCTCCACCAACCAACTCCTCATTGAACCATCTGACTCATATCTGCTAAATGCTCCAGTGTTCACCAGCCAGTGTCTCCTTGGGTCTGTCTGATGTTTGCTGCTGAGTAGGGAGAGTTCAGCAGCTTTTTCAGTGCTTTTTCTCTGATAACAACATTATGATAGAAAAGTAAAGTTGGTGGCAGATAGGTAAACACTAAAGTTGAAACGTATTTCATGCTTTTAAGCTATACATGTTGTGGATAAATCCCTATAGGCTCAACACTATTACCCCTTTTTATCATTATCATTGTTATTACCGACTGTCATCATGCAATCACGTACTATGTAATGCTTTTAATTATTTGATGTGTCATGGCTTTCTGGGAAACTTAATGGAACTGAGCCATCATGTGCTTTCCCTCCAATGACCAAAGTCTCGACCACATATTTGGTAGTTCCTCAATTCTCTACACCAAAGTCAATACCAGTGGAAAAAAATAGATCAAAAAATGTATTTCATTTTTTTATTTAGTAATGTAATCAGTACCCAGCTCACTTCATGAGCTCGCGGTGTGACCGTTGGGATACAGACGCTGTCGTTGCAGTTCACGAATAACAATGATGACGATTCAGGATGTGGACATTTTGCCGACACGTTCTTCATATGTAGTAAACAACTGAAACTATCCAAATGTCCGTCTTTGAGCAGCTTTGATACGTTTGAGGTGTTTCTTCTTTTCTTTCTATTTGTACTCTGGCTTTTAGTTGTCTATAAATTCACTGCTGATGATACAACTCAAGGTAAAATATCTCAACACACATGACTCTTTGCTGTATTTTGTTTTACGGGCCTCTTAACCATAAATACAAACAATGTACCACCATGTTCTCAGAACTTTGGCGTTGCCGTGGTACCGATGTAGCCGTCCTCATGACATAACTAATGTGTCTCTCCCCCCAGAAACCAGCCAGGACACAAAGCTAAAAAGGAATTAGCGTCTATGTGGCAATTAGTTGGCATATTTTCACTACACACAACACTAGGGGCCACAAGATGGATCAAGTAAACAGATGAGGACTTATTTAGAAACTTGCAGTCATTAAAACTCAAGATTTAACACAAAGACTTCATTTTTTGATTGTGATTGACACTATTTGAGGATATCGTCATGTCCGAATATACATAAATCTGCTTAGGAATGATAGGAAAAGAACCTGCCTGAGAATCATCACATGTTTTAGTTTTCCTCACTATTAAGGTGATCCGGTGATACGTGTCTGTACATCCGTGGGTACATTACCAAAAGGACCTGCTAATAGTCAACTCAGCATAGTTTCAATGAAGCCAACAAGCCAAAATGTCGACAAATATCAAGAAATATGGGGCTCAAGCGGCAGCCCACACCTGACTCCCTGACTCCATGGTGGCATTATGCTTTTTGAGTCTGGCAACTGCAGTGTCACATTTTTTAAAAAGTGTGATTTTGTTGATCAGGTTTGTGGTTTTAAAGCAGAACGTTCACTTTTTAGAGCAACTAGTTTGTAAATAATTAGGTATTCCAATTATTGTAGACTTTAGGTGTTATTTTAATGTGCATAGACTTAACGAAGACGTCGCTGTCCTTATCAGGTGACTTTAGTCCACAGTTTCAAGTCTGGTGAAGGAGCGGCCCATTGGACTGCAGTCTCACAGAAGGACCGCGTTTACGCTTGTCGAATGTTTCTAAAGTCAAGGTGAAGCTAAAGATTACACTTGACCGGAGGTTTTTGCTCTCACTGAAAGTGCAACTTGGGAGTCGTAGTTACCCGTTTATGTCCACGGTGCCGTGGCTTTCACTTTTCAATGAAAGAACTGAATATTTTCTGACCCATTGGATCATCGTCAGCACCGATGATTCACCCGTCTGTGTGCATATCCAGGATCCTGTTGCTGCAGGACATCTGCAGGACGCTTGAAATACAGCAACTGTCAGGGTTTGTTGTCAGCAGGTTCACGCTCCCTTCTGTCTCGTCTGTCTCAGGATCTCAGCTGATCACAGTTCAGATGTTTAGCCTTAGTCGGTACCAACAGAAACAGCTGGTGTGTGTGTGTGTGTGTGTGTGTGTGTGTGTGCGTGTGCGTGTGCCTGAAACAGACAGCGGTGTGTGTTTGTGTTGAGATTGGGTTTCACTTGTGAATCTTTAATGTCTGACCTGATTACTGTTTTCTGGAGCTGCTGCTATTTCTGTAACGTTCACTGACGACTGCAGAAGACGTTTCGTAGGAAAATAGCGAGACATTAAATGCACAGTGGACGTCACAAGATATTTAAACTCGAGTTTGAAACACCTGCTGGAGGTGAGTCCCTTGAGGCTACGTTAGCAGCGACAGCACTTGCATAACACATCTGACCGAACTGTCGGCAGACAAGTGGCATTGTGGGTAATGTAGGCGCAATATTTTTACAAGAAGGAAGAACACATGAAAAAAAGACGATATTTCTGGTTCTGGTGTCGCAGTTTTTTCAGCCGTCCATCCTAAAACAGTGTCGGTACTTCCTGTGATGACACGCAGAACAATGACAGTCAGAAGTCTATTTAATATTAGCTCACCATGTCTTTATTACCTATTCTACACTAGACGACACATTTTCTTTAGCCTTTCTGCTTGGACAGAACCTGTGACCTGGTGGTTCTTATAAAGTTTGTTCAAACAGGATGTCTGTGTCCTCAGCAATGGAAAAAAAAAAAGACGGCGTTATTTTTTTTGCAATTCTAAACCTGAAACCACGCTGCGGCTTTAGTGGTTGATTTTTGTTAATTAGGAATATGTTGCAGTTGTCTTAATGGACGTTATGTTATTTATTTCTGTAGAGTTATTGACAGTATGAGCGTCTTCACTAAATTATTGTAAGTGAGACACTTTTTTTCCGCAGACAATTTTTCTAAATAAATGACAACATTGCTAATCAATCCATTTCTTTTTATTTCATTTCAAGTTCCTTCAGAACCATGAATTGTCTGGTTTAAAGAGCATTCAGGGCACAATGTCTAAATCCACTTTAGTTTAACGACGGATAATCTGAGTGCAAAGTAAGGGTGGATGGTTCAGAGGGGTTCTGCTTCATCTCCTAATGAATCATACATGTAAGGTATACATTTTTTTTTTTTTTTTTTTTTTTTTAAACACCCATCAGAGTGTCACCTCCCTTTCCCTTTAAAAGTCAGCAGCACTTGCTATTATAACGGCAGATTTTCCCAATCTTTCACATTTGCACATTTGTACACAGCTGGATGTCCCTGTGCGTATAACAAGCAGCGTGTACGTGCACTGTGCGTCCACCTATGTAAGCAAGTACTACTACGGGCCATTAACTTAAAACCAAATCGTGCATTCACTCTCTGCTGCCTCATTTTGAGACCCACACTGACCTGATCTATAGGAAATTATAACATGCTTGTTCTTCTATAGTATAACATTTTTATCTCTAATAATAGGCAGGTTAATCAATAATGGATATAGATGCAGCCCTACGCTGCTCCACAGTTGACATCACAGACAGTTGACCCGCTGTTGTTTTGGACTGTTGAGGGATGGGTGCTGCTCTGTGAGGTGTTAACTGTGTCCTTCTCCTGCAGGGTTTTGTTTTCCTTCATTTCCTGGTCGACCAGACTCAGGTAGGACATTCAGTTCCCACAATGCAGTGGTCCACCTCCACCTGCTGACAGGAGGGTTAGTGATTGTGGTGCTGCTGCTGGACCATGTTTCTGTGTTTTGATGGCAAAATTATAAACTCAACCAGTGGTTTTGCTCCAAAATGAATGTTATTAATTAGTCTCAATTGGTGTAAATATTCTGTACCATCAGAAATCACATTTTGGAATAAAGCGTGTCTTATCAGAGGAGTATTAGTGTCAGATTTGATCTTGTGTCCATCAGATCCAGCAGAAACATGCCGTCCTCCCTGTAGCTCCTGGTTCAGTGTTTGATGTGTAGTTTGGCTGAATAGTTGTTGTAACTCTGCTGGCCTGTTGTAGTCTGTTCAGTTTGTAGATCTACATGCTGCAGCTTTTACAAAAAAACAACAACTGCACAATCAAATGATCTTAAAGGAGCAGGGTATTAGGAAATCTTGTTCCTTTTCTTTCTGATATTGAGATGCTGAATTGGATATCGTTCTCATGCTTGTGTGTTAAATATGCATATGGACTCTTAGCGTAGCTCCAGCACATCCAGTAGGCCCAACTCAGCCTAACTGCTGCTATAATTTAAGGAAAAGTGCAATACTATTTAAAGTGTTAATGGTTTCTGTACAGAGACATGCATATCTATGTATTTTTGATTTTCTATTTTATGTTGCTAAGACGACTGCTGCCAAACAAAATTTCGTTGTGTATTTATATACTATGACACTAAAGATAGATCTATCTATCTATCTATCTATCTATCTATCTATCTATCTATCTATCTATCTATCTATCTATCTATCTATCTATCTATCTATCTATCTATCTCTTTCTCTCTCTCTCTCTCTCTCTCTCTCTCTCTCTCTCTCTCTCTTCTTTTTCTCTTTCTTTCTCTCTCTCCCTCTCTCTCTGTGTCTCTGTCTCTGTCTGTCTGTCTGTCTGTCTGTCTGTATCTATCCTGAAACATTGCAAAGTTGTAAAAAAAGTATGTCAGCCCTTTCAAATGACTTGGTTTTCAGCATCTTCATCTAACTTGCAATATAGACAAAAACAATGTGCTTAAGCTAATACTACACAGAAAAATGTATATTTTATGTGTCAACATATTCATTAAATATTAACAGTGCGGGTGGAAGAAGTAAGTGCATCCATAGATTTACTGGTTGAACCTCCATCAAGCAACGTTTCTTGTCTGAGGTCCTTCCACAGCATCTCTGTGTCCCTGGCGGGAAACCACGTTTAATGATGTTGACCATCTCCAGTGATTCCTACAAGCTTTTAGCTGTTACTGTATATCAGACCGGTTGTTATGTTGCCTTCAGGTGGAAACAGAAAAGCAGTAAAGCGATGATGGTCGGCGGCACCCTCTTATATCTCCTGTTTTCTCAGTTTTGCTCCCGGTCGTCTCCGTGGAAACCGTGGGCATCCATTTCTGAAAGTTGATCTGTGCACCAGAGCTCCCTCCCCATCCTCAGGGCTAACATTATGTAATATGTTCATGCAAGCAGCTCTCAATGCATGACACGCCTATGAGTCATGTGATCGACCGGTAAACGAAAGTCTCAGGTGGGCTGTTACTAAAACGTAGCACTGACTTCAAAAGTGTAAGTTACATTTACATCATAGTTTGAACATTTGAATCCAAAAAACAGAAATCCACTTTGATCTTTTCTTTGTATTCTTCACATTTGATTCTCGGTTTATTTCTTATTTTCCAGGAAACCACTGCTTTCAGTTCATTTCTTTAAATATCATGTGCCTGTGACTATGTAGTTTTTTTGTGTGTGTTTTTTTTTAAGTTATTCTAGATAGTGAAAGTGTAAATAACATGGTGTCCAATGGTGCCTTCACATGCTGCAAAGAGGCTCTAAAATCTGAGCGTAGCCCCTGTGTTTTGAAGCTTAAAAAACTGTGTATGTGTGTGGTTTTTGTTTAGGTGTGTGTCACAGTGTGTCAGTGTCAGAGATCATCTCTGTCAGAGAGGAAGAGGAGAACGGCAGCGGACGAAGAGATGATAGCAACTGGAAGAAGATCAAGGAGAGAGAAGGGAAGGACTACAGGCGGGCCTTCACAGGTAAACACATGGCTGAAAAACAAAGCCTAAAAACTGCACTTCTTTAAAGGGCCACTTGAAACTCACTCCAAAATTGGGCAGGGAGCGAGCGGTGGATCTGACTCCATCTGCGTCCTACCAATAGCCGTGACCTGACTGCACCACAGGCCTGTCAGTCAAACAACCCCCCCCCCCCCCCTCCCACCACCCCACCCCCCCACCCTAATTTTTGTATTTTTGTATTTTCTAATTAATGACGGAATTATTTTCAGATGGACCTCCAAAAAACTAACTAGAAAAAATGTTGACTGATAATTTGATGGGACTAGTTGAATGTGAGTCTATGGAGCTGGAGGCTTTTTGGAGCCATCCTCTAGTGGCACTCAGTGGTATTGCAGCTTCTGGCACTTCCGCATCGGCCTCATTTTTCAGAGCTGGAAGCTACGTCCACTTCTATATACAGTCAATGGTTAAGGCTTAAAGTTATGCATCATCAAGGGTGAAACTGCTCTGAGTGACAGGTGGGTGCTGTCACTGTTGTCTCACTGCCTGCAGGTTTCAGCTACCAGGCTGGACACTACGCCTTTGCCCATGTTTAGATTAGACATTGTTTTTCCATTTTTAAAACAATACATAGACTGAATATTGCTCTTTGTCTCCATCTGGTGGTGAGAAACGCCACCGCCCCAGCTTTTATTTTGAAAGTAGATAGAAGTATCAAAGAGGATGACTCTTCCCGGTCAACTTGAGCAGGAGACTCTCAGTCTTGGTCACAGACGGTTTCTCCCTCTGAAGCATGTGTTCTCCGAGCATCCGTCCTAGCAACTGAGCAAATGTCTTAGCAACCGGAGAACACATGATGCATGCAAGTGTGCAGGGACCATGGATGCATCCTTACGATTGAGAAACAGCCTGAAAGATCTCCAGAAGTCGAGTCAAAGCTTCACCAGCACAAGATGGCAGAGTCCATTTCCGCAATATTGTGGCTTCACTGTAGTTCAGTGGGGAAAGTGGTGACGTGTCATCTGTCTTTGTGCACAGGCTGTAACTTGAGTTCATGCTCAGCAGATTCAGACTGCCAACACTGAGAAGCTTTAATTTCGTCAACATTTCTGTTGATCCAGTTAATTAAACTGGAACACAGCTGTATGTTCACTTCGTGGCTTTAAACTTCCAGTACATTTTCACAGTGAAATCATCCCATGAGACAAAACCTTTTCATGTGAAACAGCTCATCAAAACGAAATTATTTTGATGATATTCATGATGAGGTCTTATTTATCAATCACGGAGTCAATTCTAATGATTGTTTTTGACTTGTGTCTGTTTCAGTGTTGTATGTGGAAAGGGGTCGGCAGCACCGCTGGCGGTGTGCCGAGGTCACCTTCACGTGTTCGGACGGGGCGCTGGGTCAATGCTGGGTCAGCAGCATCAGAGAGCAGCTCACCACCATCAGTACGACTTTTACACCGACACACAACGACTGAACATGACACACTGCTGCCTGAAGCTACCTGTAACACAGTTGTCGTTGCTTTTTGTGTCGACAGCCAGCCGACCCAAACAGCTGCTGGTCTACATCAACCCGTACAGCGGGAAGCGACAGGGGAAACAGATCTACGAGCAGAAGGTCGCCCCGCTGTTCGCCCAGGCCGGCATCTCCACGCAAGTCATCGGTATGTCCTGCATCGCTCACATCCCGCTCTCTAATGTGGCCCTTTCCTTCGTTCAGGAAGGCCCTCTCGCTTGTGGCCCTTCAGAACGGAGCTAGAAGGTGAAGGGCTTAAAATCTTAAACTAAGGAAAATGGGACACCAATCGCATCCCAAATTCGCCTAAATTATTTTATTAATATATCAGTAAGTCTCAGGAATTTGATTCCTAAATTTATGGAAATATTCAGTATGATGACAAAAAAAGTGTATCTCAAAGAGGGGAGCCTTTGTCAGATTTCGTGCTTCTGAAACACATCCGGGAAGTTTGACATGCAGCACTTCTCCACAACTTTTTGTGGGAAAACAAAGGACACTCGCCATAGACTTTAATGTAAAATGACAGTACAAAACCCAACTATTTAAAAAATAAATAAATAAAACACCAAAGTTAAATAAGCTTCCAAATGATCCAAAGACACCCTGTTAAGTAAAGATACATCCACTCTGTGTGCCATAGAAGACACTCGGTAGAGCAAAAAGTTTCACTTTAACCCTCTTCAGTCACAGAAGGGACTTCTGTCTCCCAGCCGGCACCGGGTTAATGCTGTAACTCAACTCTGGTAAAACCCAACCAGAGGTGCTCAAATCTATTTTTACCTTACCGAGTCTCCAGGGAAGCAAATTGCCTGTGAAATATTTTACTTTTCATTCCTGCTCTCCAAATAGTATTCGAACTCACCTCAGCACTGTGATCTGACATCTGACTGAGCTGCATCATAACCGCAGCCTCCCGTTGTCTTCCTTTAGTGCAGCTCAGCGCTGTATAGCCGTTCTATCAGGATTGTTTTTTAAGGCATGTCAGGGGAAGAAATTGGATGTGAACAATTTTGAAGAAATGGCATGACTTCATTAATTTAGTCAAGTTTGGAGAAAAGTCTCAACTTCCTCCGGTTCACTGTTGCCGTAAATGCAGTATGTGGTATTGTTTTCCCCCAGAAAAGGGGCGTAGCACTGATGTCGGTCTGATCTATGTGTATGTTGTCATAGTGACGGAGTACGCCAATCATGCGAGGGATCACCTGAAGACGCAGGCGGAGCTGAAAAGGTTTGATGGGTGAGTTTTGTGTAATTGAATGAGCTCCTTCACAAAACCTCTACACGCATCAGAGAACAAACTGCCTGCTTGTATCGGTGAACCGCTAAAATAATAGCACCGCATGGGAAACATGTCAGACCTGCTGTCTTAAATGTTCACGTTTTCCTTTGACCCCATCTCAGCGTGGTGTGTGTCGGAGGGGACGGCATGTTCAGCGAGATCATCCACGGGCTGATCTGGAGGACACAGATCGACGGCGGCGTCGACCCAGACTGTCCAGATGAAACACTGTCTCCCTGCTCACTTCGCATCGGAATCATCCCTGCAGGTCCCAAACTCTCATGTGACCCAACAAATATAAAAATACAGATTTTAGTTTTGTTGCCGTTGCCATTGTAGATTGTATAAAATGTTGGCAATGTTGCTTCCATCCTTCGGGGTAGCGGCATAGTGTCAATGTCGTAAATTCCCCTGAGCAGGTTAAAGAGGTCCATGACACGACTTGTTTGCAGACGGGGGTTGGAGAGATCCTTGACGAGGCTTCAGGGATTGTTTAGTGAAGTAACATGGCCTGTAGCATCAGCTGTATCGCTATGGATACCTGCAATTAAACTCTCTGGAGTCTGGAGTTTATTTTTACTGTGCAGTTGTACTAATTGCTGTCCTTGTTTAGCTTTTAAACTGTCCTTACCCTACATGCATCGTATCTATTCTTCAGTATAAACTCTTGTTATAAGTTTAACTTCTCATATTGTCAATTTAACAAAACTCCTCTAAACCCAAAATACATAAAAGAATGACTCGGGTCCCACAAAAATGTACAAATCTTTAGTTAAAGTAATTCTGTGTTAAAATAATTTTTTCTACACAAAAATTCAGACATAAATTGTGAGTGACTTGTGAAAGCCCCACATTTCTACATGATGTATAAATACAGTTATGTTACTGTTTATAAAACATAGACAGACGCACTCCTGATTTAGAACTGATGTTAAACTGCTGAGCTGAACAATGTTTGAGGTGAATACTGATATGACGTTAATAGACTGCTCACAGCCAATCAGAGAACAGGAGTCTTTGTTATCTGGGAGTAAATGCAGGTGCTGATTGTGACCCTGTTTCTCTGTAATATTTGTTTGTGTCCTCTGTGTTTTCTGTTGTTCTGCTCTGTGAACACACACACCATCATCAGGGAGACTTTACCTCTCTCTGCAGCAGCAGTATCGCTGGTTAATTTATGGCCTCTGTGATTGGTGCAGGGGTTTGTGTGCTGCTCCCTGCAGCAATGTTGTTGTTGGAAAATATGCAGTTTAAAAATCTTGCACCAAAACAATTATGGAAATATTCAGAATGTTTGACAACCATAGTTCTGGATTTTATCTCTTTGGGACTTTCTACACTGATAAACTTCAGGTGTCACGGTCAGCTTTGTTTCTTCTGACAGACAATCTGTTTGTTTCAGGTTCAACAGACTGCATCTGCTTCGCCACTGTGGGCGCCAACGACCCCGTGACCTCTGCACTGCACATCATAGTGGGTCAGTCACATGGTCTCCTACTAAAGTGTCAGTGTATGCCTGCTTACATGTCTCATTTTTGATTGTGTATCTTTGGAAACAAAGATTTTGGTCTCTTAACACAAAAGTATTTCAGGTTAGTATGTTGATAGTGTGTCCGTGTGTGTGTCCGTGTGTGTGTCCGTGTGTGTCTTCAGGAGACTCTCAGCCGATGGACGTGTGCTCAGTTCACCACAACAACACGTTCCTGCGATACTCTGTCTCCCTGTTGGGATACGGTTTCTATGGCGATGTGCTTACTGACAGTGAGAGGAAGAGATGGATGGGACCCGCCAGATACGACCTCTCAGGTAGAAAAAGACCATGTATGGCAATGTTGAGACCATCTATAACCTTTCGTTGTCCCAGATTATTGACATTGATGTTCTGGATCCGGCAGGCTTGAAGATGTTCCTGACTCATCATTACTATGAAGGGACGGTGTCCTACCTGCCGGCCAGAGGCATCATGGGAACGCCACGAGATGCAGCGAGGTGTAGATCCGGGTGAGTGAGATGTGAAAATGAGTTTTAAGTAATACAAGAATTCACCAACAACTTACAGGTGTTTGATTTGTACTTTACCACCTCGTATTTGACCTTTTGACAGCCGTGACCTTACTTATAACTTGGCTAACTTAGTTTACCACTCTGCTATGGTTGAATAATGATTTAATTTGTATGTGCAGCCGTGTGTTTCTTAGAAATAACATTGGTGTGTCTGTAAATCTCCAGCTGTGCGGTTTGTCAGCACAACGGGCAGCTACTTTCAGAGAGAGCTGAGAGGTACGAGATGGACGAGGCGTCAGACTGTGGTGAGTACAGAAAAATAGCCATCCAGAGCTTCTAAACACTAAATAAGGAAATTACTGAAATGTATTTGGTATCTTGGGAATCTGGCTTCATCATGTTGTATCTTGTTTTATCACCGTAAATATTTATACTTTATTTCTGAATAAAAGTGGTCCGTGAATACAGCCGTGGGGGACGCCAAAGGATAGAGATGTACACAAGAACTAAAATGAGCGGCATTAACATGACTACAAGACTAACCATTCCTTTAATACCTTCTTAAAGTTTAAACGATAATCTTAATCTCAATCCACCCATCACTGTTCTGTCAATCAATAATCCATCCATCCATCATCTATACCAGCTTTATCCTGAACAGGGTCACGGGGGGCTGGAGCCTATCCCAGCTCACTTCGGGTGAAGGCAGGGTTCACCCTGGACAGGTTGCCAGTCCATCACAGGGCCACATAGAGACAGATGGAAACAAAGACCATTCACACCTAAGGGCAATTTGTAGAACCACCAATGAACCTGAGGTGCATGTTTTTGGATGGTGGGAGGGAGCTGGAGTACCCGGACAGAACCCACGCAGACACATGGAGAACATGCAAACTCCCCACAGAAAGGCCCAGGCCCGGATTCTGGGCCCGGAACCTTTTTGCTGTGAGGCGACCATGCTAACCACTGCAGCACTCTGCCGCCCTCAATCAATAATATTGGAGTATATTTATTTAACTGACAGATTTGGTCAAGTTTTCATGGGATTGCAGATGTTCTGAAATCGAGTATTTCAAGAACTTTTTCACCAAGTTGACTTAAAGTTTCTCCAAGTTTATTCTTGATCTTAGAAACAGCAGTTGACACAACAATCTCCCCTCAAGTAGCTTTTCCGTTCAATTACATTTTCAAAGTCTGAAAAAAAACTTACAATTCAACTCTTTAAAGTTATTGGATATGTCACGTGTTTAACGTGTTAACATTCCCTCTCCATCCTGTTATCTGATTGGTCCGTGTGGTTCTGTTTTCAGAGAGTGATGGCGAGTGGAAGACGATCCGAGGGAAGTTCCTCGCTATAAACGCCGCCAGTATGAGCTGTGCTTGTCCTCGCAGCCCCAAAGGCCTCTCGCCTGCCGCACACCTGGCCGACGGCACCACTGACCTCATCCTGGTCCGAAAATGTTCCCGCTTTGACTTCCTCAGGCACCTCCTCAGACACACCAGCAAAGATGACCAGGTTTGTTGCCAGGCGGGATAATAAATCCCCATTATCATTCGTGGTCTGTCCACATGATGGCAAGATGTCAGTCAACAAAAGACTGAATCGTCTCCTTCTTCTTCTCTTGTTCTCTCGATCAGTTCGACCTAACTTTCGTTCAGGTCCACCGGGTGCGGCGGTTCCGCTTCACGCCGCGTCACTGCCAGAGCGACTCGGACCTGGAGTTGGACCTGCTGGAGAACGGCAAGCGGCAGATCTTCAGCCAGATCTGCCGAGACCACCCGGCTTGCGGCTGCGCGCCCGCCTACAGCAGCTGGAACTGCGATGGCGAGATCCTGACCCACACGGCCATCGACGTCAGGTACCGAGACGCTTTGGTTTGGTTTCCAACTTACAAATATTCAAACTGGGTTTATATTTCTCTTAAAAAAAAAAAAAAAAAAAACACACATTCTCCTTTATTTTCTCAGAGCGCACTGCCAGTTGATCAAACTGTTTGCACGAGGGATCGAAGAACCGACGGTGTTCGAGGATCTCGCCAACCCGTGTGCAATATAGACCCGTCACTCCCCGTCACACACGGGAGTCGTCTCTCCTCTTCCAGCCGCTGCCTACGTCACTGCTGCTCACTTTAACCGTCATCACACCCGTCATTAGGAGACTCCACAGGATTTACTGACTCCGCAATGAGTTGTGCTGTTACTCAACAAATGTCAGCAATACGGACCGAAACAAAACTTTACTTTCTGGATCTGAAAGTTCAAAGTGATTTCCTCACAGGTGGGAAGTGATGAGTGCTTTTCACTGTTGGAAATTAGTAACTTATAGATCCACAGAGAAACACTGCACGACTCACTTGGCCTTGGTGCTTGAAATGGTTGGTTGGTGTCTGGTACCTTCAGCCCTGAAACGGTGACCTGCCCTGTTTGGTAACTTTTCATCCGCTGAAGGTCGAAGCAACATTGACGTGTGCGTGTCTGCGCTGCTCAGAAAGTTGCCCGATGTGTCACTGCCCATAGAATGACCTGTAAATCTCAAATCCAGTTTTAATCCTACATTCTGTCTCTTTTTCTCTCTACTCAGACTTGTTTCTGGTTACAGAGGTGTTTTCACTGGGATTTTTCTCGGGGGACATTTTCTCCTTCTCATTGCGGTTTAAATTCGGACTACAGGTCAGACTTGTAACGACTTGCCTCTGTCTTATTGGTCTTTTGATGCGGACTTGTCATGACTGGAATGTGTCTCGGCATCGGGAGTGTTGAGACTCTTGACATGTTACGTCTTGGACTTGTCTCAGCCTCATTGCTGTCTGGACACAGACTTCTAATGCATCGGTCCGGCCTCAGAATGTGAATGTTCTGACCAGGACTTGTAGCGACTCTGATTTGCCGTGGACTCGTAGGTGTCTGCATTTGGACTTTCCCGTGTCCGTCTTGTGGGTGGATTTGACTTGACCTTTACTGAGACTTGTATTGGGTGTTGTGGGGTTTTTGACTCTGACTTGTTTTGGTATTAGCAACCAGTCTCACCTGTTAATACCTTTTTGCTTTTACCAGCTCCAAAGGTTTTGAGTGGACTGCAGAAGCTTGTCAGTCAGACATTAATTTGACTTGATCATGAAACTGATTGGATACCTTTTTTTCTATTATGTTGGACTTGCTTCTGCTTTGTGACTGTTGACTCAAATCTCTCTTGGACTCAACTTGACGGTGATGAGAACAGACTGCTGAGAGATTTTGTATTCATTCAGCATATTAGTATGTTTGCAATTGTTACATAACGTCCACTTATTTACACTTTTTGTATCTGGTCAATTATTTCAAAAAGTATCCTGGATTTGTAATTATCTGTTACATGTATGCGGGATACCAGACACCTCCCAGTCATTCCCAGGGTCATGTGATTTTAAATCACATTTATGAAAATGAAAAGAAAGAACATTCATAGAAAAGAATAATGCTGACAGGAAATGTGTTTTATAACTTTAGACAATCCCCGTCTTTTCTCATCAGCTGTGCGAAAGTTTCTGCTCCTCAATCAGGTCCGTTATAATCATCTCCAGCGCCCCATATTTCTGACTCTTCTCCAGAACACCTGAGCTCAATGGTAGCTTTGAAATTTCATTTTTACATATTTTATTTCCCCCAAATTCAGATAAAAATATTAAAAACCTCAAATTTTTGATTTTAGTCAAGACGATTGTTGTCAGTTCAGCTGGTTGTGGCTGTGGAAGCTGAACATGATACGCATGATGGTTTTTAATCCTCCATTCCTGCTCATTATGCAAATGAACTCGGTCTGAGCAAAGATGTAACACAAAGGAAAACCTTGGAAGAATTACTGCTTTAACACCAGTTTCACACACACCACCTGTTCGGATAACTTCAATCCAAACGGAACTGTAGCGGTTCATTTAGTCTCATAAAACCTCAAGATAATCATCTCGACCTACAAATCAACTGAGATTTACAGGCAGCACAAATATATTTTCTACAACAACAACAACAAAAAAAATGCCTTTTTTAAATTTATTTTCTTCCACTTTTCAAAGTTTTTCCTCACAACAAGGTGCACTCCATGGTCAAAAGTATGTGGACAGCCGGACATTGCAGCCACATGTGGGAGTGGCATCATGGACACTAACTATAACAGCCTCGGAAAACAAATTTTGGAAAACCTTTATTGTATGGTTTCCCTCCTTTGACCTTAAGTGGCTCGAAGACAAAATCAAGAAAACTGACCAAAACAAAAGGACACTAAAAGTAACGACGCCAGAAAACGAATTTCTGCAACACAAACCTAGATTTGATTTTGTTACGGGTGTAACGTTACACAAAATTCAGTTAGGTTTGCGTTTGGTTTCTGAGCGTCCTGTACTGAATAATTTGGGTTCAGTTACGACAGTTTGAAGTCACGTGATGCCATGGCATGGCCAGAGACGGCATTGCTGTCAAAATGTTCCAAGTGGAACTTGTGCTGTTGAAACTCTGTTTCGGAAGTGCATTCAAGACAAGACATGAATAGACCTCTGATGTGAACTGTTTGGATCATGGGTGTACAAAACAGAAGTCTCATACCAAAACAAACCTGTAGCACCGAAGATTGAATGGCACGCCTGTTTTTTTTTTATAAACGGTCGTGAAGTGGCTGCAGTGACAGAATTGAGTGCCTTGGATAAATTAGGCTTAAAAAAAATCAGACATCTGCAGCCCCAACAAAGATTCATACTCTTGATAAAGCCTTCTTTCAGGAGGGCACAAAGCAAAAAGGTTGGGAACCACTGCAATGAAGACAATGCTGTCTACAAACTTTTGGCCGCAAATGTTTATCTACAAATACTTTTATTTTCTTGGCTTTGTCTTAAAAAACAGTTTGCGCACGAATGAATTCATCTCGCTGTGAGAAATGTGATCGTTGTGAATCGTGGCTGTTAAAGAAAGCCGCTCTGTGAAGTCCAGTGTTGATAATCAACCATCTGCTGACAAAGACGACACCGATTTTGTAGGCAATGCAAGTTACATGTAGCAGAATCTTTCCATGGTCTTTCTGAATTATATTCACAATGAAGGTCTTCCCCAAGCCACAGAAGGATGATGTCGGTCTGTCCCATTCCACATCCAAAGATATCTGTTCCTATAATCATCACGTCTCATTCCTCCTCCCCAGAAAATGAACTCTGTAAGTCAGTCATGTGGAAAATAATTGAACTTGGCAGGAAGTTGAGCATCAGCACTGGACTGTCAGAATGTAAATGTTTGTTTGTTTGTTTGTCTGTCGTGTGTTTGTTGACCAGCAGTCCTGTTTCCTGCTGACGTCGAGCTGGACTTAAACTGAAGGATGAGGGAACCAGTAGCATCTCACGGTGTTCTGAAGCACCAACCAATCAGTTTTCAGCTCTATCGTGATTTTAATCTGACCAAATACCAGCCAGGGTTTACTGATGTAGCCGTCTGTCTGTCTGTCTGTCTGTCTGTCTGTCTGTCTGTCTGCCTGCGTCTGAGACTGCTGTAGTTCAGCACGGAGGTCTTCACAGGTTCAAAGTTTTGAGCCAAAGCAGATCCATGAAAATTCTGCATTCATTTTTAGGAGAACTGGTGTGAAGTATACCCAAGGATGAATACAAATCAAAAATTCTGATTGCAGTGACTATAATGTGAACTTGACCCAACTTGGGTCCCAGCTGGAGCCTCTGCTGTTTCCAACCAGGTGGACCGGTGAAGACTTGTAGCTGAACCATCTGTCTGGTGTCCATTTATCTCTTAAAGTCATATCAGATTCTGCTGTAAATCCCCCAATCAGCAAACCAAATGTGTTCAACTTGTGCACACGGAGGTCGACTGATGACAGATGACTGAAGTAGAATTATTTTTAGGAGAACACAACAAACATGTATTCACATTTAGCTGGCTCTAGTTATTAATCTTGATGTAGAACCTGGATAAACCAGGAACAGGCAAATTTATTAGTGTATTTTTTTGTGAAATAGCTGGAATGATATTGTAAATTAGCTACCGGAGCTGGTTTGTTAACTGCTAACATGCTAAACAGGCCAGGAAAATGCGAGAAGCATTCTAGTTCATCCGAAAACGGTAAATGTACGATGGACTATTGTTGGTCACTAAACCACGCGTTAATCATTTAGCAGTTCAGACTCGGACGGAGAAAGAAACTGAATGGAGGCACACATTTTAAGTTCAGCTTGCTCTTGAGGAAACGCAACTTTTTTCAAAGTTCACCAAAGCTAAACGAGACATGGAAATCCTCTCAGATTTCCTGCACCCTGTTGGTCATTGATCCAAACAGTTGCACTGGAAATTACTGATTTAACTGCAGCCTTTCTTACTTTCAGCTAATCATTGGTAACACTGTTCATGTCTGCCTGATTTTATTTTTTTGTGTGTTAATTCTAGGCTGGGAAACATCAGGAATTAAACTACGACACCGTGATATCCCTCCCTTGGTAAAATCGGGGGGGGGGGGGGGGGGGAGGGGGGGGGATGGGGTTTTCTTGTTCCTCGCATTATTACATTCTAGCAGCTAAAAACTTGGCTATGTTGCAAACTGAACAATAACACAGTTATTGACTTGATTTTACAGCAGAGCAGCTTTATATGGCGACACGCAGATGGTATGATGGCTTCCTCAACTTTAGGCTTTCCAGCTCCTCATTCCCTGAACATTGTTAAGACTGTTTGAATGCGATCATGATAACAACTGATAGAAATGCCGGCGTGGCCAGGGCCTCCGAGAGAAGGAAATGGGTAAAAACCCAGATGATAACTGAACACGTAGAATTACAGATGTAACCAAATCATCTCGAGTGTTGTGTTTAAGATTTAGAACATAACGAATAAACGGAACTTTATTTGTAGCATTGATTAGTCGTCTATATTTTTCTGATCATGTAGTTTTTAAGTTGATACCAAATGTAAATTTCCATCTTTGATTTGTATCAGTTAAATTAAAACCTCCCCTGCCTCCAGGAATGTTTTTTTATTATTATTATTTTCAACACCGGTTTCATCTGAAACAGAAAACTAGTTTGATCTAGTGAATCAGTCGACCTCTAGCTGTAACCTCAACTGTAACTATTACCTTCTGCTGTAGCTATTGCATTATCAGGAATTAAAGACAGTTCAACTCTTTGTCTGTGTACACAGTGATGATGACTGTTATGTGCAGCCAGCATCAGCTGTCTTACTTCTTTTAGAAAATTAGCTCCTGCTCCAAACAAGTTTAAATCAAGCTAAAATTAGACTTTTAAGACTTTGTGAAACTTTGATGATGATGACACTACTAAAAATAATATAAATGCTGCTTGTGATCATGATTTGTGTCAAGGTCCAGGACATAAAATAGACAATATAAACACAACTAATGTCAGAAAAATAACGTTAAATATAATTCTGTTTTTGTACCTACTACATTTCAAAATAGTTTGCTCTTTGTTATACTGTACATCATCTATCCAGGCCAGGAACATGATGGAAATATGAGCATATTGTCAGCTGTTTTGCACAAGAATGATGCATTTAGACCAAAACTGGATTATAAATGGAAAACTGCCCACAAGCCTCCAAACTCCATCTGATTTGAGTCGAAATATTGATCTCATATTTGTCAAAAATGAACGTTGAAAATCAGCGAAGATGCAACCGTCCTCCAGCTATGATCAGACCTTCAGAGTTTTAATTAATGTTGGGTTTTATTTTGTATAATAAAAAACTGCTTCTATTTTATTTATTTTTTGGAAGCATCATAGAAGTATTGTAAGTCTGCAAACAAGTAATTTCATCACTGTTTTTTTCTAAAGTAATAACTTTACTGTCACAGACCTTTTGTCACTTTTGCTGGACATTTACTTAAAGTAAAAACCTAAAGTTTCTACTTCAGGTTTTATCAAAACCCACTAATTAATCTTATTGAAAGTCAAAAGTCATGAGTGTTAAAATCTGATATCCGGCAGCAAAGTTTAGGAAACGTATCAACACCCAGTTTGTACCTGAATAGATTTTGCTTGAAGCTGCAGTTAATGATTGTTTTCATTGTTAATTAATCTGATGATTATGTTTGAATTGTTTCCTATTTCCAGAAGATGTTCAAGTGTAGTTCTCTTCTTCTGTCCAGGCAAATTGTTGGTGTGTAACTATTCCTGCAGTCCCGACTTTGTTGGAAACAGGGTTGTACGTTTGTAATGAAATGTCCACTAGTTCGTGAAGTACAAAGAGTTTTAATTATACGTTAATCATTTATCTGTAGTGTTTAATTCTCGATTTCATCAAATCATCGAATCACTTTCTGTCAAACTTTTTGAATAACTCCCTGAGAAATCATCTGAACTCATGTTCAGTTGTTGGTTATATTGTAGAAAGTAGGTTTTCCTCCTCAGTTTAAAAAGAAGAGGATAACAGCCCTGAGTCAAATGTCTGGTGGCTGCAGTGCATTCAGAGGCTGCTGTCAGTAGTAAAACTGTCGTCTTTGGCTTTTCTGCAATGAAATGTACCCTCTGAAACTGTTGACCATCAGTGCATCCATCCACAGGGCGCACACCAAAACCTGACAAGTTCTGCTGGAAACTCAACTGAAGCTGTAAATGAAACCTGGCCCGATATAAAAGCTGCAAGAAGCTGTTTTTCTAAGGTTGCAGAGCATCAGGTCAACTCTCTTGTGGTTTAGAAATTGTGTCTTTTATGTCTAAAAATAAACTGTAAAATGAAAACTGACACAGAGGAAGGTTTGTTCCTTTACGTAAAACAGCAAATGCCTGTTGTTTCTGGGTCCAGCGGCCTCGAAGACCCCGACACTAAACTACTGAGCAGTACTGTTCTGGCTGCTTGCATGTACAGGTTCCAGATGATGGTGCTACACCACTGCTGCAGAATGAACAGCACTAATGAGGGTCCGGACGATAGAGGGGGCAGCTTGGGACCAGACGGTCGGTTCTTAAATTCCTGGACTTGCAGGATAAGTTTTGGTGTGAAAGAGAATGAGTGTGGTTTTTTTGGGTTGTTTTTTTTTAAATTGAGTGACATCAGTTTGAGAATATTTCAGTTCTGCTGTCCATGACGACGATGACATCACAATGGACCATGTTCATTCTCTGCAGGAGGATAGAATTCCAACCACATTTCACAAATCAATCTTTGACAAGGTAAGACATCTTGTGCTTTTCTGCTGAGATCAAACTCATTTGTTCTTCAACCTTTCTGTTTAGTTGTTCTGTGTTGTGTTGTGTAAAGACTACATTTATTTTCCAGCATTACTTTCACAAGTAAATGACTTTTTTCATGAGTTAAACTTCAAATAACATTGAAGTAAGATGTGAATCTGTTGGTGTGATGATGAGGTGTAAATGCACTTTTTGTCTTGTACAACATCATTTTCACGTGTGAACTTTGCTTTACTTGTGGCCTACACTGCATGAGTGCAGAATTAACTGTTTTCATATTTTTTCTTGCCAATAAAGTGAAATTTACATTCCCTGAGAGGTTTGCAGTCTCTGCATTTGAGATCCTCTGCAATTTATTTTTACAGTTTACATGAGAATTCAAGTCTATTTCATGGGTTTCTTTGATCAAATATGACTCTAAATATGACTGAATGCTTTTCTCAAATCCCTGTACTGTTTGTTGACAACAAAAACGTGATCTCGCCAAGTTACAGAAAACTCTTTCTTGAACTAATTGTGGGGAACAAAGCTTTTACTGTAGCTTCGAGATTAATTGTATGTTTTAATCTTCCTGATTTTTATCACCAACATTGGTGGTTATTATTACCAATATTAAATGTATTGTAACTCAATTTGGTAACAGTGGGAGTTCAGTATCATTTGTTCAATTAACTGTACTTGTTGCAACGATGCTATGATAATGAATATGATTAAATTCGATGGGTATTGTTACAGTTGTTCATCTATACTTGATTAAAAATTGAGCATCAATTCATTATTTTGACATTTTTGGTGGACCATGAGTGTATTTTAAAAAGCGGACTCACTGAAAAGCTGAATGAGTGTCCTAAATGTTTTAAAGAAATGAAACATTTTAGTGGAAACATGTTAAAACGTGAATTTGTTTTCTCCTGACTGAGCCTATGACTGTCCCGATGGCCCTTTCTAATCCACCCTGTCAATATCAAACTCTCTTCAAGTCTGTAAATAAAGTTGCATAATCTGCTCATGTTGAAGGCAGGAGGGGACATGAAGTAGCATTGCTATAGCAGTAAATAACAAGCATGTTATCAACACATGATGTTTCAGGTCAACGACATTGATCAGGTTTCTTGCTGTTAAAAGGAAGGTTTTTCCTTCCAGCTGTCACTCGTGGGAAATTGTTGAATTGCTGGCTTCCTCTCTATAATGATGATAATCATGAAGCTGTCAGGATGCTGAACTCTGAACGTTTACACTATGGACCTGTGTTTGCACTACATAGTAGTGTTATATATTGAGCATCACTATATATATGTATATTAAGCATCACTGTGGTTCTTGTCTGTTTTATTGTTTTTATTGTTACATATTTATACTTTTCAGGTTTTATCTTTTTATTTTGCACACGTGGGACTGTGAGAAACAATATTTTAATCTCTATCTTTCTTGTACATATGGTGGATTAACATTAAAGTTGACTTTGACTTGACTTTGATAATGTGGTTCTGTTGGAAGGACTTCACTATGCAAAGATCTCTGAGATGACTTTTGTTTTGATTTGACACACCATGGATAAAAATGTAATTTAATTGAAGTGAATCAGCACTCGACTCTGAAAAACAACATGATGTCATTTCTCTGATGCAGGGAATTAAATAAATATTGTTTACTAGAAGTGGATGCTGAGAGCTAACTATACAGCAGTTTGATGTCCAGTTGTGGGATAATAACTTAAACATTAAATGACAATGATAAAAATGACAAAAAAAAAGCTAAAATAATAAATCACGCATTTATAAACACGAAGCAGCCGTGACTTTATTGGTTAATCTGGCACAACAGTCCGGTCAAAGTTGAATTTAATTCAGAGAGAACCTGCTCAGAGTTTATGAAACTAACTGTGATCAGTTTTATATCTCTGGTTTAGTTTACTCAGAGTCTGAGTTAACTGTTTGTGAAATCTATTTTTAGAACACACAGCAGCTTTTTATTTAAAAATAAGTTGGCTGAATGAATATTGTTGTTCTTAATGTGCAGTGTAATAAAAAGCAGTGACCAGAGTAATTCTGCTCAGTTATTTTGAGTACATTTATAAAGTTTAGTCAAAGTAGGAAGTCAGTAAAGAAAAAAATAATTTGCTCTGTGTGCTGTATGAAAAATAATGAATATCAGAGCACTGATTTCTGTGTGTTTGTGTGTGCAGTTACAACAAGAGAGCATGCATCGTAGACTACGTTCCTTTTTAAGACCTCTGTCTTCAGGAGACATCCGCTCTTCTTTTAAGACGTACGATGGAAGGGATGAGAGACCATCATCTCCTGGAGACCTCGACCCTCCCCAGATCGGGAAGGAGCATGGAAGAAAGGGTGAGTGCCCTTCGTCTCATGGAGGCACCAACACCATCAGCCTTTTTAACATCCTGAAGAGGCTCAGACGAAGGGGTGAGAGCCCTTCATCTGTTGAACACCAACCTTCAACAACTCAGAGGGGTGAGAGCCCTTCATCTGTTAAACACCAACCTTCAACAACTCAGAGGGGTGAGAGCCCTTCATCTGTTAAACACCAACCTACAACAACTCAGAGGGGTGAGAGCCCTTCATCTGTTGGATACCAGCCTTTTGAAGCTTGGGGGGAACTCACTCGGAGGGGTGAGAGCCCTTCCTCTGTTGAAGACCAGTCTTTAACCACTACAGGTTTCAAGAAAGACAGCAAACAATGGAAGAAAGAGGAAGAGAGAAGGAAGAAGTGGGAGAAGAAGGAGATTGAATTACAGGAGAAGGAGGAAAGGAAAAGAAAGAAAAGGACCGAGAATGAATTGAAGAGGAGGGAGAAAATAGAGAAACAAATTCAGGAAAAAGAGGAGAAGGAGAAGAAACAAAGCAAGAAAAGGGAGAGGAAGGAGAAAGAAAAACAGGAGAAGGAGGAGAAAGAAATGAATGGTCAGGAGGAGGAAGGACAAATTCAAAAGAGAGAGGACGAGGAGACCAACGGTCAGCACATACAAGAGGCAGACAGAAGTCAGTCCAAGTCTCCAAATGTTAGCTGGATTACAGGAGTTTACCTTCAGTGGTTGAAATGGAGGAGAAGGAAACTCATCAACGACATCAACAAGAGCCGTGAGGAGGATCACAACATTGAAGTTGGAGGTAAGAAAATCAATTGTCATACTTTCACATTAAGTGTCTTTAAGTATTCATACAGGCACATTTAATTGTTCATAATAACGTCTGATAGGTTGGATTTTTTTTTAGACATTTTGTTTTAAGATATCAAGTGAATTCACTAAAGAACATGACATGAATAGATCTCAGCAGATTAAAATGGAGCTTGGCTCAGGATTTGGTGTTCATGTACATGAATACAGAAGCTCAGTGACATCCTGAATTAAACTGCCAATCAGTTGTAAATGAAGTTTCAATAAACTTCTTAAATTTTGGACTTTCTTACCAGGAAATGACATTCTTTTGGTAGCAACAGGTGACTCTAAACTCCCCCTAAAACAAATTGTTTCTATTTGGATATGAATTAAACAATTATTGTTCTCAATAAGATCTAAACTAAGCCTGCCCTGAAGAGACACGGTGATCTGCCTCAGTTAAAAGTGAGCCAGTTCTGTGATATCAGAAAACCTGAGCTGAGCCCAAAGATAGCTAACGACACGTTTTCTGTTAACACACAACAAATTATACAATTGTGGTCTGTTTAATATTTCCTGTTGGTGAAATCTACAACTGGACTCCAGATTTAATCTTTCTTGTACTCTTATTTTCAGATGACAGTTATACCCAAAAGATTAAAAAACGGCAGAAACAGTATCACAGAGGAATACGACTCTTTGGGGAACGGACAAAAGTGGACGCCAGGCCAAAAGGTAGCAGGTTCGGGTTCGCAATGAACCTGAAGACTTTTAAAAGTTCATGCACTCGGGTGCAAAAATTTGAAAATAGTGAATGAGTAACATTAATTACAAAAAGTTGTCAAAGTAAATTTAGGAAATGTAAAAAAAAAAGTACAATAACAAAAACAAAACAAAAGACGAAAAATTCAGGAAGACAAAAAGAAAAAATTAGGTAGAAAAAAGTTGTCAGAAAGTAAAATTAGGAAATATAAAAAAGTATAAAAATATTAAAAAAATAGAAAAGACAAAAAATTCTGAAAGACAAAACAAAAAACACAGTTTGAAAATAGTTGTCAGAAAGTAAAATTAGGAAAGATAAAAAAGTATAAAAACAAAAAAAATAAAAGACAAAAAATTCAAAGACAAAAACAATAAAAATAGGTAGAAAAAAGTTGTCAGAAAGTAAAATTAGGAAATATAAAAAAAAGGATAAAAATATCTATTAGCTACACCGGGCAAGCAGTTTTCCGTACGTCACATTTGAGGGAGTATTTATAGAGCCTTCACCCAACCTTGTCAGTACTGTGTACCGTTGAGTACCGGCCCAATCCGGGCACAGAGCCTAACCTACCCTCACCTTGACTTTAAAAAGAGAAATGAGAAAAATGGTAAAATTGGGAAATGTAGAAAAAGTATAAAAACATGAAAAAATAAAAGACAAAAAATTCAGAAAGACAAAAAGAAAAAAAATAGGCAGAAAAAAGTTGTCAGGAAGTAAAATTAGGAAATATAAAAAAAAACATAAAAAAATAAAACAAATTAAATGCAGAAAGACAAAAAGAAAAAAAAATAGGTGGAAAAAAGTTCAAGCAAATTTCACCAAATCTAAAACTAAAGTATTTTGAAAAGTGAACATCAAAAGTGAAACAAAGAAAAATGGTTTCGAGCCCTCTTGAACTCTCTTTTCAACTTTTAAGTTACTTGTCGCTTGTCGATCTCATGCCAGTATTTAGTCTTAGATGGAGTTTAAATCCTCTTTCGGCTGCAGTCCAAAACAACCCGACCCAGAGAGGACCGGGCCCTGGTGTGACGGGGGCCGTTACAGGCTTCACTGTCCACAGGCTGAGCCTCGATTGGAGGGACTCGGGCCCCTTAGATACCGTTGAGTACCGGCCCAATCCGGGCACAGAGCCTAACCTACCCTCACCTTGACTTTAAAAAGAGAAATGAGAAAAATGGTAAAATTGGGATTTATAGAATAAGTATAAAAACATGAAAAAAATAAGAGAACAAATTCAGAAAGACAAACAAAAAGAAAATAGGTAGAAAAAAGTTGTCAGACAGTAAAATTAGGAAATGTAAAAAAAAGTATAAAAACATCTAAAAAAAAAAAAAAAAAAGTGTTTTCTGTGTGTGGGAAAAAAATATAACAAACTACGACATCAGTTTTGAGAGAGCGAGTCGGAGTCCAGTTAGGGAACCTGCATGTCAGTCACATGTTGGAGTTTCAATGGGAAGGAACTTGCTGCTTTTTCCTCCTGTTTACCCATCCAGGCCTGAATCCAGCTCATCACTGTTCAGGGGTGGATGTGGTTCAGGGTTGGTAGTTCAATTCCTGCTTATATGTTTAAAACTGTTCTTGATAAGTAAACTGAACGTGAAGTAATGTTTCAACATGACATACTCATGTAAGAACAAATGAATGTAAAAGCATTACAGAAAACCAGGCACATGTCTCTCTTTGATACATACGACCACTGAAGTAAGGAAGTAAGGCTGCTGGGGAGAATCCTAAGTCCCATAAGTATTCATTATGCACTGATCAGGTCGTCACAGATTCTCCTCAAAGCTGCTGTTGATATGTTCCTGGTTGTTCAGACGACACCAAATAGAGTAATATCACATCTGAAGGGTCAAGTATGGAAGACTGGTTCGCCTACGACGGGTAAGATCCCCTGAAGAAACTGGGGACAACCTAAGGCAGGCACAGCCACGAGTACTTGACCTGGTCGCCACTGTGAGCAGACACAGTGTGCATGAACGCTGTCACTGGTGTTTTTGTACAATGTGCAGAAACACCTGGTTTGACAGGAGATAGAAAGATTAAAATAAAACATTTAGAATATTTGAAAGAAAAATCAAAGCAGGCCAAGTATGGAAGACTAGTTCGCCGATGACGGGTAAGATCCCCCTGAAGAAACTGGGGACAACCTAAGGCAGGCACAGCCACGAGTACTTGGCCGAGTTGACACTGTGAGCAGACACAGTGTGCAACACAATGTCTCCTGTTCTTGAACAAGAACACAAGACCTGATTTGACAGATGAAACAGGACAGATATTATTGTCCAACACGCAGCTTTGAGGAGGACATGGTGGGTGCCTCACTTTAGATGGTGCATGATTATTGATACCTGGGACTGGGAGACACGCCGCATCACCGGCCTCTCTTCTTCAGGGTCGGATGTTCCCCTGAAAGTAAAATCTTAACAGAGAACATTGGGGATGGACAGACCTGACTGAAACTAAAGTTACATGTAAATAAGCTGCTCAGCCTGAACACAACACCCTACCAGCCCTTAAAATATGTTTAAAACATGGCAGTGTAGCCATCAAGGATAAGAAATGTGTCTGACATGCAGCTCCTCCGACATGGGATCAGCCGACCATCTCATAACTGCTCACTTTTAAAACGATCAGAATTTGTTGTTGTTGTGTGTTATTATTCTTTCTATTACCACTCCAGCTGCAGCTGCTGGTATGTTTGTTCATAAAGAGACAGTTTGAGACCAAATTATCTGATTCCATTCTGCACTCACTTTGAGAGCTTCCTAATACACCAGAAATGACAAAAAATATAAAATAGAGGAAATCATAAAAAAAAGCGGAGAGGGAAACAAAACAGAGAGATAACGATTCCAAGATAGACTCTTGACATGTCCAGGGTGTCCAGGGCTGGACTGACCTTTGGGCGTACCGGGCGTTTTCCCGGTGGACCGACTCAAGTAGAAGACTTCCTAATAGACCTGAAAAGACAAGTGTGTCAGTCCTCCTCTGCAGTGAAAAGTCGAAAAATAACAACTTCCGCCTCTCCATCCTCAATCTTCTGACAGAAAATGACACCATTTTTCTTTCCTCCTGAAACTATAAAAATCTGCTCTGATGTAGTTCAGGCAAGGAAACTCCTGACAAACACAAGTCTTGAAACATAATGACTGCACCTGTAAATGGATTCAGCCTGAAGCTGCAAAGGTCCCATCAAACTAAACCATGGTCTGACCTGCCTGTTAGATGCTGTTAATGTATCGCTCCATCCTGCCCTCCTGTCAGATTACACACTGACCACTGCAGGGACAAAACTTCACACCAACACTTCGGCTTTGCATCGAATGCCTTCAAATGTTTCTCCTGCTGTTACGTTATATCTGCAGTGGTAGATCAGTAGTTCGTCTTGAAGCCCTGCCTCCCCCTCCTCCATTATTTGACTGTTCACCTGAACCTGTTTGGAACCTCTTGTCCACCACATAAGCTGCAGTCTTTCAGTCTGTCAGCGTGGATGAAGCCCTGCCTCATATTCTGACTGCAGCCTCCTCAAACTTCTCCCTGCCAAGTTAAAGCTGCTCTCTTTCTCACTCTTTGATCCACAAGAAAACTCTGCTGGAGTTGATATGAGAAGCAAATTCTTAAAAAGTTGAATTTAAGCAAAAAACTAAATGTTGACCACAGTCATGTATCTCCAGTGTTTCTTTCTATCTGTGTTGGTCTTTCAGTGGAAACAGCTGAAAAAAGTAGACCATGGCCTGACTTAACTGGTAACTGAATATCTGGGTTCATTAGACACAGCTCTCACTTGACTGTATGGAGGTCAGTAGTTTTCCTGCCCTACTGACACCAACCTGGTTGAAGCCCCGTCTCCCACTCAGTCAGTTGACAGTTTGTCTTCCTGTTTACGACCTCCTTCACTTCCTACAAAGCCAGTTTTTACCTCTGAAACTACAGAAGCTGCAGTTCTTCTGGTCTGCTGAAACTCTGTGCAATAGTTAACCTCCTTTGTTGAAAACAGCCTGAACAAAGTCCTGCCTCTTCAGCTCCAGTGTTTTAACTCACTCTGGCCTCATCAAACTCATCTATCTGAAGTCCTTCTCTCCTCCTGACACCAACTGAAACTCTGTGTCTGTTAAGCTGCTGTAGTCGAGCCTCATCAAAGCCTCAGATGACCTCTGTTACCTGATGGTTTGCCTGCTCATCTTTGTTTCCTCTTTGAGCCCTCCTGGCTGATAACAATGAAACTTTCCTGTTTATGACGTGAAATTTGACCAAAACATTGTAAAAATGGCCTTTAGACATAAATCTGGCTCAACCATGTTTTAAAGTGAGCTGAGTAAGATCAGACTTGACAAAGTCCTGATTCCAACCTCTCAGTCATCTGGGAGTTTGACCAACACCTGAGCTCCCTCTCACAACCCAACGCTCACATCTGCAGCCGTCCTTCAGGTCTGCTGATGTCTGTCAGCTGGAGCTGTAGAAGCTGCAGTCCTTCTGGTCTGAAGAAAACTCTCGGCCACCTCACTGTTAACCTTAAAACAAAACTTGTCTCTCAAGACATCATCATCTTGTTTATTAGTTTTAATACCTGGTTTCTGAAAACCCTCTTAAGATTTGGTCCAATTCTTCCAGTTGTAAATTACTGTTGAAGCTTGAAACTTGAGGTGAATTTTTACATCAAGCTCAGTCAGAAGCCAAAGATCTTTAGTTTAACTGTTAAGAACTGATTTCCTTCTTCTGGCTAAATATTGTACAAGTCATGACAGATTAACAGTTTCTTTTTTCTTCAAGTGAAGCAGCTTTGTCTCACAGATGTTTAAAAGTAGATCGTCCAAAAGGCATGATGAAGTTGACACCATGGTGAAAGGCCTCATCACCAAGATGGCCGACAGGAAGGAGATGCAGCAGCTGGTGAAGTGGTGTGCTGAGACAGAGCTGCAGGCAACAAGCAGGCCACCATGTAGGGGATGGTGGAGTTTAAGACCCCCCCAACAGCAGCTCTACTTCTGGAGGAGACTGGTTGACCTCTAACGCTGCATCACCCAGAGCGTCCTGCCTCATGCTGATGAAGACTGAATTTATCAATAATGATTACAAAAAATAAATGAAAAAAAGAAATACAATGTTACTGCTTCATTGCACTGATTCATGTTTATCAAAGCACAGCATTCATCTTCCATGATGTAAGTTAAGAAGCTGGTAATATCACTTGTTTCCTCCATATTCAAACTGTCAACATGACACTGCAGGAGAAGAAGTTCTTCATCCACAGATGAGAAACAACTTCAAGAAAAAGTAGAGAAACACAATGACTGTATACGTTTTCAGACAGAATATGAAATCAAAATGTCCAAATCTCAGCCCTCCTGAATTCTGGGAGATTTTGGAGCGACATGTTTGACAGACCGTCATCAACAAGAGAATATATTTTGGAGGAAAGGCGCTCTGAGGTCAAACACCTTCCTCACACACTGTATGTTGGTCTTCTCTTAGTGTCACCTGTTTTACAGAATAATATGAGGAGCATGTAAAACTCCTGTGTTGCTGTGTTAAAGGGGAATTATAAGTTCTCTGCAAACAAATAACAAAGTTTAAATTAAGTGTTAGACACTCAGTATAAACATCATTTTTAAAACAACATAGGAGTTCAGCTGAAATATTTTTTTTTGAATTATTTTCCAGTTGAAAGCTCTGTTTTATGTTCTGTGCTTTTTTTTTGTTGCATGTTTACACATCTGGAGAAGAAGAGTAAACTTCAAAACAGTGTTAAGTTTATTTAGGACCTCCTGTTATGCAGGACTGCCAGGAACAAATGTCCCAGACAGAGTTAAGATTTTAGAAACACTGAGGTCATAAATTCAATTCAATTCAATTCAATTCAATTCAATTCAATTCAATTCAATTCAATTCAATTTTATTTATATAGCGCCAAATAACAACATAGGTTATTTCATGGCACTTAACACATTAAAGTCCTTACAGCAAGACTTTACAATATTATACAGAGAAACCCAACAATTCAACAATTCAACAATTCCCACGTAAGATCGGAGGGAAAAAAAACTCCTCTTTAAGGGAGAAAAACCTCCAACAGAGGGAAGAAAAACTCCCTCTTAACAGGAAGAAACCTCCGACAGAACCAGGATCAGAGGTGGGCGGCCATCTGCCTCGACCGGTTGGGGTGAGAGGAGAGCAGAGAGAGAAAAGGACAACATAAAGATAGAAGAGAAGAACTGTTGGTGGAGACGACAAGCACAGATCAGAGACATGCAGCTCCATGATGGGACATCTGGAAAAGAAAGAAGAGAAACTACGTGAGCGAAGGAACTGAATGGAGACAACAGACAATAAGAAAAAGCTGTGGGAGAGAAAAAGATGGTGAGGTATGAGTCAGTTAAAGAGTAGGAGGAAAGAAAAGAAGCTCAGCATGTAACGAGGTCCCCCAGCAGCCTCGGCCTATAACAGCATAACTAAGGGTTGGTTCAGGTCTACCTGAGCCAGCCCTAACTATAGGCTTTATCAAAAAGGAACGTTTTGAGTCTAATCTTAAAGCTAGAGAGGGTTTCTGCCCCTCCAACACAAACTGGGAGCTGGTTGGTTCCACAGGAGAGGAGCCTGAAAACTGAAGCTCTGCCTCCCATTCTACTTCTGTAAACTCTAGGAACCACAAGTAGACCAGTGTACTGAGAGAGAAGTGTTCTGCTAGGATTATATGGTTCTATAAGATCTCTGAGATATGATGGAGCCTGGTCATGTAGAGCTTTGTATGTCATCAAGAGAAATTTAAATTCTATTCTTGATTTCACAGGAAGCCAGTGAAGAGAAGCTAAAACTGGAGAAATATGATCTCTCTTGCTAAATCCCGTCAGTACTCTTGCTGCAGCATTTTGGATCAACTGCAGGGTTTTTAATGAGTAATTTGGACATCCTAACAACAAGGAATTACAATAATCTATCCTAGAAGTAACAAATGCATGAATGAGTTTTTCTGCGTCGCGCTGAGGAAGGATTTTCCTGATTTTATTAATATTACGGAGATGAAAGAAGACAGTTCTGGAGATTTGCTTTATATGGTGGCTAAAGGACAAATCCTCATCAAGGTTCCTCACAGTTTTGCTGGAGGCTAAGACAACGTCATCTAGAGTAACTGAGTGATTACAGAAAGAGTTTCTGAGGTGTTTAGGACCAAGTACAATAACTTCCGTTTTGGACGTGACCAGCGCTCGGGGGCACGGCAGCAGAGCGCGGGCATGGGGACCGGGAGTAATATTGATGTAAATAAACCTTGTTAAAAGCAGAGACCTGTTGCTGGAGCGTATTTGGTCAGAGGAACCCACCATCCGTAGCACAGGAGCTGTTACAGATATATTAATCATTTATCTGTAATATTTAATTCTCGATTTCATCAAGTCATTGAATCACTTTCTGTCAAACGTTTTGAATGACTCCCTGAGAAATCATCTGAACTCATGTTCAGTTGTTGGTTATATTGTAGAAAGTAGGTTTTCCTCCTCAGTTTAAAAAGAAGAGGATAACAGCCCTGAGTCAAATGTCTGGTGGCTGCAGTGCATTCAGAGGCTGCTGTCAGTGGCAAAACTGTCATCTTTGGCTTTTCTGCAATGAAATGTACCCTCTGAAACTGTTGACCATCAGTGCATCCATCCACAGGGCGCACACCAAAACCTGACAAGTTCTGCTAGAAACTCAACTGAAGCTGTAAATGAAACCTGGCCCGATATAAAAGCTGCAAGAAGCTGTTTTTCTAAGGTTGCAGAGCATCAGGTCAACTCTCTTGTGGTTTAGAAATTGTGTCTTTTATGTCTAAAAATAAACTGTAAAATGAAAACTGACACAGAGGAAGGTTTGTTCCTTTACGTAAAACAGCAAATGCCTGTTGTTTCTGGGTCCAGCGGCCTCAAAGACCCCGACACTAAACTACTGAGCAGTACTGTTCTGGCTGCTTGCATGTACAGGTTCCAGATGATGGTGCTACACCACTGCTGCAGAATGAACAGCACTAATGAGGGTCCGGACGATAGAGGGGGCAGCTTGGGACCAGACGGTCGGTTGTTAAATTCCTGAACTTGCAGGATAAGTTTTGGTGTGAAAGAGAATGAGTGTGTTTTTTTTTTTTAATTGAGTGACATCAGTATGAGAATGTTTCAGTTCTGCTGTCCATGACGACGATGACATCACAATGGACCATGTTCATTCTCTGCAGGAGGATAGAATTCCAACCACATTCCACAAATCAATCTTTGACAAGGTAAGACATCTTGTGCTTTTCTGCTGAGATCAAACTCATTTGTTCTTCAACCTTTCTGTTTAGTTGTTCTGTGTTGTGTTGTGTAAAGACTACATTTATTTTCCAGCATTACTTTCACAAGTAAATGACTTTTTTCATGAGTTAAACTTCAAATAACATTGAAGTAAGATGTGAATCTGTTGGTGTGATGATGAGGTGTAAATGCACTTTTTGTCTTGTACAACATCATTTTCACGTGTGAACTTTGCTTTACTTGTGGCCTACACTGCATGAGTGCAGAATTAACTGTTTTCATATTTTTTCTTGCCAATAAAGTGAAATTTACATTCCCTGAGAGGTTTGCAGTCTCTGCATTTGAGATCCTCTGCAATTTATTTTTACAGTTTACATGAGAATTCAAGTCTATTTCATGGGTTTCTTTGATCAAATATGACTCTAAATATGACTGAATGCTTTTCTCAAATCCCTGTACTGTTTGTTGACAACAAAAACGTGATCTCGCCAAGTTACAGAAAACTCTTTCTTGAACTAATTGTGGGGAACAAAGCTTTTACTGTAGCTTCGAGATTAATTGTATGTTTTAATCTTCCTGATTTTTATCACCAACATTGGTGGTTATTATTACCAATATTAAATGTATTGTAACTCAATTTGGTAACAGTGGGAGTTCAGTATCATTTGTTCAATTAACTGTACTTGTTGCAACGATGCTATGATAATGAATATGATTAAATTCGATGGGTATTGTTACAGTTGTTCATCTATACTTGATTAAAAATTGAGCATCAATTCATTATTTTGACATTTTTGGTGGACCATGAGTGTATTTTAAAAAGCAGACTCACTGAAAAGCTGAATGAGTGTCCTAAATGTTTTAAAGAAATGAAACATTTTAGTGGAAACATGTTAAAACGTGAATTTGTTTTCTCCTGACTGAGCCTATGACTGTCCCGATGGCCCTTTCTAATCCACCCTGTCAATATCAAACTCTCTTCAAGTCTGTAAATAAAGTTGCATAATCTGCTCATGTTGAAGGCAGGAGGGGACATGAAGTAGCATTGCTATAGCAGTAAATAACAAGCATGTTATCAACACATGATGTTTCAGGTCAACGACATTGATCAGGTTTCTTGCTGTTAAAAGGAAGGTTTTTCCTTCCAGCTGTCACTCGTGGGAAATTGTTGAATTGCTGGCTTCCTCTCTATAATGATGATAATCATGAAGCTGTCAGGATGCTGAACTCTGAACGTTTACACTATGGACCTGTGTTTGCACTACATAGTAGTGTTATATATTGAGCATCACTATATATATGTATATTAAGCATCACTGTGGTTCTTGTCTGTTTTATTGTTTTTATTGTTACATATTTATACTTTTCAGGTTTTATCTTTTTATTTTGCACACGTGGGACTGTGAGAAACAATATTTTAATCTCTATCTTTCTTGTACATATGGTGGATTAACATTAAAGTTGACTTTGACTTGACTTTGATAATGTGGTTCTGTTGGAAGGACTTCACTATGCAAAGATCTCTGAGATGACTTTTGTTTTGATTTGACACACCATGGATAAAAATGTAATTTAATTGAAGTGAATCAGCACTCGACTCTGAAAAACAACATGATGTCATTTCTCTGATGCAGGGAATTAAATAAATATTGTTTACTAGAAGTGGATGCTGAGAGCTAACTATACAGCAGTTTGATGTCCAGTTGTGGGATAATAACTTAAACATTAAATGACAATGATAAAAATGACAAAAAAAAAGCTAAAATAATAAATCACGCATTTATAAACACGAAGCAGCCGTGACTTTATTGGTTAATCTGGCACAACAGTCCGGTCAAAGTTGAATTTAATTCAGAGAGAACCTGCTCAGAGTTTATGAAACTAACTGTGATCAGTTTTATATCTCTGGTTTAGTTTACTCAGAGTCTGAGTTAACTGTTTGTGAAATCTATTTTTAGAACACACAGCAGCTTTTTATTTAAAAATAAGTTGGCTGAATGAATATTGTTGTTCTTAATGTGCAGTGTAATAAAAAGCAGTGACCAGAGTAATTCTGCTCAGTTATTTTGAGTACATTTATAAAGTTTAGTCAAAGTAGGAAGTCAGTAAAGAAAAAAATAATTTGCTCTGTGTGCTGTATGAAAAATAATGAATATCAGAGCACTGATTTCTGTGTGTTTGTGTGTGCAGTTACAACAAGAGAGCATGCATCGTAGACTACGTTCCTTTTTAAGACCTCTGTCTTCAGGAGACATCCGCTCTTCTTTTAAGACGTACGATGGAAGGGATGAGAGACCATCATCTCCTGGAGACCTCGACCCTCCCCAGATCGGGAAGGAGCATGGAAGAAGTGGTGAGAGCCGTTCTTCTTGTGCTACCAGTTCTTCCGTGATCTGGGAGGCGCACGGACAAAGGGATGGGAGCCCTTTGTCTGGTGGAGGCACCAACACCATCTGCCTTTTTAACATCCTGAAGAGGCTCAGACGAAGGGGTGAGGGCCCTTCATCTGTTGAACACCAACCTTCAGCAACTCAGAGGGGTGAGAGCCCTTCATCTGTTAAACACCAACCTACAACAACTCAGAGGGGTGAGAGCCCTTCATCTGTTGGATACCAGCCTTTTGAAGCTTGGGGGGAACTCACTCGGAGGGGTGAGAGCCCTTCCTCTGTTGAAGACCAGTCTTTAACCACTACAGGTTTCAAGAAAGACAGCAAACAATGGAAGAAAGAGGAAGAGAGAAGGAAGAAGTGGGAGAAGAAGGAGATTGAATTACAGGAGAAGGAGGAAAGGAAAAGAAAGAAAAGGACCGAGAATGAATTGAAGAGGAGGGAGAAAATAGAGAAACAAATTCAGGAAAAAGAGGAGAAGGAGAAACGGAAGAGGGAGAACAAATTGAGAGGAAAAGAGGAAAAGGAGAAGAAACAAAGCAAGAAAAGGGAGTGGAAGGAGAAAGAAAAACAGGAGAAGGAGGAGAAAGAAATGAATGGTCAGGAGGAGGAAGGACAAATTCAAAAGAGAGAGGACGAGGAGACCAACGGTCAGCACATACAAGAGGCAGACAGAAGTCAGTCCAAGTCTCCAAATGTTAGCTGGATTACAGGAGTTTACCTTCAGTGGTTGAAATGGAGGAGAAGGAAACTCATCAACGACATCAACAAGAGCCGTGAGGAGGATCACAACATTGAAGTTGGAGGTAAGAAAATCAATTGTCATACTTTCACATTAAGTGTCTTTAAGTATTCATACAGGCACATTTAATTGTTCATGATAACATCTGATAGGTTGGATTTTTTTTTTAGACATTTTGTTTTAAGATATCAAGTGAATTCACTAAAGAACATGACATGAATAGATCTCAGCAGATTAAAATGGAGCTTAGCTCAGGATTTGGTGTTCATGTACATGAATACAGAAGCTCAGTGACATCCTGAATTAAACTGCCAATCAGTTGTAAATGAAGTTTCAATAAACTTCTTAAATTTTGGACTTTCTTACCAGGAAATGACATTCTTTTGGTAGCAACAGGTGACTCTAAACTCCCCCTAAAACAAATTGTTTCTATTTGGATATGAATTAAACAATTATTGTTCTCAATAAGATCTAAACTAAGCCTGCCCTGAAGAGACACGGTGATCTGCCTCAGTTAAAAGTGAGCCAGTTCTGTGATATCAGAAAACCTGAGCTGAGCCCAAAGATAGCTAACGACACGTTTTCTGTTAACACACAACAAATTATACAATTGTGGTCTGTTTAATATTTCCTGTTGGTGAAATCTACAACTGGACTCCAGATTTAATCTTTCTTGTACTCTTATTTTCAGATGACAGTTATACCCAAAAGATTAAAAAACGGCAGAAACAGTATCACAGAGGAATACGACTCTTTGGGGAACGGACAAAAGTGGACGCCAGGCCAAAAGGTAGCAGGTTCGGGTTCGCAATGAACCTGAAGACTTTTAAAAGTTCATGCACTCGGGTGCAAAAATTTGAAACTAGTGAATGAGTAACATTAATTACAAAAAGTTGTCAGAAAGTAAATTTAGGAAATGTAAAAAAAAAGTATAAAAACAAAAACAAAACAGATGACGAAAAATTCAGGAAGAAAAAAAGAAAAAATTAGGTAGAAAAAAGTTGTCAGAAAGTAAAATTAGGAAATACAAAAAAGTATAAAAATATTTTTTTAAAAAAAGAAAAGACAAAAAATTCTGAAAAACAAAACAAAAAACATAGTTTGAAAATAGTTGTCAGAAAGTAAAATTAGGAAACATAAAAAAGTATAAAAACAAAAAAAAATAAAAGACAAAAAATTCAAAGACAAAAACATTAAAAATAGGTAGAAAAAAGTTGTCAGAAAGTAAAATTAGGAAATATAAAAAAAAGTATAAAACCATAAAAAAAAATAAAAGACAAAAAATTCAGAAAGACAAAAAGAAAAAAAAAGGTTGAAAAAAGTTGTCAGAAAGTAAAATTTTGAAATATAAAAAAAGTATAAAAACAAAAACTAAAGGACAAAAAAATTCAGAAAGACAAAAAGAAAAAAATAGGTGGAAAAAAGTTTGAGCAAATTTCACCAAATCTAAAACTAAAGTATTTTGAAAAGTGAACATCAAAAGTGAAACAAAGAAAAATGGTTTCGAGCCCTCTTGAACTCTCTTTTCAACTTTTAAGTTACTTGTCGCCTGTCGATCTCATGCCAGTATTTAGTCTTAGATGGAGTTTAAATCCTCTTTTGGCTGCAGTCCAAAACAACCCGACCCAGAGAGGACCGGGCCCTGGTGTGACAGGGGCCGTTACAGGCTTCACTGTCCACAGGCTGAGCCTCGATTGGAGGGACTCAGGCCCCTTAGATACACCGGGCAAGCAGTTTTCCGTACGCCACATTTGAGGGAGTATTTACAGAGCCTTCACCCAACCTTGTCAGTACCGTGTGAGTACCGGCCCAATCCGGGCACAGAGCCTAACCTACCCTCACCTTGACTTTAAAAAGAGAAATGAGAAAAATGGTAAAATTGGGATTTATAGAATAAGTATAAAAACATGAAAAAAATAAGAGAACAAATTCAGAAAGACAAACAAAAAGAAAATAGGTAGAAAAAAGTTGTCAGACAGTAAAATTAGGAAATGTAAAAACAAGTATAAAAACATCTAAAAAAAAAAAAAAAAAGTGTTTTCTGTGTGTGGGAAAAAAATATAACAAACTACGACATCAGTTTTGAGAGAGCGAGTCGGAGTCCAGTTAGGGAACCTGCATGTCAGTCACATGTTGGAGTTTCAATGGGAAGGAACTTGCTGCTTTTTCCTCCTGTTTACCCATCCAGGCCTGAATCCAGCTCATCACTGTTCAGGGGTGGATGTGGTTCAGGGTTGGTAGTTCAATTCCTGCTTATATGTTTGAAAATGTTCTTGATAAGTAAACTGAACGTGAAGTAATGTTTCAACATGACATACTCGTATAAGAACAAATGAATGTAAAAGCATTACAGAAAACCAGGCACATGTCTCTCTTTGATACATACGACCACTGAAGTAAGGAAGTAAGGCTGCTGGGGAGAATCCTAAGTCCCATAAGTATTCATTATGCACTGATCAGGTCGTCACAGATTCTCCTCAAAGCTGCTGTTGATATGTTCCTGGTTGTTCAGACGACACCAAATAGAGTAATATCACATCTGAAGGGTCAAGTATGGAAGACTGGTTCGCCTACGACGGGTAAGATCCCCTGAAGAAACTGGGGACAACCTAAGGCAGGCACAGCCACGAGTACTTGACCTGGTCGCCACTGTGAGCAGACACAGTGTGCATGAACGCTGTCACTGGTGTTTTTGTACAATGTGCAGAAACACCTGGTTTGACAGGAGATAGAAAGATTAAAATAAAACATTTAGAATATTTGAAAGAAAAATCAAAGCAGGCCAAGTATGGAAGACTAGTTCGCCGATGACGGGTAAGATCCCCCTGAAGAAACTGGGGACAACCTAAGGCAGGCACAGCCACGAGTACTTGGCCGAGTTGACACTGTGAGCAGACACAGTGTGCAACACAATGTCTCCTGTTCTTGAACAAGAACACAAGACCTGATTTGACAGATGAAACAGGACAGATATTATTGTCCAACACGCAGCTTTGAGGAGGACATGGTGGGTGCCTCACTTTAGATGGTGCATGATTATTGATACCTGGGACTGGGAGACACGCCGCATCACCGGCCTCTCTTCTTCAGGGTCGGATGTTCCCCTGAAAGTAAAATCTTAACAGAGAACATTGGGGATGGACAGACCTGACTGAAACTAAAGTTACATGTAAATAAGCTGCTCAGCCTGAACACAACACCCTACCAGCCCTTAAAATATGTTTAAAACATGGCAGTGTAGCCATCAAGGATAAGAAATGTGTCTGACATGCAGCTCCTCCGACATGGGATCAGCCGACCATCTCATAACTGCTCACTTTTAAAACGATCAGAATTTGTTGTTGTTGTGTGTTATTATTCTTTCTATTACCACTCCAGCTGCAGCTGCTGGTATGTTTGTTCATAAAGAGACAGTTTGAGACCAAATTATCTGATTCCATTCTGCACTCACTTTGAGAGCTTCCCAATACACCAGAAATGACAAAAAATATAAAATAGAGGAAATCATAAAAAAAAGCGGAGAGGGAAACAAAACAGAGAGATAACGATTCCAAGATAGACTCTTGACATGTCCAGGGTGTCCAGGGCTGGACTGACCTTTGGGCGTACCGGGCGTTTTCCCGGTGGACCGACTCAAGTAGAAGACTTCCTAATAGACCTGAAAAGACAAGTGTGTCAGTCCTCCTCTGCAGTGAAAAGTCGAAAAATAACAACTTCCGCCTCTCCATCCTCAATCTTCTGACAGAAAATGACACCATTTTTCTTTCCTCCTGAAACTATAAAAATCTGCTCTGATGTAGTTCAGGCAAGGAAACTCCTGACAAACACAAGTCTTGAAACATAATGACTGCACCTGTAAATGGATTCAGCCTGAAGCTGCAAAGGTCCCATCAAACTAAACCATGGTCTGACCTGCCTGTTAGATGCTGTTAATGTATCGCTCCATCCTGCCCTCCTGTCAGATTACACACTGACCACTGCAGGGACAAAACTTCACACCAACACTTCGGCTTTGCATCGAATGCCTTCAAATGTTTCTCCTGCTGTTACGTTATATCTGCAGTGGTAGATCAGTAGTTCGTCTTGAAGCCCTGCCTCCCCCTCCTCCATTATTTGACTGTTCACCTGAACCTGTTTGGAACCTCTTGTCCACCACATAAGCTGCAGTCTTTCAGTCTGTCAGCGTGGATGAAGCCCTGCCTCATATTCTGACTGCAGCCTCCTCAAACTTCTCCCTGCCAAGTTAAAGCTGCTCTCTTTCTCACTCTTTGATCCACAAGAAAACTCTGCTGGAGTTGATATGAGAAGCAAATTCTTAAAAAGTTGAATTTAAGCAAAAAACTAAATGTTGACCACAGTCATGTATCTCCAGTGTTTCTTTCTATCTGTGTTGGTCTTTCAGTGGAAACAGCTGAAAAAAGTAGACCATGGCCTGACTTAACTGGTAACTGAATATCTGGGTTCATTAGACACAGCTCTCACTTGACTGTATGGAGGTCAGTAGTTTTCCTGCCCTACTGACACCAACCTGGTTGAAGCCCCGTCTCCCACTCAGTCAGCTGACAGTTTGTCTTCCTGTTTACGACCTCCTTCACTTCCTACAAAGCCAGTTTTTACCTCTGAAACTACAGAAGCTGCAGTTCTTCTGGTCTGCTGAAACTCTGTGCAATAGTTAACCTCCTTTGTTGAAAACAGCCTGAACAAAGTCCTGCCTCTTCAGCTCCAGTGTTTTAACTCACTCTGGCCTCATCAAACTCATCTATCTGAAGTCCTTCTCTCCTCCTGACACCAACTGAAACTCTGTGTCTGTTAAGCTGCTGTAGTCGAGCCTCATCAAAGCCTCAGATGACCTCTGTTACCTGATGGTTTGCCTGCTCATCTTTGTTTCCTCTTTGAGCCCTCCTGGCTGATAACAATGAAACTTTCCTGTTTATGACGTGAAATTTGACCAAAACATTGTAAAAATGGCCTTTAGACATAAATCTGGCTCAACCATGTTTTAAAGTGAGCTGAGTAAGATCAGACTTGACAAAGTCCTGATTCCAACCTCTCAGTCATCTGGGAGTTTGACCAACACCTGAGCTCCCTCTCACAACCCAACGCTCACATCTGCAGCCGTCCTTCAGGTCTGCTGATGTCTGTCAGCTGGAGCTGTAGAAGCTGCAGTCCTTCTGGTCTGAAGAAAACTCTCGGCCACCTCACTGTTAACCTTAAAACAAAACTTGTCTCACAAGACATCATCATCTTGTTTATTAGTTTTAATACCTGGTTTCTGAAAACCCTCTTAAGATTTGGTCCAATTCTTCCAGTTGTAAATTACTGTTGAAGCTTGAAACTTGAGGTGAACTTTTACATCAAGCTCAGTCAGAAGCCAAAGATCTTTAGTTTAACTGTTAAGAACTGATTTCCTTCTTCTGGCTAAATATTGTACAAGTCATGACAGATTAACAGTTTCTTTTTTCTTCAAGTGAAGCAGCTTTGTCTCACAGATGTTTAAAAGTAGATCGTCCAAAAGGCATGATGAAGTTGACACCATGGTGAAAGGCCTCATCACCAAGATGGCCGACAGGAAGGAGATGCAGCAGCTGGTGAAGTGGTGTGCTGAGACAGAGCTGCAGGCAACAAGCAGACCACCATGTAGGGGATGGTGGAGTTTAAGACCCCCCCAACAGCAGCTCTACTTCTGGAGGAGACTGGTTGACCTCTAACGCTGCATCACCCAGAGCGTCCTGCCTCATGCTGATGAAGACTGAATTTATCAATAATGATTACAAAAAATAAATGAAAAAAAGAAATACAATGTTACTGCTTCATTGCACTGATTCATGTTTATCAAAGCACAGCATTCATCTTCCATGATGTAAGTTAAGGAGCTGGTAGTATCACTTGTTTCCTCCATATTCAAACTGTCAACATGACACTGCAGGAGAAGAAGTTCTTCATCCACAGATGAGAAACAACTTCAAGAAAAAGTAGAGAAACACAATGACTGTATACGTTTTCAGACAGAATATGAAATCAAAATGTCCAAATCTCAGCCCTCCTGAATTCTGGGAGATTTTGGAGCGACATGTTTGACAGACCGTCATCAACAAGAGAATATATTTTGGAGGAAAGGTGCTCTGAGGTCAAACACCTTCCTCACACACTGTATGTTGGTCTTCTCTTAGTGTCACCTGTTTTACAGAATAATATGAGGAGCATGTAAAACTCCTGTGTTGCTGTGTTAAAGGGGAATTATAAGTTCTCTGCAAACAAATAACAAAGTTTAAATTAAGTGTTAGACACACTTGTTTTAAAACAACATAGGAGTTCAGCTGAAATATATTTTTTTGAATTATTTTCCAGTTGAAAGCTCTGTTTTATGTTCTGTGCTTTTTTTTTGTTGCATGTTTACACATCTGGAGAAGAAGAGTAAACTTCAAAACAGTGTTACGTTTATTTAGGACCTCCTGTAATGCAGGACTGCCAGGAACAAATGTCCCAGACAGAGTTAAGATTTTAGAAACACTGAGGTCATAAATTCAATTCAATTCAATTTTATTTATATAGCGCCAAATCACAACATAGATTATTTCATGGCACTTAACACATTAAAGTCCTTACAGCAAGACTTTACAATATTATACAGAGAAACCCAACAATTCAACAATTCCCACGTAAGCTAGGAGGGAAAAAACTCCTCTTTAAGGGAGAAAAACCTCCAACAGAGGGAAGAAAAACTCCCTCTTAACAGGAAGAAACCTCCGACAGAACCAGGATCAGAGGTGGGCGGCCATCTGCCTCGACCGGTTGGGGTGAGAGGAGAGCAGAGAGAGAAAAGGACAACATAGAGATAGAAGAGAAGAACTGTTGGAGGAGACGACAAGCGCAGATCAGAGACATGCAGCTCCATGACGGGACATCTGGAAAAGAAAGAAGAGAAACTACGTGAGCGAGGGAACTGAATGGAGACAACAGACAATAAGAAAAAGCTATGGGAGAGAAAAAGATGGTGAGGTATGAGTCAGTTAAAGAGTAGGAGGGAAGAAAAGAAGCTCAGCATGTAACGAGGTCCCCCAGCAGCCTCGGCCTATAACAGCATAACTAAGGGTTGGTTCAGGTCTACCCGAGCCAGCCCTAACTATAGGCTTTATCAAAAAGGAACATTTTGAGTCTAATCTTAAAGCTAGAGAGGGTTTCTGCCCCTCCAACACAAACTGGGAGCTGGTTCCACAGGGGAGGAGCCTGAAAACTGAAGCTCCGCCTCCCATTCTACTTCTGTAAACTCTAGGAACCACAAGTAGACCAGTGTACTGAGAGCGAAGTGCTCTGCTAGGATTATATGGTTCTATAAGATCTCTGAGATATGATGGAGCCTGGTCATGTAGAGCTTTGTAAGTCATCAAGAGAATTTTAAATATTATTGATTTCACAGGAAGCCAGTGAAGAGAAGCTAAAACTGGAGAAATATGATCTCTCTTGCTAAATCCCATCAGTACTCTTGCTGCAACATTTTGGATCAGCTGTAAGGTTTTTAACGAGTAATTTGGACATCCTAACAACAAGGAATTACAATAATCTATCCTAGAAGTAACAAATGCATGAATGAGTTTTTCTGCGTCGCGCTGAGGAAGGATTTTCCTGATTTTATTAATATTACGTAGATGGAAGAAGGCAGTTCTGGAGATTTGCTTTATATGGTGGCTAAAGGACAAATCCTCATCAAAGATGACTCCAAGGTTCCTCACAGTTTTGCTGGAGGCCAAGACAACGTCATCTAGAGTAACTAAGTGATTACAGAAAGAGTTTCTGAGGTGTTTAGGACCAAGTACAATAACTTCCGTTTTGTCTGAATTTAGAAGCAGGAAGTTTTTGGTCATCCAGGCCTTTATGTCTTTTAGACAGGCTTCAAGTTTTACTAACTGATTAGTTTCATCTGGTTTTATAGAAAGAAATCTAATCTGTACAAACACAACTTCATCCTCCAAAGACATGAAGACTTTATAATTTCATAACATGATAATAAAGTTTGTAAATACAGCAAAGATGTGATGCTGAATGTTGATGAAATGATGCACACGACATTTAGAATATTTTCATTTGATGGCAGGTTCATAAAAAAATACAGAGTTTTGGTTTAAGAAAAGAATCCGTTATGAAATGACAAAAAAGTTTCACTTCATAAAAGCTTGTGTTTGAGTATTTCAGTCAGAACATATAGATTTAATGAAGGGTTTAAACAAGCTGATACTCACAAACAGGAATTCGATATTTTAATTATAGTTTGGTTTTTTTTTATCCGCAGCTCATAGGAAAGAAAAATTACTATATAATAACACAAATTTTACAGAGGCAGTAAAAATCAAGAGTTCCTCCAAAATGTGACCAAAGAGGAATGAAGCCAAACGTTCTACTGCATCTACTCTTGATGATTTCAAAATTAATTCATGTTGTGAACACAAAAGATTTTATCAGAGCAGCTTTAAGGATATTGACCTTTAACAATGTTAAATGAATCCTTAAGATCCCTTTGAACTTATTTTGCGTGAAATAGAAGAACTTGAAATCCTCCCAGAAACCCTGAGGAGCTCTCAGAGGGTTAATGTTGGAGAATCTGGGCAGATTAGACTCAAGGTGAAACTGGAGCAGTTATCCAGAGGTGAGAGAACAATTCAGACTCCGACTCAGAGTCTGAACCTGCATCCTTCAAAGATGGACGTCGTCCTGGTGACAGAGGAGAGAAGTGCCACGAGACAGAAAGGACTGGTAGAAGATACAGCTCAGTCTGGTCTCAGTCACAGTCAATAATATATATAGATATATAATGTACTGTATATATACTGTATATACTGTATATACTGTGCATTTTATATTTTATATTTATATTTTTTACTGCTATTTACTGCTATTTTATTTTATTGCTTTTCTATTATATTATTCTATTCTATTATTTTATTCTATTGTTTCTATTATTGCTTCTGTATGTATGTTGCTGTGGTGAAAAAATTTCCCCTCTGGGATTAATAAAGTATATACCTACCTATCTACCTACCTACATCTACTGTGGCAGGAATTGACCCCAGAAAATAAAAAGAATCTGTGTCGATAGTCATGAGTTTAATGATACGATGACAGATGTGAGAAATATTTGCTGCTTTTATATGTAAATATAAAGTAAATCTCTTTGGGTTTTTGAAAATTGGTTGGAAACAAACAAAAACTCTGACAGATTATAATGATGATATTTTTCCATTTTGTTTTCCATTTTGTGGTTAAAACAATGAATCTGTCAAACAAGAAAAACAAAACAATTGGAGATAATTTTATCTGAATTGCAGGAGCAGGACTACACCTCAAACACTCCCCTTCCGGCCGTGCGCCTATAAATACCTGCCCATCCGGCACATTAGTCTGCTCCCGTTTTTCATACGCTGCTCCCGTTGTTCGTGCAGGAACGCCACGCCGCTCGCTCATTTTACCTTCAGGGTTGGCTCCATCATCAACCTCATCCTTCGACGTCCTCTTCACCCTGCAGATGCTCATCACACCGTCCAACAAACCTACCAACTCCACTTTCAGCAAGGACCTAGCTCAGGCAGTTCACCAGTCCAATCGCTATCGGGAGAGTTCCAGGAAGAAAAAAATATATATATCTCCCCCGTCCTACATCCGAGATTCCTCTCAAGGAAGATCATCCATTTGTAAAGTCACCAGCACAAAGTAGCTCCACTCCTTCACCTGCTCCAGCACTCTCCCGTAGTAAAGGGAGTCTCAAGGCACAGCTGTCCACCTCCAGCCGTATCCACGCCACAGTCCATGCAAACAAAATTAAAATAAATAATCTCTCCAAGCTCCGTCGGCAAAATCCCATCAGAAAGAGGGACCGTTACCACCACTCCGATTGCGAGCTAAATTATCGGAACTTCTTCCAACTTCAACACTCACAGGCAAAACTCAACTTCACAAACCGTTGACGTTAAACTGTTGTTGTTTGTTTTAGTTTTTTTCCACAGGTGTAATCCATAGAATCATCCAAAATAAAATAATAATAATAATAAATATATTATAGAGATAAATCAGTAACCTCTCAATTTCACCTAATTCTGCTGCTCATTTCAGGGATTAAGGAACCAGCTACAGATCGGTCCATCCTTTCAATTTGTCGATCAGAAGTGCTCATTTAGGGCACAGTGATGCTGCTCCCAGAGTCATCGGTCCTCCAACTTCATCAAACTGCAGCACTCATGCGGGCACCGAGATGCCTGTTCGGATTCATTCGTCCCCATCTCATCGGGCTGTAGCGCTCAGTTCGGGCAATGGTAGGCTCGTTCCCGGTTCAAGTTCCTGTCGTGCACCGAGATGCCGTTTCCATTCTGCTTCGCCTGTTCCCCCGTCCCATGAGTCCACAGAGGCCATTCGGGCACTGAAATGCCAATTCCAGATTTGGCCATCCCCCATTTCATCCAACTGCAGGTCTCATTTGGGCTCTAGAGGGCCAGGTTTGGATTCGTCAGTCCTTCCATTTCCTCAGATTGCAGCACTTGGTTCAGGCACCGAGATGCGGGGTTCGGGTTCTTCTGTCCCCCTTCAATGATCCGTGTAGTATTCTGTGGTTCTACTGACATTTAACTGTCCAAGCAAAACGAAGGATACCGATCAAGTCTCTGTCCACCATATCCCGAGATGTTGCTGTCTGACGGCCCAAATACAATACAATAATAATAATAATACAATACTTCCTAATATTTTATGAAACATGTTCAGTGGTATCACATTAGCGTGGGCACCTGTATGTATTTTTAACTTCAGTTTGTGCCTTGCTTTTCCTATTTCCACCCCTGCAAATGCCTGTTCCCTTGCTGTATTTTCATGCTTTTTTATAATAGTGTCAATGTACAGATCCACTGATGCCTGTTCTGTGCTTTCTGAGATCGTATGGACTTTCTTGGCTTGTATTTTGTTGGGTAATATTGTGTTTTGTCCGACACATCTTAGCAAGTGGTTGGGCTTTTATCTACTACTCTAACGTCCTTTTTCAAGGCATTCCTCCATGCGACTGCCCTCTTCCACATGTTCCAAACTCCTCACTGCACGTGACACTGCTGCTATCATTCCCGCCAGTTATTTTGCGTCCATGGTATCTTTGTTCGGAACTGAACGGCTGCCTGCTAACTGCATGGACAGACTGGCTGGCTGTATTAGCAGCGGGGCAACCCATTGGGCAACCCATTGTCGGGAACCCAGGGCGGCACGGTGGTGCAGTGGTTAGCACTGTCACCTCACAGCAAAAAGGTTCCAGGTTCGAATCCAGTCCTGGGCCTTTCTGTGCAGAGTTTGCATGTTCTCCCTGTGCTTGCATGGGTTCTCTCCGGGTTCTCCGGCTTCCTCCCATCATCCAAAAACATGCACCTCAGGTCAGGTTACCTGGCGCCGCGCTAGTGGCAGCCTGCTGCAGCAGCTCCCCCCTGAGAGCCCCCCTGCTGTAGTGAAGAAATTTCCCCTCGGGGATTAACAAAGTGTGTATAAAATCAAATCAAATCAATTGTCCTTAGCTGCTGTTGTGATAGCTCATGTGAGTGTGCAATGTGAATCGCTTTCCCGAGCGTTAAATCCGGATCGTGACAGCGTAGTTTTCCTGGACTCTTGGAGAGTTTGTACCGAAAACGATCTGGTCTCTAATCATCTCATCCCCATTAGGGTAGTTGCAGTTTTTTACGAACAGCTTTAGCTCAGTCACGAACTGGTCGAAACTTTCACAGTCCCTTTGTATCTTTTCATGGAACTGATATCGCATGAAAATAGGGTTAACTTTGGGCGTTCCTTCCCGCCACTCGCTCTCATTCGTGTCATCTGCATCCCTAGCTCTGAACCCATCGCCCTTATCGGCTTATCCAGGGCAGTAACCAAAAAAAAAAAAAAAAAAAGAGAAGAGAGGAAAAAGAAAGGGAAGACGAAGGCAACGTTTCGTTGCCAACTGGAACGGTGTCACCTCTGTGATTGACCGTACCACCCGGCCAAGTTTCGGCTCCGAACGGATGCTGTTCCTTCTGCCAATCTTTGGGGGTCCTTATGGTGGTGGATTTTCTCCACCAAATAGCCATCATATTAAAACAGTTTTTCCAATATTCCCTCCATCATTCTCTGCCACCAACAGAACCATCCAGTGATCGTCGCTTCCCCTTCATGGGAGTAGGGGCCAAGGAGATCCATTCTGGCGACCTGTTGTCGACATCAATGGCAGAGAAGAGGAGGCTCCCTCGCCTTCACGTGTTCTCCACCTTTTTCACGCCTTCCTTTAAACTGCTTTCCGTGTGCCCAGGAACCACTGTTCTTTGCGGCTTCTTCCATGTCCCATGAAAAGCTGAATTAACCCTCGTCAATCAATTCATTATGGGTCATCCTGGGTCGTGTTCAGATGGGCTTCCAACCTGCAAATGTTGCTTTATTGTGTAATTTCATACCTTTTTTTTTCCATCAAGTACTAACTTTTGTGTCACACAATTCAAGAAAAACAATAAGAAAAATCTGATATCCGGCAGCAAAGTTTAGGAAACGTATCAACACCCAGTTTGTACCCGAATAGATTTTGTTTGAAGCTGCAGTTAATGATTGTTTTCCTTGTTAATTAATCTGATGATTATGTTCTAATTGTTTCCTATTTCCAGAAGATGTTCAAGTGTAGTTCTCTTCTTCTGTTTCCAGCCAAATTGTTGGTGTGTAACTATTCCTGCAGTCCCAACTTTGTTGGAAACAGGGTTGTACATTTGTAATGAAATGTTCACTGGTCAGTGAAGTATAAAGAGTTTTAATGATATTGTGGTGGCGGGGTGTGGTTTTAACTCAGCTGCAGAGGGGAGAGAGTGAGGGAATGGTTCAGGGAACGGTGCCGGGAATGTGGACTGATGAGCACAGCTGATCTGGATAGGGACTAATGATCTCTCTCCTATAAAGTGAGCAGAGAGAAGGAGGCTGAGGAGGGGTGAAGGCAGAAGGACATGACCAGCGCTCGGGGGCACGGCAGCAGAGCACGGGCATGGGGACCGGGAGTAATATTGATGTAAATAAACTTTGTTAAAAGCAGAGACCTGTTGCTGGAGCGTATTTTGTCAGAGGAACCCACCATCCGTAGCACAGGAGCTGTTACAGATATATTAATCATTTATCTGTAATGTTTAATTCTAGATTTCATCAAGTCATCGAATCATTTTCTGCCAAACGTTTTGAATAACTCCCTGAGAAATCATCTGAACTCATGTTCAGTTGTTGGTTATATTGTAGAAAGTAGGTTTTCCTCCTCAGTTTAAAAAGAAGAGGATAACAGCCCTGAGTCAAATGTCTGGTGGCTGCAGTGCATTCAGAGGCTGCTGTCAGTGGCAAAACTGTCATCTTTGGCTTTTCTGCAATGAAATGTACCCTCTGAAACTGTTGACCATCAGTGCATCCATCCACAGGGCGCACACCAAAACCTGACAAGTTCTGCTAGAAACTCAACTGAAGCTGTAAATGAAACCTGGCCCGATATAAAAGCTGCAAGAAGCTGTTTTTCTAAGGTTGCAGAGCATCAGGTCAACTCTCTTGTGGTTTAGAAATTGTGTCTTTTATGTCTAAAAATAAACTGTAAAATGAAAACTGACACAGAGGAAGGTTTGTTCCTTTACGTAAAACAGCAAATGCCTGTTGTTTCTGGGTCCAGCGGCCTCGAAGACCCCGACACTAAACTACTGAGCAGTACTGTTCTGGCTGCTTGCATGTACAGGTTCCAGATGATGGTGCTACACCACTGCTGCAGAATGAACAGCACTAATGAGGGTCCGGACGATAGAGGGGGCAGCTTGGGACCAGACGGTCGGTTGTTAAATTCCTGAACTTGCAGGATAAGTTTTGGTGTGAAAGAGAATGAGTGTGTTTTTTTTTTTTAATTGAGTGACATCAGTATGAGAATGTTTCAGTTCTGCTGTCCATGACGACGATGACATCACAATGGACCATGTTCATTCTCTGCAGGAGGATAGAATTCCAACCACATTCCACAAATCAATCTTTGACAAGGTAAGACATCTTGTGCTTTTCTGCTGAGATCAAACTCATTTGTTCTTCAACCTTTCTGTTTAGTTGTTCTGTGTTGTGTTGTGCAAAGACTACATTTATTTTCCAGCATTACTTTCACAAGTAAATGACTTTCTTCATGAGTTAAACTTCAAATAACATTGAAGTAAGATGTGAATCTGTTGGTGTGATGAGGAGGTGTAAATGCACTTTTTGAGATCCTCTGCAATTTATTTTTACAGTTTACATGAGAATTCAAGTCTATTTCATGGGTTTCTTTGATCAAATATGACTCTAAATATGACTGAATGCTTTTCTCAAATCCCTGTACTGTTTGTTGACAACAAAAACGTGATCTCGTCAAGTTACAGAAAACTTTCTTGAACTACTTGTGGAGAACAAAGCTTTTACTGTAGCTTTGAGATTCATTGTATGTTTTAATCTTCCTGATTTTTATCACCAACATTGGTGGTTATTATTACCAATATTAAATGTATTGTAACTCAATTTGGTAACAGTGGGAGTTCAGTATCATTTGTTCAATTAACTGTATTTGTTGCAACGATGCTATGATAATGAATATGATGAAGTTTGATGGGTATTGTTGCAGTTGTTCATCTATACTTGATTAAAAATTGAGCATCAATTCATTATTTTGAAATTTTTTTGTGGACCATGACTGTATTTTAAAAAGCAGACTCACTGAGTTTATAAAACGAACTGTGATCAGTTTTATATCTCTGGTTTAGTTTACTCAGAGTCTGAGTTAACAGTTTGTGAAATCTATTTTTAGAACACACAGCAGCTTTTTATTTAAAAATAAGTTGACTGAATGAATATTTTTGTTCTTAATGTGCAGTGTAATAAAAAGCAGTGACCAGAGTAATTCTGCTCAGTTATTTTGAGTACATTTATAAAGTTTAGTCAAAGTAGGAAGTCAGTAAAGAAAAAAAAAAATTCTCTGTGTGTTGTATGAAAAATAATGAATATCAGAGCACTGATTTCTGTGTGTGTTTGTGTGTGCAGTTACAACAAGAGAGCATGCATCGTAGACTACGTTGCTTTTTAAGACCTCTGTCTTCAGGAGACATCCACTCTTCTTTTAATACGTACGATGGAAGAGGTGAGAGACCATCTCCTGGAGACCTCGACCCTCCCCAGATCAGGAAGGGGCACGGAAGAAGGGGTGAGAGCCGTTCTTCTTGTGCTACCAGCTGTTCCATGATCTGTGAGGTGCACGGACAAAGGGATGGGAGCTCTTTGTCTCGTGGACGCACCAACACCATCAGCCGTTTTAACATCCTGAAGAGGCTCAGACGAAGGGGTGAGAGCCCTTCATGTGTTAAACACCAACCTTCAACAACTCAGAGGGGTGAGAGCCCTTCATCTGTTGAATACCAACCTTCAACAACTCAGAGGTGTGAGAGACCTTCATCTCCTGGAGACCTCGAACCTCCCCAGATCGAACCTCCCCAGATCGGGAAGGAGCACGGACAAAGGGATGGGAGCCCTTTATCTCGTGGAGGAACCAACACCATCAGTCCTTTTAACATCCTGAAGAGGCTCAGACGAAGGGGTGACACCCCTTCATCTGTTAAACACCAACCTTCAACAACTCGGCAGGGTGAGAGTCCTTCATCTGTTGAACACCAACTTTCAACAACTCAGAGGGGTGAGAGCCCTTCATCTGTTAAACACCAACCTTCAACAACTCAGAGGGGTGAGAGCCCTTCATCTGTTAAACACCAACCTTCAACAACTCAGAGGGGTGAGAGCCCTTCATCTGTTAAACACCAACCTTCAACAACTCAGAGGGGTGAGAGCCCTTCATGTGTTAAACACCAACCTTCAACAACTCAGAGGGGTGAGAGCCCTTCATCTGTTAAACACCAACCTTCAACAACACGGAGGAACCTCACTCGGAGGGGTAAGAGCCCTTTGTCTGTTAAACACCAACCTTCAACAACTCGGAGGGGTGAGAGCATTTCATCTGTTAAACACCAACCTTCAACAACACGGAGGAACATCACTCGGAGGGGTGAGAACACTTCATCTGTTAAACACCAACCTTCAACAACTCGGAGAGGTGAGAGACCTTCATCTGTTAAACACCAACCTTCAACAACTCGGCAGGGTGAGAGCCCTTCGTCTGTTGAATACCAACCTTCAACAACTCAGAGGTGTGAGAGACCTTCATCTCCTGGAGACCTCGAACCTCCCCAGATCGAACCTCCCCAGATCGGGAAGGAGCACGGACAAAGGGGTGGGACCCCTTTGTCTCGTGGAGGCACCAACACCATCAGCCCTTTTAACATCCTGAAGAGGCTCAGACGAAGGGGTGAGAGCCCTTCATCTGTTGAATACCAACCTTCAACAACTCGGAGGGGTGAGAGCACTTCGTCTGTTGGATACCAAACTTCAACAACTCAGAGAGGTGAGAGCCCTTCATCTGTTGAAGACCAAACTTCAACAACTCAGAGGGGTGAGAGCCCTTCATCTGTTGAAGACCAGCCTTTAACCACTGCAGATTTCAAGAAAGACAGCAAACAATGGAAGAAAGAGGAAGAGAGAAGGAAGAAGTGGGACAAGAAGGAGGGAATAAGACAAGTGAAGGAGCAAAGAGAAAGAGAGAAAAGGGAGAAGAAGAAGATTGAATTACTGGAGAAGGAGGAACGGAAAAGAGAGAAACGAACTGAGAAGGAATTGAAGAGGAGGGCGAAAAAGGAGAAGCAAATTCAAGAAAAAGAGGAGAAGGAGAAACAGAAGAGGGAGAAAAAAATGAGAGAAAAAGAGGAAAAGGAGAAGAAACAATGCGAGAAAAGGGAGAAGAAGGAGAAAGATAAACAGGAGAGGGAGGAGAAAAAAACTAAAAAGAGGGAAGAGAAAGAAACTAAAAAGAGGGAGGAGAAAGAAACTAAAAAGAGGAAGGAGAAAGAAACTAAAAAGAGGGAGGAGGAAGGACAAATTCAAAAGAGAGAGGACGAGGAGACCAACGGTCAGCACATACAAGAGGCAGACAGAAGTCAGTCCAAGTCTCCAAATGTTAGCTGGACTACAGGAGTTTACCTTCAGTGGTTGAAATGGAGGAGAAGGAAACTCATCAACGACATCAACAAGAGCCGTGAGGAGGATCACAACATTGAAGTTGGAGGTAAGAAAATCAATTGTCATACTTTCACATTAAGTGTCTTTAAGTATTTATACAGGCACATTTAATTGTTCATGATAACATCTGATAGGTTGGATTTTTTTTTTAGACATTTTGTTTTAAGATATCAAGTGAATTCACTTTAAATTCACGACATGAATAGATCTCAGCAGATTAAAATGGAGCTTGGCTCAGGATTTGGTGTTCATGTACATGAATACAGAAGCTCAGTGACATCCTGAATTAAACTGCCAATCAGTTGTAAATGAAGTTTCAATAAACTTCTTAAATTTTGGACTTTCTTACCAGGAAATGACATTCTTTTGGTAGCAACAGGTGACTCTAAACTCCCCCTAAAACAAATTGTTTCTATTTGGATATGAATTAAACAATTATTGTTCTCAATAAGATCTAAACTAAGCCTGCCCTGAAGAGACACGGTGATCTGCCTCAGTTAAAAGTGAGCCAGTTCTGTGATATCAGAAAACCTGAGCTGAGCCCAAAGATAGCTAACGACACGTTTTCTGTTAACACACAACAAATTATACAATTGTGGTCTGTTTAATATTTCCTGTTGGTGAAATCTACAACTGGACTCCAGATTTAATCTTTCTTGTACTCTTATTTTCAGATGACAGTTATACCCAAAAGATTAAAAAACGGCGGAGACAGTATCACAGAGGAATACGACTCTTTGGGGAACGGACAAAAGTGGACGCCAGGCCAAAAGGTAGCAGGTTCGGGTTCGCAATGAACCTGAAGACTTTCAGAAGGTCACGCACTCGGGTGCAAAAATTTGACAATAGTGAATGAGTAACATTAATTACAAAAAGTTGTCAAAAAGTAAAATTAGGAAATGTAAAAAAAAAAAGTATAAAAACATTAAAAAAAATAAAAGACAAAAAATTCAGAAAGCCAAAAAGAAAAAAATAGGTAGAAAAAAGTTGTCAAAAGAAAAATTAGGAAATATAAAAAAAATATATAAAAATATTTTTTAAAAAAGAGAGAAAATTCTGAAAGACAAAAATAAAAAAAATAGGTAGAAAAAAATTGCCAGAAAGTAAAATTAGGAAATGTTAAAAAAAAAAAAAAAAAAAAAAAAAAAAAAAAAAAGTGTAAAAATATTTTAAAAAAATAAAACACAAAAAATTCAGAAAGAGTTGTCGGAAAGTAAAATTAGGAAGGCTGAGTCTCGATTGGAGGGACTCGGGCCCCTTAGCTACACTGGGCAAGCAGTTTTCCGTATGTCACATTTGAGGGAGTATTTACAGAGCCTTCACCCAACCTTGTCAGTACTGTGTACCGTTGAGTACCGGCCCAATCCGGGCACAGAGCCTAACCTACCCTCACCTTGACTTTAAAAAGAGAAATGAGAAAAATGGTAAAATTGGGAAATATAGAAAAAGTATAAAAACATAAAAAGATCAAATACACAAAATTCAGAAAGACAAAAAGAAAAAAAATAGGTAGAAAAAAGTTGTCAAAAAGTAAAATTTGGAAATATAAAAAAACATTAAAAAAAATAAATAAAACTAACTAAATGCAGAAAGACAAAAAGAAAAAAAAATAGGTGGAAAAAAGTTCAAGCAAATTTCACCAAATCTAAAACTAAAGTATTTTGAAAAGTGAACATCAAAAGTGAAACAAAGAAAAATGGTTTCGAGCCCTCTTGAACTCTCTTTTCAACTTTTAAGTTACTTGTCGCTTGTCGATCTCATGCCAGTATTTAGTCTTAGATGGAGTTTAAATCCTCTTTCGGCTGCAGTCCAAAACAACCCGACCCAGAGAGGACCGGGCCCTGGTGTGACGGGGGCCGTTACAGGCTTCACTGTCCACAGGCTGAGCCTCGATTGGAGGGACTCAGGCCCCTTAGATACACCGGGCAAGCAGTTTTCCGTACGCCACATTTGAGGGAGTATTTACAGAGCCTTCACCCAACCTTGTCAGTACCGTGTGAGTACCGGCCCAATCCGGGCACAGAGCCTAACCTACCCTCACCTTGACTTCAAAAAGAGAAATGAGAAAAATGGTAAAATTGGGATTTATAGAATAAGTATAAAAACATGAAAAAAAATAAGAGAACAAATTCAGAAAGACAAGCAAAAAGAAAATAGGTAGAAAAAAGTTGTCAGACAGTAAAATTAGGAAATGCAAAAAAAAGTATAAAAACATCTAAAAAAAAAAAAAAGTGTTTTCTGTATGTGGAAAAAAAATACATAACAAACTACGACATCAGTTTTGAGAGAGCGAGTCGGAGTCCAGTTAGGGAACCTGCATGTCAGTCACATGTTGGAGTTTCAATGGGAAGGAACTTGCTGCTTTTTCCTCCTGTTTACCCATCCAGGCCTGAATCCAGCTCATCACTGTTCAGGGGTGGATGTGGTTCAGGGTTGGTAGTTCAATTCCTGCTTATATGTTTGAAAATGTTCTTGATAAGTAAACTGAACGTGAAGTAATGTTTCAACATGACATACTCATGTAAGAACAAATGAATGTAAAAGCATTACAGAAAACCAGGCACATGTCTCTCTTTGATACATACGACCACTGAAGTAAGGAAGTAAGGCTGCTGGGGAGAATCCTAAGTCCCATAAGTATTCATTATGCACTGATCAGGTCGTCACAGATTCTCCTCAAAGCTGCTGTTGATATGTTCCTGGTTGTTCAGACGACACCAAATAGAGTAATATCACATCTGAAGGGTCAAGTATGGAAGACTGGTTCGCCTACGACGGGTAAGATCCCCTGAAGAAACTGGGGACAACCTAAGGCAGGCACAGCCACGAGTACTTGACCTGGTCGCCACTGTGAGCAGACACAGTGTGCATGAACGCTGTCACTGGTGTTTTTGTACAATGTGCAGAAACACCTGGTTTGACAGGAGATAGAAAGATTAAAATAAAACATTTAGAATATTTGAAAGAAAAATCAAAGCAGGCCAAGTATGGAAGACTAGTTCGCCGATGACGGGTAAGATCCCCCTGAAGAAACTGGGGACAACCTAAGGCAGGCACAGCCACGAGTACTTGGCCGAGTTGACACTGTGAGCAGACACAGTGTGCAACACAATGTCTCCTGTTCTTGTACAAGAACACAAGACCTGATTTGACAGATGAAACAGGACAGATATTATTGTCCAACACGCAGCTTTGAGGAGGACATGGTGGGTGCCTCACTTTAGATGGTGCATGATTATTGATACCTGGGACTGGGAGACACGCCGCATCACCGGCCTCTCTTCTTCAGGGTCGGATGTTCCCCTGAAAGTAAAATCTTAACAGAGAACATTGGGGATGGACAGACCTGACTGAAACTAAAGTTACATGTAAATAAGCTGCTCAGCCTGAACACAACACCCTACCAGCCCTTAAAATATGTTTAAAACATGGCAGTGTAGCCATCAAGGATAAGAAATGTGTCTGACATGCAGCTCCTCCGACATGGGATCAGCCGACCATCTCATAACTGCTCACTTTTAAAACGATCAGAATTTGTTGTTGTTGTGTGTTATTATTCTTTCTGTTACCACTCCAGCTGCAGCTGCTGGTATGTTTGTTCATAAAGAGACAGTTTGGGACAAAATGAACTGCGAGTCCATTTGGGACTCAAGTAGAAGACTTCCTAATAGACAAAACAAAGATATAAAAGAAAAAATAATAAAAAAATAAAAAAAATAAAAAAAGAGAAGAGAAAAGAAAAGAAGAGGGAGATGGAAACATCAAGCTCAGTCAGAAGCCAAAGATCTTTAGTTTAACTGTTAAGAACTGATTTCCTTCTTCTGGCTAAATATTGTACAAGTCATGACAGATTAACAGTTTCTTTTTTCTTCAAGTGAAGCAGCTTTGTCTCACAGATGTTTAAAAGTAGATCGTCCAAAAGGCATGATGAAGTTGACACCATGGTGAAAGGCCTCATCACCAAGATGGCCGACAGGAAGGAGATGCAGCAGCTGGTGAAGTGGTGTGCTGAGACAGAGCTGCAGGCAACAAGCAGGCCACCATGTAGGGGATGGTGGAGTTTAAGACCCCCCCAACAGCAGCTCTACTTCTGGAGGAGACTGGTTGACCTCTAACGCTGCATCACCCAGAGCGTCCTGCCTCATGCTGATGAAGACTGAATTTATCAATAATGATTACAAAAAATAAATGAAAAAAAGAAATACAATGTTACTGCTTCATTGCACTGATTCATGTTTATCAAAGCACAGCATTCATCTTCCATGATGTAAGTTAAGAAGCTGGTAATATCACTTGTTTCCTCCATATTCAAACTGTCAACATGACACTGCAGGAGAAGAAGTTCTTCATCCACAGATGAGAAACAACTTCAAGAAAAAGTAGAGAAACACAATGACTGTATACGTTTTCAGACAGAATATGAAATCAAAATGTCCAAATCTCAGCCCTCCTGAATTCTGGGAGATTTTGGAGCGACATGTTTGACAGACCGTCATCAACAAGAGAATATATTTTGGAGGAAAGGCGCTCTGAGGTCAAACACCTTCCTCACACACTGTATGTTGGTCTTCTCTTAGTGTCACCTGTTTTACAGAATAATATGAGGAGCATGTAAAACTCCTGTGTTGCTGTGTTAAAGGGGAATTATAAGTTCTCTGCAAACAAATAACAAAGTTTAAATTAAGTGTTAGACACTCAGTATAAACATCATTTTTAAAACAACATAGGAGTTCAGCTGAAATATTTTTTTTTGAATTATTTTCCAGTTGAAAGCTCTGTTTTATGTTCTGTGCTTTTTTTTTGTTGCATGTTTACACATCTGGAGAAGAAGAGTAAACTTCAAAACAGTGTTACGTTTATTTAGGACCTCCTGTTATGCAGGACTGCCAGGAACAAATGTCCCAGACAGAGTTAAGATTTTAGAAACACTGAGGTCATAAATTCAATTCAATTCAATTTTATTTATATAGCGCCAAATCACAACATAGATTATTTCATAGCACTTAACACATTAAAGTCCTTACAACAAGACTTTACAATATTATACAGAGAAACCCAACAATTCAACAATTCCCACGTAAGCTCGGAGGGAAAAAACTTCTCTTTAAGGGAGAAAAACCTCCAACAGAGGGAAGAAAAACTCCCTCTTAACAGGAAGAAACCTCCGACAGAACCAGGCTCAGGGGTGGGCGGCCATCTGCCTCGACCGGTTGGGGTGAGAGGAGAGCAGAGAGAGAAAAAGACAACATAGAGATAGAAGAGAATAACTGTTGGTGGAGACGACAAACGCAGGGCAGAGACATGCAGCTCCATGACGGGTCATCTGGAAAAGAAAGAAGAGAAACTACACGAGCGAGGGAACTGAATGGAGACAACAGACAATAAAAAACAGCTGTGGGAGAGAAAAAGATGGTGAGGTATGAGTCAGTTAAAGAGTAGGAGGAAAGAAAAGAAGCCTTCTTAATGATGGAGTTTGTGTAGCAGTAGAAGAGCCTTGTGGAGAGCACACACCCCTGGGAGGCACTAGGCTGATTGGATGTGAAGTTTCCCAGTCTCACCTGTTGCGTCCTGTCAGTCAGGAAGTTTGTGATCCACTGACAGGTGGATGCTGGCACGGTGAGCTGGGTGAACTTGGTGGGGAGGATGTCTGGGATGATGTTGTTGAGCACCGAGCTGAAGTCCTCAAACAGGATCCGCGCATACATCCCTGTGGAATCGAGGTGCTGCAGGATGTAGTGCAGTCCCATGTTGATTGCATCATCCACCTGTTTGTTTATCCAAAGTTAGCTGGGATACGCTCCAACCTCTCCAAACTCTCGAGGCAGATGTCACCAAATTGATCAAAATAACCGATATGTTTGCTGCCGGGGCTGCAGGAGCTTCAACGTCAGCTGCAGCACCGACACTGTGCAGCAACAGGCACTTAAAGGAGGAGAGTAGAGCCATGAACACTGCAGACAGACAGGCAGTTAAACATTAACAGTCACTTACAGCGAACCACGCAGTTTACTTGAATTAATGTCCATGGTAATAAGAGAAGTTATCACAAAGAGAGACCGTCACATATCTGCTGGTCACTTAAAATTCAAATATCACATCTGAAGCTCCTCTGAGCTAATATATGTTCCTGCTGGGTCTATAAGAAAATAATGTTTCAGTTCCAACAACAGGCAAACTGTCTTGTGTTTATTGTCAGCCAGGTATGGTGATAACTATGAGCACTTAAGGTCTTTATTACTGATGTTAATATCTGTTTGGTAGCCCTCCATCTATATTGAGTTCATATTGTTTGGTGCTGCTGTTCATTGAATGTCCTCCTTCATGCTGTGAACTGTGGGTCAAACTTCCAAACAAACAAGCACACAGCTGATTTAATTGCCCTGTCATATACAAAGATAAAACTACTCTCTGATAGTAAAACAAACAGGTGATCTATCACTGGTTACGTCAAATCTGTATGAACTGGATAAGTAATGAAATAAGATGGAACAACTGCTTTATTTGAAGAAACAACTTTCTGATCATTACCAGAATCGTATTATTGAATTGTAGGCTGCAGCTTTTTGCATCTTTGTCTGGGAATTCCTACATTTCTGGACCTGAATGTACAGGAGTGTCAGGGCTGATTTTATGTCTCAGTCCAGCCCTGCCCCCTCGTGACCCTGTTCAGGGTAAAGCAGGTGTAGATGATAGATCGATGGATAAAAGAGAAAGAAATAAATGAGTAAAAAATAAGAATAAAATGTATTTTGAGCTGCAGACAACAAGCAGACCACCATGGAGGGGGTGGTGGAGTTTAAGACCCCCCCAACAGCAGCTCTACTTCTGGAGGAGACTGGTTGACCTCTAACGCTGCATCACCCAGAGTGTCCTGCCTCATGTTGATGAAGACTGAATTTATGAGTCATGATTATAAAAAATAAATGAAAAAAAGAAATACAATGTTACTGCTTCATTGCACTGATTCATGTTCATGAAAGCACAGCATTCATCTTCTATGATGTAAGTTAAGAAGCTAGTAATATCACACACTCAGTATAAACATCATTTTTAAAACAACACATGATTTCAGCTGAAATGATTTTAACACATTCAGAATTCAGCAGTTTAACTTTTTCTGAAAACTGTCCTGCTTTACTTTTTGGACTTTTAATTGCAGCCATGACACAGTACAAACTATCACAGGTCTGCAGGGTGCAGCTTCAGTCACCAAAACAGAACAAAGTTTGCACTTTATTTTAAAAAGGTTTTCCAGTTGAAAGCTCTGTTTTATGTTCTGTGCTTTTTTTTGCATGTTTACACATCTGGAGAAGAAGAGTAAACTTCAAAACAGTGTTAAGTTTATTTAGGAACTCCTGTAATGCAGGACTGCCAGGAACAAATGTCCCAGACAGAGTTAAGATTTTAGAAACACTGAGGTCATAAATCTAATCTGTACAAACACAACTTCATCCTCCAAAGACATGAAGACTTTATAACTTCATAACATGATACGAAAGTTTGTAAAGACAGCAAAGATGTGATGCTGAATGTTGGTGAAATGATGCACAAGACATCTAGAATATTTCCATTTGATGGCAGGTTCATAAAAAATACTGAGTTTTGGTTTAAGAAAGAAATCCGTTATGAAATGACAAAAAAGTTTCACTTCATAAAAGCTTGTGTTTGAGTATTTCAGTCAGAACATATAGATTTAATGAAGGGTTTAAACAAGCTGATACTCACAAACAGGAATTCGATATTTTAATTATAGTTTTTTGCTCATAGGAAAGAAAAAAATACTATGTAATAATACAAATTTTACAAAGAAGGAATAAAAATCAAGAGTTCCTCCAAAATTATGTTATATTATTATTATATATATACTATATGATAATAATAATAATAATAATAATAATAATAATAGTAATAATAATAATAATAATGTAGTTTATGCAATCATTTTAGGAAGTACGTTTCTATGCTGAATTGGTTGAGAAGTATGATACTCATGAGTGCTTGTTAAGGATAAAGCTACAGCCAGAGGTCCAAAAAGTCATACAAAATTTTATACTATACAATGACTTTTTATACCATGTTTTTTTTAAGTCACAAAACCTTTTTTGATTTTAAACTTTTGTTAAAATCATAAATCATTTTTGCCTTGCAATATAGAAAGTAAACTCCTGAGACAGAGAACCAGGTGTGATATAATTTTTTTCCAGCTCTTTATAAGGTTGATAGAACCAAGTGACAAAAGAACAAGAATGTAAATTGTTATTTCAGTAATAATAAGTTGAGTGTAAATCCACAAGGCCGCCCAAATCTTTGAAGGGCAGTCAAGACTGAGCAAACAGAAGCACGAATCACAGCTATAAAAATAAATAAATGTTTGTTTTTGGATCAATATTCTGAACCGATGTGTGGATGATTTTGCGTGACAAAACAGCAGGAAGCTCTCACAGGTGATTAGGTGTCATTAAGGAAGTCAGATCCAATAATTTCATTAAGATCTCAGGATGTCAACAAAGCACTTCTGTGGCTGGAAAATCTGACTCCAAACTCAACGTGTTGACCCGATAAATAATTACTCCCATAAAGTCAGAAGGATGTCGCGCAGTCGATACCCGAGGAGGTACAAAAGGAGGCAACGTGGACTCTGACTCTCAGTCTGCAGGTCTGATTGGGTTTCTGAGCAGGATCGGTCCAGGTGAGTCTCTTAATACGGCGACTATTCAGAGCTTTTGTTCCTTTTTAGCATTTTTTTACCTCGTCTTAGCAATCTTTATTCATTTTAGCAATCTTTTTTATTGTATCTTATTCATTTTAAGATGTTATTTCTTCCAAGTAGTACAGAAACCAAATTCTAAATTATTCAACTGGATAAATGAAAAATCACAACATGGTTTTTTTTCTTTAGAGAGGAAGAGATCACTGGTTCGGAAGGTGTCTATAGGATATAAATGAACTGATATATTTTCTTCCATGCACCCCAATAATGTTTGTTAACGACTGAAACTACAATCTGTATTGTGCATGATTATAAAGTAAGACTGTGGGCAGTGATCTAATGTGTAGCTGTAGGAGAAGAGCTAGAAGAGAGACTTAATCGATCAATCGAAAACTTCACTTTTGTTTCTCACTATTGGAGCCAAACTTGTTTTTATTTTTATACTTCCTGAACATTTCGTCGCTCTCCATAGTCCAAGTCTTAAAATTCAGGTTGCAGGTCATGCTTCCTAAAACTGCCGGCAGGCATACCGTAGGCTGTGACTACGACTGATATAAGCGACCTGGTGCTGTTTTAAATACTTTCAATTTCTCACCATCAGGAGGTTGTATAATAACAATATCACATCATGTGGGGTTAATTTAGCCTACATTACGGTACTTGTTTGGGTTTGATATATCAGGTTCCATGTTCACAGATTTCCGGTTGTAATTATGACAAGCAAAGTAAAAAAAAATCTTTACAATATGACATTAAACCGTATGATTGCGTTGGTTGTAACTGCTCGAAAAGTCATTGAAACATGTTCAAACATAAAAAAAAATGAAATCTGCGAGCACAGACCAGTACAGGAGCGTTAACAAATAAAAACGTAAATAACATTTACGAGGGTAAAAAATGGAAAAGCTAACAGGTGACATAAAAATTTATTTTTATAAGCACATTTTTGAAGAGAGTTAAATTCCAAAGCTGCAGCTGACAAAAAGCACAAGTTTGGCTGATACAGTCTTTCTTCCAGTTCATCCTAAAAGTGTCGAGTGAGGGTGAAGTAAGCCTGCCGACCATTTAAGGTCTCCACACCACACTGGGTCATAATGTTGTCTTGTGTTTGTATTATTCTTTTGATCATAAGAAAACCATGAAAAACAGACTCAGATCAAAGTGTATTAAAAGAGGTTTAAAAGAAATCTATTTGTCTCTTCAGGAAGTTGTCATCTTCATCCCCCTCATGATGCCATCCATCAGTGTCAGTCAGGTGTTCCTGCTGTTGGCCCTCCTCCACCTCACCACATCACTTCCTGTCAGGTACCATCACACGAGCAAATCAAAATTACGGACTACATGAAAAACTACACGGTTTCTTTTAACGAGGACATTTCGCTTCCACAATACAGACGACAGAGGGATTCATATTCAGAACTGACAGCAGGATGAAAAAAAAAAATACACACTTTCCTCCTCTTTGTGTTTCTTGAAATGTGTGTCTTTAGGGATGAAGGTGAGGCGGAGAGTTTCCTGAATCTAGTGAGAAACCTGAATGCACCATGGTCTCTATCAGGAAACTCTGCAGATGCTCTGCTCGAGGCCAGACTCAGGTGAGTTTACACCGAAGATTATTACTTAACTTTTACACTAACAATAAACTTGTTCCCTGAAAACAATCCCTTACTTTACTGCAGAATTTGCATGTCACACATACAGTCAGGCTTTGGAGCTTTTCAGAGAATTATCACCTAAATCTTCTGTTCCCATCTGCTTCACAGTTTTATACTGAAACCACAAATTGACTGTTTTGGTTCACTCTCACCGTTCTCTTATTGTAGTTTTCAGCAGCCACTTCAGCAATCAGTGAAGAGTTGAGACTAAAGCTGATGAACACATTAGAGCATTTAGTGTTTGATATTTCCTGGAGTTTGAACAAAGTGAATATTGGGCTTAACATTCATCACACTCCAAATGAATGATGCTGTTGCTGTGTAACTGCTGAAAACGAAAATAAAAAACTGAAAGGATGTGATTGCGCTTCAGGCAGCTGCTGTCTGTAGGTCTGGACCGCCGGAGGCAGCTGGGAGACATCGAGTTCTCCAACAGATACGCGGAGTTTCTGCGATCGAAAGCCAAACACAGCTCCATCTGCGCCTTACTGCGCCGCATGCAGGGAGTCAAGAAGAGGTGGGTGACACTCCAGGCGCAGCAGAACAACAGTGATAGGCGACACGTCTCACTATCACAAGTGATTTTTTTTTTTAATATAATACTATTATTCTGAAAAGCTCAATAATCAATTTGATTGTACTTTATTACTGCCTACATTGATATAGATATATAGATCCATTGAAGAACCTCTGACTTTATGCCCACCACCAAATCCACTATCATTATAATTTTAAAAAATGGAAACAAAATACTTTAATAATTTATACCTTACTTAAGAGCTGTAATGACTAACTTATCTAATTTTTCTGACTTTTCAAGATAAGTCTCATATGATGTCCATGCAGATAGACAACAGACAACAGATGGAATATATAAGCATAAAAATGTATGGCATAGTTTATAATCTACGCAGCTCCATTGGCATCCTGTCACACCAACCTGCTGAAAAAACGTTCTCTTTCTCGCACAGTGTTTTCATTTATTGCTGACTTTTATGATCAAATATAAAGGCCTGTCTGTAATGTGAAACAATCATAAATGAAAGGTCCGTTTTCTTGGCACGCAAGGTAAAGGCAACGGGCACTATTTGAGAATTTACTTTATTTGAGAATTTACTTTATAAAGTTTTCCTGTCATCACTTTGTTCAACACTGTCTTTTTGTCTTTCTAACAACACCAAATGACGTTTTAACAACATCTTGTCTGCAGTGCTGTGGGAGGAGATATGGAAAGGTTGAGCCTGCTGCAGAGACAGTACATGTGTCCGTCCGTCTACAACAACTGGCCGACCGACTTGTAGAAGACACTCAGCAGAGACAGAGAGATTAAATCTGAAGTCAGATGGACCAACGTGTTACTGATACTCTGAATAAATATTTGTACATGCAGCTCTTACCATATTTAATGTGGGAAACACAGACATCTTTGTTAATAAATTATGTTTGAAGAGGTGCTTTTCTCTGGACTCGTGTGTTCAATCTATTCAAACATTGTTTATAAACTGCACTCCGTTGGAGGAATGGATATGAACAAATATAGTACCAATAAGGACAGGTACACTGAGTTCAGTAAGACAGACTAAGGAAAGAGAGTCTAGCTGTCTTTCCTCTTCTGGTTGCATGCCGTCCTCAGACCTGCTGCTAAATGACTGATTATAAAAATAAGTAGCTTTGAGATTTCTAATAATATTATTTTCTACATGATGAATCTGAATCTTCCACCATGCTGTTGAAAGCAACCGAGTCCATTTACACTTGTGCCCTTGCAGCAGGGGCAGTTCTCGGTTCAGGGTTAAGGTCAGGGTTAGCCCTGAAATCTTTCAATGAGCCTGGATCCATAAATGTCTGTGTCAATCAGTGCTATGTAAAAAGAGCATATTATTATTACTTCAAACACATACTTTAACATACTGTATGTGGATATCAAATTGAAAACCATATGATTTGTGACTTGTTAATCATTGCATGATAATTTGACTGAATTACTATTTTATTTCACTATATTCATTTACGATGCCAACAGATTAAATAAGACAAATATTTATCTTAAAATAACCCACCAAGATACATAAAACGATTTATTTGGCAGATGCAAATTTCACTAATTGAAATTTGCATCTGCCAAATTTGTACTTTATATGTTGGCATCCTCGTCATTATCACCAGGTACCAGGAGGCTTACATCAGTGAAGTGATGCAAAGGATGTACTCACAAAAAATGTGCTGCCATCTAAAATACCATGATGACCCACCAAGGCAAAGCTGTCCTACGTTTTGTGTTACCTTATGTATTGCATTTAGGTGGCCTAATTCTCATGACGTAGAAGCTGGCTACTTGAAACAAAGCAAAATGCAAAATGCATAAAAAAAAAGTAAATCTCAGCAAAGCACTGAATCCTGTACTGCTTATTGCACATGTGTACCAGACCCAAATAAAAGCTATACAAGAACCAGTGTGTTTTAACAGAATGGTCAGATTGAAATGAACTGAACTGAAATAAATGGAAAATAAATTCAAAACGTTTTTCTTCGTGCATTGTCAGCCATTTTCAGGAGCCAAGTTTACCTTGCAGGTGTAAGGGTGAAAGTTACTCCCATTCTGTTGAGCCATTTAACCTTTTTGCTGGATAACTGTGTGTTGGCAACCCTAATATGGTATATTGATGGGGTGGATCTGTTCAGATGATGAGGTGGGTGTGATAATTGCTGATCTCGACAGAGCAACACATTTTTACATAATAAGCAACAACACTTTTTGCACACTTAGTTGTGTTGTAGATGTAAGTCTGCATTGATGAAATTAACATGCCTCAATGACAATGGTGAGAAAAACAGCAAAAACAGATTGTACTTTTGGAAATTTACTGAAAATCAAAGACTGAAATCCGTCATTTACAAAAGTATTCAGAACCTTTGTTGTGGCACCAAATGTTAGTCGGATGCCTCCTGTTTGCTTTAACAGTGGTTGATGTTTGATTAGACCCTGATTGGAGTCCACACCTGATTGGCAACACCAACTGATTGGACATAAAAATACATTTGAAATAATCCCCACTGCATAAAGAGGGCAAAAACCAAGCCCATTTCAATTTACCACAGTTATTTCTGACCTCCAACGACCTGAGACTGGAACAACAGTTCATCTTTCACCACAAAGCAAACAGCCATGACAACACCGGAGTGGCCAAAAATGAATTAGGATGGAGGGTCATGGGCCAAAAATAAATATTACGTATGTGTTATGTATGTTATGTAAAATTACACCTCATTAAAATGTCATCTATTTTAGAGAAAACTATGTGCTCAAAATAATTAAAAGACTACTCATGAATCTGCATGGAAATTTTTTGCAAACATTATTGTCAAAAATAGTCATCCTGTCAGTTTTTCCAAATGTTTTTGTAAGTGTCCCCCGATGTCTCATCTTGACTGGCACCTCAAAGTCAGTGACACAGAACATGCTTAACAGCACACAAGCTTTAGCAGGAGAGAGAAAATACCATCATTTTTCATCGATAAGACGTCAGCCAATAATAGAGAAGCTAAATGGCACTATGTTGTAGATTGATGTAAAACTCAGATTATGTAACTTTTAGGTGCACAAACTTTAAGATTTAACACCACAGAACATCTGAGGAGAGACCTGAAGGTGGAGGTTCACAGATACCTGACGCTACTTTAGAGGAATGGAATAAATTTCCCAAATCCAGATCTGCAAAGCTACTTCCCCAAAAAGATTGAAAGCTTCGCCTGCTACCAAAGGGGGATTCTACAAAGTAATTAATCCAGCTCTGGATACCTTTATAAATGAGAGATTTCAGTTTTTGATTTTTTTTTTAAAACTTTATCACTATGGTTTATTACGTGAAGATTGATTGGAAAACATGTAAAATGGTTAGAATTAAATTTACAGCATGTGAAAAAAGGGAAGGAGTCTGAACAGTTTCTGAAGCGACTGTTCTTGTGGTGTCTATTTCTGTTTGTTGTTTTTGTTCCAAGGTTGTCAACCATAACTGTTAATCATCCCACATGATCTCATGAGGAAGAGGACATGGAGCGGAGGATTGTAGAGGACAATGTGGAAACATTAGCTAAAAGGACACTTGATTCACTCCATTAATTATCTTTACGTCTACATATGTGCAAACACGTTATCATATATGTTTCTTGTCAGATAAGTCTAATAAAAGACAATAATATGTTACAGAAAAATATATTATATGGCTTCCCAGCAAACAGACGTGTGTTTTTATGATGGGTAAAAGTCCACTGCAGTCATAAATGCGAGCAGATAAGCAGAAAACAGAGACAGACTTGGCTCAGTTCAGACAGGATAGACAAGGACATGGACGGAATTAATTTCACCGCGAGCACGTTCTTCAGCTTGCTGCTTCTGATTCTGCATCAAACGTCGAGTGCGGCCGGCCAACGTGAGTTCTGATTTCTGCTGCTTTCTACCTTCTTTTTTTGTATCTATCTGATTAATATTGTAAAAGTGGAACAAAACAAGAGGGAAGAGTGTAAGTGACAAGCAGGGAGTAGTGTGACAGCGACACAGCGTAGTGGAAAGTATGAGTATGTAGGCTGGGGAGTTGAGGGGTGGAGACTTTTTTTTTTTTTATGTTGAATTTAATCCATTTTTCGTGGCATAGATTCGACAAGGAGTTGAAAAAATTACACCATTACACCACCACCCGGGTCGTTTTTTGACACAATGTAGGATCTGCGCCTTGATTGTTGTTTACACCAAATTCTGACCTGAAAGTCACAGCAGAAAACGAGACACGTCAGACCGGGCGATGTTTTTGCAGTTTTTCATTGTCAAGTTTTGGTGAGTTTGTGACCGCTGTAGCTGGTGGTTTTCTCATATCTGGATTGTTTCCAAAGGCTGTGAGGAAGCAGGAAAGGCTGTTATCATGAGGCTGCGTCACCATCTGTACTACCAACGCTATACTAAACAGGACAAATTTGCAAGTCAGCACCAAGTCACAAACTAATCAGATTTCTGCCAAATATGACTGAAAGACCCACAAAAATAAAGGAAATGCAGCTACAACAAAGACCGGAAAACTACTTATAAGTGAAGCCGGTGGAAGGTGTCTTTGTTATGCCAGAGTTATGTCTCAAATTGACATGGGAGAGAATACATTGTGAGGCGACACATTACATGAAAAGGTGTGGCTCAAAAAAAGATGTGCCGATCTGTGAATACATTTCTATTAAAATTTGAAGATAATTCTCGGAGAGAAAAGAAAACAGTGGCTGAAATAACTCGCTTTTGCCACACAGCAGCACTCCCAATCATAAAGGTTAGCAGACTGTGATCGTAAAGGAGATCATTCCTGCCCACTGCAATAAGACGTTACAACAGCTCACCTCTGGCCAAATCTGTCTGACAAAATAATTATTTGCACTAAATAATTCAATTTTATTGAGTATAAACTGTTCATTTTTACATTTTTATACTTTATATTTGTATTCTGTCATTTTTATTGCTTACCCTGTATATTTGCATGCTGCTGTAGCGGGAAAAAATTCCCCTTGTTGGATACAAGTACAAAGGACATCTTTAGGCGGTATTACGAGACTAGAGGGGTGGTTTGGAGGCATTAGTCACAGACTACCAATCCAGGAGGTGACAAAAACATTTTCTTGAGTTGTGTTTTGTTTCCAAGCGTAGCTATGTCACGGTTTGCTTTCGGTTTACATGTCTGTTTCACGCTTCGCCGTGATACCGGTTGGCACCACGTGGTCCTGTTTTTGCTGGCAGGAGCAGCATCCAGTGTGGTCGTCTGCTGCCGTAGACCATCTAATTCAAGGTTCCACGTATTGTGTATTCATAGATGCTGTGCTGCATACCTCAGATGTAAAGCGTGGTTTATCGAGTTACTGTTGCCTTTTTATCTGCTAAAACCAGTCTGGACATTTCACCACTAAAGACGTCATCAACACATTTTCTCCAAGAGAAACTCTGCTCATTGGATGTTTTTCTCTTTGCTGTGCCATTCTCTCTAGACCCTAAACGTGAAAAAAAAACTGGCACCAACAGCCATGTTAAAGATGCTGTAAAGTAGAAATGAAAATGAGTTTTAAGTTCATCACACCACAGAAGTATGGGTTGTTAACACGGCCGGCGGCGCGGTCCAGTCCGGCGGCGGTGGACGGTGCCGGTGCGAGCGGAAGATGAACGGCCGTGAGGGTGAAACTCGGATCGGCTCTGCGCTGCAGGAGAAGCGGTGCGTCTGTGAACTCGGTCCGTCTCCGGTCCAAGTTGAAACTATCCGCCGTGAAATGGTCCCTGCGGAGGTTATTGGTGTTAATCCTACCGTCTCCTTTAGCGAGGCTCTTCACGAAATCAATCCACCTCTTTTTCCTTCATCAGTAGGGAATTTAAATAGTGATGCAGCGCTGCTTTGGAGGTTCTTGCTTCCGGGAAAGATGCACTTGCGGGTGGAGGGAGACGTCATGTAGCAGCTAGCTGATGTACAACAACAATCTGACTACGGCAGGAGTAGAACTGAAGTCGAGTGGGATGACCTCTTGTGCAAATGAGCTCCAGGCTTTTATAGCATTTCACCGTGTGAGAGGAGGAGCCATGCAGAAGGTTATATAAACTGTCTGTGATCTGACATAGATAGGTTGTTGTGACGTAGATACGTTGGGTTTTCTAAAAAAAACACCTTAGCTGAAGACGGGTGAGAAACTGTTTAGCGGTCTAACTCCACATTTCAGTGCGACAAAGTTTAAAAGCTTTGCATATGCTTCCAGCAATTCATTTCACACGTATATAATGTACTGAGAAGCAAATCTTGGAATATGCTTTACATTATCTTTAAATCACCTATCGTCCCCAATCCGAGCTTGGTTTAAAATTTGACAGATCCTCTTGACTTTGTTGACATGCCTGCATGCACAAAGTTTCTGCCACGTGATTGGCTGATTAGATATATAATTTTAGCTTTAAAGAGAAGAAATAGCTGGTGAGTGTGTATTTTAGTATTACTGTCACAGCATGGATACCTTTCTTAATTAAATCATTGGGATTTAACATACATGCTAATTTACAATATGCATAGGAAGAGTAGAATTACAGAGCGTAACTGTATTATTTACCTGTAGTTACCATGTAGTTTGCAGAACTACGAATCGCACCAGTCAAATTATTTTTCTCCCTTTGCAAACAGTGTTTCCCTTCAAATTTGTCCTTTGTGATTAGGCATATCACTTAAGTTATGGACAGTTGTCAGGAATATGGTGAAGTAAGGTAAGGTTAACAGATCAGGATAAGGTAACAGCAGTATCCATGCTTGCATGAATATACATGTTGTTTTTTTTGTTTTCAAGTATTATGTTAGCAGTACTATCTCGGATTTAAAAAACAGATGAAACTGATATCCATTTACTAAATTGACTTTGGTCTCTCTGTAATTGTGACAACTGTTTTTCTTCTCTCCCAACAGTCTGCTCTCCTCCACCAGAGGCGGTCAACTTTAAAGAAAACAACACGGTGGGTGCCCTTGTGATGACCATCTCAACCCAGGAAGGGGTGACCATCGACTTTACGAACACACAAACCGCATTCAGGTTTGAAGGAAACCAGCTCATCGCTGCAGAGGTGTTAGACTATGAGGTATGGTCTTTCATGACTAAAAGCTAGAAAATGACAAAAAAATCTCTCAGTTTAGATCCCACAGAAAAATCTGTTGTATGTGACATTTGTTATGTTTGCAGAGAGAACAAACTTATTCGCTTGGCATCATTTGCACCATGACCTCCACAGAAGAAACGGTAAAACTGTCCTCATACACCAAACATGTTCAACTGTAATTGATTATCATTTGCTCTATTCTCATTTAAACTTCCAATTTGTTTTGAATAAGCTTGTCTTGTGACAGTTATAAAGGCTGCCTCTGAGGTTATTTGGGGGTTGATGACAGCTTCTCAAAAAATACTGATGCTCAGAGGTTTCAATTTGGAGGATGTTTTTATAACTTCCTCAAAGGGTGGTAAAGGTTTCTCTAAATGTTGTGAAGGTGCTCCTTACGCACAGGTTTTTAAGGGGATTGTACAAGGGCATGCAGAGGTGGTAATAGGTGCTGGGAGAGGTTTTACAGACGCTTGAGGTGTTATACAGATTGTTAAAAAGCAGGCAATTGTTGTTGATTGAAGTGGCAGCATGGGTTCTTCAGGAGGTTGTAGAGGTGCTTGAAGAAGTTCTTCAGGTGTTGAAGGACATTTTGCAGGTAATAATATCTGTTCGTCATGTTCTGTTGTAAGAAGGTTCCTTATGTGTGAGAAGGTTCCTTATGTACGAGAAGGTCTTAAGGAAAAAAAAATTGTTTCGTAAAGAGGTCGTATGAGTGGTTGAAAAGCTCCTTCAGGTGCTTGAAGACGATTTACAGGTTATTGAGGGTGTTGTAAAGGTTCTTCAAGAGGTTGTACAGGTATTTATACTGTAGGTTCTTGAGGAGGTTGTACAGGTGCAGGTGGAGGTTCTCCAGGTAACAAAGCCAGTTTTACAGGTTCAGTTGTGGTGGATACAGGTGATATTGAAAGTGGTTCAAAAGGTTCCTGGTGCATAAGAATGTTGTTCAGGTGCTAAAGTTAAAGTTGTGCTGATTCTCAGAGAAACTTCATGGTTTCGGTTGTTCCACATTCTTCAGCAGTTTATGCAGACATAAAACCTTTAGATCCTGTATTTTTTTTTTCAGACATTGACTTTGCATTTACTTTTTGGTCATAATTCAAGTTTTAGTAAAGATGCAATAAAAGTTTCATGAAACAATGATGTAAAATTGGAGCACAATAAATCACCTTAACAAGTACTGTGTCTTTATTTGCAGTTCCGAACTACAGTTCATGTACTAATAACCAACATGAATGATAACCCTCCCAACTTTGGTGAGAATTCCTATCACGTTGCTGTCAATGAGGTAAGAGTTTGATAAATACTTAACATTAATTCTTATTCATCGCTGTAAATGTTTTGGTTTATTTTGTTAAATAAAACTGAAACTCTCACTTTAATATACTATATTATATCTTACCTTACACAAGCTATACTTAATTCTATTGTTTTCTTTACAGCTGTCTTTTGTAGGCGCAACTGTGGGCACATTCCCAGCCACAGATTCAGATGGAAATTCAGGCCTCTCCTACACATTGACATCTGAATCTGTAAGACCTCGGGTTTTATTTATTTATTTATTTTTGTTTCTCGGTTGGGCCAACATTTATATGAATTCTCAGTAAACTTTTCTTTTTATTGTCATGTTATATTTCTGCAGAATGATTTTAAACTGAAATCACCTACTATCCCTGAAGTCCTCATTGAAACACGTCTTGTCTTTGACAAAATCCAAAATGCCACACTAGTATTGACTGTGCAAGTGAGTACTGCTCTGCAGATTCCACACAATGATCTCTTTTTCAGTGAAATGAAATGTTTCTCTCCGTCTCTGGAGTTTAGGCATGTTCATTCAAATGTTGTTGTTTTTAGGACACACCAATGAATGCTGGTGAGCAATCGTTCACCGCCACCACGACTATCATAGTCACTATCGTAGACGTGGACAACAGACCGCCGTGGTTCCAGCCTTGCATCAAACATGAAATGGGTGGGGTTGTGATCTGCCAGAGTGCCGGCTACACCGGCAGGGTTAACTTAAATGAACAAGAGGTGGGTCACTCTCATCGTGGTAGGACGTCATCTTGAAATTCCAGTACTGATATGGAATTGTAAGTTGATTATCGATGGAGTGAAGTCATGATATCTTGCCTGAAGTGAAGTCATTTATCGTAAGCAGCCACTCAGAGAGCTTACTGCCTGAAGGTCTGGAGAGTCTGTCTAATATATTAGAAGGCAGGGTGAAAAGCTTGTAAGTTAAAATTGTAAGATGCAGCCATCTTTAAGTAGCTTTAAAACACATTTATATTACCTGACAAAGACTATCTCATGCACACTGAGGCCTCAGTACAGCCTTAAAATCCTCTTCATTTTAAGCACTTGATTACACATGTAGGGATATAAGAATTTATTTTTCTCTGCAGACTGGAGTGTTACCACTTAAACCAGGACCTCTATTTGCCATTGACGGAGACACACTAAATGCGGCGATAACGTATTCATTCCTAAGTGGTAAGCATCTTGGATTATAGGAACAACAATGGTCTATTTCCAGTGTGGCATCTGCATCCTCAGGAATAAGTTGCTCATTATTGGCAGGAAGAAGCAGCCTAACATGTCTCTGTTTCAGGACATGAAGACGGTCTGTTTGAGATCAACGCAAACACGGGGAGCATCAGCATGCTGAAGCCAGCTGACGTGTTGGGAACAATCACCCTGACAGTGCTGGTAAAGACCAATCATTGATGTGCTTTATCCAATTCCTTCAATTGATGGTGTTATCTGTGACTTGTGCTGTAACCAAACATTTGGGTTTGTAATAGATAAAACGAACAGGAACACATTGTTTTAGCATTTAACCTAAACAACCCAAAAATGTAACAGTCTGGCTTCAGCCTAAACGCATATATTGTCTTTTCTTTAGTGGAATCTGGCTGCTACTCAGATTCGAAGATGATGTCTGTTGTTATATTTCGTCTTCTGTTAAAATGAGATGAGTGAGCGTTAACATTCTAAGATTAAACATTTTACACTTGTTTTGTTTTTTTCAACAGCTAATTTAATATGTTTTTACACTATATCAGCTCCAAGTCCACGTAAATTGTATTTTTCCAAATGAATGTATTCCATGGTAATTTGAAAACTCACTTCCAAGCTGGAAGGAGCGACACAGCTTTCTGGCAGATAATCAATGGCCTCAGGTACTGATAGTTATCCCAACTGCTTTACACCCATACTGATCCAGTGCATGCTGTTCAGAGTGTGATGAAGCCAACAGCATCACATCGTCTGCAAAGAGACAATTCTTAGGTCCCCGAACCAGACACTGTCTACCCTCCGGAGCATGCTGTGAGATCTTTATCTGAGAAATGTATATCTTATATACTGTACTTCAATCAAACATTGAAACTGGCATGCACCTTCAGCCAGCTGAGACAGATTGTCCAAAATATCGGTTTATTTTCTGTTCATCGACTAATCAAATGACTAATTTATGACTAATAAATGAGATTTGAGTTTAAATTGTGACAGTTACTTCAACTGAAACCGATTTAGGATTAAATGGCAACTCTGAGAAGGTTTTTAACCATAATTGGAATCATAATGCCCACAGATAAAATTGGCTAGAAATCTTACTAAACTGTAAAATGAATCAATTCTAAATGAAATTTAGTCATCTTCCTAAAATACAGATATTGGAGCATAGGCTGTCAAAAATTATTAGCTAAGTGCTGCTGAGGGAATTTACTTAAGTATTTCTAATATCCTAAAGTCTAAATCTTTGCATTGTAAAACAGACGTTTTTATTGTTTGAAGCTTTAATCAGGTATCTTTTTCTGTCTCAGGCAGCTCAGACGATAAACAGTGATCAATTTGCCACCACCACCGTCTCAATCAGCGTCCAGGTAAAGGGCCTCCACCCCCCTACGTTTCAGAAGAGTCAGTACCATGGTGTTGTCACTTCATTGTTTGCCCTGGCGATGGACCAGACAAACAAGGATGAGCCGCTACAGATTTTTGCCACGGATGAGGACTATGCTGCCATTGGGGTAAATCACTGACTCCAAACCCTTATAAACCTCTGTAATTGTTTGTCTCAGGCAGAAAAGGTTTATGCAAGGAAAGTGCAAAGAAACCCGACTTGGAGAATGAATCATAATGTACACAAACATTTGGCATCCAGTAGAGAGATGAAAAATGTCAGCAGAATCAATACATCATATACATGTGGAGCGATGAGGTGTGTGTAACAAACTAATACCAGCTAATACCTTGTTTCCCTCAAATCTAAGCCTGAACCCTGGAGGTATTTTATTGTAAAATCTTCTGAAGTGGTTTACTGCCACAAAAATGGAAAATTAGCATCACCAACTGTTTATCTTAATGAACCACCTGCTCATATTGGCATAGCTTTCTAAAATTTCTGTGGAATTCTGTTAAAGTTTGCAAGCTTCAGACATCCAATTTCTGTTAAATTGCATTTTATTACAAGTTAAATGTATTTTTTTTTCTATGAAGAATCATTTCTATCTGTAATAACGACTTGTACCACGTTAATACCTGAGATTTGGGAACACCTACAGCATTTATGCTTGTCAAAAGGATGGAAAAAACACCTGTAACTTGAGCTGAGAGGTTACACATTATTCCATGGTTGTCCCATCAGATGAACATCCTAAATTTGCTACTTTTCTTGGATTATGGATTTGTACCAGTTACCAAGTGAAAGCGAATACAATGAAACAGTGTATAAAATGAGCATAAGTTAACTTGCATAAGTGATTTAACTGCGAACATGTCTGTAGATATTTTTTTTACCAAGTTGGAGATGCAGTCAGAAACTCCCAATATCTCTCAGAATTACTAATATTCCAAGAAGAAAATGCAGTTTCAACCCATTGAATCGGTTACACCTTTGATGACTGATAAAGTGTTTTGGGAGTTTTCAGTCTATATAATGTACAGCACTAACCTTTTCATATCTCTTTAAACAGGGTATTAATCCACACATCACTTACTCCATTAACGGAAGCAGTGATTTCTCCATTATTAACGGCTTCTTGTTCATAACTAAGAATCTACCAGAGGACACACTCTCCATGCAAGTGAGTTTAGAAATCTCTTAAATGTTAGTAATTGATTGAACAGTATTTTTTTTATTGAGCACTAAACTCCATCTTTTACCTCCAGGTGTTGGCCCTAGACACTTCTAATGATGACACAGCAACAGCTGAGTTGTCAGTGGAAGTGAAACTAGGTAGGACGAAACCTTTATAGACATCTCAACTAAAAAACTAATAAAGCTTCCATCTCTGTTTCTTCTATGGTTGAACTCAGAAATATCGTGCAATGTACTGCATGACCGTCAAAATATATGCATGCCACAATGAAAGGGCTGTTGCTTGTACGGTAGCTCACAGGACCAAAACATCAAGTAATGCTTTTTAGTTTTGAATGAGCCAAAGAACCGTTTCTCTTTTTGCATTCCGTGCCTTTATTTGACGGTGACGGTGCAGTGACGTGCAGTCAAGGTTTGGCCAGAAGAGGATCAAGCCAGGGACTCACTGCTCCAGCCATTTGCAACCATGTGATACACATCTCAGCCACTTAGCTATTCGGTTGCTCCTCAGGCAATTTACCTATATTTCAAATTATCATCTTGTGAGTGAGACAGACTAATCTTCCCTATTAGTTGAGTTTAGTTATGCTTTTGAATTTTGCCACATATTCACTGTGACAATGTCCTGTGGTTGGTCTGCTTAAGAGTCACATGCCGCAACCTTCGTAGTGAAACACTGTTCGATTGGCAGTGCTCTCATCAGTTGGTTGGAGCACATGTTGGTATTTTTGGATCCATTGCCTGTTTGAAGCAAATTTTGGTCAAAAATAAAGCAGCAGTCAGATTCTTTCAAATAAATCAAGGCAAAATTTCACTTCAGTCTGAAGCATCTTTTGAGGTTCGGAGAAAACATGAGATGAAACCCCTCAGCTTCAACAGTGTGCTCTCCTCCCAGGTTTCACCACCACCAGTTTGCCTCTGAGCACTACAGACATTGTGACCACGACATCTATAGGAGAATCTACCACCAACAGCAAGACAACTGACAATATCGTGTCAACCACCAACCCCAGTCTCTCAACCGACAGCAGCATCTCAACTACAAAACCCAGCACAACCCCCGAGAGCACCATCTCCACCACTAGCTCGATCACTGAAGACAGTATTTCAACCACTAATTCCACTTTGACCACTGAAGGAAGCTTCTCCACTGCCAGCACAGCTCAACCAAGTGGTCAGTTCCCAGAATAGATTTATTTTTTATAACAAAAGATATGACAAGAAAAATAAAACAAAAACAAAGCGAAGCAAAAGACATCTGGAAGCGTTCTCGTTCTATTAAGTGCAAAGTGTCAACAAAGCCAAGAGACACGAGTCTACTTTCAACTTCTTGTGAGTGTTGAAGGCCACCTTGGACTAGAAAAGGTCTTGTTGACATTAAAAGCGACCAACCACAGAGCATTGCTTTGTGACAGCAGTTAGTTCTATAAAAGGTGTGACCAGATTTGAAATAGAGAGAATGAAATAGAGGCAGGGACTGTTTGCATATTCATAGATCCACGCACAATGAATGAAGGCAATAGGCTGTATATTATTATTATGCGTGGTCGAAAGCGCACGGTGGATGTGCATTTACGATACAAATCCACTTTTGCTAGCTTAACAGCAGATAATGAAAAGTGTCAGCCTGAAATCAGACACTTACACTGCACCTTTTCGCTGGGTGTAAGATAGAGAGCCCGAAAGTGTCAGGTTAAATCTAAACCAGGCAGTAGGTGATATTTTTTCTTGGATAAAACTTCTGAATGTGTAATTCTGATGACAGATGTATGTTTTGAGGGATTTAATCAATGTCAGGAGAGGGACTTTAAGATGCACTGCCCTTGGTTTTTGGTGACGCCTGTACATATTGACCTTTGTTCCTGCAGGGATCCTCCCCCTGAGTGGATACCGGGTCGCAGACATGGCAGCACTCGGTGCAACCTTGGGTGTTCTGCTGTTTGTTTGTCTGGTACTCATTGGGGTACTTGTCTATCGCCTGCAGCGGGGGAAAGCAGACTGGAAGAAGATCTATGAAGCCAGCATGTTTCAAAGTTCTGTAAGTTTGAAGGGTCGTTACAGCACTCAAAGTGAGGGCCAAAGAAACCTTAACCATCCAGACTTATCCCTGTCCAACTCTTTGATCTCAACTCGTCACAATACAATGGAAGCCAATTCCCACCATGTGATGAAAACAACAACAAAAAAAGACCATTATCTTACTTATCTTGAAATGTATCTCAAAATAATGAGAAACTTCCTCAAACGAATGACTTGGTATTTCTAAATCATGAAGATACTTTCTAAGAATAATGACTTAATATATCAAATTATGAAAAACTTTCTAAGAATAATGACTTTGAAACAACTCAAAATAATGAGTATCATTGTTCAAATAATGAGAATTATTATTTAAGTAAGAAGAAACTTTCAAAAAATAATGACTTCCATCAAACATTTAAAATACCAAGCTATTGTTTGGACATACTAAGTCATTGTTTTCAAAATGTTCTCATTATAATGACTTATGTGATCTTTTTTTTCATCACATTGATGGAAATGGGCTTCCATACATTGTTGTCAGTGTTCATGGCTCTAAGAAGACTAATTATGTTCACCTCACTCTATTTAGGACTATCTTTAGAAGATAATGTATGTACACATGCACTGAAGAAATCTAAAAGTGTATTGGAAAAATTTCTGCTCAATGGATTTTTAGGTTGTTAGTTCTGTCCAACACCTTCATATGGACTTCATACTGCTGCTCTTTAATTGAAGCATAGTTCACCAGTGGAACTTCAGACTGTTAATCTTGTTTGTACCTGTCTTCTCTGCCTGACTGTACTTCCACAGCTGGGTCACGGCTCAGGTGATCAGAAGAAGGGTATTCAGTATACCAACGAGGCTTTCCAGAAGGATGAAGATGGAGGCAGTATGGGCTCAGGTGGTCCAGACGGGAGAAGTGTGATGACTGATGGAGAGTCACAAAAAGCAGCGTGGGACATCTCACGCGAGGAGGCCATCCTCAGGGCGACTGCACCGCTGCACAATCTGCTGTCTGATAACAACAGCGACATGGGCTCGGACGGGGGCGACAGCGAGAAGGAGGTAAAACCCATTCTGACCAAGGAGCGGCGCATGGAGGAGGGATACAAGTCAGTTTGGTTCAAGGAGGACATTGACCCTAATGCCAAGGAGGAGGTGGTCATCATCCCAGACAACGGAGAGGGCAACAGCGAGGAGGAAGATGAGGATCGGTCCTCCAGCAGCAGAGGCAGCGAAGCTGGCAACCAGTCGATAAAACCCCCGAAGGTCTTCTTTGCCAATGCAGATCTGGACAGCGGACTCGGGGTGAGGATGGATTATCCGACAGACGACTCAGAGAATGATGATGAAATGACTGTTCATCTGTGACAGGAGGCATAAGATGAGGACACGGAAGGAACCACCCATAATAAAATCCTATGATGATTAAGTCAGCAGTCACTCTTGTAACACTCCGCCTTATCAGTCCATTACGCAGCACGCAGGACACTTTATGGAATGGTTTATAAAGCCATTTATGAATCTGAATTATTTAAATTAGAAATACTGTTGATAATTGTGAAGGTTTACATTTTAAGTCAATTCAAATTTTTGCAGCCTTTTGTCAATGTCATAATGAATGTAGCAAAACCCAATTAACAATATTAATCTCTGAGTTTTGAGGCCGAGATGAGAGTGGTAGAAATAAAGGAATTGAAACCACTTGTTGTGTAGAGGCCTGGTGGATTTTGCTGAGGGGGTTGATCGTGGGTCTATCATGGAAGGGTTTTGAAAAAAGAAAAAAACATAATCTAGCACTGTACTGATCACTGAAAACTGTCTTGGCTAAAAGAATTCAAGATTTGTTGGTATGTTTATTGGAGTTACTGGTATATTGGTTAATTATTAACTGTTTGTGTTGTTGTTTTCAATGCTGGCATGTCAATAAAACTACAAATGGGCAGAGAGAAATGGCAGGTAATAAAAACAGAAACATATCACCTGTTGTTAGCGTCTTAATAATTAAAGCCTCCTTGCTGATACTGACGAGTGTAAAACTTTATTACAGAAACTGACAGAACTCTGATCTTCTCTTGAATAATTCAAAGCGGTTATCAGAAATGTTCAGTAGCAGTTGAACTGAAGAAATAACTTCATTTCTAAACCTTGTCGTGGTCCCCAAAACAACATCAGAACCAGAACTCTTTCTTGATTTGGTCTTCAAGACAGATTGAGTAAGCGATGAAGACCATTGGTTAGGAAGGAGACCAAAAACCCAATGGTCACTCTAACAGAGATAAACAGAGACCCTTGTTGTCATTTCCACGTGCTATTTTTCATATCCTAGCCCTTAATGCCGTGGCTGACTTTGGCACTACAGTGTAGCCATGACAGCCTCAAATACATTTGCTAATAGAAATTAGTTGAACTGCTTCCGCCAACCAGTCAAGCTGCAGTTTACCTCCAAGTCTGTCCAGACTCACACGTGGTGGAGACAGAAGGAATCCTTTCATATGTTGACATGCTCGGCCAACAAACTTCAAAGGTCCTAAAAAAACAACACTGCACACAGTAGTGGGAGGGAAGGTGTAACTCAGTATCCAGCACACGTACAACATTACAGCTTCTATGTGCTTCATGCAAATCCGGGTAAACTCCTGTCCTCAGGCCAACATGTGGAGGCTTATGGCCCTATTTACAGTATGTACCCAGCTCTGCACAGGCACCTCAACATTTGCACGAAGCGCGAGGGGATTTTTTTTTTTTTTTTTCCGTACTTGCACTATATTTAAACTTTTTGTGGATTCATGTGAACAGAAGGTGTGTTGGTAAAGATGCGCAGGTGCAGTTCAATTTCGGTATTAATCTCGAAGTGAACTTGCGCCTGCGCCTCCACCAGCTCAAACCACAGCTGTGTTCCTAGTTGCATATTTTTTCTATTTATTTTCTGTACGCCTTACAAACTATGTACACACAGTTTTGATGCCCATACTCATGGTGGTTCGATCCTCGGTCCTTCCTAGCCATATCAAACTGTCCTTGGGCAAGACAGTGATTGCTCCAGATGGCAAGCGTGCATCTTGCATGGCAGCTCTATTAGTGTGTAAAATACAGGGAAACAGTGTAAAGTGCTTTGTGACTGCCAAGGTGATAAAGTGTTATATAAGTGTGAATCATTTACAGCAGGTCTAAGAGCAGTGCAGCTGGCACAAGTTTATTTTTGTGGCTTCAGTGTTCAGAGCACACATGAAGAGACCAATTCAAAATCCCACAGACGGGTTTGGTGGATGTCCAACCTATTTAATCCCACTTACATAAATAATATTTTATAAATAATTTTTAATGCAATCTTCCAATTTAGGTAATCATATAAAACATGTAATTGACTCTTATCTATTGAATTGGATGTGAATCAGTCAGTTGGTGCGTGTCATGACGCAGCAGCCGATCTCAGCCATAAAATATAAAAGTTACTCAGGTTAACTACAAATGAAATGCATTTTAATTATATATAAAGGAGAAACAATTCAAAATTGTTTTCATCTACTCATCTGGTTTAGTGATCTACCAGCTGTGTCAGACCACGGAGGGAGAATCTGTGTCATTTAGACAAAAAAGGTTAAAACGGTTTTCACACGGCAGCTGAAGGTCATTTAATTAATGATTGGAAAGTAAATTATTCACACTGAAAGTGCCGGGAGCTTCAAATGTGCTTAATTTACGTATGCTCACTCTTCAACATCGTTCCAGCACCTGATTTCACTGTATGGGATGAGTGTTCTTTGCTCACGTTGACATTTGATAAATGCCAGGGTTTTGCATCTATAAGAGGGAGGATTTTGTCTTATAGCACAGAACCGTTTCCTACACTGGGCAGCGGTTCTCATGATACCAGGGTGAGCAGCATTTTTAATATTAGTTACCTCTTCAAAGCTGATTTAACATCATCAGTTTGTGGGGGCCGACTCGTAGTACCAAAAATTCTGTGATTACGAGCCCGAACCTCCAAAACAAGTATGTCAGCTTCATAGAGCATTAAGGTTGGATGGTGATGTCGGTCTGCTCCTTCTTCAGCCATTAGAAAACTGACAATACGCAGCGCCACAGCAGTTTTAAAGGAGATGAGAGAAGCTGATTTGCTTGTCCATGATTGAAGTCAGCTGTGTGGGACACCTTCGAATGATCTATTCCTCCTGAGTTGCACCTGTGCTCGTGTTCACCAAACTACCAAACTAGTTGGCCACGCCGACTTGCGCTCCCGGTGCACTTTTGCTGTGTAAATAGAGCCCTCTAAAAAACGATAGAGAAAGAATCCAACATGAAGCTGGAGACACCAGCAGGCGCAAGCAGGTACTGCACAGAAACAACAACATACTGTTCGGATAGGATATTTGATTTTACTTAAATAAAAAGATAATGTACATCACATATTAACAACAGAAATAATACCATTTAAAAACTTTACACCTATTTGTACATGACACCATTTTATAAAACCCTTTAATCAGAAAGACACAGGTCCAGACCTGCAGGTTAACAGAGATATTCACAAAGATCACATGAACAAGACAACAATGTAACCTGAGAAACCACAACCAAAGAGAGTTAAATCAAAGGAACCAAGAAATCAAGAAACACATGCAAAATGTCAAAAAGAGGCAACATGGCTTTAGAAACTGGTATCAAGTTTGCATAAATGATCGACGGTAAAAAAATAAAAAATAATAAAATGTAAAGCTAGCTTAGAGAGGTGCTGATCACACCAAAAAGTGAAAGGGAAGACTTAGTGAAACCGTGTACTTAATGTGCGGTTTTACACATTCAGTGCAACACAGTTACAGACTGGTGGTGATCAGCAGGAGCAGAGACACTACACACAATGACGTAGCTGTAAGCCAGCAAGCAAACAGTAGGAATATGCGAGTAGTGTCGAACTGAAAAAGCTTGAGAGATGTCGTGGAGAAAAAAATATAATTTGGACACATTTGTCACCAAATATAAAAGTGATTGTTTGAAAGCATGCCCGAAACCACTTTTAAAGAATAATGACATATCTTGACCTAATTCAAACGTTTTAAATATAAGATGGGCAGCAATGTGGAGGACAAATGATCAATTTGAGATCACCAGTGGACACTTTTTAAAAAAAAGATTCTGACACCTCGCAGCTCTATTAAACAGAAGCTAAACTTGTATTGTCTTGTTTAGCTTTAGCCAATTAGCTAAGCTTTTTTTTTTTTTTTTTTTTTTTTTTAAACTGAATCTACAGTAAGCAGATCAGGAAAAGTCAGTTTTCAAAGAAAGCTTAAGCTAGAAGAGCTAAAAAAAATAAAAAAATAAAAATAAAAAAAAATGCTAAGAAAACAAAATTGCATTTCATGTAGTTTTGCCGTTATCGATTGTTCTGCTTTTATCCAATGAGGTTTCATGTGAGAGAAAAGTTAAAGTTGGAACAAACTGTGGGGGGAAGTTAATATTTCAGCCTTTTTAGCCTCTTGATGAGAAAAGAACTTGCATGTTTCCAATCGTTTTGCTTTAACAGATTAGCTTTGAGGTCATTTGAACAAAAATATTTGTCTCCAATGTTTGTATCTTCTGTTTTTTGCTTGTTTGCTTTTTAGCTTTATTTCCGTGGCTTATTGACTGTAGAAGAAACATGTAATTAAAGCAAAAACTCAAAAACTCAAAAATAAAAATCAGTTTGAAAGATTAAATCGGTTTTCTTAGTTACAGCCTTTAAGTGTTTAGCTAAGAAAAAAAACCTGATAAAGGTAAAACAGGAGGTTAATTTTGTGGTTTACAGTGAATTAAATGTCACAGAAAATAGTCGTTGAAGATTAACATATGAAAGAAACACTTTAAACCATTGCATAAAAAATACACATTTATATTAACTGATTGTAAGGCTTAGCTGCAGTAGTACAACACAGAGTCATATAATTAAGTTTTATATGATCCCCTTAAGACACTAATGTACACTAATGAGTTTTAAACATGTTTATATGCTAGTAGTGTAATACATATATACTGGTGAAGAAATATTGGTGGTGATGAAAGTATACACCCGGATTGCATTGTGTTATTTGGATTTCTTAGTACTTATTTTCAGAAAGAAACTTTTTATAAAAAGACCAAGTTACGGCTTCTTCAAAATACAATGCACCACTTTTCTTGCAATCCGATGTGATTATTTGGAACTGTAAAACTATTTTCTAACTTTCTCTACCAAATAATTAAATGAAAAAATATTGGCAAACTAGAATCATTTGATCATTAATGACAATAACTGTTGGTTAAAAGTTTGTTAAAGTAACGTTATTCCTGCTGTTGACACTTTTGTTTTAAGAATAATTTCAGTGTCTACTACTCTATCAATTCTTTTGCGTCTTTAATCAGCTAAACGTGGAATTGTTTAATCTCTAAAACATTACAAAATAGTAAAAAATGATCGAGTTTCTCACAGTGCGAGGTAAAGTCTTCAGATCTTATGCTTTTTGCCATTTACAGGTCAAAAAAGGAATTCAGTTTGCGGTGAAATACAAAACAGAGAAAAGCACCAAATTCTCATATGTATGAAGCTACAGAAAGAAAAAAAACGATTGCCGTTTTTCGATTGTAACCTAAATTATTAAACTATTATCAAAATCTTTCATTAATCGAGTATAATTGCAGCACAAACATATGTTTAGTTAACTGTCCAGAGTAATATACCCTCTGTGGAAGTTAAATGAAATAACACAACCTGCAACAAGTCATGTGACCAGCTGACTGCAGGTGTTCAGCTGAGGCGATAAAAGCTAAATGCAGCATTTTTTTTTTTTTTTAGAACCCTCATTGAATTTTTACAAAGTCAACAGAAAAAGGTTGTACTTATATAATCTTCCTGCAGATGTTTCACATTAAAAGCCGACCTACCTAAGGAAAGGATTAAGTCCCTCAAGCTTTTATTTGTGCAGGCTACTGTTTCAACCCCTGGCTTACGAACTGGCCCACAACAACACAATCCTCGCCCCTCCTCCAGGATTTGGCTCCCAGCTGCTTCTTTCTCTTCCCTAATAATTTGACACAAACTTTGATGTGTGCTCTCATTTTCAGGTGTGTAAGGAAAACGTGTGTGACTCAGGTGCTGGTGTTAATCAAGGAATGAAACTTGGAACACTTACTTCAATGTTGTAGCTCATCGCTGCTGCGACTCGAAACTTTCTGATACACCTTCGTATATTTGACAATTCATGGTCAACTAACACTCACACTTGATATATCGTGCCATTTCTTGTGGGAGCTTTCTTTAAAATTAGTATCGGATTTGCTGATTTCGACATGAAATCAGTGATTGTTTGGAATCCGCTGATTAAATATAAATCACTCGATTTTGTGATTGATGACTGATGAGGAGAATCACGTGAAAGCAGACCAGCGGCTAAAACTGAAGTCAGCAGCTGTTCCAGAGAGGTCACTGGTGAGCAAGTTGAAGAAGTTTCGGTGTTCGTGTTCATGTCGTGGAGGTGTTCCTATGTCTCTGGGTCGGTGGCTGTAGCCATGGTAACAATCTTCGTGTACTGGGTGAAGATAGCATCGAACGCCTCGTCTCTGTGCATCATCGCGCCGAATACCATTGGCTGCAACAGAACAGAGGGAACAGAGGAACCTCAGATTGACCCTCAACAAAGAGGAAGCTTTTCACAACACCAGGATGCTTTACTTTACTCAAGTAGCGTTCAAGGTACATTCTCTATACTTAAGGATTTATTTTATGCAACTTTAAATAATTGTTATTGTATTTTTTTACTCCATAATATTTATTTTACAGATGTACACACGTTTCACAATTCAGTCAATATGCAGAGTTGGGTTACTTTTTAATGATTCATTGTTTGAATAAACCTCTGTAGTATGTGCTGTTAGTTTTAGTTTTTTGTAGGTTATGTTGACAGCTTGTAACAATGTATTTTTGTTTATTGCTGGGTCTGATGAATATTCATATCTTATCTTTTTATGTTTGTATTTTTACACACTGTGGGACTGTGAGAAACAATATTTCAATCTCTCTGTATGTCTTGTACTTATAGTGGATTGACAATAAAGTTGACTTTGACTTATGTGAATGTGTGTTTTGTCCACTTTCACACCGTCGAGAGAAGACGCCAGATTAGTCGACATAAATTAAGATACAGAAATATGTACAAACAAAATACAAATTGTAGCTCCAAAATATGTGATAACTTATGAAATGTGATGCATTCATTTTGATTCAACTACAATACAGTATTCGTACAGTAGTTAGACAAGCTTAAAATGCTAATAATAATTGAATCCATTAGCAGTAACTAATCAGTAATGTATACATATAACACTTCCATATAGTACTCTTTTCTGTATCTACAATTACACAGATGTTCTCTAAATGCCGACTGCGGTGCACGCAACTCTTGTTTGGCCAAACTGGTTTAAATAGTGTCAAATAAAGTGTTTGTAATACAAGATTTAATAATAAAAAAAAAAAAATTAAAAACCTAGTATATGGCTGCACCCTGTGTGAAACTGGAGGGCTTTTAATTTGAAAAGTTGCTGCATTCAGCCGACCTGCGGTGTAACTTTGATCTCACTCACTCAGCGACAGACGCTCTTTATAGCTCCGCCCCGCTTTCGCGGTCCAGCTGAAAATATTGTAATAATGTTATTTACCTAATTTATGAGCAGCCGTTTCTTTCCAGCTCAGTGTGAGAGTCTCTGCTGTGTTTCTGTCCTCTGATCTCTGTGTGTCACGCTGTGAGTGGAGCTCAACCTCTGCTGCACTGACGCAGAGCATTGATGGCACAATTGCTGAAATTGATCACCAAATAAATGTAAGCCTATATGTGGGAAACACTGCATATTGTTCCAACCTTCCTCGATCTACTCAGAATCGGGCCACGAGCTACTAGTAGTTCGCGAGTTTAGCGTTGGAGAACGCTGATCTAAGGAGTCCTTCTGGGTGTCTTTGTTGCATTTTTTCCCCTCAAAACTGAGCTCTTACCTTCTGGGTGGATGGCGTCGCTATCGATATACCCATCCCAGATCCAGGTAGCACGGACAAAACTTTGTACTGTGAGAAACAGAAAAGGTTCAAAATCAAACCAACTTCATTTCAATAAATCCTGTGACAAACGTTTGTGGAAATAAAACAAAGTAAACACAGGACAACAAAGAGCTGGAGTGTTAGCAGTCTGCCTCCTTCAAAATCCTTTTGACATTTGTATCTATGCTGACAACTAAACATCCAGGCTTGGAACAAAGACTTTCTTAGCAGTTTGTCATGTGGCTCACTTCACAGGTCTAGGTAAGGATAGAGTTAAAAAAAAGAAAAGTAAAACTTTGTTGTTTATTTAATATTGCTGTTTTAGGAGCCATAAACACACCCTTCCCAATAAAGCTGAGACCACCGAGCGTCACGGATCACACGAGTTTATCACCTGCCAAACATGTCTGCAATAACATCGGCAGAAAAGAACATGAATTACAAAGTCAAAAATGTGACACGCAAACAAATTGTTTATCTAAATCGAAAAATCGAAACGTAAGGACGATGGTTGAAGTACCGGCGCTGCCCAGTTCTGTCTGCTTAAAGTCTGACTTTGTTCAAATCAGTGGAGCTGATTTGTCTCAGAACATGATAGGAAAATGATTTTCAGAAAGACCAATCAAAGATGCTCAATAAGATTTTACACAGAGTTAGATTGAGGTTGAGAGGAAGTTGCAGCAGAACCTTTCTGAAGCAGACTCGTACCTTCTGGATGTCGGTGATGTCGAGCAGTTTGATGACTTTGTTCCTCTTGGAGGATCCGGACCGGGAGCTGGAGCTCTCAAAACACAGGTAACTGTCGAGACAGAGGAGACTCAGTTTTATTTAGTTTTGACTTTTAGTTAACGATAGACTGTAGAGGAATTGATGGAGTTCTGCTGAGATGGTCGTCCTCGTCCTCGTGCTGTCTTTCTTCCCAATAGATGCTATTTGCTTTGACATCTAATGCAATGAAACCTATTTTCAAGAAAGACTCAAGTGTCCAAATACTTTGTTATACCGTACACATCTCTGCCTCAGATCTCGATTTAGCTGTTTTACCGGTTGCAATAATTAGCTGCATTTCTGCAACATTATAATACAACTTTGGCCTGCAGCCCGACATGTCATGTTTACAGTCCTTAAAACACGGCGTGTGAATAATGTTGTGACATTCAGTGCAGCTGTGACAGATTGTCTGGTGAAACGTACTTCTCGGTGACGTAGAGGACTCCGTTGCGGATGTAGTCCGTCGGTGTCTTCCTGTCTCGGTTGATGAGGCAGCAGCGCCAGCCGCTCTCGCACACTGAAACAACAACGCAGCGATTAAAACACACCTGGTCAGACTGCTGCCTCACGGGCTTCGACAAAGAACGGGGGGGGGGGGGGGAGAAAAAAACAAAAAAAGGAGTCCGAATACTTTTGTAGAGGAGGGATTTCAGGTTTTGGTTTTGAATACATTTGCAAACATTTCAAATAATACGTTTTCACTTGAGCCACTGAGTGTAGCCTGATGGGAAAATGCCAATTTTAGCCATTTCAAATTAAATCTTCACCTAAATTAAGTGTGAAAACACTGAAGAGGTCTGAATACTTTCTTAAGTTACTGTACAAGACACATTGAGCCAGTTTTCTGAGGATTTTAAGAAACATTTTTGTAGGGAATCAAAAAAAGAATAAACTGATGTTTCACTATACACTGAAAAATAAAGCATCTTTATCAACAAACCACTTTGTTGCACTTCTTTTCTACTTTTAGGTCTTAAAGACTAAAATGTAGATGGATTCTGTGTACACTGTTTCCCCCCTCCCCCTCCTAAAGACCCCCCCACCCGCCCACCCACCTGTCAGAGGGCGCTCGCTCTCAAGCAGGTTGAACACCTCGTGAAAAGCTCCTCTCTTGGTGCTGTAGTATCGTCCTCCATCCTCATCCCGGCTGACACCCAGAGGAGCTGCAGCAGCCACGTTGCTTCGACCCCCCGCTGCAGTAACCTGAGCAGGTGGACAGAGGAGGGGCGGGGGGGCAGAAATGAGCAAATCTGCAGCCGGCGAGGTGCTGCAGTGGCAGCAACCGAAGCATTACTGCAGCCAGGTGTAGCAGTGTAGCTGCACGCAGTGCTGAGTTGACAACTCACCTGTCCAGGTGTGCTAACAGCTGTTTGACAGACTGGGTCACAACATCAATATTCACCTTCATTTTCATTTTGTTTCTGTTAATGTCTGCCGGGAAATTCTGTGAAAGGCTGCAGTGTTCATTAGGACCAAACAACATCCTGATGACTTCACTATACGTGAATGTAAAGTTTGTCCTAAAGTTCGGTAGGCTACAGGAAAGAGCCAACATTAATATTTCCATAAAACCTCCATATTTGAAATGAATTTTGATAAAAATTTGAAAAAAAAAAAGTAAGATCTGATCAAAGTTAGTCATCAAGGAGGAGTTCAAATGTTAAGGAGACAAAAGATGGTGATGCCATGTCAAACAAGCACGCAGCCACGACCCAAAGTGTATTTTTAGGGTTTTACGTTTTTGTTTCTCTCCATTTAACGCATAACTAGTCATTATTTACCGAACACCTCCAAAACACAGGTAACCTAAACTCAACAGTCCCTGAACGCCTTCTGTGTAGACACACATACTGTGTTCTCAAACAGACTAACTAACTAACTAACAAAAAGTATTCTTCATGTCAGGACTCTTACTTGTGTAGAGCAGGAATTTATACAGAGTAGAGTTGTTTCAAATCACACCCTGCCGTTCTGCACTGACTAGAAATAACCTCAACATGTGAACACGTCACCCTCCAAAATATCTGCAGCTTTAATTATTTTACCCAGAAATCAACATGTTTTTGTATCTTCTATTTAACACACTCAATAAACACACTGATTCTTCTGTCCAGCAGCAGCAGTGAAAAAGAAACACTTTGTGTTCAGGAAGAGCTGCAGCTTCCTCAGAGCTTTAATTTGAAAATTCGTTATGTCGGTGGCCCCGCCCCCTTCCTCTACGGAGCCAAGATGGCGACCGTCTAGTGTGCCACTGTTCTTTTTTTGGACCGTTTTGAGTGCATCATCCTGATACTTGTAGTGTACTGCATGTTTCTGTACTGGACAGTGTGAACACATTGATGCACTCAAAATAGTGAGTTTGTACACAAGTACAGACTAAGAACTCCTGCAGACCTGCGGCTGCTCTGCTCCCGCTACACGTGCTGTCTACATACAGCTAAATGAGGGTGAAAGAGGAACGGTCACGGGGTCACTGTAATCTAAATAGGAGGATGGCGATCAGGACGTTTCACTGACTATCTGACCGGCAGGTGTCGGGATCTCTCGCTAGAGTTTCAGCAGACAGACAGACAGACATACAGACTATCACTGCTGATAGAGTCCAGTAAGACAGCAGAAAAAAAACCCGACTGATACATTCATTGATGTCAGTCAAAAGCTCTATTGACTCTACATTTCTAACTACAGCACACACTACTGACCTGTAAATATAACAAACACACAGCAGGATCCTACCTGTTCACACTCAGACAGCTGAGAGAGAAAAACACAACAACTCAGACAACTGAAACCAGTGAGAACCAGTACCACTCTGAGAACAGGAACAGGAAGTTCAGTCTCAGCTTGTGTCAGCGCAGATACGAGGTCCCAGCAGCGAGGGGTTTGTTCTCTCTGGTCATGTGACACACCTGGCCGGCGCTGCGGTCTGTGAGCTCTGCGTGAGGATGTCTCTGGGTTACTGACCCGTCTGCTCAGCGGGACGTTGCTGCGCTCCTTCAGCTGCAGGTCGGTGGGTAAGTTGGTCCAGATGATGTAGGGGGTGTCGAAGCGCTTCCTCAGCTTGGGACAACTCTTAAAGATGAAGTCGATGATGAAGAACTTGATACCTGCGTACACACCTGAGGAGGAGGAAGATTCTGGTTAGACACACACACTCATGAACTCCTTCACAGTCTGAGTGAATACTGGACACAAGCACGACTCCAGTGGGTTGATCAGGTTGTCTGTGTAAATCCTTTAACGCGATCATTTCATGAACTCATCAGCTGAGAGTCTGCCATCTTGATTTTGCAGTATTTTTTTTACTATTTATTATTTATTAGAAATTGCCCCAAATCTTTCCATGAAACTTTAATCTAACAACTTCCTGCAGTTTGATTTTCACCAAATGAAATGAGACCAGTTGCTGCTTCATAGGAACAAATCAGGTGAATGTACTTTCACAGAACTGTTGCAATTTTCTACTAAGTCATAACTCAGTCAAACCTGGAACACATATGATACACATATTTTTAGATTCACTGTAACTTACATTTCCAGAAGATATCATATGTATGTCTAAAATTCTGCTTTTATTTAAAAAGATACTCCTTAGACCTTCATAAGTGGCTTGAAAATGTTTTTCAGCATCAGAGTAATCCGGTGATAGATGTCAAATTCAGCTTTGGATAAACTGTATATATGAACAGCTCAGCATTTAATAGAAACAATTTGCACAAATGCAAATAAACAGAAACGTAAAAACAGAACTGGAGTTGTTACAGAGCTTCTTTTGAAGAACCAGTGTTTAGAGTACATTTTACCATATTTTATCTACTGTGTTGAGGTGTGATGCAAAACATAAAGAGCTAAGATGAGTCCAGTGGGTTTGCGACATAACAGAGAAATAAGTAGGACGCTGTTTTTTAATTATGTAAACCCATATCTAATTCAAAATAGACCAAAGACAACATATCAAATGTTGAAACAATTTTTTTTTATTGTTGTATAAAAAATTTTTTGCTAATTTTGACTTTGAAGCCAGCAACACATCTCAATAACATTGGGACATGAGCATGTTTATCACTGCGTTGCGTCACTTTTTCTTCTAACAAAACTTTGGAAATGTTTGGGGACTTGGGAGACCAGTTGCTGGAGTTTTGAAAGTGCAATGTTGTCTCATTGTGGAAAGGGGGTTGTATAATAAATGGCGGATTTGACGGCAAAACGACCCAACAGACTTTATTACATGGTTATATCATTGCAGTGATTATTGCCTGAATATTTGCATTTACTGTTTGTGTAAAGACTTGTTCATATCATAGTAAGAACTAACTTTTTAAATCATATACATTTATTTCATTGTGTGGAGTCAAATGGGGCTTCTCTGATTAAAAAGGTTGTTCAACTACTCCTGCAGCAATATTGGTCATGATTTTTTTAAGAGGAAATGTACAGATTTCCTCAGTAAGTAAATTTAAATTTAATGCCGATGTGTTTTGGATTGTGAATTAAATCAAACAAGACATTTGAAGAATTCAACTTATTCAAGTTATGATGGGAATGTGTCATACTTTCTGATATTTTAGAGACAACAAATTGTTAGCTAATTAAGTAAACAATCAAAATGAATCAATAATGAAGATAATCTAAAATGGATGCAGCTCAAGTTTCTTCTATTAGGCAATTTAAGAAAATGTTTAGAGGTCAAATATTGGGACATAATGTTTATGTTGAGTTTTCTGTCAGTGGTCAGATGGTTGTCTGGTCTTGTTATTTTTTTCCCTCATTGGATGGATTTTATTTTGTTGCAGATGACAGCTAAATGTCATGTTGATTTAAATTAATTGTAAAAAAATTTTTTTTTAAAAGCCAAAATTAAAATGCATATTTCATGTGCGATGTACCTATGATGAATCCCAGCAGTTTGTACGGCAGCAGGCACGAAGAGATGAAGGCCACCCACAGTCCAACGTACAGCTTCTGAGTCAACTCCGGATGAACCCATATGAAAAGACTGCGCGGGCGCGCGCGCGCGCACACACACACACACACACACACACACACACACACACACACACACACACACACAGTGTATTAAGCTGCTCTGTGCAAAAAAACATCCATTTCTTTCAGTGTGTGCAGACCAACTCACTTCTTTATTTTCTCCAGGATGTTGGCCATCCTACCAAACAGATTCTGTCAGGATGTAACAAACAGGAAGAAGAAAAACAGAATTAAATATGACGGAACAGAAAGTGTTGGCTGAGACGTAAAGCCTCTGTCTCGTCTCACTTGAGCTTTCTGAGCGACGTCCAGAACCAGCTGGAACTTCTCCGACACCGTCAGGTCTTCTTTAGGAGGCTCCTAGAAAATAAGACAGAGCTGGAAATGTACAAAACACCAATACCTGCTGCCCGCACAACATCTTAAACATCTAATATTGAAGGAGCAACTTGTGACCAATCATTCAACTTTGTTCCTCGCGTTAGATGGACATGCAATGATTAAACTTGTCCAACAGGGGGAGCAGCCTGACGATCAGTTTAGCTGCAGCCTCCCTGTTCGGACCGTCGGCCAGTTTTAAATGGATCATTTTCACGTTTCAATGTTAATGCTGAAGACAGAAAGAAAATCTGGATTGAGGATGAAGTGCTTGTTTCTCACCAAAGGCTCCGAGACTTCAGGTACAATGCTCCACTGGATCCTCCAGCCTCTGGGAGTAGAAACATACAGGTACATATGAAATTCTCGCTACATACAGTTTCTACACTTGTGAGCAAAACATTATGAACCGCCTTGCCTAATATGTTGTTGGTCTTTCCTGTGCTGCTAAAACAGTTAAATCCTTTTGATTCAAGGATTAAGTTTTAACATCTTAATCCATATAAGGTACAGACTGCGAGTTAAAAGCTGGTGAAAATATTTTTCTGCAAGACCTCTGAATATCACGTGACCTTGTCAACAGCGTACAGCTCTTTACACCTGCTCATTTCTCCTACATCCACTGACTAAGAGAACTAACTGTTCTTCTTTTTAATAATGTTCTGTGGGTGGTCATAATGTTAATGTGATTGTATGTTGCAGTCTAAGATTTCATTGATTCTAAATCAATGAATCAACAGTTGCATCACCCACTGGCCTGTAAGACAAACATTTTATAACCAAAACACACTCGTTTTTACATCATTATTACAATATTTGAAAACAAACTAAAAACATATCAACTCATCAATTCATGCCAAGAGCAATCGATATAAAATTCATTTCCGAGTCTAAACCTGATAAAACACTTGATGGCAGCATGAGAGTGAAAAGCCTTGTCTAAAACATTGTCTAACTCTCTCCATATTTGGTTGTTTTTTTTTCGATACAGGAGAATATACGTACCAAACTACAGAGGATGTACACACCAATTATGGTACACTGATTGGAGAATAATATAGAATGATATTGGAGGGAAAAATAGAGCTACAAATATGTATTGCTGATCTGGAGCCAAATTATTGTCAATACATTTTTGATATTTTGGAAAAGACCACCTGTTGTCAGATTTGTTCTCTGGAATAGATGCACAACAACATGTGGTGACATTTGAACACTGTAATACAGAAACAAAAGGTGTTAGACTTCCACCTATTGCTGAGTTTACACCAGATTTGGCACTTCAGGAGTGTGAATTTGATTCAATTTGGCTCTGATTTTGGCTGTGGTGGTTGGTTTATAGGAAGTGGGCGGAGCTTACACTGACCTGGCAATGAGGTAATTCAAGGAGAGGCGGAGAATGGCAAGGAACAGGAACACGGGGATGGCCCAGCCGTGCCACGCTGCATACATGTAGACCTGTGGAGAACACAAGCGCGCGCGGACACACACACACACACACACACACACACACACACACACACACACACACACACACACACACACACACACACACACACACACACACACACACACACGTAGTCTTAAGGCAGTGCGTCTTTCTGTGTTTCATCACAGAGCTGCTCCAGGTCTGTTTATTGGAATTACTTTTTGGTGGGTGTATTAAAATCCTTCTCTGGAAGAACAATGAACATTAAACATGTGTCCTGAGTGTGTGTGGACTCACAATGAAGGCGATGGCTGATGTGTAGACAGAGTACCAGCTGGATAAGGCAGAGAGGTTCCTCATGAAGTTGGTCACAGGTCTGAATCCTCGTTCTGGGAGCAAAACAGAAACCGATTGACCAACTGCAGACTGAGAATTTCTCATGACAGCATCGGCTCTGTCCAGCCGTCATTTTCGTACTTTTTAAATGTTAAACAATAAAAAAAAGCAGTGAAGGTGCTTCGCCTGGGAACGCAATCGGACCAAAAGTGTACAAACAGCCCCATTCCAGGTTCAGTGTCTGATGCATTAGAGCTGTGAATGCGATGTGTTGGGTGAAACCTCCTCAGCCTTAATGTTGAATTAAAAAGAAGCTTCATAATTCCCAAATGAACTCCAGGAGGAGACATATATTCTTCCCAAAGCATCTCTCTAACTGTTAAAGTGTTACGACTGCTCAGGATTTGCATAAAATCTGTTAAACTCATCCAGTGAGGAAACTGATAATGTGTTTCATCATGTGGGTCTATCAGAAGCCTCAGATGGTTTAGAATGAGGAACTTGAACTGATTGAACTGTTGAAGCTAAAACATGTTTATTACATGCAGTAAATAGCTTGAACTCCCAGGAAATATAACAAACAACAAACTAAATCATTTTAAAATGGTGGAATATACGCAAATGATACCCAACTATACATTTAAATGCCTCCAAATTACACATTGTTAAATTAATTGTTAAGTTAAAGAAAATACTCACTGAGTCGCCTCATGTTTTCAGTCAGCCTGCGGATCAGAAATCAGATCATTACAGCTTTAACACAATCAAATAAATGCAGACTCTGTCCTAAATCACTCCATATATGAAATATAATGCTCCACATTTAATGTCTGTAATTGTGTTTAAATATGCCCACTAAACAATGCTCTAAAAAGTTCCATAATGAAATAAAGGAGGAAAACAGTAAATGCAGGGGGCTGATTCAGAGTTACATTTGTAATCAGTGTCATGGTAAAAGCATCTGATGCATTAGTTTTCAGTAACTGACTCAGAAAGTGAAGCTTCTTCGCATCGCGGTTCAGCAGTGTGCTGAATAGACACTTTCTGAATTCCTCCTCACCTCTTGGCACTCAGCGGCTCCTCCGTCTCCACCGTCGTCTCCTCCGGTTGGAAGCGGAAATCTTCTATATAAACGCCGAAACGATCGTAGAGCCATTTCAGGAAGCTGTTGGACAGAGTGTCCTTCTGTTTTTCTGAGCAGAGGAAAACCAAAGAGTGATGAAAATACAGGACAAATTCTAGTGTTTCCCCACTTCAAATGATTCCGAGTAGAGGTGAACAAAAAGGCGGAACAGCTCTTAAAAGTGAGCGAGTGTAGCTCACCTGTACTGGTGCCTGCAGGTACAGGAGGGGGCGGGGCTTTAGGAGTCATAGAAGGGGAGTCTTCAAGGCTGTAATTACATCAGTCCAGGCATAAAACCACAGGTGCAGTCTGCTCTGTCTGCCTTCCCACAACCTCCAGTCCGTCTCAGGCAGACCAGGTCATTTCAGAAATGTTTGAATCAAAAACCCACCTGGATCTCAAGGAGTCGTTGAGCTTCTGCTCCAGCTCGACGCGTCTGCAGCGCTCCTTCTCCAGCTCCTGTCGCAGTGAATCCACGTTGGACTCCTCTCTGAACTTCCTCAGCTCCTCCTCTGAAACAGAAGGATGTGTCTCTTGATCAGAGTTAAGTCTCTGGGAGGAGAAAACAAACTCAACGTAGGAGCAAAAGGAAAAGTAATCACGGCCTCACGTTCAATTTGGTACTTTATTGTCTTTATCAGATTTGTGTTGAATATCTTAAGCTGAAAAACAAATGGTAATTCCTGCATTTGTCAGCTATATTAAATTATATATAATTAATATCTCTCCCTGTAAGATGGAAATATAATGGACATATTAGAAAAACTGTGTAAATACCACCAAATTGTACTAAATTGAAAGACTTGCCACAAGACACAGACCATCAATGGCATGAAGCGGAAAACCAAGCAGCAGCCGCTCGCTGCCTAAAAGCACCGTGAAAAAGTGTTTACACCAAAGGAGCTCTGTGCATTCTGGGACAGACACACATGTGCACCTTTCTAAACAATACTCGAACAGCTCAGTTTGCCACAGCTGGACGTACCAAAGAAGTTCTAGACACATCTGTATTGGTATTGAGGCAAACAGGATGAATCTGATTGTATCTTATTTTATTTTTGGAGCCTTTTTTTAACTACTTTAGTCCCACTGATCAGAAGATCTCGTTTATAAAGGGAGACTTGACCGAGATTAGCAGCAACACAAAGTTCACATAACAGCACAAATATTTAAAAAAAAAAACATTAGAAATGATGAGAGATGAGATTTGTTGCCGGTTGGAAGAGCCACAGCGAAGGGTCTGAATACTTTGTACATGAGAGATTTAAGTTTGTCAGACTCATTATGGGTTACTGAGTGAAGATTGTTGGGACAAAAACGCAATTTTATTTTATTTTATATAGTTTTCAAACTTATAATCTATATCATTAACAATTACCTGCATCATTATACCATATACTATATACATATAAAGAAAAAATGTCCCCTTGCGGGATCAATAAAGTGTCTGTCCATCCATCCATCCATCTATCCATCATCCACCCACCCACCCACCCGTCCATCCATCCATCTATCCATCCATCCATCATCCACCCACCCACCCACCCGTCCATCCATCCATCTATCCATCCATCCATCATCCACCCACCCACCCACCTGTCCATCCATCCATCCATCCATGTATTCATCCATCCATCCATCCATCCATGTATTCATCCATCCATGTATTCATCCATCCATCCATCCATAAATCCATCCTTCCATCCATCCATGTATTCATCCATCCATCCTCCATTCATTCATCCATGTATTCATCCATCCATCCATCCATCCAGCCAGCCATCCATCCATCCATCCAGCCAGCCATCCATCCATCCATGTATTCATCCATCAATCCTCCATCCATCCATCCATGTATTCATCCATCCATAAATCCATCCTTCCATCCATCCATGTATTCATCCATCCATCCATCCATCCATCCATGTATTCATCCAAAAATTGAGCTAAGGTGCAGCTACAACAAACAGTTAGTTAGTGGAGCTAGTTGTAGGCTGGTTAACACCACGGATGGACTTATTTCATCTTTTACCTGTCGTAGATCTGGTTGTGCGAGGTCATAAAACCTTCTTGTAAAAGTGTGTTCCAGCTTTGAGAAATTATTAGCAAACTGACGCTTTTGACTTAAGACTGCTGCAACTGGAAGTAAGAAGTATTCAACCAGAAGATAGAAACGTACATTTAACTCCTATAAATACTTTTCTTTTATTGAAATAATACTATTATCTTGTGGGATGTTTGACTGTGATGAAGTGATGACTGAGGAGCCGTGACAACCCAACATCCGATCAAGAGGAGCACTTCCTGCACTTCCTGCACAGCTTTAAGGGACACTTTACCAATAAATTTTGAATTTTACATACGTGAAAGTGAAAGACAGTAGCAGTGTGACAAAATAATCTAAATTTATGGTCAACTAGATTGAGGAGGAAGATACTTGAGAAACAATCCGTTTGGTTGTTTTTAATCTGACCAGGTTGATTTGTCGCTGATCGGTTGTTTTTCAAAATAAAACCTCAGAGAACACCGAACTTAAAACATGGACATGAAATTCCCTGAATACTCACGCAGGAAGTGTTTCTCTAACAAAGCAATTTCCAAATGACCTTTGACCTCATTCAAATCTGTCCTTTGGTCATCCTGGAGAGCGGCAGAGAACGGTCCAGGACCAGCCTTAAGAGACAACGACAGTTAACACCGTCGGCAACAAGAAACTAAACCGACTTAAATGAAGACAAATAAAACTGGATTTTGTCCGTGTGTTTGTGCACCTGCGAGTCACCCTGCTGCTCTCCCTCCGCGTCCCTCAGCTCCTCCGGCTCTCTGAGGGAGGCGCGAGGTTTCAGCACGAACTCCTCGCTGCATTCTGTGTCGGACGTGTTGGGCGACTCGGCCAGATCCAGGAACTCGTCCCGCCTCTGGCTCCGGAACCGGATCTTGTCCAGACGCCTCAACATGGTGGCCGCCACGGAGTCGGGGGCTCTACCTGAACATAGCCGAGCTTCAGAGTCTGGAAGAAGAGCGGGAAAACAGATACGCTGAGAATGGATCCACAACAGAGCCCATAAAAACCCATCTGGTTGTCAATGGAGTTTTTGGAGTCAACGTCTAGTGGCACTCACTGGTATTGTAGCTAACGGCACTTCCTCATTGGCCTAATTTTTTAAACCCATAAGCCACAGACACTTTTATACAAAGCCTCTGATGAAAACGTGTCCTCTTCTAATGAATCTTATGATGTAAATGCGTGAGGCTGCCATTATATCTGCGCGTTCATAGCTTGTGTTCATCCAGGGAGAGCTCGCTGTCAACACATCAGCCCACTCACATGGAGACTTTTACAACTCACCAGTGTTTGTTCAGGGAGGAAGAAGTGTTTCATCATCTGCTTTTCAGACTGAAACAGGGACCATAAAACCTGGCTGTAGATTCTGAATAGTCTCTGAAGGTACATGTAAAACCTGGACGGTGAGTTTATTATTCCTCATCTCAGTCAGACGCTGATCCAGAAATTCCTTATCTGATCAAAGAGGCTGGGATGTGACAAGCAAGTGAGAACCACAAAGTATTACACCATGCATACCGCAATAGCCGAGAGGATTAATACCACTTTCGTATTTGTGTGTTAAATATATGGCTGTATTAAAAAAAAAAAAAAAAAAAAACTTTGAAATCTCTCCAGTTATCTACAAGCTTATCAAATGTGATTGTTATTTTAATTATTAGTTAAAATCGATCTATCGCTGACGGCCTTCGGTACCGCGACAAAATGACTGGTAACTAAAAGAGAGCTCGATATGATGGAGCTGCTCAGCTTTAGGGACCTTTCAGAGTACTGAGTAAAAAATCTGTACCACTGTGAACAAAACACTTCTAACTGCAAACGTCAGCTTTTTCTCTTTCTATTATGAATTTTGAACTAAATTAATTGAATTAAAGTTAAGAAAAGTGATGAATAATTATTTTTTTTAAAACAGCCTTCGAAACAGCCACTTTCTTAATGCGTTGCTTCGTTCATAACTTGAAATAAGGCCGATAGTGCGGATGTGTCTGTAATAACAGTGGGACAGAGAGGAAATAGTACAACTACAAGGCTAAAGAAATCAGTTTATAAAAAAACATTGGTGAAATCCATTGATATGCCGATGACGAAAGCACTTGCTCTAGTTTCCCCTTTGATCAACAAAACAATCATTATGTAACTTTGTAAAAATGATGACGGCTTCAAACTCTTATGGCAACTGCTGTGGTGGAGGAGATTTTATTTTCAAATACGGAGAACCAACGACAGAAATGCCAAATGAGAAATAATAGAAAGAGAAGCGAGTGGAACATAGGCTTGTCTGAACACGTTGACATGACGTCAAATATATATCTGCTTAGTTATACTGGTATTCTGAAATTCAGACGTCTGCAACACCAGAATGAGTATGTTCAAAAACTGTCCTGACTTTGTGGAGACGTTAAGTTTTCCCCATTCGCTTCAATAACATATCATAATGTATAAAATAATATAGTGTGATCACATGGCATGACCGTCCACGCCGGCAGTGTGGATTCATGGAGCTGAGCGGTCTGACTGGTCTGACTGCTTCTGATTGTTTCTGTGTGAACAGGTACGACTGACTGACTGACTGACTGATTGACTGACTGACAAAGACACTGACTGGTCTGCTTGCTTCTAATGATTGTTGCACTGTCAGAGTGACTCGCTGATTGACTGACAGATTAGTGATTGAGAGACAGCCAGAGTGAGTTAAAGATTGACTGAACATGTGAGTACTCCAGCACAAGATTTAAGCCTGACAGGTTTACAGACTGTTGACTGACTGAACAACAGATTTGTATCTTTAGGTGAGCTACTAAAACAGAAACAATTACTCAGTCAGCGTGGACTGCTGCTCAGGTGGGAGAATTGTTGTCCCTCTGGTGCTCTTCAGTTTGGGGATCAAACCATTTGAGTTGAAAACTTGAAGAAATCTGAGGCACTCAAAAGGGTGATGAATTAAAAAGCCTTTAATCAGCCGTGGCTGTTCAATCACAGCAAAAACTCAGGCCAACGCATTTCAGCCTCTAAGGCCTTCATCAGGGCATCAGGTACAAATAAGCTGCCTTTGGGCCGTTCCTTATAGCTGTTGGTCAGTGGTCACTGATCGACTGATCAAAGGCTTTTTAATTAATCACCCTCTTGATTTTTTTTTTCCAAGTTTTCGACAGAAAAAATGACTGTTACAACATCTGGTCTCCGGCTGTTTGGCTCTTCTGATAACAGGAAACAGTCTCCCTCTGTTTTTGTTCACAACCTCATGGTTTCCGCAGCATCAACTGAAATTTAAGACTTTTTATGAACTTTGCAGTGTACCATAGAATTACATGTAACACCTGCGATAGCGTCCAAAAGTATCTAATTATGAAGGAAACCTAGTAGAAATAAAAGGTCCTAGAAGTATTTACTATTATATCAAATTTTTTTCAGTACTTATAACCTGTGACCTGGCCTAGATAAGCAGCAGAAATTCAATGGATTAACCCATTTAGAGGATAATTCTGGTTGATTTCAACCTGCTGTATTTCCCATTAACGTGTCTATTGCGATGCTAACTTTGCATTCTCCGCCTTTGTTTTATTGATTCGGGGAAATGAAGAGTGGCACAAAACACCCTATATTGGGGCAAAATAGCACAAACTCCCTGCAGCTTACCAAACAGACATATTTTTACATTCATCATTTTAAACTGATGTTTTCGAGGTCATTTGGTAATACCTGCTGTCTGACCTAATCACATTGCATATTCATCCGCGCATGTGTTGCCCCAATATGAGCCGTTTTGTGCAACTTCTCGTTCACCTGAAACTCCACGATGGGTATGAAAGTGAAAAGTTGCACAATAAACACAATAAAATTGTAAAGTATACATGAATACGATTGCAAAGAAAATGTTTGCTTTCTCGGTCTCAAAGGGGTAGCTAATTAAAGCCTTTATTATTATTTGTTAAATTAAGTACTTGTGCTTGATATAGCAGTTATAAAATATACTTTTGTACACTAGTTGTGAGACTGGATTTTTTTTTCAGGAAAAGGGTTGCAGGACATCTGGACCAAAATCCTTTCATTGTTAGCATTTTGCTGCTGGCTCATGATAGTATGTCATTTCATTTACTTGGAGGTTTACTAAATGTTTTTATGTGCAATAATTATGTATTATAAATATAGAGGTATACAGTAAGTGTGAAATGCTAATGGTAAGGTTTCACAACATTTTAAAGTTAATACATTCCCATTTTTATATTCAAATGAAAACTCCCTTGCATCAATGTGCCCCGTTTATATGTAATGCTTGGTGATAACATGCCTATGAGTTTGTATGCAGGAATAATACAGTTATAATATATATATATACATGTGTGTGTGTGTGTGTGTGTGTGTGTGTGTGTGTGTGTGTGTTACTTGCAGCCATTTTTCCTAACAAATGGACTGGGGAGGTCTCTCTAATCAATTAAAAAGAAAAAAGAAAAAAGGAGGACGTTATATAACTTGGCAAAACCCCCAAAAATCATCTTATTAATGGTTTATAGCTGATCTTTAAAGTAAAATCTATACAATGTTAAGAGAAGCAATGAACAAAGCCAGCTTATAAACCCTTTATGAATCAATCTGAAGTTATATTTCAGTCAGTAGCACATGGAAAAAATAAACACAAATTGGTACCCACTGGTTTTAGTAGCCTGATATGACACTTGATATTGTGTGAGTTTTGTGTGATTTTAAGTCTTCCCAAGACCTCTAAGACCCTCCTACCTGAACCGGTGACAGCCAATTAGCTGGAGCCTACCTGCAGACCTCAAGCAAGAGCTACAGGAACCCAGCCGGTCCGCGGGGTCCAGGTTGGACACCTGGACATCTCACAGGACCGATATAAAGAGTATATTTGCAGTGAGGAAGGAAGGAAAGAATGAACAAACCAAAAGTGTCTTACCCTGAAACCAAAGATGAAGCAAACTTTCCCCTTCTTCGGTTTTTCCTTGCGGTCCCAGCCGGCGGTAAACCGGGTCAACCCCGCTCCACCACCGCTCCAAACCGGACCAAGCTCCTCTGAAAAAACGCTCCAGACCTTTCTCTGTCCTCTGTCCCGACAAGTATTCCGGATGTGGGGATTTTCGGGACTAAACCGGACCGTGTTTCTCCACCTGACACAATAATCACTGCTGTGGGCGGGGTGACCAGCGGCAGTCTAGGGCGGAAGTGACGCCATCACGCTTTGCCCCTGAAGTGAACGTCAGGGTTCAACCAAGGCGGAACCAAAACAGACAGCCCCCTGTTTCCGGAGAAACTTCGGAGTACAGTATATTAGTTGAGGTGTATGTGATGGTTACGGTGAACAGGTTAGAAAATTCACCTGTTAAAAACCTGCAGAGTTTCAGCATGGTCTCCACGGTCCAGAACACCGACGTTAAACAAGTAAGACCCGACTAAAATTAGACACGTTCTTTGGTTCCTGTGGTTTCCCACCAGAGTCCATTCAAATAAACCCATATTTTAATGTCACCTTCCTCTATTTCACTATCGCATCACATACATGTTATAACCTCAGTTATTAGTTATTTATATTAAAATAATATACTTGCTATGACACCAAAGTTTAAACCATTTAAGCTTACAAACGTCCCGTCAGGATGGGACACAGCTGAAACTGACAAATCTTGTTTGAAGTAAAATTACGTTTTGATAATGGTTGTGGTATTTGCCGAATTTATGACAGGCACCTACTACTTTAAAGCACAAGTCGTCTCTCAACTGTGACCCGCTGTAACTTCACCATTTTGCGAAGTGATGCTAAAATGACATAGTTTTGTAATGAGAATTCGGATTGGATAATATAAAGCTTAAATCAGAGAAGTGTTAACATGGATTTTATAAATCCTGAAACGAAATAAAACATCATTTATCGGTGACAGGAAAATTGTTCAGTAGGGTGCTGGTTCTGTGTCTACCTTTTGGTCATGTTGTATTTGTTTTCTCTCGGTTCCTTGTCAGTTCTGTGCTGGTTCTGTCTGTGTTGTAATCAGTGGTAAGCACCCTCATGTACTGTACTCGAGTACTGTTTTGAGATACTTGTTCTTTTCTTGACTATATTCATTATTTGTTAGGCTACTTTACACTTGTGTTCACCCTAATTTAGAGTTACCCCATCAGCCGTCCTGTCTGATTTAAAGTGGCATATGAAAAGATGGGATGAATATGTAGGTTCTGTGTCACCTCTGCAGAAGGATGCCGACCGCGCTGTGGTTGTGGCAGTAACGTCCCGTGCGGTGTTCGAATCAGGAGCTGAGGACAGCGATGGTGTGCACGGAGCAGGCATTGCTTTTCCACTGCTGCAGGTCAGAACACAACACTCACATTAACTCCCTTCACTGGTTACCAGCAGCTGCCCGCATCCGTTTCAAAACATTGGTACTTGCGTACCGCGCTGCGAACAGATCTGGTCCAGCCTACATCCAGGACATGGTCCAACCTTACATCCCAGCCCGCTCACTCCGCTCTGCTTCTACCAATCGGCTTGTCGCTCCCTCACTGCGAGCTAAACACTCTACAAAATCACGACTGTTTGCTGTCCCGGCTCCTAAATGGTGCAATGAGCTCCCCAATGACATCAGGACAGCAGAAAGTCTGAACATCTTCCGCCGCAAACTAATAACACACCTCTTCAGACTTTACCTTGAATAGGAAGCACTTTAGTAGCACTTAAAATGGCACTTACTGATAGCACTTTGAGGTTTGGCTTTCTTGAAGAAAATTGTACTTTCTTGATTGTTGTTGTTCTGAATTTGTACCCTCATGGTTGAAATGCACTTATTGTAAGTCGCTTTGGATAAAAGCGTCAGCTAAATGAAATGTAATGTAGCTGTAGTTTTTTAGTAGTGATATTGACTCATACCAGTCTCATTAATTGTCAATTAGTTTAAGTATGAATCTGGCACTATTTTTTGTCCTAAAACTATTCATTGAGTAACACGGTTGTACTCTGTGGTGAACACACAGCGCAGATTATTTGAACTCAAATCCCTCCTACGACATCCTGCTGCCCCAAATAATCACCAGGGCATCAAATGAGGATTAATTACAGAAATAGTTCCCAACAAATCCACTTTTTCCTCCTGTCAGCGTTTGTTTTGCTGAAACCTACAGTGACCATTATTGAATGCAACTATGTGTTTGTGAGGTGTTTTTACTCGTTTATGTCTACAGTAAGAAACTAGTGTGATTGGAGGTGAGACCCACAGATACTTCTTTTCCACCTGCACAAACCCAGTTCTGGTTCTGGGCTGATGCTAGAGCCCGTTTGCATTTGGTTTAACTTGGAAGAGACGCGTCATTACGTCTCTCTTGACATATCTCCTTTCGAGCAACGCACCGGCCCTCAGACTGCCGTGGTGGGAAAGGGATAAAACGGAGCAGGGCAGTCTAGATGATATTTTTTTTCACAGAGGAAAAAAAATGCACAATCCCACCAGACAAACTTCAAATCCCTAATTTATATGCATGGCGTTCCCTTAGGCATTTCAGAGAGTGAATGAACGTCTTCTGGAGGAAAATCCTGCTGAGTCGCTGCTGTTTGATGTCGTCCTGATTACTACCGACAGCCAGCAGCAGCAGCAGAGCTCCCGCATCATCAGCAGCACCAGACAACACGGTAATCTAACTTTAGCCTGCAGGAGTCGGATTACAGCGTGCGGCTGACTCGTGTTGGAGTTCTGAAATCGGCAGCGGCTTCCTGTTGTGATATCATCCGCCACTCTGTTGCAGGTCTTGAAGTCAGCAGGTTATGCTTTTCCAGCGAAGAGGATTTCATCGAGAGTCTGCTGAAAAATAACGTGCAGCTCTTTCTGTCTACAGACAGAAACGAGACGTCGCAGGCGTCACAGAAAGGTCAGACAGTTTCTTCTTCTCTGTCATTTATTACAGCGCATTTGTGATAGACATGAACTTTTGGGAGGTTTTCTGATGAGTTGCTACTGCCAGTAACCGCCTCTGAGATGTTGGAGCTTAAAAAAAAAAATCCTGATTTAGTTCAAGAGGATATAATCAGGGGACAACAGTTAGAAATGTATTCTTGTTCAAATTTTCTAAAGCAGTTTCTAAAAATACAGTGAAGAGCCACCAAAACACATGTTTCCCAAAAAACATGATCTCAAAACAGGTTCATTATCTTAAGACAGCTAGACCAGTTAGATTACTACCTGGAGGTAATAATGTGCAAAAATACAACGCGCCCTCCAGGGGTCATATGTTGTGTGCTGTGTATCCCAAGGCTTCAAAAATGCTGCTAACCACAAAGTAAAGGTAAGGCTGATAATAATGTTATACATTCCACGTATTAAAGGAGCAGTGTGTAGGATTTAGTGACTTCTAGCAGTGAGATTGCAGACTGGAATCAACTGAGTAAACAATAAATAAGTTTGTTGTCAAAATAACATGAATTTGTCTTTCTATGACATTGTTGTTCTGGTAAAAGCTCACAGTTCAACCAGATATCAGAGCATTTTTGATAAGATTGGATGATATAGTGACAGGAATCCAGATGAGTGTGATGATAGACGGTGAATCATCCTCCCTCTCATTGGTTCAGGTGTTCTCTCGGCGCTGCTGGATGAGACCGCCGCTTCCTGTCCATCAGAACAGCTCAGGGTTTTGTTCTGCGGAGACGCCGTGATCCGGCCCGACGCCGGCCCGACGTCAGCAAGCAAACGGGCCGCTCAGGTACAAACAGCAACATCCTGTTCATGTCATCTTTACTTTTTTTGTGGGTGTGTGTTGCTTTAAAGTTGTTTTAAAGGATAAGTTCACGTTCTTTCCTGCGCAGAGTTTCTCGGCTCAGCTGGGCGAGATGCGGCGGAGGTTCGGCGTGCTCGACAGCCCTCTCAGCATCACCCTGATGACGTCGGGCGGAGGCAGGGAGAGCTGCGGCGGGGCGCTGCGGACGCTACGCTCCCTCGGCGTCAGCGCAGACGAGGCGTACTGCCTGGCCGGGGCCCCGCGTGGCCCCATCCTGTCCCTGCTCAGACATCACTTCCTGCTCAGTGACGGCCTCGGCGCCGTGGAGGACTGATGACATCGCGACCAAACTCAAGCGATGCTTTAAAAACAATCTGCCAAACAGAATGAACTTATAGTTTAATACCAGTTCGAACAAACTGTTTGATCTTATTAAGCCAAGAATCAAAGAGGGATCCAACTTGAAGCCCCGCCCACCTCTATTAGTCTCTTAATAAAGGGGCAATTCAATTCAAATTTTGTTCATGTTTTCTTAATGCTCCTCTTTGTTTTGTAATGGTTGTGTTGTGACAGATGTGGGAATTTTATTTTATTTTTTGTTTGTTGTTTCTATATATATACAGTGGGGCAAAAAAGTATTTAGTCAGCCACCAATTGTGCAAGTTCTCCCACTTAAAAAGATGAGAGACGCCTGTAATTTTCATCATAGGTACACTTCAACTATGAGAGACAGAATGGGGGGAAAGAATCCAGGAAATCACATTGTAGGATTTTTAATGAATTAATTGGTAAATTCCTCGGTAAAATAAGTATTTGGTCACCTACAAACAAGCAAGATTTCTGGCTCTCACAGACCTGTAACTTCTTCTTTAAGAGGCTCCTCTGTTCTCCACTCGTTACCTGTATTAATGGAACCTGTTTGAACTTGTTATCAGTATAAAAGACACCTGTCCACAACCTCAAACAGTCACACTCCAAACTCCACTGTGGCCAAGACCAAAGAGCTGTCAAAGGACACCAGAAACAAAATTGTAGACCTGCACCAGGCTGGGAAGACTGAATCTGCAATAGGTAAGCAGCTTGGTGTGAAGAAATCAACTGTGGGAGCAATTATTAGAAAATGGAAGACATACAAGACCACTGATAATCTCCCTCGATCTGGGGCTCCACGCAAGATCTCACCCCGTGGGGCCAAAATGATCACAAGAACGGTGAACAAAAATCCCAGAACCACACGGGGGGACCTCGTGAATGATCTGCAGAGAGCTGGGACCAAAGTAACAAAGGCTACCATCAGTAACACACTACGCCGCCAGGGACTCAAATCCTGCAGTGCCAGACGTGTCCCCCTGCTTCAGCCAGTACATGTCCAGGCCCGCCTGAAGTTTGCTAGAGAGCATTTGGATGATCCAGAAGAGGATTGGGAGAATGTCATATGGTCAGATGAAACCAAAATAGAACTTTTTGGTAAAAACTCAACTCGTCGTGTTTGGAGGAGAAAGAATGCCGAGTTGCATCCAAAGAACACCATACCTACTGTGAAGCATGGGGGTGGAAACATCATGCTTTGGGGCTGTTTTTCTGCAAGGGGACCAGGACGACTGATCTGTGTAAAGGAAAGAATGAATGGGGCCATGTATCGTGAGATTTTGAGTGAAAACCTCCTTCCATCAGCAAGGGCACTGAAGATGAAACGTGGCTGGGTCTTTCAGCATGACAATGATCCCAAACACACCGCCCGGGCAACGAAGGAGTGGCTTCGTAAGAAGCATTTCAAGGTCCTGGAGTGGCCTAGCCAGTCTCCAGATTTCAACCCCATAGAAAATCTGTGGAGGGAGTTGAAAGTCCGTGTTGCCCAGCGACAGCCCCAAAACATCACTGCTCTAGAGGAGATCTGCATGGAGGAATGGGCCAAAATACCAGCAACAGTGTGTGAAAAACTTGTGAAGACTTACAGAAAACGTTTGACCTCTGTCATTGCCAACAAAGGGTATATAACAAAGTATTGAGATGAACTTTTGTTATTGACCAAATACTTATTGTCCACCATAATTTGAAAATATATTCTTTAAAAATCAGACAATGTGATTTTCAGGAATTTTTTTTCTCATTTTGTCTCTCATAGTTGAAGTGTACCTATGATGAAAATTACAGGCGTCTCTCATCTTTTTAAGTGGGAGAACTTGCATAATTGGTGGCTGACTAAATACTTTTTTGCCCCACTGTATAAATGTGTTCATGTGTTGACAGTCTAAATTTGTATTTTGAATTTGAGTAAATGTGTAAGTTGCTTTGTTGTTGCAAAATAAAAAATTTAAAAGAAGAATATTTTCTGATATCATGAAAGATTTTTGAAATATTTAGAAATTGGCTTGTTTTTTAAGAAACAGTTTTTTATTTCATGTTGGATGTTTTATTTTGACATATTTATTCTATATTTAGTTTTAATTTGACTACACTATGTAAACCAGTATAGTCTTATAATATCCAGTACAAAGCCTCTACTTTATTATGCTTATAGATTCAGGTTTTGTTTTCACATTTCAATATGATGCAGTCCACAACAACACACACTAAGACCTTAACAAACATAAAAGTGATTTATCTCCTCTCTGGCAGCATCAGTAGAAACTGAAAACAGATATATAAAAAGTTGTTAAACTTCAATTTCACCTTGTTTATAAAAATAATTTAATAGCAATTAAAATATTTTAATACCAATGTCAAGCTTTAATTAAAAGAAAACACTATTTAGTAATATCATTTTTAAATACATTTTGAATATGTGATTTATTTTTTATCTTATCCATATAAAATCATAAATTTACAGCTCCATTGCTCGGCTGGTTAGTGTTAGATGCTATTCTTCATTCCTCTCCATTAAGAAGCAATTCAATTCCAGTACGATGTGAACTTTCACAGCACTAATTCCATCACTGCCATTTTATTGTAGTCCCTCATTTATGTCAAACAGTTGCATTATCCTATTTTTACTGTTAAGTTTTTACCCATGAAACTAAACTCTTCTTGTTTTAATTTAAAAGCCCATGTATGCTTTCAAAATCTAGTGGATTTCCCACTAAAGGACTCTGAATCTGTTGACATTAAGTGCCTTCTCCCGTGTGTGGTGTTTTTCTTGTTGTGATGTATAAAGTTGACCAGCAGGCGGCAGCAGAGAGATTAAGTCAGTCAAACCTGCAGAGGCTCACAGTGGCCGGCGTAGTAGATTAAAACACTCTCTTTCAGAAGAGCTGCTGCAAATAGTTTAAGGGTCCTTGGAACAGAAAAAGAAGACATTGAATTCCTGACAATCAGCTAAACAGAAATATTTTTGAAAAAATGAACTTACTTGAATAAAAACGCGCATAATAATGCCCTGTTTTCTTTTCTTAATTGCAACACAAAAGACAATCCGCTAACGGAACAACACAAGGACAACAAGAGCAGTCAATACAGGCCAGTTACAGGTTGTGTTGTGTTTTGTGTGTGTTCTTGTAAATATGCTGTTAGTGTAGCCGGTGTGTGTGTGTGTGTGTGTGTGTGTGTGTGTGTGTGTGTGTGTGTCTACTAAACAACCAGTCTGGTGTGAAGTTTTAGTGTGAATCGATGAAGAATAAGGAAAGAGAAAGGGGGGAGGGGTTTGTGGTACGTACTGTACGTTATGCATGTATATTAGTGAATTGCAATTTTCTGTGTAGATACAGGTGTGAGTGTGTTTCATTAATGATTGGTGGAGAGGCAAAGAAAACAAAAATAAAATAACAAGGTGGATGGGATCAAGTTTATCAAAAATTAATGGAAAATGACCAACCCGAGTGGGCTTCTGTTGCAGAATCTTTGACGGAGAAGGATACATTTTCTATAGAAAATCTATATTATTAAATCCATTGGAAGGTGTGGTGGTCAATTTCGGGAGACAGGTCACAGATGAGGATGGAGTCGAAGATTAATTCAGAAGACTTCTTTATTGGACATGCAGCATGGTGAGAAGTTCACAGCTTGCTGGGCTGCAAAGTTCTCCAACTTCTTGAGAAAAACGTAAAGCCTTCATACGTTCCCGTTGCACAGTCATGTGGTGGAACGTACTTTTCACAATCAGTCACGCCCCTATCATAGGTACAATTGTTGTGCCCCAGGTGTCACCTGACTAAGCATAGGTCTACACATGGATGCCAGCTGACTGGCCATATGTCCATACATTTAACAAACACCCATTGTTGTGATAACAATACATCACACAAAACAACTATCATTCACTCCTAGAACAGACAATAGTCCGTAGGTAAGTACAGGTCACATGTAGGCAGGCTGCCTTTAGTTCTGCTTTAAGAAACCCACCATTCGTGTCATGTGATCAAACAGAGTTCCTTTATGAACAGCCTTATGATGTATACATTGCCAGTTTCGCAATCACGCATATACAGTAGTGTCGCGACAGGGTGGAAATGTATACTACGATAATAGGTTTTGCTGATACTGATCATAAGTTCCTAAAATATTACATATAATGTTTTCAATCCTAATATACATACACAGGATATATAAACTACCTCCACAAAGGTTTTTCCAATGTGTATGATGTTCATCGATTTCCAGTGTGTCCTGTTTTCAAACATGTTTGTACCAAAATGTGCCAACTTGAACTACATCAGGATCTTTGTGGAACTGGAGCATCTTTTCTTTTTATAATGTCTGTGGTATAATTGTCCTTAAAAAGATTTTGTTGATACATCTATATAGATAATGCATCAGTCTGTTTTTTTGCCCGTCTTACAGCGCAAGAACAGCTGCAGTTTCAGTACTTGAGAAAAAACCTGCTCCGGGATCAAATAAAGTTTTGTGCTGTTCTCATTATTGATCCTGTAAAGGCATCAAATACTGTTGGATCTCTGTGAAATCCCACTCAGTTGGTTCAACTCATACCACAGAAAAAGAGCTCAGACTCAGCTGATGACACTCAGTAAAGCCCTTTTACCCTAACTAATGGAGTGCCACAAGGTTCTATTCTTGGACCATTACTATTCAAAATATATAAATACCATCCTTCCTGCCCAGTTCTTCAATGTCAATTTCTTTGTAGATGTCACAATTTTATACACCCGCAGTTTACATTTGATTCTCTCCAATCGTCAGTTAGCTTTAAATGCAGAGAAGACTAAATACATGGTTTCCACCAGTGACACTGATTATCTAACCATTACAAGTTAAAGACGGTCTCTATGTCACCCATGCCAAGTCTTGCATTCACTTCCAAATTTGGCTGGACAGCAGATTGATATCCAACATCTGTCCCCAAAATTAAATATTACACCAGGCTTCCTGCACAGACTAAAACATATTTATTTTCTGTCTTTTTTTAAACCATAAAAACTATTTATTTTTTAACTTCTCTGCATATGAACATTTATAGATTGTGTATTCTGCACAGTCACAAACAACGTTGGATAGACTTCTTCACACATTAAGACATTTTCATTTCATTAGATTGTATAAAGCCCTATTGTTAAAGCTTCCAAACGACATCACATCTGCTCCCATTCAAATTTCAGCACCGAAATGCAATTGCTCCTGTAACGTACCATTACCTGATGTTTTGATGATTAATTGTTCTGTTATTTATTGTCTTTACCTGCCGTTAGTTATGATGTGTCTATATGCCGATTGTGTGCTTGCTTGATTATGATTGTTTGATGTTCTTAGGTCTCTGGAAAATAATTCTCAGTCGCAAACATGAAATAATAATATATTCTGGATATAATCAGTGCTACAGCCTCATATGATCAGTTTAAGCGATCAGAGGATGTAAAAATAAACAGCGGCGGAGCTGATGACATCTCTGCTGCCGGAAATTAAAACACGTCGAGTCAAATCAAGCAGCCCGGTGCTGTCAGGTATATATCGTCTGAGTGATTAGGAACAGAAAACATTATTTCTTCATCTCTCTGAGAGTGATGACTGATGGATGCCGCCTCCATTATCTCTGCCTCCCCAACACAAACACATCTTGAGGTTACATAATGGTTGTGTGACATGAAGAAATCCCAATGGTCTGTACAGATCCTGCAAGTCCTTGAAAAGGTTATATAAGTCATTAAAGGGTCTGTCAGGTGGCGCCAGTGGTCCATAGAAAGGGTAATCTCCTTAAAGAGTCTTTAAGTTTTAACACTGCATTGAAGAGGTTTCAGTAGTCCTTGAAAGTGGTTCCCTGAGGAGGCTTTAGTTCTCACTGAGAAGGTACCAGTGACTCCGTGGGAGTTGCCAGAGGTCCTTTTTCAGGCTCATGTGTTTTGTTATGTCTTGTGTTTTAATTGTATGCATTTTATCTGTTCTTATGCATTTGATTTATTTTCTATATTTTTCAAATGTTCCTTTATATCTGTTTTTAAGTGAAACACTGCATGTCATTTTCCTGCTGTAAAGCACTTTGAGCTGCATTTCCTGCATGTAAGGTGCTATACAAACAAAGTTTATCATTATTATGTGGCTTTAAAGGGGGAAAAAACAACAACACAGGCATAATGTAACTTGTGACTTTACAATAATGTTAAAGGTGAAATTGCAGAGTATTTCACCCCAGTGCCATGTTAAGGTAAATTCTCTGAGCTGTTTAACAGGCAGATCTTGACTGGATAAGTTGGAGCTAATGCAATTTCATTGAATTGATTACAATGCTACTATTTTCAGTTTACCACCAATCAATGATAATGGCCAATGTTTTGAGTGGGAAAACTATCTCTAATCTAATTGTTGGTTTGATTAGAATCATGATTGAAATTATTTGATATATAATTATATATTCATTTTCTAGCTTTGTTAGCTAACAGGAATCTCCATCTGGGACAAAATACAACAGAGGAGGGAAGTGCAAATTTAGCATGAGGCATAAAGTTACAAATCATTTATGGGAAATATGCCATGCTGAAAAATACCGGGATTTTCTCTTCAGGACTGATGGGTTCATTACGATACTATGAAACATTTGTGTTTGACGTTTATCATTTTTGAAAATTAGACTAATGTCTGCATCAGGCTGCATCTAAACTAAATTATAAATGGCCATTTCTGAAGTATTTCCAGAGACAGACACACCCGATGCTGCTCCGTCGTCGTCCCTCAAGGTCTGGATGGCGCCACTCGTCAGCTGATCCATCTTTACTGCAGAATACAAGACCTCAAATTAAAAATCACCTCATCACCTTCAGACCGACGACAGTCCAGGCAGCAGCAGTGTTTTAGGCGAAGGAGGCTGAACTCTTGGAAATGTAACAAACAGACAAACAGGGCAGGAAAGATTAAAAAGATCTAATTCAATTATAGAAAAATAAGGGATTAAAATGCTGCAGGCAAACAGCAAACTGAAAACTGAAGTGATGTGATCACTTGTTGTGACACCAGCAGGAACATGGATCCAAAAGAAAGCAATAAAGAAAAAAGCAATAATAATATCAGTCCCACTTGTTCTGTTGTTATGTCTCTCAACAGCTAACTTAATCGTTCTGTCAAACAGTCTATCACCTTTTTATTGCTGTGAATCATGAATCAGATATACACCATTATATTAAAATATAAACTAGAACCTCAAACCAAAGAGCAACAGGGTTCCTGAAAGTTCAGTTTCAGCGAAGAATAACTTTCCTCTGCAGCAAGTTCAGGCGTGTAAAAAGGAAAAATATCATATAATAAGCAGTAAATATTCTCTCTCCTCTTTTCTTTTCTCTGCTTCTTCAACTCTCAGCCACAGGCAGGGAGGTCAAGATGGAGGGATGTGATGAAGGAGGAGGAGGAGGAGGAGGAGGAGGAGGAGGAGGAGGTTGGTGAAGCATCTGTTGGATCCTGAAGCAAACTAAGGGGCAGCAGCAGTGAGAAAATAACTGTAATAAAACGGCACTCTGAAAATACTGACTGGCAGAGCAAGACTGTGAAGGAAACTGAACAGATTTTGGTTTTCACTGAGACAAGCTGTTACCTCAGCACTGCTTGGTCTAATGGAGCAGATTTTTTTCCTGTCCTAGAAAACTATCTCCAAGCAAAATCCATCTCTTTCTCAGATACATTTATTTTTACTGATTCAGCTGTTTACTTTGAATGTATCTACAGTACATTAGACACACTGGCCAAAATATGCTGAATCCATTCATAATATTTTTCTGAACTAATAACGGTTACATTTAAAGATAACTGCTATAAAAATTAAAAAAAAGTTGAATTTAGCCTAAAAAGACCACTAATTTTTAGGTCATTGAAACCCTCAAATTGCTAGATATACAACAACGTGACTCTCCATTGTGTTTTTATGGTTAGTTATTGAAGACAGCTACATGAAGTCCAATCAGTCCTGCAGAGGATGATCATCATTTTTACATCACATTGTCTAACTGGTTAAAGCTGCTCCTTTTCCCCAAGGCGATAATTTACAAAAAAAAACCTGACTGAACACAGAGTGTCACCTGGAATCAGGTGATGTCATCTCTGCCTCCTCTCCGTGTCCTGAGAGGCAGACTGAGGTTCAGATGTTCAGTCTGACTAGCGGCAATGATTTCTGACTGACAGAGAAAAACAGCAGCTGTGCTCTGACCTCCTGACAAACACTCTGGATCTGAAAAAAAAAATCACACAAACTCCACCTTTCATACATCTGATTAACATAAAACACAGCGATGGACACCCGCTGACTGACCAGAAGAGTTTCCCTCAGGAACTCAGTGTGACCTCCATCACGCTGAGATTTATTTTCAGCCTCCTGTTGGACAACTAAAAGAGACACATTTTTGTTTGGAATGTAATCACCATCCAGCTCTTCCACATATTTTACGTGAAAACCGTTAATATCTCTGTTTGTTGGATATCTTACTTACAACCAGACTGAGCTATAGCTGAGCAGTTTAGTGTTTCTACGTGCTGTATTTATTCAGTTTGAGAAACCAACTCTAGAAAGCGATAAAACGGACCAGATCTCGTCTCTGTTGCTATGGTCGTTGCTAAGGGTCGGCCTACTTCCAGAAGTGGTATTGCATACATTACTTTCGCGTCTGCTGACGCAACAGATTGTTTTCCAGTTGTTAGTCATACCCCATGTGAAACGGAGATCACACTAACAAAAAGTTAGCAACAAAAAGCAAATTGCCCCACAATTTGAAAACATTTTGATTTCATATTTTATTTAGTTGGTAACTTGTTGAATATTCACAATATTGCACGAGAGGGTGTGCTTTAACATCAATGTTGGCACGACAGTGATGCTGTCAGGACCATAAGCATCACTGAAAGCACAACCTCTCCTGTAATATTGCTTAAGTAACACCTAACCAGGATGTTGGAAAACAACTGGCAATAGTTGATAATACTAAAACCCACCCCAAAAATTTCAGCAACCACTCTGCCATGTATCAACAGCCAGCAATCATCCCAGTTATATGTTGAAACCATAGCAACCACACAGCAACCCCATCAGTCATGTACCAACACTACGGTATCCACTTTAACACCAGAGCAACCACTTTGCAGCCACCAAATTCACGTGTAACACCTTAGCAACTACGTGGCCACCCCCCTGCAACCATGCAGCAATCACCGCAGACACCTATCAACACCCCAGCAACCATTCAGCCTCCACCCCAGCCACGTATCTGTTCTGCTCTACAATCAATGTTATCAATGCTGACTCTCTCCATTTTTATCCACAATCAATCTTGTCTGTATCGTGTGCCAGCTTATTCGCAGCATGGTTGCCCTGTAGAGGCTGTAGTCCCTGTGAAGTGTCTTTACACAATTTAAATTGGTATTTAGTGATAAACAAATGAAACTGAATTGAATTGAATGTTGATGTATCAGTAAAACATCAACATTCACTCAGTACTAAAGTGACATCTTAGCAGTTATTCCATCCATGCATCAACACCATGGAAACCACTCAGCAATGACCCCAGCCGTGTATCAGCACAATAACAACTACTCAACAACCACTACATTCAGGTGGTCCTACTCCTCTTCAGTCCAGGGGACACGATGTCCATGATTTCCAAAAAGTATTTCAAATTTTGGTTTGTCAGACCACAGGACAGTTTTCCAATTCAACTTAGTCCAACTTCAATGAGTTTGGAATTAAAGATTGCGGCGGTGTTTCTGGATCATTTTTATAAATGGTTTCTACTTTGCATGGTAAAGTTTTAACCAGCATTTGTGGACGCAGCGATGAACTGTGTTCACAGACGATGGTTTTCAGAAGTGTTCCTGAGCCCATGCAGTGATTTCCACGACAAAATTGTGTCTGTTTTTAATGCAGTGGGCCCAAAATTCACTTCCTTGTCCTTTGCATACAGACATTTCTCCAGATTCTTGGACTCTTTTAGTAGTATTATGTACCATAGACGATAAAAGCCCCAAATTATTTGTTATGTTGATTAACATTATTCTTAAATTGTTGCACATTTGTCCATGCAGTCTTTCACAGAGCGGTAAGCTGCTCCCCATTTCCACTGCTGAGATACTCTGCCTCTCTGGGATGCTCTTTTTATACACAATTATGTTACTCACCTGTTGCCTATCAACCTAATTAGTTGTGAGATGTTTAAGGAGATGGTTCACAACTTTCCAGTCTTTTGTTTCCCCGTCCCAATGTATTGCTGGCTTCAAATTCAAATTGAGCATATCATTTTCTTTAAACTAACATTTCTCAATGTCAACATTTGGTATATTTTTAATTAAATATGGGTAACAGCATCCCAACCATTTTGGAAACAGGGTTGGATAATGGGGAACACTGCCAGCACTTTATAGTGGCACTTAAATTGTATGAGTTTGATTAAAATTGCACATGTTTATACTGTATTCTCAAAAAATGGGTGCAGTAACTGAGTATCTAATACTGACTAAAGAAAATAGTGCATAATATATTGATTCTCAGGTACATCAGTACCTCCACAGATGATGGTCCCTTATTTTGACTCTAATGATTCCTGCCTGGTTTTGTTTTCTTCATGAGTGTGTGTGTGTGGGGGGGGGGGGGGGGGGGTTTCTCAGTTGAACCATGCGCTGATCACTGTACACTGCAAAAAATGTCCCTCCAACATGTTTTAACTTCAGAGAGTCCAAGGCTTTTGTACTGAAAGTTCCTCTTCAATCCCACAGGGGATTTGGTTTAAAACTCATAAAATTCCATTTTATATTCTAATGATCTTTATTTACTGTAGAAAACACACTAAACCTCAAAAAAGATGTAATACTGTATTTACATTCAAACTAAGAATGTTTCATAAACAACATTATACTTATTTTACATATTAGTTTGGTGCCATTGAGGTATCTATTAGTCTGCACTTTATTTTATGTTTTAAAATTGAAAATGTGAAATTAACTAAATAGCATTCTAACCATCCTGGAAATTTCACAATCACTGAATAAATTAACCTTTTTGTCGATGTCTTAAGATATTTTAATTCGAATTTAAGGGGAAATTTATTTGATAATTTCACAAAGTGCAACATTTTAAGTTTTTTTGTTGTTTTGTTTTGGGTTTTTTACATTTAATGATAGCTTTAATGTTTGTGTGTGTGTGTGTGTGTGTGTGTGTGCAGATTTGTCTGCTACATCCCATGCTGCCAATCTCCCATTCTACTACTTCCTAAAGCTGTATACTGGATTCAGATCTGGTGGCTGAGGAGGCCACTGAACTCATTGTTATCTTCATGAAACCAGTTGGTTATTTACCCCGCTGGAAGTAGCCATTTAGCCTTTCTGGTCAGCTCCAACCAGTTAGGTCATTCTCCTCTGACCACTTTCAACGAAAAGGCTTTTTTTTTCTGTCCCCATAATTGCTGCTCACTGGTTCCTCTCTGTTTGTCATACCATTCTAAGGAAACTGTACAGACTGTTGAACATTCAGAAGATCAGCAGCAAAAGAAACCCATCTGAGACCTGTAATGGCACGGTAAACGTCACAGAGATTTCCTCAATCTGCTAGTTGATGTGAACATGAACTAAAGTTGCTGATCTGTATCTGCAAGACTATATGAATGGCAAAGCTCTCCCATGATTGTCTGAGTGGATATTTTCCTGAATACAAGTGCAAAGGTTTTCCTGATAAAGTGCACATGTTAAGTAAAATTTCAAAAATACGGAACTTTTACTTGTAATACAGTATTTCTACATTGCGGTGTCACTAGTTTTACTTAAAGATCCGAGTATTTATTTCATCACGAATTGAACAACTTCATGTCTGTTGTGAAAACGCCCTACAAATTTTTGAATTGCCCATTTTTGCTGTCGTCCTGTTTAATTTAATGATCACGCTATTTTTTTTTGCAGCGGTCCCTCTTCTCCTCATGCACTCTCACACACGCGCAAGCACACGCACGCACGCACAGAGATACAGGGACAGACAGATGGACAAACTGTCTCCTGCTGAAGCTCAAGGGCTGAAGGACACCGTAAAGCGCAGCTGATAAGCGGCTTTAATATGTTAATTTGGCCCCAGTGGCCTTTTGCAGGCTGCAAGTCAACACACTGCAGCTGAAAAAAACGCAGCTCGACACATATTTGCCGCTCTCTGACGGATGGTCTTCGCGCCTTTTAACAGTTCGTGGATTTCCTTCACAACTTTCTGATGATTTGGGAACTCCTGCCTGCTTTCCTCTGAGTTCATCTCAATACAAAATGATCTCAGCGAAAAGGACAAACGGAACTTTATCAGCATCTATCTGATATCTTAATGTGTGTTTACTTTTTAAAGCTCTTACACTGCCCGTGGCCATCCTGCTTTACGCGGAGGATTTTTTTTTTTGCGTAAAGTGCGCACAGGAGCGCGCTGGAGCTCCCCGGTAATCTGCTCCAGTCTGAGTCGATTCTCTGTGACAACACGATGAGGCCACAGTGCGGGAACCAGGACCCGGCTCGGCCTTCATGAAATCCCGCTGGCCGCGCTGCTGTGGCTCGGACCGGGACGGACCGAGGGAAGAGCTGCGGCGGAGATGGCGGCCAACCTGAGCGGGGCGGCGGAGGCGGAGGCGGCAGCCGCGGCGGGACACAACCTGCCGGCCCTGTTGTTTGGAGTGCTGCTAATCGTGGTAATCATCTGCGGGAACCTGCTGGTGTGTCTGAGCGTCTTCACCGAGAAGGCGCTGAAGACGACCACCAACTACTTCATCGTTAGCCTGGCGGTAGCAGATCTGATGCTCGCCGTGCTCGTCCTGCCGCTCTTTGTCTACTCCGAGGTAAGATCCACCAGAATACACCGTCTTTGGAGAGATATTGCACAGAACCTGGAAATGCCCACAGAGTAGACACTTAACACACAGGTTCTCCAGTACTTTATAATGTGTTAACCATTCATTACAACTTCATATACTGCCTTTAAATTATAAGTAGGGGACTTGAAGTGGGTTAAAGTTTCACCACTTTTATCTCACAGCTGCGTATAGCTGCAGGGGCCCCTACTCTTTCAAGGTCTTTAGACTCCAGATGTCGGGTCACCGCAGCAGGTGGGGTGACATTTCCTTTCTGATCTCTTTGAAGAGCTGCGTCTCTTAATGGATCCTTTTACAAAATAAAAAAAATAAAAAAAAATTAATTAAACCTTAATTGACCCATGAAATCCCCCCCCTCACACCCGCCCTCCCACACACACACACACACACACACACACACACACACACACACACACACACACACACACACCTTCATTTAGATTAAGATGGTAACCAGATATATGATTTGAAACCTACATGGAGAAGTGCTTAATTAAGAATAAGCTTTAAAATTACTTTTCCCTTTTACACATGAATCAAATGATTATCATTTTCATTAAAGTATTATTAAGGTTTATTATCCTGATGATTAAACATCTGAATATCCAGAGCCCTCAACGATCAAATTATGTAGAGTTGCAGGGTTGATGCATCATTTTCCGAATATGAATATGAACATTATTTTTCTATGTTGTGTTAGACTGGTATTTGTTCTGTTCTCTTTTCACCAAATATGCAGCAACATCAGCTCAGTACATTGATTAATTAGCGGATTATAATATATAATATATATAGAAAATATATATTTTCAGGTACAAATGAATGATTTAAGAAGTCCTATTAGAACCCATTCATTTATCCATTGACTATATTGAAATCTCATTAAAATACCTTAATTACATCATTATTATACAGCATAAAATAATGGAGTTCTTAGGGGCATAGTGATCCTAAAACCAAAAGATTTCACTGCTGCAGACAGAAACAAAAGTTGCCCTTTCATACCTGACACTAGCGCCTCTAATCTTTTGATCTATTTGTTCCCACAGTTCGGTTCTGGTCTTTATTGCCCCAGCTGGAAGGCAAACAAATACACAATAAAAACTTAACAAGACAATCAAAGGGGTTAAAAGTTATGAGAAAAAACAGCAACAATAAAAACAGAGATGAAATGAAATCCTGTGCTGTTCAGTAACAGGAGACAGTTTTCCATTATGGACGCTTGTTGCATGTGGGATTCATGGAAACCTAAACTTGATGCACCTACGTTTTCAGATTGCCAACAGAAAAAAGGCCTGTATGGATTTAAATGTTGGTGTTATTAATTTTCTCAACATACAGAATTACAGTAGACCTAAGTAAGCTAACAGATAATTCCTCAGCAGCACGAAATGAGATAGTGTCAAAAATCCCGCAAACTCTGCTCTGCTGGAATAAACTTTGCATCTTATATATTAATTGCCAGCAAAGGTTTCAGCTTTTAAGTCCCTATCTGCTTCTTCCATTGTTCTCTTTGGATCTCTAGTAGTTTGTGTTTGAGTACACTGTATATTACACTGCAAATTATTCATGAACATAAGTCAGAAAGAGAGAATATTGTGGTGAAAAGTGTAACTAAAATTGTGTAACCTCTATACTATAGAGGTTACACAATTTTAGTTACACTTTTATAGAGTCTATACAGAGTGCAACACATGGAAAGTTCAGAGTGGTGTTTCTATAACACTGCAGGTTTGTTGCAGGGAGCCAGTTGGTTAGAGGGGTCAGGCGGGGTTATGACCTGGTATACAATGAACTGTATACCAGGAGCTGGAGGTCACTGTTCAGTCCAGGACCCGTATTTATCAGAAAAAGACTCCAGAAAGATTGTACAGTCTTTAAAAACAAGTCCTCACAATTAATTGATTTCTCTGCATGAACGTACAGTGACAAGAAAGAACACGCTGCATTACGTTGAGTGTGTTGCGGGTTTCGAAGAAAGCGGTACAACCTTTTAGAGGGGTATTTTGGGTAATTTCATTGAATATTTCTAGTCATTTTTTTTATTAGTTTTGTGTTATTTTTCACAGTTACTTTGCATTTGTTAGATTTTTTATTTCCTCACTGATATCTTTTTTTATGTTTTAAAAAAAATAAAAAGGCATGTCGTCCTCCCTCTTTCTATCTGTCTTCCGTTATTATCGGACCGCAGCGCTTCTAAACTCCTTTCTGAACAAACATGTTGACACAGTCTAAGTTTTAAAATCAGTGGCGTGCCTCAAACTGTTAGCTCTGAACCCCAGCTGACCCTCTGGGGATGCCCCGCCCCTTTTGTGATGTCACTTGTGGCAGTAGAGTGAGACTGCCACAGATTTCAGGTACAGTGTCACCTGTTGAACCACTTCTTCATCAGTGGATATAAACCGATTTTTCCAAGCTGACTGTTGCAGGCAGAATTTTCGCTTTTCATTTATAAATTAAACTGCCGTCACTGTCCCGCTACAGTGTGCCCGTCGGCTTTGTCTTTTGGAGCTCAGGGAACAACGGCCAAACGCAGTCTGTACATTCCTCCTGAGGTAGGCTTTCATGTAAGGGGGCCGAAGGTCGATCGAGAGGCCCCACAATGACAACGGATCCTGAGAAACAAAACAATGAAAAATCAATAACAATGAGTCCATGTTTTAGTTGAGTTTGTCAGGAGTGTTCTTACTTTTGTCCTCCATTGTGTGTGTTTGTGTACATTCGCTCCTGCTGTTTCCCCCTCACTTTATCTGGTAGCGTTTTGTTGTTTGTTTTTATTTTATCAACAAATATTTGACACTTATTTGAGACTCATTAAAGCACAATGACTCACACTTCAGCCTCTGGGTCCTTCTGCACATTTCGGCTCAGCAAATCTGCATTTTGCAGACATGCCGTCAGAGAAATGTGTCAGAGGAGAAGTATGAAGGGAGATGATTTGAAAATGCTCAGGTAAAATAATTAATTTAGTGTAATCGTACAGTGTGAGTGAAAGTCTGCCATGACATTATATTCTATATTGTAGTAACCTGTGCTTGTACAGCATAGACAAGAATGTCTTTGGTGGAACTAAACACATGAACTCACAATGCATCTACTGTCAAGTACAATTTTGCGATATAGGAGTATTTCTCTTTTCTTTTGACTTTATTCCTCTTCAAATATTGTACTTTATACTCCACTGTATTTATCTTCCAGCTATAGTTACTGGTTACTTTGCGGATTTTATTTTCCGATAAACTTATAAAAATAAAACACAGATACTAAAGAAATTGTGTTTTCAGAAGAAATTAACAAAATTTCAAATAATCAGTCGAAGAAAACAAGAAAAGAAATCATTTCTGCAACAAATGACTGTTGAGCTTTACCAGAGTTGAGTCCCCTATTTAGCGGGCAGAACCGGGTCCAAACGCAAGACTGGTTTTTTTTGGTTTTTTTTAAAAGGTGATTTAGATGGATTGACCCAGAGAGGTGGAGATCAGTCGTCCGGCCGAGGTGGCGAGAGCACAGTGGAGCAGTCGGGGTGAGGAGCTCGATGCTCGATGCTCAGCGTGGCCGGACTGCTGAGCTCGAGGAGGCACTGAAGCAGACTCACAGGAGACCTACGTCAGGCAGGCAGGATAACTAAACACAGAGGCCGAAGGAGGCCAGAGTTTCTCAGGAATCACAATTACCCAGTAAAAACTAAGCAATTGATCAGCGTCACCTCAGTAGGAAACTTGACAATCTGGCGCAGAGCAACTCCAGGTCCGGGGTATTTAACCAGGAGGAAGACGGGGAGCTGATTGAATCCAGGTGTGTTGCAGGTGACCGATGGCAGGGGGATTGAGTGAGTGATCGGCTGAGGCAGGAGCTCAGAGCAGACAGACAACAAGAACAGACAGACAGACAGACTGACAGGATACACAAGGAAAAAGGAGGAAGGAAAACAAAAGGGATCAGGGAAGCCAGAAACTGACAGATCCTGACAATTTATTTATTTATTTGCTTACTTATTTATTTATTTGTACAGCACATTTTTACATGGGCATTTATTTATTTGATCATATTGTATTATTTATTTATTTTATTTTATTTTATTTTATTTTATTTTATTTTTTTTTAATAGATAATGTATTTATATTTCATTTACCTGTATCAAATTAATTCATGTCATTATTGACACTTTTAGTGACACATAAATACATTTTTGTTTATTTACTGTTTTTTGGGAGGGATGAGAGTTATTTCACATTTTTATTTAAGAAAGTATTCATATAGGTGATTGCGGCTTTTTCAGTACGTGGAATTGAAAACAGTGGCTCTTGGCCAAACAGATTAAACTATCTAGTATTTCATAAAAAAAAACAGAAAGTGTGATTTACTAAATGTATGCATCAAAACGTTTTTTTCTTCTCTCTTCTCCCATCAATCATCTCACAACCCCTGTTATTTATACAGAGACCCTCTGAAGGGAACCTGACTGTATGAATATGCGTACTGAAAGTGTTTCTGTGTGTTTTAGTTCGAGGATGGTGTGTGGACCCTCAGCACCACCGTCTGTGACGGGCTGATGACCATGGACGTGATGCTGTGCACCGCTTCCATCTTCAACCTCTGCGCCATCAGCATCGACAGGTCAGTGCCCACCTGGACAGGTACTCACGGCGGAGGAGGCTGCGTTCAGTGGCTCAGTGCCTTGGACCAGAGCAAACACTAACTTACTGGAAATACTGATCGCTAAAGGGGCTGGAATGGTAATCTAGAGGAAATACCACAATGTTCCATAACAAACACAGTAGAGCTGCGTTTCTGGAGAAAAATTACTATTTATTTTTTAATAGCTTAATGACTCATTAAAATGAATTATAAACTTAGTATTCCTAGAGAGAAGTTCTTTGAGTGAGAATAAACCAGAGACAACAACTTTTTGGAACCAGCATGTGTAGTCTGTCAGTGGGGTTACATTTAAGGTACTTCTGTACTGACCTCAGTGAAGTCGTGGCGGTTCCCAATCGGCCCAACAGGAACCACCGATTCTAACGCTGAGGTGGAACTAGAAGAAAAGTGAAGAAATGAATCACGCTCAATAGGATTCATGCTGTGGGTCCACAAATGTCTCTTCTGGTTAAATCCATCCTGTAGATACTGTCGAATGTTAGTGGTGCTGCAGGCAAAGTTAAAAGCTTCCCAAAGTTATTAGGTTAGTAAGATTCATCGATATGTAGATCAAGTTTCATGACAATCTATCAAGGATTGTATAATGTGTAATAATGGTATATATGTAATGGTATTTCACCAAAGGCCAACAATTTCATATATTAATTAATCCTCTGGTAGAACATGTATGAATGAATGAAAGACTGAAGGAATGAATGTTTGAGTCACCTATCAACATCCACACAGCCATAGAGCAATGCTAAAAGTGTTGACACTTACATTTCCTATAAAAGTAGTAGAAAGTAAGAAGGTCAGACATGTTCTGAGCTGCTGTTGGGGTTTTTAAAGAGAGCTGAGCGTCGATGCACAAGAGCATCCAAACTCTCACAGACCGGGTTGGTGGATGTTCTACGTATTTATTCCTACTAAATAAATGAATCATTCAGGGATGATTCAGTTAATCATATAAAAAATGAAGCTGACTATATTAAATTGATGTGAATCAGGCAGTCGGAGCGCGTCATGACGCAGCAGCCGATCTCAGCAATAAAATATAAAAGTTTCTCAGGTTAACTACAAATTCATTGAAATTAAATTAAACATAAAGAGTAAATGATTTAAAAGTAGTTTTCATCTACTCCTCTGGTTTAGTGATCTACCAGCTGTGTCAGACCACGAAGTGTGACACTGTCATCTACACACAAAAGGTTAAAGCAGTTTACACACGGCAATTTAAGTTACACGATTATTGATTGGAAAATAAATTATTCACACTCAAAGCATCGATGCAGTTTATTTATTAACACCACGACATCAGTGGTGTTTAGAGCACATTGCTCTTCATCAGTGTTGTTAACACATTGATTGCTCTGTTTGTTCACTTTGGCATTGAATTGATGTTCATGTTTGGTGTCTATAAGACGCATGTTTTTGTGTTACATTATTAAACCACTTCCTTCACTGGGCAGCGGTTCTATTAATACCAAGGAAAGAGTTATTTATAATATTAGTGACTTCTTCAAATCTGATTTAACGTCATCAGTCCGTGGACCGACTCGTTTTACCATGAATTCAGTGATTAGATCCTGAATCTCCAGACAAGTATGTCAGTTTCCCCCTGTATAAAGTTTGGATGGTGTCGGTCTGCTCCTTCTTCAGTCATTACAAACTGACGATATGCTGCGACACAGCGGTCTGGAGCTGATTTGATTGGCCATGTCGGCTGTGACGTACTTGCGAATGATCTAGTTCTCCTACTGCGTCGTGGTGCACCAGAGTTGCGCCTGTGTTTGTGTTCACCAAAATACCAAACAAGTTGGCCACCATATATATATTCATCCCCAAAAATGAATGAATTATTTCAAACAAAAGCTGTTTTGTTTTCTCCAGCTATCGTAAAGAAGCTGGAGATGAATCAGATGCAGCTCCAAACAAACCCTCAACCTCCTGCAGGCATATCAGAGAACACTTGATTAAGAGGAAAATGTCAAAGTACAGCAATAGCTCAGGGTCTCAGGGTCTCCGTGTCGTAACCGGAGTTTTAGTCGGCCTCATGTCAGGGTCATCCAGGAACATCCACCTGATTAATCAAACCAGAACCCTGAGCGAAACGTAATGAAGGAAGGACCCTATGCATGTCCATCTGAAGGTCGTTAGGGTCAGACAGCCACGCCGCATATGACGACGACCTTTTCCTGTAAAAGCTCCAAAAGGAGAAAAATCAGGGCTGACAGAACAATTTGGAGCCTCAAACGAAAGACGTGTCTGTGGTGATGAACTGCCAGCTTCGCTCTGCGCTCGTTAGTTTGACTCTATGAGATTATCTGAACTCACGACTGATGTTGATGGATGAAACTCTGAGCCCAAAACCCATTTTTTTCTTCAAATCTGACGGAAAATATGATTACATCAGAGACTGATGGGGAGCAGTGAAGCTAACGCGGACTGATGGTGATGATCTGGTGCTTTTTGAAGCAGCCGGCAGCATTTAGAAATTTAACTGGATGACAGCTTATGAATAATTCAAGCGACTGGGCGGGGAGGTCTGCAGTGTTCACCTGCTGCTGATGTCCACAGGCTGGAGGGGAAAATCTTCTGGTCTCTGGTTTACAACAAAAAACGGACCGACGACCTGCTGTCAGTCACGCATGAGAGACTATCTTTAGATCTCCAGGGTCCGAAGGGCTTATCGAGCACCTGAGCTCCACCTCTGAAGGAAGCGAGTCTTGTTAACGTTTCTTGTTGGAAAGTGAAAGAGATCAGTGAAAAGTGCACTGAGTAGATTGATACCACTTGTATCTGTGTGACTGCACAGCTGTCCATCATACATGAAGCTGCAGCCAGCAGCTGCTTTGCATTAATCTGTATGAAAGCGAAAGTGAGATTTGCATTTGAATGTGTGTTGGCTGTTTCTTGACTGGGTCCAGTAACTTCCTGGAGTTTTCATCTGGCAACCGAGATATCATTTAATCCTATAAATTTAGAATTTTTACACTTGGATGGTTGTATGGATTTAACAAGCAAAACTCAACCTGCCAATTAGGTGCCGGTTGCTGGATTTTATTCCCTTTGGACCGAGCTGGACCAGCCCTGCTTCCAGTCATCATGCTAAGCTAAGCTAGCCGCCTGCTGGCTATACTTTCATGATCATATATCTTGATTATAATTATTATTATTTCCTTTATTTTAGGCAAGGTAACAATGATAACAACTTCTTTATTAAAACGCTGACTCGGCCAAACAGCACAAAGACACATTCGCACAGCTGCAAGCAGGATGCCAATAAAACAGGAATATTAAAAGCAGTGGTGTAAATATCAAGAAAAAGCAGATGAGAAAAATCACAAGAATGAAAATAGGTGTTGATGAAGCTCGAAGAGAAATATAGGTTGGGAACAGGTTTGGTGCAGTCTGACAGACCAGTTGTTGTAACAAAGGTCTGAGGATGCAGTGATTTCATGTCAAAGATAGGAGGCTGTCAGAGCAGGAGATGGTGTCCAACATATGATTGGATGCAAGATTTCGGAAGTGGCAGTAGGACAGGATTTAATCCTTTACAGGAAAAGTATAGGCACGGTTGGAATTTTGTTTGTGTGTGTTGAGAAATTAAAAGAATCATCCAGATTCATATTTGTAGTGAGGTAGTTGTTCCAAAGGAGCAAGTGTTCAAGGAAGTGTCACCGCGGTGTGAAGGCCGATGAACTGCAGTGGGATTCATCTGGAGAGGAAGGATTTATTCATGTAATGCACAGACATGAAAGTTGTTACATTCTTACACTGCGATGGAAGAAGGATTCAGAATTTGTGGAAATGCCATCGTCTAAAAAAACTCGTCATTACAAGTCCTGCATTCAAACTGTTGCTAAAGTAAAAGCATAGAATATATTATATGCTATTAGCAAATGCTTCAATAATAATGAAAAAATAATAACTATCTCTGCTTACCAATTATATGTAAATACTGTCACTATAATGTGTGGTAACAACATGTATAAGATCTGATTTTAAATGGTTAAACCTTAGTATTTTAAAAGTAACTACGTACAATTACTTATCTTTATGTGTTTGTGCTCGTAGGGAGTTTCTGTGTTTTTGTCATTGTTGATATTATAGAGATGATCAAAAGTGGTCTCAATAAAGGATTAAATAAATAACTAAAGAGAGCCCTGCATTAGGACCAGGTTTTTTTAAATATAAAGTTGTGTTAAATCAGGAAACTCCACACTAACACAAATTAAGTATTAAGAAGTACTGGTCGCACTGGACTAGAAGGGAACTTGTATGTTTCAGGGTACATCTACTGTGGGGTTGGGGTGGGGTGTGTGTGTGTGGGGGGGGGGCTGTCAGGCCTGACAGTATACATTTTCCCTACAGTATACTCAATACACAGGCAGGAAAATATGTATTGAAACTAAAGTTGAAGATGATTCTCTGCGACTGTCAATCACAACTGTAACAAACTTCATTATTAATGCTGCATTGCGGTAATTGCTGGGTCGAAGCATCACTAATTTTATTAGTTCCACCTTTGATTTTCCCGCTGAGACCAGAGACTGTATATAAAAGCTGAGACAGGTCAAAATATCTGCAGCAAAAAAAAGGTCAGTGTATAACATTCATTTGGTAACATTAAAAACTATGAAACGCCATCTAATGTCAAGAGTCAGTTCATTTTAACAGAGAAAATAACACTGTGGCAATCTGGTTGTTTGACTGCAGTTAAGATGTCAGTGGAAAAATCATTATTGCTGCTGTTGTTATTTCAATGTTTTTAACAGCTTGTTTTCTTTCTTCCTCTTTTAAAATGTATTTTTAAATGTTACCTGCTCTTTTTTAAAAGAAGCTACACAAATACAGTTTATTCGTTTGTACTGGAGTCACATAATTGTCAGACTTTTGACAGGGAAGAAAAGACACATTCTTGTGTTCACTGTCAGTATGGCAGGAGATTTTGTGTGCATGAGCAATTTAGACCCAAAGCTTTTTCCTGTAGTTCAATCTTTAGGATAAACTTTTTTGAGTTCCTCTGTTGGTGGGGCTATACAAGTAGATACATCACCCTCATATTTTGGCTGTGATGAACTGTAGCCTCTGTGGAACAAGAAGTCTTATTCTTTAAGGAATCTAAACAAGGACGTGAATTCCAAATTTTGTTCTAAAGCGCCATCAATACAAAATAAGAAATCCAATTAAAGCTTTCTGTGACTAATGACGAAGCAGCTCTCAAGTCTATCTGAGTTGTCAATGATGTAATTTCATTAGTGGGATTTCTCTGTTGCAGGTTCATCGCCGTGTCAATCCCTCTCAACTACGACAGGAAACACGTGGACATGCGGCAGACCGTGCTGCTGTGGGCCACCTGGATCCTGGCCTTGGCCGTGGCCTCGCCCATCTTGTTTGGGATCAACAACGTACCAGGCCGGGACCCCAGCGAGTGTAAACTGGAGAACGACGACTACGTCCTCTATTCGTCCGTGTGCTCCTTCTTCATCCCCTGTCCCATCATGGTGATGCTGTACTGCGGTATGTTCCGTGGCCTGCGACGGTGGGAGGAGTCGCGCAAAGCCAAGCTGAGGAGCAGCATTCAAGCCTGTCGCAAGCTGCAGGAGGCCGCTGCGTCGCTGCCTCCTCTGGCCTCGCTGCCGCCACCGCTGCCGCCCATCATAGAGCGGGAGCTGACGGACTCTCCAGACGAGCCCTCCACCTTCCCATCCCAGGCCCAGCCCTTCCACTCGTCAGGCTGCAGGGACGGCCCTGTGCCAACGGTCAGCTTCGCAGACATCAAGTTCAATCCTGACCCTCGCAAAAGGAAAAGGGCAAAGATCAACAGCCGGGAGAGGAAGGCCATGAAGGTGCTTCCTGTCGTCGTGGGTGAGTTTACTTCCCGTTCAGCAGCATGACAGAGGAATTTCACAGCTGGAAATCGAGTCATATCATGAAACTAGGTTGTCTGTGAGGCAGAAATTGATGGTCTGTGCTCCATGTTGCTGACTGACTTTTTCAAACAACTGAATAGTGAGACTGGGAATCAAAGTACGGAAATAAAGGGAAGCAAGATGTACCACAGTCAGATTTACTCTGTTCTATATGGATAGGAGTCCCATTGGAAATTCGTGGCATTTCCCTTTACGGCTGTCAATAACATGCCCACAACAAACAGCTTGATTAGAAACAGTCCCAGAGTTTATGTACGGTTACAAACTCGAGCAGAACTTGTCATCCTGAGAACAAATTGGATGTGACACTGATGACTGACTCAATCTAAATCTGTCCAGCAGTAAAGGTGTCAGTTCTGTTACCGCTGTAGAGTCAGGATTACTGGTGCAAATTCAGCTACATTCAAAAGATGTTGAAAGACAGAAAAAAAAGTATTTTGAGTTAAAAACTTCAGCAGCACCTGTGGTGATGTTATTGTAAGACTAAATTCACAGTATCTGAAAATTCCACAAAAGCTAACTATGTACCAGCTGCTTTTAATTTCAAGAAAACCATAAAATTCTGGCCAATCCATTGTAAATTTTGAAATTACTCAGGCCGATCAATTCAGGGTCACAAACCAGCTCAATGCTTGTGACAAAGAGGAGGGGAGACCAGACAGGTTGAAATGCCAACACAGAGGTTTATTTTAAAGGTGTGACGATGAGTAGCATCAATGGCGAGAGAGAGAGAGAGAGAGACAATGAAACAAGGCTGGTATTTGTAGCACTGGTAGAGGCCTACACAGGTGCCACCACATTACCTCAGCGACCCTCCCTGACTGCACGCTCAAGCAGGAAGAGGCCACTTAAGCCACAGCAAGCTGTGGCCTCCATTTTCCTCTCGGCTCAAATAATCTTGAATAAGTTTCCCAACTGATCTTGAAATAGAAAATATACAACTAGTATCAACCTTCCTTCTTAATACTGGCAAAACAGCTAACGGCCCCAAATTCAGAACTATCAATTACTTTATTAATAACAATAATGTAGTTACTGGATTTCAATTTGTAAAGGAAATTAAAACAAATCTAAGCACCTATCAACTAAGATAGGTGTAACATACAGATAATATGCCAAGTAATGTGTTACAGTCCAACACTGACAGTAAGACCAAGGTGATTTAGCTCGTGGCCTTCATCAGGAAGCTCCTGGACTCTGATATTTGCCACGAGTCAAAATCCATATCACAATAGTTCCTCCTTTCGGTCAGCAGTAACAGAAACCTCCACCCGGATATTTAAATGAACAGTGAAATTATGGGTGCTTGTAGGTACTTGAACGCCTCACCTCCACCTCTGATGCCTGTTCCCCGGCACTACCGCATCAGTTAGAGAGGGTCAGCCATCCTATAAATAGTAGCCAGTACGGGTCCTTAATGAGTACAAGTGATTCCCTTTGGCAGCAGCTCATCCTTGCAGCTCCTTAATCTGAAATCCAATTATTGCTCAAGGCTTGGTCAAACAGACATTTAGGCATACAGTTACTTCTCATCACTCTGTTTTATTAGCTTACTAGAGGGTTCAGGGGGCAGACTGAGGATTAATAATGTGAAGAAAATCACTGAAGTTCTATAAAGTATTAAACAAGAACAAAAACAGAATGCCAAGTAACTTAAAAAAAAAAAATGACTGGAAGGTCACCAGTGTTGTTTGATAGGTAGATGGATGGATAGGAAGGCTAGTAGGAAAAGTTGGTTGGTATGCAAGCTGGTAAGTACACTATAGATAGGTTGGTAAGAAGCATGTTAGTAGGGCCGTACAGTAGATCAATAGAACTGGTAAGTAGATGGTAGTTAGGAGGCCATGTAGTCGAGAGGTTGTCACACTTTCAGGTCAGGTGGGATGGTACACTGAGGCAGATTGATTCAGGTTGGTGATGCTCAGCCTCATGAGCTCATCAGGCTCAGCAGTAAGATACAGTCAGACCACAAATAACAGTTACACATTTTTTTTGTCCTTCAGGCTCCGTGCTTAAAAAAAAAAATGGGATTCAACATTAAAGAAAAAGTCTTAACTTTAATTTGAGTAGGTTTACAGTATAGCCACTGACTGCAACACGTCTTCAGCCCATAGACAACAGCAAACACTTTGATTCTTCTCTGGCGATGCTCCTCCAGACCTTCACTGCAGACACCTTCAGCTCCCGCTTGTTTTTGGGTCTGGTCCACAAGTGGACTGCAGCTCAGCGAGATTGAGATCAGGTGATTGACTCGGCCAGTCGAGGATATTCCACCTTGGTTGCTTCGTCCTGTCTCAATGATGAAATGTTGCCCACTGAGTTTAAATGCATTTGACTGAATGTGAGCCCACAGACTGCTTCTGTATAACTCTGCATTCATCCTGCTGCTTTCATCAGCAGTGACATCATCAGTAAATCCCAGTGTTCACGCTCCACTGGCTGCCACACCTGTCTAAACTGTGACAGAAGCACCACAATGTTTGACAGATGGGGAGGACGACCCGTTCCTTCTTTTCCTCCACACGTTCGTCTTTCCGTCATCTTGATAGAGGTAATTTGTGTTTAATGGGTTCATAGAACTTTTTCAAACAAATACAGCCTGACCTTTCTGTTTCTGAGGTTGAACCAGAGGTTTGCATCTAAATGTGAATCCTCCGAGGTTCCTGTCATGAGTTCTTCTCTTGACAAGGAATCCAGTTCACCTGCATCCTGGAGAGCATTCAAACTCTCCAGAATGCAAAGTGTATCAGAGTGATTTGTAAAAAGGTTTTCTCCTCCATGCAAATCATTCTTCCACAAGACTCGTGCTCCTCAGTCTTCCAGCTTTTCTGCCATTTTATAATTTTCCTCCGAGTACTCGTTCAAACCCAAACATAGATTGGCATTTTGAACTTCTTAACTTGCATAGTCAGCTCTGTACTCATATCAACAGACAAACACCACTTCAACCTAAATGGCAACTGACAATCCACTCTGTTATGTTTGTCAGAGTACGGACTAAAAAGCACAACCAAAAACAAAATTAACTGATATGAACCTCTTTTAAATGATGTAAGCGCAGAAAACAAAACTATATCTATTCAAGGTCAATCCCCCCCAAAAAAACCAAAAAACACAGTTCAGAGTCCAAAAGCCAGAAATCAAAACAGAGGTAACGGAGGGAGATGCAAAAGAGGAGTCCAGGACGGAAACAGGTTCAAAACACCAAAACTTTCTGAAAACTGGTTTGACGAGCTCAGACACTGTCGTAAACACAACGGTGACACGATGACGATCTGACAGAGGAGGAAGAGAGCAACGCAGACTTCATACACAGGACGGCAGGGAGATGATTAGACACAGGTGAAAACAATCAGGGCGAAGAAGACAATCACAAAGGAGGGAAGACACAGGGACAGGAAGTGAATACAGCAGAAACAAGACACAAAGTGAGTTACCAAAATAACAGGAAATGAACATGAAAGCCTAAAAGGAAAGACAGACATAACCGAATGACGAGGACAACACAGAAAGACGACTGAAACTGAACAAGAGCCACATGAGCTTTTTTTGTTTTGTTTATAAATGTTGAAATATTGTTAAAGGGACATATCCCACTCAGATCTTATCATATAAATGTGTTTTAAACATACTTAAATTGAAGTTGAAGTAAGAGGGTCTGTTTTTTTTCCCCAAATTGAATGTGCTGAAGGGCGGAGCCTCAAGAACAAAAAATGTGTAACTTTTTATATCGGCCTACTAGTGGTCTGGGCTGCATGTCGGCTGGTAAGCAGTAGGTCTGTTTGCAGTCTAATCGAAAGGCAGGTAGATTCTAGTTTGATGGTGGGATGGTAGTTTGATAAGCCAATAAGTAGGTAGGTACAAGAAGCCAGTTAAGGTGGCAACAGGTGAACCGGGACTGAATGCCAGCGGGCAGGTTAATACTTCTCCTCATTAGTTTGTGGATATTTTTGTCTTTTTGAATAAAGCCAGGCAAACAGCTTCTTGCCACTTCTAATCATTGTGTTTATCTCGGTTCAACACGTCCTAGAACTGCCTGCAATTTGTGAATTAGTTGCACAGAGATTAAACTTCAACCCTCTGACACATTTGGCTGAGATTCTTGGTCATTCGTGTCTCTGATTCTTCTTCTTCTCCTCCTGAAGGTGCCTTCCTGTTCTGCTGGACCCCCTTCTTTGTCCTCCATACGATGCGATCTCGCTGCCAGGACTGCCATGTCCCGCCAGCCCTGATGAGCGTGGTGACGTGGCTCGGCTACGTCAACAGCGCTCTCAACCCCGTCATCTACACCATCTTCAACACCGAGTTCAGGAACTTCTTCAAAAAGTTTTTGCACCGCTGCTTCTCCTAGAATGTCTGGAGACGCCGCGGCCGCTGCTGCTGTTGCTGCATGGATGATCTGTAAGCACACAACAGCTGCAAGAGATGCTGCTGAATCTCAATTTACTGTCTTTAGTCTGTACATGTTGCCATGGTTTCCTTCCTCTGTGAGGTTTTTATTTTTCTACATTTCAATGACAGCAAAGTTTGTTTAAGCTTCATCTTTCCTGTGAAGAAGCTGCCGCCTGATGGTCAAACAGTTCAGAGGACGCTCAACACTTAACACCACAACTAATTTTATATGTTGAAATTCATTATTTCAAAATAAAAGTTTTCATAAAAAATGCAGATTGTCGAGATCTGTGGTCGTGGAGTTGTGGATTTTTGTCGGAGTTTCCGAAATGTAACCCACACACACACACACACACACACACACACACACACACACACACACACACATGCACACACATGCACACACACACCACCAAAAACAAAAAGACTAGTGCCTTGACACGGAATCCCTGCTACATTTAGAGAGACCTTTCCAACCCAACGTCCCTGCTTTCACTCTTTCACTGTTCAGTTGTATCCAACATCAAACTTTGGGAGAAATGCTGAAGGACAGAACCACTTACTGTCAATCTGTAACTGGCAAACTTAACGGAAAGGGCTGATGAGTAGGTAGCCATTTGTCCACAAATACAAGTCGTATAAAATGAACATAGAGAAGTCATTTAATAGCAGGTACACATGTTATGTGCACTTGGTGATCTCAATGTCTTTCAATGGTATTTCAGAATATTAGTTTTTGGTTTTTTTCTTTTCACATAAACTCAAGACATGATGATGATGACCTGATTCAAAATTAGTTTTCTTGATTAAAATGGCTCCGATGTCTATATGAACAAGGCCAACAAAAGAAAAGCAGTACAAGCAGTGCTTTTATCCTTTTACAAAACAGCAGCGCTTGCAAATGTGGCACCGCATCTTCCGTGGTCAAAAAATGGACACTGGAAAGTGATGCAGCCCAATGGTAGCTGATTTTTAGCCATGGTTTGCTTATGAAATTGGGAACAGGACCAAGAATCAAAACCTCAGAGACACTGCTCCTTCCATTTCAGGAACAAGTTTGTAAAGCTGCCTCTCATTGTTCAAATAGAGTTTTGACAAACTTTACAGCACGGTGGGCTGTTTGGTGTCAGATTTTTAAAAACTAAATATTTACCCTTTTTATATTTCTTCAGTCTTATTTCATAAATGTCAAGTGTGTTTGACTGGCAAAGCTCACATCTACCGTTAGCTAACATAACTGTCGTGGCTTAAGACAGCTATTTCTCAAGAGGCACATATCTTATTTCCCATTTTTAGGCTTTTTCGCATCCTTTAGAAACACAACTTCAAATCAATTAAATGTACCTGCCTGTAACCACACCCACATGTGACGTCACGGTGGACTGACGCACTCCGGAGTACACTTCTACATCACTGCAGCAAAATGAGACAGATGGGGGTCCCTGCAGGATCTGCAATGTCACGGAGTTATCTGAAGAACATTAAAGTTTGATGATGTAAAGTCTGAGATGACAAACACATGTGAAACTTGAAAAGCTCCTCAGCACATTTCATCTGTCAAAAGAGGACAGGGTGACAGCACAGATCATTTTTAAAACTCCCATAGCCTCCGTCAGAGACGGATGGAGCCTGCGGTGTGAGATCAGTCGAAGACAACTCTCGTTTAGAGAGTTTCGAAGAAAAGAAAAGTGCTTCCTTTTGTTAAAATGTTCTACTTTTACACTTTGGGTGATCTTGATGTAGGAAATGTCTGGTCCTGGGAGGCTCCCCTTCATTGTCAGTGAGCAGCAGCAGACACCTGAGCACCGCAGGGACTGAGACACAGCACAATCAAATGTCATAATGTCTGAAAGGATTCAGGGGTCATTATAACAGATCACTTGATTGCTGTGAGAAAAAAAGGTACGAATAAAAAAGGAACGTGTGGAGCTGCATAGCACATGAAATGAAAATAAAAGCTAAATGTGAAAAAGGAAACACAGATCTGTCCGTCTGGAATCCTGCAGGAGGAAGGAGGAGGATGTTTTCCCTCGGAGACTCTCGTAGGATAAAAATAAAGTACCACCATGAATCTGAATTTCATTATAAATTAAACATCTAAGGGGCTGAATGAAGACAGAAGTCTCATCTGACTCCTGCTGAGGGAGGCAAGAACGTCATGAACATGGAGGCAGAAGAAAAAACATAGTGACAGAAAACTGATTTCATGTCAAGTTTAAGTAAGCTGATTTTAAAAAAATTAAAAAAAACACAGTTACCTCTACTTTGTTATCACCCATCAGCAAAGTTTTACATTTTGTTCAGGTTTACTGGAGGAAAACATGTCAGAAATGTTATTATTATATATGCATTATTATATTTGGATAGGATTGAATTCAGATAAACTACATGGCCAAAGGTATGTGGACAGGTTAACATTCTGTCATATCGGCCCACATTACACCGTGAGGAGTGTTTTGACATCCTTTATTGTGTTGCAGAGTGAAATTAAAATGGATAAAATCAGTATTTCTCTATTAATCTACATTCGGTAACCCATTTTGAAAAAAGTTGAAATTTTACAAATTTATTACAAATCAAACACTGAAATTCCTCATTTCCAACCTGATTGACAGCACCGGCAGCTTTAAGTCTTTACAAGCTTTGCACACTTTGAATTGTAGTTATTCCGGCAGATCCTCCGAAGCTACTTCAGATCGGATGGGAAGCATCAGTGACGTCCAGCTCCAGGACTCAGATGTTCTGTTGGGTTTTAAGTTTGTGAGACTCGTGCTGAGGTCTCAGGTGTCGTCTTGACTCTAGTTTGTGGGTCTTTGTGGTGAAACGTTGCCTCAGTATCAGGCTCTGAACTCTGGAACAGGTTTTCTTCAAGGATCTCTGTGTTCGGCAGCATTCATCGTTCTTAGTTCTGACCCGTCTCCCTGACCCTGATTCTGAGAAGCACCCCCATAACGTGATGCCACCACCAACGTGCGTCACTGTACGGATGGTATTAACAGGTGACGAGCAGTGCCTGGTGTTCTCCGGATATATTACTTGGAGTTCTGCCTAAAGAGTTCAACTTCTGTCTAATGAGATTAGAGAATCTTTTTCCTCTCGTCCTTTAAATTCTCTTTAAACAAACTCCAAGCAGGGTGTCTTTTACTTCTGTCTAACCTCTGCCATAACGGCCTGGTTGATAAAGTGCTGCTGAAATAGTCATCTTATCAGCAGGTTCTCTCATCTCTGCAGAAAAGGCAGGATCGATTATCTGATCGGTTGAAACGCACCAATAGGAGGACACCATTCATCTCTTCTGGTATTCTGTCATGCAAAGTAACTTAAGGCTGAAACTTTAAAAGCAGGCTGATAAAATAATACTAGATACTTTGGATTTAAACACTATAATGAAACTTTTTAGCTACTTTTTTTTCCAGAGCCTTGAAGTTTGAAACGTGAATAAAAAAATAAAAAAAAGGAAGAGAAAAAATAAATATAAGAAATTCACTTTTTATGTTGCATGCGCAAGAAACTGCCAACAACAGAACATTTGACTTCTCTTTCAGGACTTTAATAAAAACAGACAGGAACAAAAACATTTACATGTAATAAAATACAAACTGTACAAAAACACTGTTATTCTGTCTTCAAGTTCAAAAGATTTTCATTACGAGAATCAACAATCAGTTTGAGTCTGAGTTTTCATGAGCCACAAAAGTAAAAAAAAAATGTATAACATCATGGACAACTGACAGTAAATAAAATAGGGGTTTTACAGTAATGTATATTTTCTTGTTTTATTGATATGTATGACTTATTTAACCAGGACTGTCTGCGGAGAGTTCAAATCTTTGTATCAAGACTTAATATGGCAGCAGAGACGACATCACTGGGAGAAGTAAAAAAAACAAAACATCATCCTGATCATTGATGAATTAATGTAAATAATTACTCATTATGAAAGATGAAAAATAGGACTTAACATCAGATTTGGCCACTTTATGACACCATAATATGATGAGATTGAATTCATGTTGTGATAATTATTGTGTTTTCTGTTTCCATGAGTGTTGAGCTGCAGTTCCTCTCAAGTCCACGAGACGCCGCTGTCACAAAACTGTCTTGAAGTGAGTGGGAACCCCGCCGTCCGTACAATAACTTCAGAGATCCTCTTCTTATGTCGGTCGGTAAGAGAAATTGTCAGAATAAACGTTCCAGTCAGGAGAAATGAAACACGTGTGTTTAAAGTATTCTCCTCTTGTTGCACTGAACATCTTCCAGTCTGAAGCGATGAGCTGACTGAAGCACTGCTCGTGCTTTCATCGGACGGACAGCAGAGCCCGCTCCACCGTCACTTCACTTTGTCCATGTCCATGGCTGTGATTGGCTCCTCCTCCTGGACAGCCAGGCCCCCCGCTGACTGACAGCAGGTGTGCTGATGATCCTTCCAGTCCTGCAGGGGAAAACCAAACTATACAAATTTCTCTTTTTATTCATACATGTTCTTTTTGACTGTCATCCTTGAAAAGTGACAAAAGCAGCTTACTGTCAAAGAACACGTTTATCCAAAGAAGGATTTAGTCCCAACGGGTCAAAAATGTTCAGACTCATGTATTTTTGGTCCAACACCTATCTCAGCAAATATTCAGGAGAGCTGCAGAGATAACGTAACATGTTCAGAGTCACTAGTCGACTTTGAGCATAAAGCGCAAAACAAAATTCCTCAGAGACAACATCTGGAAAGCTGTCTCTCTTAAACCTGGGTTATCAGGCATTTTATGGCTGATAACAGAAACCATCACACACTTTACAACGGCTGTAACTACATGCTGCTAATGTTACTTCCCACATGTGAGACTCGGCTCATTTGATTGAGGTCACACCGAGTTACCCACAAGCCCACCTTCCTGAGGGGCAGCACTGGGCTGAGATTCAGAGATTCTCATTTTTACTATAACCTTTTAGAAAATGATGTTTGAACTTCAACTACAGCCCCCCATCATTTTCCATACAAGCTTATAAACAAATAAACGTGTGTATGATTGTGTTAGAAATATTCTTTTGTGATTTTAGGGTTTATAGTTCTGATTTTACTCGACCTTAGACCGTCTGTCTTATAAAGTTTGTCTCTCACGCAGTTTTATGAGGCCTCTCAGTCAGGACACTCTTCAAAAAAAGAGATGCAGCTTTTGTGGAAAAATAAATTTAAAAAAAATAAATAAATAAACGTGCGCAAGTTGGTGCAGCCAACCTTGTCAGCACATTTCATTGACTTCCATTCATTGTGGACAGACAACCCAAACCTTAACCGATGACATGAAGCGCTGCCTCGTTGGGACTAATGCCGGGCACACGCACACGCACACATACACATACACATACACATACACTGTATACACACGGAAGATTGTTGAGGCGAGTCTTACCTTTCTCTGACAGAAGGTGGAGCAGTAGTTGACTTTGTGACAGCCTGTACACTCGCTCATCGCCATCCGACCGCAGTTCACACACATCTGCTGCAGAAACAAAACAGAAGAGTGTGTGAGCATCCAGGAGAACAAAACAGGTTACAGCAATTTTTTTTTTTTTTTTTTTAAATGTCAGAGCTGGGAAATTAAATTATGCTGAACATTTCCTTAGAAACTTTGTAGAGGAGAATTTCAGACCTGCACACAGTGTGTACTAAAAGCCAGCTCAGGTTCGAGTACATCCTTGAGGTTTTACAAATATGTGTGTGTGTGTGTGTGTGTGTGTGTGTGTCATACATTGATGATGATTTCGGTGATGTCAGAGCTCCCCTTGGCCTCCGAGTCGTCCGGCTGCTGAAATGTGATTTGGTTCTGAAACGAATGAGTGAGACCACACTGAACACACACACACACACACACACACACACACACACACACACACACACACACACACACACACACACACAAATTAATGAAGGTCATTTTCTGATTATCACTTTTATTTTTATGTGCAATAAAGTAATTCCTGCTCGATGCTGACTGCGTACCTCCTTCCTGGCGGCCTGACCTTTGACCCGTGTCGGATCCCCTGCAGAGTTTTTGGCCTGTTCGATCAGAGCCTTCAGCTGCTGGACGTTGCTCAGCAGCGTGTCCGCCAGCTCCTCCAGGTACAGCCAGGTGTTCTTCTGTCCGTCGCTCACCGCCAGCCCCGCCCCCCCGACAGGCCCCACCTCCAGCCCGGTCACCAGCGCCGCCGACGGAGACGTCGCCGCGGCTGCCACCGCGACTTTGGCCTGAACCGGCTGAGGAGTCACGGCCAGCGCCGGCAACGCCGTCAGCACTGAGAGAAGAAGAGAGACACCGTGAAGGTTTTAGTAGTCGTATTCCACTGGTCGTTTTCTGTCATTAAACGACAAACGTTAGAACGATGACAGGAAATGAGGGGAAGACGTGCGGTAGAAGTAGAAAACATGGTGATAAACTCCGAGACCACCAAGATGCTTCAGAGACCGGTTCTGTGTTCAAGTAGTGCTCTTACATATTTGGAGTCTTACTTGTGTAGTGCAGGATTTTTGACAGAGCAGTGTCGTTTCAAATTTCACACTGCTGTTCTGCACTGACTGGAAATATCCTGAACATGTGAACACATCAGCCTCCAAAATATCTGCAGCTTTAATTATTTTACCCAGAAATCAACGTGTTTCCGTGCCCTCTGTTTAACACACTGATTCTTCAGTCCAGCAGCAGCAGTGAAACAGAAACAAAACGTTGTGTTGTGTTCAGGAACAGCTGCAGCTTCCTCAGAGCTTTAATTTGAAAATTCTTTACGTTGCTGCTCCCGTCCCTTCCTCTGTGTAGCCAAGATGAAAGATGGAAAGTGTCCAGAGTTTCACAGCGTCAACGCACTTACGCACTCAAAATAGTGAAAGTTGGTACACAAGTGAAGTTACCAACTTCGGAAATAAAGCAAAGCACTTCTAAATGGAGTTTGCATCAGCGCTTCCTAGAATTTAACATCAACTCTTTGGAGGACACTGAGTGAACTGGACCTTCATGGTCAAACGGCTGCAGAGAAACCGCTCGTGAAGGAACGTGTCAGGAACTGCTTAGGCCAAGAATAACAAGATTAGACCAGTGGAAATCTGGACTTTGGTCAGATGAGTCCAGATCCCAAGATGCTGACCGACGTCACCGTAAAACTTCTCTTCAGGACACCCGTGGGCGATGACACAGATGGTGCATCTATTATATATGTACATTCTACGACCCAAACGAGGGTCTTTTGGTTCAAACCGCCATTGAAGGTGAACAGACGCTATCTTCCTGTTCCCACCGTGAAGCACGGAGGAGGAGCTGTTGTGGTGTCGGGGCTTCACTGATGGACATGAATCAAGGCAACACTCAACCATCATGGTGACCTCATCCAGCAGAACAAGGATCCGGCTGCACTCCGCAATCATACGACTTAAACTAAGACGGTTCTGGGATGAGCTGGACCGCAGAGTGAAGTCAAAGCAGCCAACAAGTGCTCAGCGTAATGTGGGAACTCCTTCAGGACTGTTGGAAAAGCGATGGAGAGACTGAAGAGTGTTCGCAGCTGTTATTAAAAGCAAAAGGTGGCTTCATTGGAAGAATCCACAAAAGTCCACAACACAAACATATTCATTTTAGAAATGATGTAAAACAGAGAAAAATCCTCCCGAGGGAGACGCACACCAGCACCAGAGACCGGGGGGGGGGGAGTGATCGCTGTGACACCTTCTGTTCCTCACATCGATCCGCCACCTGAAGTAAAGATATCTGATACTGGAAAAATATAACGCATCAAAGCACATGCATGTCAGTGTGTCTGTGTGTCCTCCATACGCTCACTCTTGACCTACATACGAAACATAACTTCTGTTTTTAAAGCCGCAGGGAGGGGTGTGTGTGGGGGGGGTGGGTGCAAGCCTCTGACAGCTCAGAGCTCCAGTGAGAACAGATGTGTCCAAAAATAACCAGATATCCATCTCAGACAGTGACGTCCTGGGAAAAAGGTGTGCGAGTGTTCTCGCAGGTAAATGGAGGTTTGGTTCAACACACTAACATTTTACTGGACTCTGACTTTCTCACCAATATGACAAAAAAATTTTTTTTAAATGGTCCAGTTATTTTGTGGACTCCAGGCTAAATGATGAAATTGACATTATCGTTTGAAGAAATCCAAACAACAAAAAGCACTGAAGAATCACCAGGTTTTTTTCTTATAATATCCTCTAATACTGTGTATAATTCCAGTTTATTCTTAAATACTAGCGCACTGAACAGCTACCACAGTTTTAACTCACTTCAGTGCATTAATAATACAGACATGATTTATTTACTATTTAGACAGATGTCCTGTTCATGTTGTTGTTTTTCCACCAAAATACAACGACTATCATTTTAGATTAGGATATCTGCCAATACTAAAAGGTCAATTGTCTAAATTAGAGCACTACATGCTCCAAAAACTCTTCAAGCCAGTGAAAACAAACTTGTATGACCCCCAATATGGAGCCATTATGAATTAAATCAGCTTCGGTGCCTTTGCCTCTGTTTCCCACACGAAGTTGCTCCGTTCTGTTGGAGGTTTTCGTGTGCATTATTGTGTTGGCGATGTTTAAAGTATTCTTCCCCCTGATGAAATGCTGATGTTCCAGATGCTGCACATCGCTGTGTGAGTTTCACACTGCGAGAAATGTCTCTGATGCCGTAAACTATCGGTAACATATGTTGAAGGTTGATACCGATCAAGACCAATTGTCTGTTTCTCATATTTGTGACAATTTATTTAAGATCTTTTGCTAATGGATTAATGCTTAATATCTGTAACTATCAGTAGTCTGTGAAAGCACATCCCCTCTCAAAAACCTTCTGGGCTCATTTGAATCCTTCGTGCTGTGGTTGTTGTACAGCAGCAGAGACTCCACTGCCCCCTGCTGTTCCCCTTTGGAATAAAACCTAAGCTTAGAACAAGCTTCAGCATTCATCTTCTCCATCAAAACTCATCTAAAAGATGAAAACTGGTGCTCTGTTTTATTTACTGAAGTTGACAGATTGATCACCACATGTATTTTGATTCTGTGGATTTAAATTGATGTTCCTGAATCCTTCACCTCTTCATCTGAAGCACGCAGGCAGTAATGCCCAGGGTGCTTCATTAACCTCGAGGTGAAGGACAGAGATAGTCCTGACAGCTGGGTCACTGCTGAGTGAGTGAGTGTTGAGTGTTGAGTGTGTGTGTGTGTGTGTCGCCCGGCAGTCAGATGAAATCACCAGCAGCCTTCCAATCCATCAGAGCAGTCTGAGTGAAGGTTAAAAGGTCCAATCAGGGACCTGTTTCTTATTTTTAAATTACACATATCCTCATATTTCTAACTCAGTTGAAGCTCTTCAAGTTTGAGTCCCGGTATACAGATCTGTTGGTCAAAGGAGGTGCGGAAACGAAAAGGTTCGGGCAGGGAAATCAAGACGGCGAGTGGTGACGGCGCCTCATTAGTCACACAGCGCACGCTGACAGAAGCACCCACAGCGCTGCCATCATAGGTCATAACAGCAACACACCGGCCAATCAGAGAGCGGCTGTGGTGCCTCCTCATTACCCGATAGGATTATGGATAAGCTGCGGGTCAGAGGTTGATGCAGGGGATGGTGGGAAACCCCCTCCTACAGATCATTACCAGGCAGCGGATTTTAAACATCCCTGAAGGACAAAAACCTTTCAAGTTCAGAGGAAAAAGAAACTAAAGTCAGACTCGACGCCATCAAACTGCAGAGCTGGGTTGGTTGTTTCATGCTGTCGAAGCCGAGATCTTTTTACCAGCATAAGTGAGTCAGGAGGATTTGTCCCTGATCTCGTCATCGCAATAATGAACGCAAATTCAAGCAAACTCCGCAATATAAAGTTCGAATTTTCAAACAAAACCCACTTTATTAACAAAAATAACTCCTCATTTACAATCAGAAAGGCTCTGCTCCTGTTTTCGCGTCACCAAATAAAACTCTGCACCGGAGGAAACTGGAACCAGCAGGAAAAATGGAAGTGACAGGGTTTGTGGGAAATGTGGTCTTCACATTACAATTTTCAGATTAAATGCTTATTATCGAAGGAAGTGATTACATATTACTGAATGTTAAAATCATTTTATACACACATCAATTTGTGAGACTGCAGTTTGTTTTTGTGCATAGTCGGCCTATCTGTTGAATGAACATGAATTAAACAGCATCTAAAGCTCTTATTTTGACAGCTGATGTAGTCGTTGTTTCTATGTTACAGTCGCAGACTGTCTGTTCTGGAAAGCTGCGACACTTTCAGGATTTTTTTGTGTAACTTTTAGCCCTGTAGTTCTCCAAGTTCAATAAAGAAAGAAAGATGAGAACTAAAGTATTTCTGTGATGTGCAGCATGATTATTATCACAGGAAGTATTTACATATTTATTCATTTATCAGGTAGTGCTTAAAAATAATTCTCATTTTTCGTTCTCTTTTCTTCTTTCTAATTCCCGCAAATTTATACAAAAAAAACTCACATAAAACTCTGCAAATTACTTTGCAATTTTTGAGAAAATCCAACGCAAAAATCCAACATTTTTGATCGCAACAATCACCAAAAAAACTCACCCAGCACCTAGAAGCAGGTTTACCAATCGACTGGTCAGAGTAAGCCACCCTTGATGCCCACTGCTACTTCTCCCTAAAAGGTCTTCCACACCTGCCCAGCTGTTGGTGGTAGCGCACCTACCGGCTGCTTGTCGGACCAACATGGATCAGCGGACGTTTTTATTTACCTGCGGTGCTGGCGAACACCTCGCTCTGTGCCGAGCCCTCGGAGATGATGGCAGCAGTCGCGTCGCCCGTTGCGGTGCGGTCGAAGGTCAAGGTGCCGGAGGTGGTGAACTGTCCTGACGGGGACACTGTGACTGTTGGAAGAGGACGGATGCGTCAGCCGTGTTTGGAGACAAGGTTTAAATGTTCACTTCACAGATTTGATAGGGAAATCTTTCATGAACTTTTTCAGGCGACCTTCAAGGAACATAAACCACAGGACAGACAATATGTGGAAATATGGTGATGTTTCTTTGACAATGAAATCATTTACAAGATGATGTGCATTTTAGGGTCATTTCCAAGGGGTCAAAGGTCAAAACAGCCTGCTCTGATATTTAAATTTGCGTATCCTGAACTACAACCCCTCTGATCTATTATTTTTTGTTGTTGTTGTGTGACAGAGACTCCGCCCCCCACCTCCAGTCACCATCAGACTGAGATCATGTGACATACATGTGGTCCCCGGACTCAGCGTGATGTTTTTGGTGGCAGGAAGTTCCTTTTTGACGGGGACTACCGGAGGCTCGTTGTCCTTCTTCCGCCTCTTGTACGGGACGAACAGGCGGACCGGGCCCGTCTGAACGGAGCAGAGAGGAGACGGTGAGACAGATCAGACCAACACAACGTCCAATGACAGTCGCAAAGCTTTGTGCACTCTTGAGCTACATTTTAGCGATCTAAGCCCACGGCCTAAACAGCACGGTGCAAGTGTCTTTAGCATTGTGTCCAAATCCACTTTTGCTTGTTTAACAGCAGATAATCTGAGTGAGGACACATGTCTCAAAGGAGTGGTAATTAGTGCCCTAATTAATCATCACTGTGTTTTGGCCATAACATGAAATAAACCAATCAGAGCGTCATCTCCCATTCCTGTTTAAAGCCCAAAGCTCTGAGCTACTACTGTATGTCACGGCTCAATATTTGGCTGATGTCATCTCTGCAGTGAAGCATCCTGATACGAGGGTGTGTCTCAGCAGCAGGGACAGGGAGACGGGTCAGAACTAATAGAGGGATGAATGCAGCCAAATACAGAGAGGTCCATGAAGACGTGAGACTGAGGCAACTGTTCACCTCTCAGCCTGACAAAGACCCAAAGCAAACAGCCGAGACTTTTTTAAGCGGCCCAGCCGAAGCCCAGAGTTCCCCAAACAGTATCGGTGTGAGAAGATGTGAAGGCGGCAGCTCAGAAACTTCCCATCGAATCTGAGAAAAAAGATCTGCAAGAGAACGGGGTAAACTTCCCAAATCCATGTGTAAAAGTTTGTAGAAACTTACTCAAGAACGCTGCCAAATGGGCTTTTATGAAGTACTGAATTACAGGTTTGAATACTTTTGCATGAAAAAATGTGAAAAAATTCTAAGTGTAGCCTCAAATGACAATTCTATGCAATTTTATTTAATTCACTTTGTACCAAAAAGGATTGTGTGGCAATTTGATGGCCACGCGGTCCGGGCAAATACCACATGGGTGTAAAGGCCATCAGCAGTGAGTCCCTGGTTTAATGCGGAGCTGGTTGGACCTTTATTGCATCACATTTTCTTGCTCTATTTTACCGCATGTTCTGTCTGTCTGAATCAAAAGGCAAAGATGCAGAAACATTTTATAATTTTCAAAATAAAAGAGATTGAGATTTCATACTCAACGAAATCACCATGTTTTTCAGTAAGAAGAGTAAAACAAGATGTTTTTATTTACCATGCTGATACTTTCTATTGCCAGAGAGTCTCCTTCCTTTGGACACTGAAGAGAAAGATACAGACAATAAGATGGAGACAAACTCAAGCTCAGTTCTACTGTCACCATTGTACTAAAGTCAGCTTGAATTATCACAAACAGCCCAAAACAACTTCAAACAAAAAGAAGCTTGGGTAACATATTAACTGATTAAAAGACCTAAGCTGGTCCCTGATCCTGCAGGCTGTCCAAGACCAGGACCAGGACCAAGACTAAGACACAGGGACCAGGACGAAGACCAGGACTAAGACAGGGACCAAGACGAGGACAAGGGCCAGTCCAGATCACTCACCGTGGTCATGTCATCACAGCAGGCCGCACAGGTACAGGAAGCAGCATGAGGGTTCAGGATACGCTCCTAACACACACACACACACACACACACACACACACACACACACACACACACACATTTTAACTACAGACAGAATTTATATCTGACTGTTTGTTGAGACTCAGCAGGCCAAATTGGAACCACAAAGTGCATTTGTATCCACTTGTATAGCATAACACAGTGCGGTACTACAGTGTAGTGCAGAAGTAGTTCAGGAGTACAGTTTTAGTACCTGTATGAGGCAGAGCAGAGGTCGACCAGCATATCTGATGCTCCTCTTCCAGTCTTTGCTGCTTGCTCTTCCTGACAGACCTTCAAACTCAGTGGGAGTGAACCACTGCTGGTTGTGTTTGATGCAGCGACCTTTACCACCTGAACAAAACACAAGGTCAGTGTGAGAAGCAAATTACTCAAATACACAGTGTAATAGGTGTAATTTCTCATTTCAACTCAGGATGGAAAAATACAAATTTGTGTCTCCTATATTTGCCCCCTCAAAATCCTCCGGTACATTTTGATTTGCAGAACCGTTGTCATCAAAATACTCCAGTATTAAAACACAATGCTGTTCAGCACTCAACTTGCAACCCGGGTGCTGAACTGTCAATAAAAAAAAACTTATTTTTTTTCCCTCATTGTACTACAGCTGCATGATTATATCTCTATGACAACGATTCAAGCTGCTACATTTAAAGTAAAAAAAAAAAAAAAAAAAGTCCTTGTGTTGTCCAAAGTTTGATCCAGAATCGTGCAGCCCGACATTGTACCCGTATTTACTCATAGTAACAGTGATACAGTGTTCTCACACAGGAAACCAACATTGTCCCTTGCATCCAGCATCCCATGATTAAAAAAAAAAGCAAAACAAGTTTGAGTGTTTCATTGAGTGAAATGAATGAACGAGAAAAGGTGTGACGCGGTCAAATAACGACTTGAGGTAAGTATTTAATTTTCAGCTGCCTGGAAGATGTTCTTTCTTTTTAATTGGTTCACATCAGAGCATCCACCACATTCATTTATACCTCAATAATAATAATAATATCATTTAAAAAAATAATTGTCTGCATGAGTCCTATGGCGTTTGACACGATAATGCAAGGCCTTCTTTAACTGTGCTTTTGCTACTTTTATTTAAGCATTCAAATGATTCCCCTTTTCTGTAAAGATCTTTTTTCCTTTCTTGCACTTTATATACTGTTTAATTTAAAAGCACCACATTACTGCAATACAGTGCAGACATCTTATACTGGAAAACATTAGCTTTTACCTCGAGTCTCCAGTAAAGAACTATGAAGACCAATTGACTGTAACAGGAGTTCAGTCTGACATGAAGCGAAGTCTAAAAACTAAGCCTACTAGGAGCAGGATATCGTGGAGGGTTATGTTTCTATGGTAACCTATAAGTGGGAAAGCTTGAGTTGGGAACCCGACAGTACAGGTGTGATAGTCACCTGATCCCAGTCGGTTCTTGTACAGGACTCCGCTGGTGTTCCTGCAGCGGACCGGCAGCTCGTTGTTGTAGACTGAGGGGTCCCAGTTGTACTTGGAGCAGGAGTCTTTGTCCTGGGGTGGCGTGAGTGGAGTGGGCGGAGTCTGTTGGCCTGAGGGACGCGCAGGAGGGACGTAACAAACCGACACAAATCAGGCAGATTCTGGTTTTCATAGGTCTTTTAAAAAAAATGTGATTCGGTATAGACACCTCGACAACACTTTACCAGTACTGACACACACACACACACACACACACACACACACACACACACACACACACACACACACACACACACACAAATGTACCTGATGCAAGGGTGGCAGCAGATTTGAGGCCGGCAGCTTCCACGATGCTGCCGTCGGTGTGAACCACAATCAGAGTGGTCTTCTGAGTACTGAGACCTTCACCCAGCTGGAGGGTGGTCCTACCGCTCTGGAACACACACACACACATACACATTATACGTGCACTGACAGTACACAGAGAGAGGCAGGTCCAACTGTCTGTCAGCAGAGGGCACTGGAGGCACGGGAAGTACAATGACTGAGGTTCTCAGGGGAAGAAGTTAGATAACAGTCCTTTAAAGTGTTTGAAGATCTTTGGGAAAATTCAGAGTGACACAACAGACTGCACTGTCTGTTACATTTATTTATATTTCCAACAGTGTGTCTGCAACACATAACTCAATGAGAAAGCCTATCATTTCGCCATTAGTATTTGCGACAATGATGATTATTTATCACAAAATACTGAGCTGGGTTAAAAGTTTCTCACTCTAATTGTGCATATGAGCACGTCTGCTCCTAGAGAAAATTATCTACAGTTCATCTTCTAAATGTGGAACCAAGAGAGCAGGGCTGTGAAATGTCCTTATTCTTTCGGATGTGTTGGTTGCAGCTGAGAAACTGAGGTTGTTTGGGATTTTTAATGATGTTAGTGAAGTTGCCCTCTGACATGATTATTTCTCTGAAGCTCAGCTGATCCAACAGCACAGACTGTAAAACACAGAGCAACACTGAGCACGTGCAGCAGCGTGATCATCACCGTGTGTTGACCTACCAGAACGTGTTCAGGGAGGCTTCCTGACGTGGCGACCGTCGTGGTGAAAACATTGTCCTCCGCAGCCTGAACGTCGGCCACCGTCACCGCCGTCACTTCTTGATCAACAACAAACAAGGGAATCAAATACTGCGTCGCCACAAAGACCCTCAGATTCCTACTTTAGTTGTATTGTTATTACTACAGTAAGGATAACACCAAATTGGAGATTACAGCAGGAAACATGGGAAATAATAAATACCACTTTCACCATATTCCATAATATGTGTTTAAGTGAGGAAAATTGGTCGTCAAACTTTGTATCTGATGTCCCTTGAATGCAAAGATATAGAGAATGACTGTTTTTCAGCTGCTTTCCCAACATATTAACACTAATATTTTGTAATGTTACAGGATTATTATTGAAAGATGTATAAATTAGTAGTATTTTTCTACAGCTCTTTGGCAGCCATTCTTTCCGTCTCCCCACTACTGATACAGCCTGGCCAGCCAAGGCATCCCTGAGTTTACCCCAACAAACCTCATTAAATAGCAGATATTTTAATGCAGATCAAAAGATTAATTAATAAACTAATTCACTCATGAGTCTGTCCTTCAGTTTAGCCTATATATAATTCAAACTAAGGTGATTGAGGTCAATTTTAAACACGGTTAATCTTAAAAAGGTGAACCATCTCAATCCACACTGCTCGAGGCTGGCGATGAAGACTAACTGGAAAAGTTGAAATATTATAATACGGCTGGGTAGATGATTAATGATTCGGTGCCGAATTTGATCAAAGTAGTCAACTGAAAATATCCGCTCTGATAAATGAATGGTTTATGTCACAAAAATGCAACTGTTTTTAAAATGACACAATCATTGAATGTGGCTTGGTACTGCACGTATTGTTTTGGTCTACGATACGATGGTTTGTTTTACAAACAGCAGAAGAAGTGATCAGTTGTCAGGTGAGAAAAGTTACTGGTGAACTTCAATTAAGAACAAATGATAATTGATGGTGAAGCTGTGTGGTTCCCGTATAAACCAGAAACACAGCCCGACGCTAACCGACGTTTATCAGCACACTTGGTGTTTTAGCGCCACCCCGGACGGCAGCGGCCTGCTGTTAGCTACAGCCCGAATCACCTGCGAATGCAGCCTCGGCCTCGTCTGGGTTCGGCAGGGACTCGGCTCCCATGTCGATGTTTCCCGGTTCCGCCATCACAGCCATCGTGGTAACTTCGGCCTCCGACTCGGTATCCGAGCCCACTCCCTCCACCGGCGTCCCGGCGATGGGCGGTTCATCGAGCTCGAGCGCCTTCGTGGCCGAGTCCGCTTCGTCCATTCTTCCTCCGAACGACAAGAGCCGAACGTGACCGAGGAGCTGCAAGGCGGAGCGGGTTCCGAGCGCAGCCGAGCTTGGTACGAACCAGAGACGAACCCAGAATACGGAGCGCATTAACGATAATCGATTAAATAATCAATATTTCCGTCAAAATTAACAGGAACGTAAAGGAATGAGGCGAGCTAATCCGGAGTGCCTAAAGCCGCGCGTTGTCTTTTTTTTTCTTGAAGTCTGAGTAGAGACACGACGGAGAATACCGAAAGCACACGAGTCCACCCGAAGCGACGCGTAGCGGCCGACACGGTCCAGGGGCCAATACACACGTGCTCACACAAAATGTAAACTTAAGTACGGTTTATTAATCATTCTGTATCATATCAACGATTTCTATTCGCTCAATGCATTTCTTCTGCTTATGTACTGATGGAGCCCAACAATAACGACATCAAAAATGTAGGCTAGCAGCCAACATGGCAGATTTGGAACACTTTGTAAACATAAAATTCGTAAAAATATACACATTTATATATTTGATGTAATGTTTTATTTTTGTATTTCATGGTTTGGATAATAATATTAACTATATTGTGCAACTCCTAATCATCCTTGGAAAGTCCCACATCCACAAATCAAAATGGACTAGATCGAAACCACAGCTGCTTCTTTGGATTTAGTGTTGAACTCAAACAGAACGGCACTTTAACAGAATTTGTGAAGAACAAAAAAAGCCACTGAGAGTTTCAGCATTTTAAAATAATCACATTTTATTTAATTTCTTAATAGCTCACCCTGGCATGTATATGTTTTATTTTATTGTAAATTGTTTGTAATGTAAACCGCTTGTCTGTTCATAAAGTTTGTTAAAAAAAAAATTGTTGATGAGTGTTGTTAACTATACCACAAAACTTGATTTGCTTAAGTTACACCGACATTTTAGATAGAAAATGTATGAGTGACATGTCATGAACATTAAGGCAACCTTCAACAACGTTTAACCGCCGTCGGTCCCACAGTACCCGGATGAACACTTTCCATAGTCAACAGTCACCAACATGGCCACGTTGCGGAAAAGGAAGGACCATGGACCTAAAGTATTTTCATAATGAGGCACCTGAGCAAGCTGCAGCTGTCAAGGAGGATCTCCATCTGGAATTTGCAATTCTACTTCCTCATCCAAACAAACATGGTATGTTTTTTTGTAAACTAAAAGATTATTTTGCACTTAAATTTTATTTAATTAAATTAAATTAAACGTCAACATTTCTCATAGACGAGTATAACAAGTTATACAATGTTTTCATTGTTTTCAAGAAATAACGACATTGAGCATAATGCAATGGGAGTCGAGGCCAGAGCAAAACCAACAGTGAGCATCAGCATTATAATCTAAAGAATAAAATAACATGAAAAGGTGCAGTAAAAGGGTCAAATTCAGAAAATAAATCAGACTGACTGCACTTGTTTACAGCCAGTCAACGGATAAACACGAAAAAAGGTAGAAATAAAGGCAAATGTATATGTAGTCAATTTGTGTCTCGTGTTGCATTTTCCTGCAAGTTTTTATTTATCTCTCTGTTAAAGTAAGTCACAAAAGTCAATCTCAGAGACTGATACTTTCTCCTACTGATCAGATGTTTTGCTGTTGTTATTACAGCTCTCTCCAATCACAGCACCCTCCTCCTGGTGGTACCCAAGTGACCCCCCACTGGTCTCCATCTGACTGGGAACATGAGGAGGACACTACACCTCCGCCCACCTATAGCGGAATCATGACTGCACCCTGGGCATAATGACTCGGGGCCAGAGCCCTTTTGGAGCCCACCCCGAGTGGCCCTCAGTGGTATTGCAGTGTATGGCACTTTTGCATTGGTTTTACTTTACAGACCCTGAAGCTACGTCTATTTTTTATATACAGTTTGTGGTTATACCACTAATTCACATATTAATAAAATAATACAGTAAACGGATGATTTTTTTTTGTCAAACAGTAATGAATAAAAGTCAGTAGATGGAGGTTTTCTCTGCCTTAGATGTGCTGTTTCCAGTATATTGAATATATATGACCACTGAGTGGCAGCACACACACACACACACACACACACACACACACACACACACACACACACACACACTCACTCACTGTGCAGCTGATCCCAGGTCAACATGTTCCATTACGACTAAACCAATTCACCCAGAGTAAATTTATCAACAAGTTTATTTCACAGACCTCAGTCACCTTAATGAAATGCATTATAAAATAAATCCATTTGAATGATGACAGTTTATTTCTTAATCCCCTTCAGATCTGAGTTATTATGTGCAGTGAAGTATGTACTGAAATAATTTTTTTTATCAGTCACGGTTTTGTGGCAGCAGGAACTCACAGTTTTGATAGACGGGTGAATTTGTGAGGTGTGTGAGCAGTTCCTAAATGAGTCCCTAAACTACTGATGTGTGTGTGGAGTGGCTGGGGTCAAAGGTCATGCTAGCTCAATGCAAAAATACTATAATACAAATGTGAAAGAGTGATACCGCCGTGTGTGTGCATTCAGTTAATCCCGCTGTGTCTCTATGTGCTTTAATCCACCTGTGTGTGTTTGGGTGTCACGTGTGTGTGTGTGCCACCTGACGTCAGCTTGCATCACTGCTACTCGGGGGGGGGGGGGCTTTTGTGAGGTAGTGTGTGTCTGTGAAACAAATGACAACAACTGTAGTGAACAACCACTAATGCAGTCAGACGGGATAGATGGTACTTGTAGCTGGTTGCTGGGCTGTTTCTCGGTGGTTGCTAGGGTGTACTACCTAGTTGTTAGGTTTTTTTTTTCTGCTTGTTATTCAGGTGTTTCTGGGCTTTGCTTTCTATTTGTACATTCTGACCACCTGATCAGTTTTACATCTTTTCCTCAGGTCTGTTTGGACCTGATATGTTTATTTCAGCATGAGAAGCTGCAGCAGCAGCAGGTGAAGACATGGTGTGCGTAGCCACTGGTGTGTCTCTCTCAGTAGGAGGAGCTGCAGCAGCAGCAGTCTCTCTGGGCTCACTGAAGCCACAGATTGTCTAATTAGATTAAGCGAGGCTTTCCTCAGATAATCATTTAGCCAGCTCCTGTTTTTTCCTCCGATGGAGCGCTGCTTGTGACTGTGAGTTTTGCTGAAGGTCAAACTGAATTTCTAAACAAGGGGCTAGTTTGGGGACTAAATTGTGGTCTTGGTGCAGATGTGTAGAGTGCCGGCTGAGGAGCTGTGGCTGTGTTATGGGCTGTTTCTGGAGCTGTGAGTGTGACGCTGCTCAGAGTAATCGGACTGCCACTAATACCTGTTGCTAACAGGAGGCGATGGGGGAAGTTTCTGTAAGTAAAGCCTTTCTTCTTCTCTGTGCTGCAGTAATGAAGTGAACATGTTTTTAAATCATTGGCCCTGAATAGTGTCTCTGAAGGCTGAATGTGTTTCCACAGTGTGGAGAGACGCCTACTGAGGGTTTTTTTTAACCTCTTTCACACAGTAATCCTTTGCGTGTTTTATGTACCGCTGCAGTAATTAGTTGATTAGTAACAGATCATCAGAGAATTTCTCCAGTAAAATTCCAAATGCCCTTGTTGCAGCTTCTCCAGCATTAAGATTGGCTGCCCTTGTATGTTTCATGCTGTGAAAGCTGAATCTATATGGGTTTTAGTTATTGATTAGACTCACTAATGAAGCTCTAACTCTGTACAGCAGCACAGCAAAGCTTTATCCATTAATTTAACCGTCATGACTTCCGTTTATCCTCCTCTACTCTCAGGAGCTCTTCTCTTTTTCTCCTTCAGCCTTAAACAGGCTGCTTCTCCCTCGCTCAGATTAAGCCTGGGCTGACTGATTGACACAGATTACAGCGGAAGGCACAGAGGTCGCAACCTGTGAGGAACAAATATAAAGGCTTTCAGTTCACACACGAGCAGGCACAAAACTCCACACACACGCAGTTATGTATTCAGACTCAGTCAGGTTTCGTTCACTGCGAGTGGAGAACGGGTGGAAATCGGATCAGTTCACTTCAGATCTCAGCTGTCTTCCTTCACAGTAACATGGCTGATTCAAAGCTTTTCCTTCATATAACCTTTTTCTACTGGGGATGAGCCAAGACGATGAAATAAGGAGGAAGCTATATATGGAGTATGATCTTGAGATTCAAAACTTCACATGGTATTTTCATGTTCTTTTTCTATTCTCCTCCTGCCTAGCACAGAGACTTTTTCATCTTTTTTTAAATTTTTTTGTATCTTGCTTTCATTTAATGTTTACTTCTGCCCTGCTGTTGCCCTGCTGAGTTGGTTTATTTGTCCAGAATGATATGAATTATAGAATAGTTAATTTTCACTTTCAGTGTTTCAGGAGGGAGTTTTGAGTTTTTCAGCTATCAAAAGCTCATTAAACCACATAAGTTGCTGATTTTTTTACAATTTAATTTTGTTGTTAAATTGCCCCTCCCTTCTAGGTGGTTGCTAAATAGTCTGAGTGGCATATGACTGTTGCTTTAAGCTGAACCAGATCATGATATGATTTTATTATCTTATTTTTCTAAAAACATTGTTTTGTTTAAATGAATGATAACTGGTGCAATGCATGCCAGAGGAACACTGTGATTATATTGCTTTGAAAGTGTTTATTCATAATTTTGCTGAAATTTGCATTTTCATGATGTAGTATATTGATTTTGCTGCAATATTGTGAAGTCTGGTTATGAAGTCTGTTAGACAGCCAGGAGTCGACCAGCACAAAACACAGAATTTCTTTCACTAACCACCCGCAAATGACAATTTCAGATTATCATTTCACATGAAATGTATTTCATTTTAGTTGTATTTTCTGTAAATCCAATCGTTCTGTGTATCACGATCCACATGCTGTTTCAAACCCTCAACAATCCAAGAAAAGTTACTCCGGAAAATAAGTAATCTTTTGTTTCTTGTTTTATTGACATTGCATTTTTTGATATACACTATGAAATTTAAATAATTTTGAAGTATAAACCTCTTACATTCTCAGAAATAATACCAAAAACTTGAATGTCCTGTCCAATCCCACACCTTCCTACGGTTACTTGTTTGTTCTCCCATGATGCCTCTGACATGACCTGGTCTCTCTATCCCTCCACAGTCACAGAGTCCCCGACAGGCCAGATCTGCACCTCAGGCCTACCATTGAGTCTGTGTTTTTTTGGAGGGCCTCTGTCGAGTCCCTGAGGACGGAGACATGGCCAACAACTCTTTTCGTGGGTCCAAACATGGCCGACGCGCCGAGGACAACCACGAGAGCGAGTTCAGCTGCTCACTGCAGGAGCTGCGCTCGCTCATGGAACTTAGAGGAGCGGAGGCGATAACCAGGATCCAGGAGTGTTATGGAGACGTTAATGGACTGTGCACCAGACTGAGGACATCACCTGTCGGAGGTATGACCTGAAAGTTTGCTTCTGTGTTTGCTTGGTGTCCTTAGTGTCCTTTCTAAAGCAGCTGGGTTGACTGCCAGCTGGAGCATCACTTCACCACAGATGTGAATCTAAAACTAAACCTCATAGCTCACAGCCACAGGCCAGGTGACGCTCCACTGTTGGTGTTCTCAGTCAGAGCTACTGCAGTCCGCCGGATGCAAAAGTTTCGGGCCCCCCTGAGCATACTACATGCATTTTAGATTTTGATATGAAAAGACATTTTAAAAAAAACACTTTTTTTTTTTTTTTTTTTTAAATGTTTAACTAAAAAAACAGCAATCATGGCATTTGCAAAAAGCAGAACTCAAGTCTCAGAACTCGTTAGGGTTAAACTGACAAACTTTACAGGTTAAGAATATTAATTTGGTCAGCTGATGAGAAGTCTGACTCTTCAGCCCACAGAGCAGAGCACGGCAGGCTAAAAAGTGATCAGAGTGCTTCCAGCTTGCAATTTCAACTGTCTGAATTGCCAGTAAGAAATGTCATTTAAGGGGAACTGTGGAAGTTAAGACACGATCTGAAGGAGCAAGAGCTCATGGCAAAATATGACTGCATATCTCACTGTGTTCTCGGGCCACATTAAAGGTACGTTTGGTGCAGCGTTAAATGAAAAGAACAAAACTATTACTTGGTGGGAGGAAATATTTTAGCAGAGGAAACACTGCACGGATAGAGGGAGGGCTGAATTCTACTAAACAGCAGCAAATTCTGGATGCAGATGAGTTGCAGTCAGTTAAGGAAGTGAAAATGAAAAGAGGGGTTACTCAGTGCCTAAACTTTGCACGTTAATTGCTAATGTTTTTTTTATTTTTTTATTAATTGGAATAAAAAGTACATTAACATTTGAAAAATGGCTCATTTTACAGCCTGCTTTTTGCAGCGGTTGTATTGTCTTCCCAAAAAAATAAACAAATTGTATTTTGCCCAACTTTAGCATATGATTTTTATGTGATGCTGTTGTAGCCCTCTTTACCAGTGAGTCACAGACCTGTGCCCCCGGCATGGACATCGTTAAACCAGCAGAAGACATGTTAGGTTCATTCTGTACTTTAATCTGGCTTGAGGTACTGTTAACTCTGTGATGGTCAAAGTCGACTGTGACCGGAGGCCTCTGTTGATCCCGTTCAGCTCTCGGTCAGCTTCAGGACAATATGAGATGAACACATTGTGTTCTAGTTTATAATAATTGCATCTAATTTTGAGAATAATTCAAGATTCAGGATTCAGGACAAAACTAACGTTCTTGTTGTTTCTGAGGCCATTTCAGTGATGTGATGTGGTCCAACCAAAATGACGTTTGACTGAAGTCATTCAGCAGACAAGCAACAAGGAGCTGAGTGGAAACTTCTGGGCACACTGTAAAAAAAATCCCAGGTTCGCTTTAACTGGGGATCGGTGTCGGTGCTGACAGTGACCTGATTAAAAGGATTGACTATCAGACAGATGTCATTGATATATGTTTAATGCAGTGTTTTTGTTAATGTCGTTGTAAAAGCCTGTCCTTGTGTTATCAGTTGCTTTAATGTCATTACCGTGTGTAATACGATACCAGTTTTTAGCTTGTTTAGTCTCATGGAACAGACAGACTTTCATTCTGTCTGATGCATCTGTCCAATCTGCCTTGGAGACAAATTGACTGGACTGACGTTACATCTCGTGAACAACAACTTTTACAGACTGGAGTTTAAACAACACAGTGAGATAGAAGCTCCATACAGATTTTTTTATTGGAACTTTGAAAATGAGCACTGGCATGAGACCATTGTGTTTTCAGTGAGTCAATAGTCATCATTGGCGTTTTGATTTTAATGCTAAACTGAGACTGCATGTTTCGACCATGACTGCAGGTTTAGACAGAACTTTAAGCTTCATTTTGATTTAAAACCTTCTGTTTCTTTGTTGTCTTTATTACAAGTCAGAAGCTGATTATTTGTTTTAACTGTCTACCTGTTTTTAGGTTGATTCCATTCCTTCTATCGTTTCATTTAATTTCTATAAAACCTGACCTGCAAACCGACCCACATACAGTAGATCCAGTCTGTTTTAGTGGACTGCGTGTCATACGTCTGCCCTTTGACATTTTCATCCTCATCATTAATTCATCCAGTCGGTCCGTCTTGCGCGCTCTAAGTATACACCTTCAGTGTTTTGGCTCCTGCTGATAGAGAGAGAAGTAAAATGTCAGCAGCAGCTTGAAATCACTGGAAAAATCCATTACTCGGCTTTACTTCTGTGTGTGTCTCTGTGGCGACAGCTGGGGAAAATACATTAACTTTCAGTGTAATCCCATTCACCTGAAAGTACAGAGAATGCAGTGTTCTGTTCGCTGAGTTTTCAAACAATACAAAGACCGGTGCTGGTTTAAATACCTGTTTCAGACTGACCGAGTCAGCTGCAGCTGTGCAGCTGTGCAGCAGCTGCAGTGTCTTTTAAGGATCTGAGCGTGTCCTGACATGTCCTACTGCTCCACAGGGAAACCGTTCTGCTCCATTCTGCTCCCAAACAACATCACACTAATAACTGCAGAGGCACAATCACCATCAGGGATAAACCATGTGTCGCATGTGGAAAAATCAAGCTCAAACGATTGGAAATAATGTCATTTCTTCAAATTAATTTCGATGCAACACACGTACGTAGCCTAATCCTAAACTACATTGTGACTTAATCCTAAACAGCATTGTATCTTAATCTTAAACTGCAATGCATTCCCAGTGACCCCATTAACTCACTTGGTGACGAGCTATTCTCATTCACTGTTTATCTAAATTAGTGCTTGGCAATTGTAGGAGTTGCACACAGTACCTTCCAAAATGTTTCTTGACATTACTTTTGGTGTTTTGGTGTCATGACTATCTGGTCACACAGCTTGCTAGTTTATTATAGTTTGTGTTAAAGAGGAGATCAATAGGCTGGATTTATAGAGGACATGCAGTGGGTCACATGGACAGTGCTGCATATTAACAATCCACCCCACCACCACTGGAGTACATCACATGGCCTGCTCAGTGAATACACTTTAAATTCAGATTGATCTCTTTGAAATCTGTCTCTAATCATCCACTGCAATTTGACTTTAAAACAAAAACTTTCAGACCTCAGTCCTCAGAGGTTTGATCTCCTCAACACGGATGAAAAAGTGAAGCATGTGGAATTTCGATACAGCGTGGCCCCCCAACTGCTTCATTTTGCTTTGGATTCTGCTAACAGGTTAATCTGGCTTCCGACTGCTCTCAGAAGAACTGCTGCGTATGTTCATGTTTCCACTGAGGGATCTGACTAATAACTGACTGGATTTGTTCCATGTTGTCTCTTGACTGCATTTTGGTGGTTAGTACAAAGAAGGTGGTGTACACACACGACAAGCTTAGTGAGTTCAGATGCAGGGTGAAAGCAGCACTGAAGGGACACAGATGTAGCCCTCACACTGAGGACATGCACCAACATCATGGATCATTTTGGGATAAAAGCAGCTTTCATCCGTTACGTGATCTCTTCATTGAAAGCAGGCAGTTTTGTCCGTATATATATTTTTGGCTATCTGTAAAAGCTGTGTGTTCGATCTTAATGGTAAAACCACTTCACATCCTTCAGCTCGACTTCTTTTTGAAAGTGCATAAGAAGTGTGTGGAGGTTCAGATCATCATTAGTGAGCTGGAGCGACTGTGTGGTGCTTAAAAAAACTAAGACAAGAGTGTGTGTTTGAGACAAATCAGAAAATGTGGCACATTGTAATGACACATTTGATCTCATAAGGTTTTCTAACCATCACAAAATAACAGATTTGTCAATTCTAAACATTTACATTTTTTTGATTTCTTTAAATCTAGTAAAAAAAACTTTTATCCTGAGTGTCTCTCTATATAGATGTTTGAATACACCTAATTAAGTTTGAGCCACTGGAGGGTTTGTGGGGTTAAATAGGGTCCAATATCATTAAAATATTTGGCTCAAATTCATTCTGCAAGTGTGAGAATAATATTTATATTTGTCAACATATACAAATATTAAATCTCTCATGAATGTGTTTATCAGAGTTTAAAACATGTAAGCCGGATCAGGAATGTCTCGGATCAACAGATGTTAGATTGAATGTAAACTCAGTTTGATGGTGTACTTCGGGCTCACAGGGGGACACGTGGATTGATGCTGTTTTTGTGTCTCCTGCTGTAGGTTTAGATGGAAACTCAGAGGACATCAACCGAAGGAAAGAGGAGTTTGGACAGAACACCATCCCCCCTAAAAAGCCAAAAACCTTTGTGCAGTTAGTGTGGGAAGCCCTGCAGGATGTGACGCTCATCATCCTGGAGGTGGCAGCCATCATTTCACTCGGCCTTTCTTTCTACAGTCCGCCAGATGCTAACAGACTGAGTGAGTTTCTCTTTTTATTATAGTCGCTCTGTTTGTTCAAATTTAAACCTTTACATTAGTAGAATAGTGATGAGCTGTTTCCAGCGACACAATGTTGAGACAGTAGTGGAGCTGTCAGGTGGTGCACCAAGCCACGTGAAAGACAGTGTGCCAAATACATGTAAAACTTTTAAGTATTAATATTGTTTCTTTTAATTAGCTTCTTGTTTAGAATGTGAAAAATGTTGTCATCCATTGCCTCTGCAGAGTAACACTACAGTCTGGATTACCTGCCTTACATGTCAGCTCATAGACTCAAGTTTTAGTGCCTTTACTGTCATCATACATGTTCATCATTGTTAAGTTTCCCACTGGAGTCATGCATATAATACGGGTCCACTTGAGTTGGACCTGTTTAGATGAGACAAATGTCACAGATTCTTCTCCGATTGTCACACATGTATTGAAGAGAACTGGGTACCACGTTAAAAGAGAGGGCCTCATTCAGCCCCAGAAAGTTGCTCAATAGTGCATACACCAAAAACATATGTCTTTGTCATGTGTCTGTGTTTGGCGGTCCATAGTATGTGCGTTAGCTACCTGTACACATAAATATGATAAACTGAAATCATCATATGGCTCATTAAACTTTTCAAAGGTGGACTGTATGGATCAAATTACGATTATAAAAACATTTAAAAAAAAAAACTTATAAACATTATAAAAAGTTCACACATCATGATGTGAGGTTGAGACACTCAGAAAAATGTATTGTGAGTTTTCAAGTCGACCCTTTTCCTATGATCGTGCACGGGAAGAAGGCTTTGTGGGCCGCTGCACGTCATGTGATGGGCGTGATGAAGATGGAGTAAAGCGGTTTGGCCGCTACACCAAAATCACCCAACGCCAACCCTGATAAAGAGGTCAGTTCAACAAAGCCAGGCTGCCGCTGACTCTGGATGGGCGAAGCTTCTAGAAGGAGAGCTTGTTGACATGATTTGACCCTTTCGGATGTTGGCTTGGTGTTTGAACTTTACCATATGAAGGATAGGGTGCCAAATATGTAAAAAATGAACTGTATTTTTTTATATATATAAATAATTCTAATTGCTAATAAGTTACTTGTCTGTGATGACTGCATAAACCCTGTTTTAACTGATCAGTGTCATTCAAGTGCAGAATGAGCCAACACATCTGCAGAATTTGACTCTTTGATCATTGAACACATGGAGACAGCAACACAGCTTTCATCTGTATTTGTAAGGTTGTACCAGGTTTATCTGTCAGCTTGCATCATCATCATCTTCTAACAAGCTTGTATTTCCCCCAAATTCACTCTGAACTTTCTGTGCAGCCTCCTTCAGAGACCATTTCTGATAAAAACCTGAAAAGTCCTGCTGGGTTTGACATTGCAACTTATGTCACAACACTTTGTTGTATTTCTCGTAACATGCAGGTTTTTATAAAACAGCTTTGTCTAGTCTAGTTCCACTTTAAAACACAGATTCTTTTCTTTTTTTTGTCAAGGAGCCAGCTTGTTAAATCCAGAAGAGCATGGAACAGATTTTTCAGCTGACCTGGCAGGAGTCATGTCATTTGAGTCATTACTCAACCCATTTTTAAATTAACTGAGGTTCTTGCTTCACAGCAGCAGTGTGGCGTGTCTTTTACAAAGGAGACATATCCTCAGGAGACTGAATCCTCTTCTGGAGAAAAGTCAGAGGTCACTTCCTGTATAGAAACAGGGCAGCACGCACAGAAAGTAACACTGATACAGGTTCAGAAAAAGTAAAACTCTAGCCTGTGTTGTCTCCCACTCAGACTGCGGCATAGCAGCTGGCGGCGTGGATGATGAGAGTGAGGCGGAGGCCGGCTGGATCGAGGGCGCTGCCATCCTCCTGTCGGTGGTGTGCGTGGTGCTGGTGACGGCCTTCAATGACTGGAGCAAAGAGAAGCAGTTCCGCGGCCTCCAGAACCGCATCGAGCAGGAGCAGAAGTTCACGGTGGTGCGAGGGGGGCAGGTGGTCCAGATCAAAGTGTCCGAGATCGTCGTCGGCGACATTGCACAGGTCAAATACGGTGAGTGAACGAAAAGTATGCACTGATTTATAGTGGGCCTGTTCAAAGTCAAGTTTACCGCTTCACCTCGAATGAAGATTAGAGCTAGATATCAAACCTCAGTACTTTGCTGGTATTAACTCAAATTAGTTCATTTCAAAAACTGAGAGTAAACTGTTAAATTCTGAAAGTTTACATTTAGATACATAATTTTGTTTTATTCTTTGATTATGTTCCTTATTTAAATCATTATTTTGGTGTAGAAAAACACGATTATATTTATTCATCAGAGGGAAGTGTCAGTACAACACCTTTTTGTAAATCCATCTTTAAGTTTGTGTGTTAAGTTGAATGTGTGTTGCTTGTTCTTCAGCTCAAAGTAACGTGTTACAAAATGAGATTGCACCAGTCAAACATAGGAGATTTATTTGTTAGTGCAGCCTTTAGCCATGTGTATCATAATGCTGCTCATGACTGGATTAACAACAGGTGTAAACATCCACATCTTTATAAAGATCAAGTTTGTGTAACACCTGCTGGTGGTGAATATGCTGTTTTCCATGACTAACTTGTCTTCTTTACATATTAATGTAAATATCAGAATCTAACTGTTGACATAAAATTCCTATAGTATCCCTGCAGAGAGCAACGTTGTGCATGTGGCGATGGACAGTTCACATTTTAAAACAGTTTAAGGTTAAAAAAAACCAAAAAAACTGCAATATTGTCATTTTCTTTCTGATGATAAAGAGACTGTATCTCTCGCTGCATCAGTTACCTCCCTTTCTCCAGCTGTCATGTGACAGACTGATGATGTGACGATGATGATGCCATAATAAACCGACGAGGTGCGGGCAGCTGTTACCTCCATGCGTTGTTGTTCCAGGTGACCTCCTCCCCACCGACGGCGTCCTGATTCAGGGCAACGATCTGAAGATCGACGAGAGCTCTTTGACCGGAGAGTCTGATCATGTCAAGAAGACTCTGGACAAAGATCCCATGCTGCTGTCAGGTGCGTCGCTCTGCTCCGCTCACATCAAATTACTGCCGAGTTCAGAGTGACCCGTGCTGTCGTTGTCAGCTCTTACCAGACAATTTTTGCAGCTATCTTTTCCACCGTTAAATCTGATCCATCTCTCTGGTGTTCACACCTACAGACTGAACTTTAAAACCTCTTTTTACAGCTTTAAACCAAAAAGAAAGAAATTCCAGTCTTCTTATAGCGACTCAAAAACCAGTCAATTCTAGGGAGTAACAGTATTAGTACTAATGTTAGGGAGTAACATTAATAGTAAATTATTGTTTAAAAATCACTTCGAGAGGTCTCCAGTCAGACCAGAACTCTAATGTAACCTGTAATCTGCATGTTACCTGCTCCAGGCTTTACAGTCACACATGCAGCGGTCACTTCGACCCAATGTGTCTGCAGACAGACACATCGACTGCACTGACTTACTTGTTCATCGTTGGCTCGTTGGGCTGTGCTCTGTGGCCCAGTCGAATCCTCTTCCTCCTCTTTCCAAACAACTTTGCCAATCAAGTAGTCTGTTTGTTGCAGAAAGCGCACAGAAAAGAGCACAAAGTCCTGGGGTATGTTCAGAAACCTGGTCAAAAGCCTGAGATGTTACAGTAATTGTCAGGTATCATATCCCTCTGTCATATCCTCACCCTCGTCTCTCTCTCACTGTCTCTCCCAGGTACCCATGTGATGGAGGGCTCTGGCAAAATGTTGGTCACCGCCGTAGGTGTGAACTCTCAGACTGGAATCATCTTCACGCTGCTCGGTTCTAGTGAAGAAGGTGACGGTGAGGAGAAGAAAGAAAAGAAGAAAGAAGAGCGCAAAAACAAAGAGAAAAAGGACAAGAAAAGTACGTTCAGACGGACAGATTTGTTTCATTGTTCATCATTGGAGACAATTCTGTTTTATTAAGTGAATTTTGTTTATGAAGTGATTTTATCCAAAGCTCTTTTTACCTCTTGTTCACGTACACACTCATCCAAATGACAAGCCCCAGTGTGGGCTGAAGAAGCTGGGGATCACATTAAGATATGACCGTTCTAATCTTTTACTGGTAATCACATGTAGGTTGTTTTTTTGGAACAAAACGCCAGCAATAAAATGCTCGTATGGCTGCTAGCACATAGACACCCACTGCTGACCAGTAATGGTGTTGAATAAAAAGTTGGGGCATCAAAATTACCGCAATTAATCTAAACTTCATGAAAATCAATCCAATCATTTTTGTTTGTTTCTGAGACAAAAATTATGGGCTGACATTGATTATTTATGTACCTGTTTTTGCTCTTTTAATTCTTTATTATTGGTTCACTCAGCAGCTAAAACTATCAAATGTTTCCCCTTCACAGGTAAAAAAGAAGACAGAGGCAAGAAAGGTAGGCAGCGCATCACTGCTTCTGACTGTCACATGTCATCACTGTGACTTAGTGTGTGCCTGAGTGGGTGTGAAGATTGTGTTGAACTGCAGCAGCTTCAGCTCATCTGTCCATCAGCTAGCTGAGGTTGATTCACAGCTGTACCGGGTCACTGTGGACTCTGGTGGTTTACTCTCAGTACCGAGCTGTAGATCATCAGCAGCCTTCCTGTTCATGTTTTTATTCATGTGTCACTTTGGCAGTATGTGCGGTTATATCTCACCGTGCTCTGGGAGTGCTTAATGGAACTAGAGAAACCAACAGGCTGTCATTTGTCAGTGGAATGTGTGGAGAGCTGTTTTCTCCTCCTGATTTTGATTCTTTGACTGAACCCAGAACTCTGGGTCAAACACGCGTGACGTCAGTGAAGTTTGTGACGGTCAAAGACTCAAGGTCACATGTCGTGATTTAAAGTCTACAAGATGTCTGCAGACTGTGGACAGATAATTACCCCAGCACACATTTCTCATCAATCAGTGGTGATGGTAGACGACATGAGCAGGAAATCCACAGTCCCATATCAGCACTCAGCAGATCGTGTTTCGGCCATGACGTGACCGATCCATGGTTAAAGTGACACGACAGCCAAATTACAGTTTCGTTGTCGTTATCATTGTAACATTTGGTCTTTCTTGGACTGATTTCTTTACCTCCACAGTGTTCCCCTAACTCATGTGACCTTGTGTAACAATGACCCACCCTCAGTTCTACACAGTGAGGTATACACATTTTAAAGAAAATAAAAGAGGAGAACTTAAATCAGATGAGAGAAAAAATGGGATCAGCTCATCCATAGATATGAGTCACTCATATCTTTCAGATCTGAGAAGTGTACTACTTATATTCTAAAAAAAAGTTAGAATAATGCATGAAGTTGTGAGGACTAGACAGGATTTCTGAGCCCAGTTAGGTTGTAAACAGAAACTCTTTTGTCCCGAATGGAAACGCAGTGTACTGTGTCCCGCCATTCTTCAGTGTTTGGACTGCAGAGTTCAGCCGGACAAGTGACTTGGAGCTTGGTGTTATTGTGCTAAAATGAATATGTCCAGACTCACATGTTATACCATCTAACAGCTCAATTAAAGATTCTGATTATAATTAGTTGGACTGCATCTTGAGTTGAATGTTTGATGAGAAGACTTTTGCTTAGTTGAAAATGAACATTTGAAATGTGTCCTTCAGAACAGGACCTCTGTAAAGTAGATCATGTGCAGTGTTTGTACGTCACCATTTGGAACACCATCATGTTTGCTGTTGCTATCCAGTGTCTTGTAAGCCATTACATTATGGGCTGGACGCCATGTAATGCAGGTCACCTCGATCAGTCACACCAAAAACTTAATACGTTGGTTTAAGAGATGGTTCTGACTTGGAGTCCTGCCCCCCATGGGGTCTACTCATGTCTGTCCTGGTCAGTGGCTGGTCCTCCTTGGTCCTTGGGGTCCCGCATCGTCCAGTGTGTGTCCCTGTGGTCTGAGCAGCAGGTGCTCCTGACTCCATTGATAGTGATTAAGACCAAGCAGATTATCGGCCTTAAGCTCGGCAGCTGCTTTCTTCCACTGCCTGCTGCTGCTGCCTGCCTGTCCACTAATAACCTTATTACTGAGATGGGATCAGCACGCTCGCATACACACACACACACACACACACACACACACACACACACACACACACACACACACACACACACACACACACACACACACACACACACAAACACACCTACAGATACCCCCACTCTGTCACAGAGCAGCATCAATTGACTGTTTGTAAAGCGGTTTGTTGTTACTGTTGGAAGGGGGAGTGGTGTAGTCTGGTTAGTTAGTTGGTTTGTGAATCAGTTTGTTTGGAGGTCTGCTCTGACTCTCATGATCTATTTAAGCCAACATGGGATTAGTTTAAATTTAAGTTTATTTTTAGTAGGGACCATGCACAGAAAACATTAATCATAAAAAAGAGAGGAGATGCTCGGTCACAGATTTAGCTACGACTGATTTCCATCTGCAGTTCCTGGTAAAGTTAAAAAAACTAACATTACATTCTACTACACATTGACCAACACTCACCCCCGCAGGCGTACACAGTCACATACTCACACAACATGATACACTTAACAGAAAGAACATTACAATATTACATACAAAATTATTCTGGTTATTTAAAATCCATTTTTTAAAGATGGTAAAGTCTGTATGAGTTTTTAGATTAACTGGGAGTTTTATTCGACCACCTTCGTGTCGACTCACAGCATCACAGCAATGCTCTTCATGTCTCACTCCAACAGCTCACCGTTAACTATTACAGCTGTACTTTTGATAATGACGAGCACTCATGATTTTTAGTTCTTGACATGTCTATTCCATTTCTGTGAACAGTATGATCTGCATACTAACACTCCTAACAGTCCTTAGGCCCTGCTGTTCATGTAGTAAATTATAGTATACCATAGTGTATGATAGGACAGGTGTTTTTTGGCTTTTGCATAGCTCAACTGCAGAAGCACCCAGGCTGTTTTTGAAGCCCCTTACTTTGGATATCTCTTGGTTTACAAGCATACACAATCATTCTTAGCATCCTTCTGTTTTCTGATCTGATGCAAACTCCATTTCAATTGCTGTTGTAAGGACTTCCTTGTAATGTACTAGCCTGGCTCCACCAGGTGGTTGCTCCCGGCTTCATTTTTCCTTGATAATTACATTATGCCATGCCAGGCTAGTAATGTAAGTTTTATAGCAGTTATTTATCAGTACAACAAGAATCATGAAATGAGAAATTACTCTGCTTAAAACATTCTCTCGTTTTCACACTAATGTTCCCTCTCACTAATAATTCCAGTCTTTTCAGCAGAATCCGCCCTGTTTCGACAAACGTCTGTCACTGAGTGAGTGAGTGAGTGAGTGAGTGAGTGAGTGAGTGAGAGAGAGAGAGAGAAAGACGAATTCTTCGTTCAGTATCTATTTCAAATTCAAAGTCCTTGTTTCAAACTAAAAGCCCTCTAGACCATGCCAATATGGTCCAGTCATATTGACATTGTCTGTTTAATTACTGCTAGATTGGCGTTGGTGTAACTCAACACCTTCTGATGTTTTACATCAAAAACCTTCAAGTGTCTCAAGTGGAGCAACTCATTCATTTCCTGGTTGGCCTTTAAAGCCAAACTTCTGCAGGAAGTGTTGGCAGCAGTTTGTAAAGTAAAAATAATTGTTTCAACAATTTTTCAATACCTGTCTGTAAGTCAAGACTCAGCAATTATTTAAGTTCTGCCTTTTATTTGAGAATGTTTGGGAAACCTTGATACATAAAACTGGTTTGCAGCTGCAGCTTTGATGATTTCTGTTCAAACACCTGAATGTTTTACTTACTTCCTTTGTCCTTTGTAGGAAAAAACAAGGAAGAACCGACTGTGGAAATGCAGCCGCTCAATGAGGACGATGCAGACAGAAAGAAGAAAAACCTACAAAAGAAGGAGAAATCTGTCCTCCAGGGAAAGCTCACCAAACTGGCGGTGCAGATCGGCAAAGCAGGTACAAACAGAGAGTCTGACACAGTGACTGTCACAGTGATGGAGAGATGAACTGAGGGCCAAGCACCCCCTCCCTGCTGGGTGAAGGCCACATGTACTGTACTCCTCTCCTACTGTAGTATAAAGGGGAAGTGTCCATATATGGTGGACCTCGATCAAAACTTTACAATATCCTGTCTCCGCATATCTGAATACTGCTTGCTTTATGATGTTCGCTGATCTTGTTGGACCTGATTTATGAAGCATCTTAAAGTAGGAAATCGGTATTAAAAATGTGGTACTATTTTTATCACTAAGAGTAAAATTGTATCACTTGTATTAACCTATGAAATGACAATGAAACACACCAAAGCCTCTGAATATTTAGGAGAGTTCTCGAGTCGCCTCACCTTGTTGGGTGTTGCAGCAAACATTGCGAAGCGTTGTGCTTTTTGGCAGAAAATAGGGCTTTGTGCAGCCAACAGATTTCACCTGCAATTCATGAATCTTAGATCAAGTGAATCACTGTGTAGATTTATGATTTTCCCAAGAAAATGTATGAAAATCTCTGTCAAAGGTGATGTAATCTAATTTGAGTGGGACATTTGTATTATTTTAGTAGACAAAGACTGGGTGACTGTACAGAAATAATGACTATTACCCACCTGTGGTGCTTTGATACTTTTATGGCACCCACCGAACTTCTTTCATACTGTGTAATATCAAAAAATTATGTGTCATTCCAAATGTACCAAATTTATGCCGGCTACATCCATACTAATAAGTTTTGTTTTGAAACGCATGACTTCTGCTAAGCTTACGCAGCAGTAAATATCATCAACATCAGTGAGCCAATATGGTGTCTAACTATACGCAGGCTCTACTAAGTTTTGGCCACATACGTATCTGAGCTACTAATAGCTTAAATGTGAGGCAATTTGAGAACATTAGTAAATTGTAGCATCTCGAGATACCTTGCATGTGAGGCATTTAGGGGAGATCTGTGAATTGGGTTAGTGTGTAAAGTAATATTCTTTTTGTTAAAATAGATTTTATAAAATGAGTTATGCAAAAGATATTGTTTAGGTAACAATGTAGGTTTTGAACGACACCCAGCACTACCCATCTGCGCACACGCAGTTAAAAGGGATTACTGTTTGAATTAGACAGTGGAAACAAAGAGCCCATTTGCTACATGGAGAGGTGACTACAGCCTCCGGAGCATTTGTGACGTCATCGTTGCACATTAGATAAATCAAAGATATCCTCCTTTAATTCTGTAAACCTACATTATTGTATAGGACTGACTAAGAAATGTTTCGTAGCTGTGTATTCAAGGATACAAGGACCTTTATTGTGAGCCCACAACACACATTCATAATTTTAGTATCAAAATGTTGTGATTGGAGTAATGAAATTGCAATAGTTGCTCTTGATGATAAATTGGCATAAATGCACAGGTATTAATACTTAAGAAGGATTAAAAATGTAAGAGTGTGGGAGAGAGTGTGTAAGGAGAATGTAAAGTTGAATTGGTGCAGACATTAGAAACAAAAATTGCATTTGTGACCATGGATTATACAAAAGATATGAATTATTCTGGCTAATGTGATGTAATAGAGAATAGACACAATGCAAGAGTATCAAGCAATCCAGTAATTGGCTATATCTAAAATAATAAAAAAGCTATTTTATGATTATTTTTTTTAACTTCTGTTTGCGACATGTGATGTGCTTACCATCAGGTTAACAGCTGAATTTGAGCTCTGTCTCTTTCTTCCGTCCGTGTCTTCAGGTCTGTTCATGTCGACTCTCACCGTCATCATCCTCATCACTCGCTTCCTGATCGATATCTTCTGGGTTCAGGGCGTTGTCTTGATCCCCGAGTGCGTGCCCATCTACGTGCAGTTTCTGGTCAAGTTCTTCATCATCGGTGTGACCGTGCTGGTGGTGGCCGTGCCTGAAGGTCTCCCTCTGGCCGTCACCATCTCCTTGGCCTATTCAGTCAAGGTTGGTTTGTATAGAGTGTTAAACACTCTGCTAACCTGAACACTATTTAATTACAGACTTGTGCAGCATCTCAGCCTGGAAACATGAGATTTTATAATTTCTTAAAAGTTGAAATTAGTTTTGAGTAATCAAAAGTAGCATATTACCACTTCTATATGTTGAATACTTGTTATATCTTTTTTAATGTTTTTTTTTTTACAGTGTTCACTGAGCACTGCTAGGAAAGTTATAACGGAGCAGATAATCCTGGATCAAACATAGTTCATGTATTTAGTAGAGTCACAATAAAAAACTCAGACTGAGGTAACGCTTCTTTTCTCTTGTACCAGAAAATGATGAAGGACAACAACCTGGTCCGCCACCTGGACGCCTGTGAGACAATGGGCAACGCCACAGCCATCTGCTCCGATAAGACGGGCACGCTGACTATGAATCGCATGACGGTGGTGCAGGCCTACTTTGCTGGTCACCACTACAACAAGGTGCCAGAGCCAGACCTTATCCCTGCCACGATCCTGGACCTGCTCATCTTGGGCATCGGGGTCAATTGCGCCTACACCTCCAAGATTATGGTGAGCTTTAAAAATAGACAGTCATTCAGGATGCACTGATTTAAGCGTTTGGCTGACAGGGCAGGGCTTGTTTTGCAGAGCTGCCACCGCAGCTCAGGACCAATTGGATCACTTCGTTCTGGATCCGCTGCACAGAGCAGAGCACAGAGGAGACAAACAGGTTCAGATAGAAGAGTTAAAGAACACCAACAAGTACTTTTCATCAGTTCCCATTTTTTTGTCAATTCTCTAGGAATAATTTTCAATTTATCATCAATTGGTCTAAAGTTACCCTACAGATCTGAGTAGCAAATTATATGATAAATACAGAAGAAATACAAAACATTATTGCTACAGAAAAATTTCAGACCCATTTTTCTCTCATGTAAGTTTTACCACCTTAATACTAAGTTGGTCATGATACATACAAAATTTGACAAGGGGCAGCCGGGGAGAATTATCTGACTATAAATGATCACGAGCTGGAAAGGTTTGTTGAAAGTTCTGATGCTGTTGTATTGATGTTATTGCAAGTTTAATTTCCACATGATGTGAAGAAGCTGATTTGTCTTGGAAAAACAAAAACTTATCCTCCTGTCTGCTGCTGCTTCCTGCAGACTCCAGAGAGGGAAGGCGGGCTGCCCCGCCAGGTGGGAAACAAGACTGAATGTGCCTTACTGGGATTCACCCTCGACCTGCATCGAGACTACCAGACCACCCGCAACGAAATCCCAGAGGAGAAACTGTTCAAGGTCTACACCTTCAACTCTGTGAGGAAGTCCATGAGCACTGTGCTAAAGAACGACGACGGCAGCTACCGAATGTTCAGCAAGGGGGCCTCCGAGATCCTGCTGAAGAAGTAGGTTCACTGCTTTCTGTTCGCACAGCTCTGCGCTCGGTCAGATGATGATCACGTGACTCTGCCGTGTGGTTTCAGGTGCTGTAAGATCATGACGACCGGCGGCATGGTCAAACCCTTCAAAAATCGGGACCGGGATGACCTGGTGAAGAAGGTGATTGAGGCGATGGCGTCCGAGGGACTGAGGACCATCTGCCTGGCCTACAGGGAGTTTCCCACCACCGAGGGAGAGCCGGACTGGGACAACGAGGCTCACATCCTCTCTGGCCTCACGTGCATCGCCGTGGTTGGCATTGAGGACCCTGTACGACCTGAGGTACGTCACCTCCATCTTCATACTGAGGCAATGTGGAGGCAACCGGCCAACCACAGAAATGAAACAAACTTTTCTTTGTAAATAACTCCACTAAGTTTGTGCAGCTGTGATCAGAGCATCATCAGCTTCATTTGTTATTTTACCTTTATTTGTTCACTGTTCTGTCATCTTTTCAGAACGCTCCATAAACCCCAGCATGTATCACTCTCTGCCTGTTTTTTTTCTTTTTCTTTCGTTGCTCCCATCAGGTACCAGAAGCCATCAGAAAGTGCCAGCGGGCTGGGATCACCGTTCGCATGGTGACCGGAGACAACATCAACACCGCCCGCGCCATCGCCACCAAATGTGGCATCCTGCAGCCTGGAGACGACTTCCTGTGTATGGAGGGCAAAGAGTTCAACCAACGGATCCGCAACGAGCTGGGCGAGGTCAGGCAGACATAGATCACACCGGCACATCCGGGAGCTTTGGCTTGCAGCACGTCTCCGCCCCCTTTGGGGGAAAACAAGCCCTCGCCTTCGACTTTAATGTAAAATAGCGGTACGAAACCAAACCACCAGATGTAAATTAGCTTATAAATGACCCAAAAACAGAATGTTAACTAAATGTATGTGCACGTTGCTTGCCATAAAACAGATAGCTAGTTAGAGAAGTTTAATTCGGTCCCTCTTCAGTCCCTTCAGGCCAGCATCAAGCTGGTGTTATAACCCAACTTAGTGGTCAGAGGGTTCCTCTGAGGACATCTAATTTTATTTTATTGGGTCTCCAGGGGAGCAAATTACTCCCGAAATATTTTACTTTTCAGTGCTGCTCTACAAATAGTACTCCAGCAAACATGAGCGCTGTGCTCTGACAACTGATCGAGCTACATTATCACCCACAGCGTCCCGGTGGCTTCCCTTGTATAGAGTGGTGCCATAAAGCCCTTCTGTCAGGATCTGTTTTTAGGACATGTTGAGTGAAAAAAATGGAGATCAGCGTTTTCACATGACTGTTGGTGCAACTAACCACACAGCAACTCTCTGGCACAACGTTATTATTTAAACTGGTAGGTTTTAAAACAGAACTTTAGAGAAAAGTCTCAACTTCCTCTGGTTCACCATCGATGCAGTACGTGGGATTGTTTTCCCCTAGAAAGCGGCGTGGTGATGAGAGCCGTCTCTGGATGATGTAATTCATCGGTCTGATCTATTGACACAGAGCACTTGAGTGATCCAAAGGGATCAGCTGGTGAATGTGAAAGCAAAACTCTGCACATACCTGTACATCGTTCTGTATAGTGATGCACAAACATCACAGTGAAGTGACAGTATGGAAAACAGAAACGTGACGATGCTGAACTCTTATACGGTGTTCATTGATGGTCACTGTCATTGCGTGGCAGACGGGTGAGCGGCTGGACATCATGAGAGTGTTGAGAGTCATGGACTTTAAGGCATCACTTTGAAAAAAATAAAAGTTTAAATATCAGACTGATAAACTGATTTGAATGAATGTTTTGCACCTAAAACGTCTCACTCATGTCTTCTCCATCTCGCTGCAGATCGAGCAGGAGCGCATTGATAAGATTTGGCCCAAGCTGAGAGTCCTCGCCAGATCATCTCCGACGGACAAACACACTTTGGTCAAAGGTTAGACGTGTCTTAAGCAGGTCACAGAGGGTGGGCGGGGCAGCAGGCAGTGTGGTTGGATAGACCGGACTGAGACAAGGTTGATTCATTTCAGGGAAATTCATGCACAAGGTGTCATTGCACATCACATACACATCTTTGAAGTGAGTAGAAAGAGAACTTTAGAAAAGATGATATATATACATATATATATATATATATATATATATATAATAAAATGTAAGCATATGTACAAATTCAGAGGCAGCCTGGAGTGGAAGTTAAAGTTTTAAGCTGAGCTTAAAGGTGGTCCTAATTAAGATGAACAGTAGACCCTCACGTGGCACCTGAGTGTGTCTCAGCTGTCCATTGTCTTCTCAGGTATCATCGACAGCACGGTGCTGGAACGGAGGCAGGTTGTTGCAGTAACGGGAGACGGAACAAATGATGGTCCCGCCCTCAAGAAAGCAGATGTTGGATTTGCCATGGTAACTATTGTCGCTGGTGTCATCAAATGCATTTTGTTACATTTGTAACATGTATTTTTGTCGAGAATAATGTCAGGTTTATGTAAGCGAGGCCTCCACGCTGTGATCTGCAGGGCATCGCGGGGACGGATGTAGCAAAGGAGGCGTCTGACATCATCCTGACGGACGACAACTTCAGCAGCATCGTTAAGGCAGTCATGTGGGGCAGGAACGTCTACGACAGCATCTCCAAGTTCCTGCAGTTCCAGCTCACCGTCAACGTGGTCGCTGTCACCGTGGCCTTCACCGGAGCCTGCATCACTCAGGTCAGAGCCTCCAGAAAACATCTGCATCTCCTCCAGTTGCAGGAGGATGAAAATAACATTAAACTTGTCAGTCTAACTGTCAGGTCCAACAGACCACGAGGACTCTGTGAGAGGAGATTTGATTCATGCTGAAGCTCATTTGCATTAAGGGATGTTTCCATGACCTCAACCAGAACACCGCGTGGTTCCTGGCTTAGAGGCTCAGTCATCAGATTTAAGGATTCACGCATTTCTGCTTAGTTTTTTTGGACGAATAGAATTGAGTTGAAAAAAGAACAAAACAAAGTCCTGAAATGAAGCTTTCATGCAAAATCCACACCAGGCATTCTATAAATGGTTCCATCCGCATTAAAACTCTCTTCCTAATAGGCCTGCATGGAGGTCAAATGAGTCAGCCAGCCACAGAAAACCAGCAAAGAAGAAACTGTCCTCTGTTTTGTTTTCAGGCTTCCAGCCATTTTGAACACATTGGGTTTTTTTTTAGCAGATTACAACAATTTCATGTTGGAAAATGCACTTTTACAGTAGTTCTGACTGAGGGCCAAAACAGAGGATTAATGTCATGTGGAAACTTTCATGCACCTATCAGTTTAGAATTAGTCATAGCTTTTGCTGATGACATGAGGTCCTTTTGTTGACACCATTACTGTGCTGTTGAGGCACATTAGGTTCATTTTGGAGTGTTCAAATTTCAAATTTGTTAAACTTCGATATTATAGAGAAATATATAGATATATAAAAATATAGAGAAGTACTTTTTTAAATGCCTTTCATGCCATTGTACTCGCATAACAAAAGCAGCTGAGCTATTGACGAAGGAATAACTTGGTGTTTCAGTGTCTTGCTGGAGGACATTTTGTCAGTCACAGCTGCCAAATTAGAGATGTTAATATAGAAGAATTAGCTGTGTCACTAATGTAAACTACAAACAACAAGGGCCCTAAAATTGACCCCTGGTCTGCACCCTACTCGTCTCTTACATTAGAAATCTTCTTTTCAGGAGTGTACAGGCCGCAGTTGGTAGCAATTAAACTGACCTGAAAACAACATGACAGATAACTTAAATCACATAACAGTGAGCAGTGTCACCTCTCAAAAGTCAAGTGAAGTGACGAAGAGAATCACTTCCAAAAACCTTCCTGAGTGACATCAAGATCTAAGTTCAGAAGATCCAGATTCAAATACTGCTTTTAAATGTGTACCTTCCCGCATACTAACCGTAGATTGTGTGTGTGTGTGTGTGTGTGTGTGTGTGTGTGTGTGTGTGTGTGTGTGTGTGTGTGTGTGTGTGTGTGTGTGTGTGTGTGTGTGTGTGTGTGTGTGTGTGTTTCCAGGACTCTCCTCTGAAAGCTGTGCAGATGTTATGGGTCAACCTCATCATGGACACCTTCGCTTCGCTGGCCCTCGCCACCGAGCCGCCAACTGATGCGCTGCTGCTCAGGAACCCGTATGGCCGCAACAAGCCGCTCATCTCCCGCACCATGATGAAGAACATTCTGGGACACGCCATCTACCAGCTGACCACAATCTTCCTTCTCCTCTTCATCGGTCAGTGAACGCACCACAGCTTAATGACCTGAAACATACAGAGCGCCGATCCACATTATGATATATCAGATGAACTGAAATAAAAATGAAGATAATGAGAGTAGAGATTCGGGGAGGTCAGTGAGTCATCCATATGTATTTAACCCTCCTCTGGTTACTGCCAGTTCTTTTACTAGTGTAATCCCTTTCACCAGGAGCAGGGGGCGCACTTCACCTGCTTTTCATGTTATAAAAGTTGTAGTTTGTAAGTCTAAGCAAGATGCAACCGTACATATGTATTCATATACTGCACAAAACCAGCTGCTGTATGTATATAGAATAACCTTACATTATGCATTCATTATTTTCAGCACATCTTTGCACTATTTTTTAACCTATGTACATGTACAAAATAATATTATATCTATGTTCACGTATCTAAACATACTTGGTCAATAAAGATGTTTCCAAAAATTAAGGGGATTTTAATGATTTTCTACATGGTTTAAGTTGGATTAATATAGTTTGAACAAATCTCCCGAAACCAGTTAATTTGTGCAAAAAAAAAAAATCACAAATGTCTACACATACTGCAATGTAGTAATTAATCATGAATTCTTATTCTTAAATTTCATCAACAATAAATCAGTTGTTCCATTATCATTCCAAAGGAAATTTGTTTCTGGTGCTGTTTGTTTGTCTGAGTGTTTGTCGGCAGGATTATAGAATTTTATAGAACGGCCCGATTTTCAGGAAACTTGGTGGAGGGGTGCGGCATGGGCCAAGGAAGAACTCACGAAACTTTGGAGGCTGATCAACATTATTTTTTTACTTCCGTTTAAAGTTGCGAGACCAACTAAATACCACACATCTTGAAATCCAGCAGATAGTATTAAAGTTAGTTAGTGACAAAATAGAGGCCAGTCTAGACACGATGACTCCATATAACAATCTACAGTCACAGGTATCAGTCATCCTCTAAGGATCCACATGTACTCACTCAAAGTTGATATAGAAATCAGTTATTATCAAGCACTCAGGGACAGCGTCCTCTCACAGTCATCACCAAAATCAGAATTGTTCATCACCAAAATGTAAAAAAAAAAATCAAATATGTAACTAAACTGTTTGAAAAGGAGCAGACGAAGAGTAATCTGTGTCCCCCCCTCTTACAGGCGAGAAGATATTCGACGTCGACAGTGGCAGGAACGCCCCCCTCCACGCCCCGCCCTCCGAGCACTACACCATCATATTCAACACGTTTGTCCTCATGCAGATCTTTAATGAGTTCAATGCCCGCAAGATCCACGGAGAGAGGAACGTCTTCGAGGGCGTCTACAGAAACCCCATCTTCTGCTCCATCATCTTCGGAACATTAGTCGCACAGGTGACTCTTGAGCGGCAAAGAAGTTGTCGCAGGCGCTCAGATTGACTTGGTTGAATAAGAAGAGAGTCTTTCTATAACGTTGTCGCTCTGTCCTTCCTGCAGTTCTTTATCGTGCAGTTTGGCGGTAAGCCGTTCAGCTGTGTGGGCCTCACAATTGACCAATGGCTGTGGTGCATCTTCCTGGGCATCGGCAGCCTCCTGTGGGGACAGGTGAGAGATTATTGCTGTCTTCCAGATGACATACTTCCCTCAATACACTAACAAATAGTGCTCTTACATATTTGGACTCTTACTTGTGTAGTGCAGGAATTTCTACAGAGTAGTGTTGTTTCAAATCGCACACTGCTGTTCTGCACTGACCGGAAATAACCTCAACATGTGAACACATCGCCCTCCAAAATATCTGCAGCTTTAATTATTTTACCCAGAAATCAACATGTTTTTGTATCTTCTATTTAACACACTCAATAAACACACTGATTCTTCTGTCCAGCAGCAGCAGTGAAAAAGAAACACTTTAGTGTTCAGGAACAGCTGCAGCTTCAGTAGACGCCTTCATTTGAAAATTCTATATTCCTCTACGTAGCCAAGATGGCGATCGTGTAGGGTGCAAAGTGTTCAGATTTTCACACTTCTTTTTAGGACCGTTTTGAGTGCATCATCCTGATACTTGTAGTGTTCTGATGTTTCTGTACTTGACGCATTGATACACTCAGAATAGTGAGTGTTTGTACACAAGTACAACATCTGCAACACAAGTACAACATCTGGAACACAAGTGCAACATCTGGAACACAGGGTTTGTTTGACAGATCAACTTTATTTTCAGAGCAGATAGTAGACAGGAAATTCAGAGAGAAAAGGGAGTGATGGTGCTGCTGGCGTGTCTGACAGGGATGTCGTGTCTGTCCTTTCTCAGCTGGTGTCCAGCGTCCCCACCAGCTGGCTGAAGTTCCTGAGAACGGCGGGTCACGGCACGCAGCGGGATGAGATCCCCGAGGAAGAGCTGGAGGAGATGAAGGACCAGGATGAGATCGACCACGCTGAGATGGAGCTGAGGAGGGGACATGTCCTCTGGTGCCGCGGCCTCAACCGCATCCAGACACAGGTTTGGTTTCACACCGAAAGGAAAACTCCACCTGGTTGATGTTAACACAACAATGTCCAGTCTCACTGTGGGTCTTTTTAAATTTGGATTCAGTGGTAAAGATTCAGGAAACAAAACATCATCATTTTAAACATTTGTCTTTACACAAAGAAAGTAACCGCTGAACTGACTGCAGCGAGATTTACTTCTAGCCAAACTGTTCATCTGCTCACAGATCATGCTAAAGAAACAACAGAATAGAAACTAAAAAAGGATGATCATCAGTCTTTTTTTTACTTTGGTGGCTGAGTTAGAACCACAGATAACAAATGAAGGACTGAATCAACAGAAGAGAAAACAGGAAAGAGCATGAAGGTAGAAAACCAGCGGAAAACCTGCAACATAACCCAGAAAATTTGTGGATAAAACATTATCAGTACTCCATGTCTCAGACAGGAGTGTTCCCCCTCCAGCCCTCATCCCCTCTCCTTAGAAAAAGCTCAAACATTTACTGTTTCCAGAATTAAATCGTAGTCTCTGTACGATTGAGGTACAAATCCGCTGTCAGAGTGGACTGAAGTTGAGATTAAGACCCAGGTTGAAAAACTCCAGAATTGAAAAACAGAATTTTCCTTTAACACCCTTCAACTGCTGAAGCTAACCGCGTCCCTCTCGTCTCTCAGATTCGTGTGGTGAACGCCTTCAGAGACAGCGTGTCTCCCTACGAAGGTCTGGAGACGCCCGAGTCCCGCAGCTCCATCCACAACTTCATGAACCACCCCGAGTTCAACATCGAGGACTCCGAACCTCAGATCCCCCTGATTGACGAGAACGAGGGCGAGGACGAACCCCCCACCAAAAGAAACTCCATCAACATCCCTCCGCCGCTGACCGGACTGTCCAACATGCAGCCTCTCCCGTCCTCACCCAACCAGCACAACAACCTGCTGCACAGGGACATTCCCAGGTCCGGTATGATCCCGCCCAACTCTGCAGGACTGCCCCCCTGTCCAAGCAGCCCCCTGCACAGCCTGGAGACATCACTCTGAAGCCCCGCCCCCAATCCCGACCACTTCCCTGTTACTATGGTTTGTTTCGACAAGAGTTCTGAAAAAAACATTTTGAAAAGAGACTCGTCTAATTGGTTCTCGTCAGGGGTTCACCTGCTGGTCTTTAGGATCCAGGAAGCAGAAGTGTTTCCAGATGTGTTCGTGGTTTTCCGTCTGTGTGAGCAACGCTGGCTCACACAGGCTGATGTTTCCTTCTTGAATAGACATGAACTCTTCAGTTGTTGTTTAGGAGAAGAATGTTTGTGAGTTGTTTGATAAATAATCAGTTTCTGATGTGTAAATACTCACGTAGTCAGCTCGTTTTAATGGTGACGAGTTCAGGCCAGTTATGTGTCGGTTCTGTGACTGAAATGTTTAGAGGATTTTATTCTAGTATTTTTTTTAAAAAATGTTTTAGTTCAGTGTTGTTCTTTGAAAAGATGTTATTAAATGTTCGAAGAACTTCCAGATGAAGATGTTTGTGATGCAGCTTCACATCAGACAGAAGAACAAATGCTGCAACAAATATATGAAAAGTCTAAAATAACTCAAGACATCCTCCACAGGGTGAAGAAAAAAATATCCTTCATGATGAAATGACGACATTATAGAGCCTCAGTTTGAGGCTTGACTCAAACACTTTTTAACAGATCCACAGACAGCTGTCCAGTTGCAGATCACACTGGCTGTGTCTGGAATCATTCACACTGTAACATTAAAGGATCTGATAAACAGGCAGTACAAAATAAAATCAATAAATATTCCTCAAATTACATATACAGTTGTAATTTTATGAAGAACAAAACTGATATTTTCAGAATAAAATGGAAACTCCCTCGAAAAAGCTCATCATTTTACAAGAAAATAAAGTCAAGTTGTAATTTCATGAAGAAAAGTTTAAAAATATTACATTGTGTGATTTCATAATTGCAAAAAAATACGAGAAAAAAAATTGTATTCTGAAAAAAAGTCAGCCTTTTATTGTATTTTGTTTTCGGGTTGTCCGTGCCGTTCTCGTGAATGCCTCAATGGAACGTCTTCAAATTTAGCGCAAACATTTGCTTGGCTTTAAGGATAGACTGATTTGATTTTGGAGGTCAAAGGTCACCGTGACCTCACGTCTGTCCCATTCATCTCGCTCTTAGGAAAGCCTGAGGAGAACTTTGTTAAATTTGGTACAAACGTTGACTTGAACTTGAGGATGAACGGATTAGATTTCAGTGGCCGAAACACATTTTTGGCCATAACACAAGATTTAATACACTTGTGACAAAATTTCACACAAATGTCTAATAGGACCTCCGGTGGGTTGCAAACCAGGCTTAACAGAGACAAACAGACCAGAACCATGACACATATATAAGTCTGGACAGATATTGATGTTAACTGCAATTTGACTGGTTGTCAGAGGCTTACAATCACACAGCGATAATTCTAGTTATTGTCAGGATAAAGTTTCAATTTAATGTAAACTCAAGTCATAGTTTTGCCTTTTTTTTTCTTATAAGATAGTAATAACTTGTTCAATATTTAAAGAACACATTTTAGGGATAAATGTGATTTACTGAACAAAAAACTGTTTCTAGAATTAGATTGTCATCTCTGTATAGTTAAAAAAAAAAAATCATATAGTGCAATTACAAAAATCTGTGATCAAACAAAGACATTTTGTCATTTTACAAGGAAAACTGTTCAAACATTTTAATACCATAATATTCAGAGAGAGAGAGAAAATGTCTATAAAAAGGAAGAATAGAGTCAAATCTTTATTTTAAGTATTTTTTGATATTTTTAATATTTCATATCAGCTAACAAGGTCATGGAGTTGGCACAGAGGTTGGACGAACGTCTTTTAGAACTGAAAACAGTGTTTATGGACGCACTTGTATGAAATCCAGAGTGAAAGTGACCGTGAACATACTGTACCCATATGCTGTCGGTTTGACTTCAGTGATGAACAAGAGCCAATAAAGCCGCCTAACAGCTCTCCCTCGTGGTGAATAGCGCGAGTCAACCAGTGACCATTTTAATGTCGATGAGTGAGTTGGGGTTTTTTTTTGTCTGACTTACTGGTCCTGATAGAAAACCACATGTATCGATGAGTCACCCAGCCTGTTGTCATGTGGTCATTAGAACCGATTTTAAATCTGTTTTTCGTTGTTTTTTTTTAAAACACTATTAATCATTTAAAAGTGGTCTCAAATAAAATCACCGGCTCAGTACTGCTTGCTCTTGGGGAATATTGTTAGAGTATCTTTTTTTTTGCACATTTGAATTTAAAGTTTTCAGATGAGTTTGGTTACCTTATCAAATAAATCGAAGTCCAGCTGGATTTATCCATTAATCTTAGCTATTATTCACTTTTAGGTAACTTGTTTAATTACTTTTAATGTTAGCAATGAATGCATTGCTTTTCAAGTAGTCATCATAGGGATGTATAGGCAGAAATGGAAAACAATATTCATAATTGTGTTTTTATTATGTTTCCAGTAATAACTTGTTTCATATCTTATCATATCTATATCATGTTGCAATGCCATGTTTCTACTGTAGTCCATTACAAACAAATCAAACACTCATTAGACATGCTGCCAGTGAGGACGCAGTCCTGAATAGGTGAAGGCACACGTCATTCAGTTGGTTTGCAATCTGCAACCCCACCACTAGATGCCAGCAAATCTCCCACACAAATCCTTTCAGCTATTTCAACTATCCATCCTGTTTTTGTTTTTTTCTCTATTTGGGGCGGCTGTGTGAAGATGCATTAATTATTGTGATCCCAGGATCAAAGTAACCATGAACACATTTGATGATCGATGTAGTTGTGGAAGAGTTGGAAACGCATCACCTTTCAAGTGGCTGCATGATGTTGGTCACACTTTACAGGCTGCATTCACATCTGCCTTTTTATAAGTAGAATTTAAAGGTAGCCCATTCAAGAAAAAAAGCGAAACTGGTATTGATTTGAACAGACTCCAACCCCCACAACTCATCGCGATGTTTCCGTAAACACTTTCGACCAATGGCTGTGAGCTTTGAGTCACGTGACCAGCAGCGCAGCAGATTTGAATTGTGAGGTTTTGTGTTCGTGTCGCAGTTTGAATGCGGAGCAGAAAGGATTTGTGAGTTTTCCAAAGGACTCAGAGGTTTGTATTTTTACTTTAATTAAACGGAGACTGTGTGAGAGTCTCGTGAGTTGCCATGTAAGCCCCAAATTAACGCGTAAACGAACAGTTTAAGGGTCATTAGTTTACCATTTGATTTAGCTTCACGCATGCTAACGTTAGCATGACGGTAACGTCAGAGTTTAGAAAGTCAGTCTCTCCGCTGTTGGTCAAGTCTTGGTGTGAAATATCTTCATTGTGGTTTCATGTCAGACCCTGATGTGAAGCTGCCGGTGTGAAACAAACATCGCGATGGACGGTCGAGCTGACGGCGGTAAGTTTACAGCCTCAGTCACCAGCTCTGGACGGATTTGTAAGAACGGTTTGATCAGCTGTGGTTTGTGTCTCAGATGATCTGATCAGCTGTGGTTTGTGTCTCAGATGATCTGTTCCTCCTGCGAGATGAGAAGTTTGACTTCGACGTTTCTCTGTCGCCGGCGAGGTAAGAAACTGTGTTTGTGTTCGTGTTGTTTCAGGTGCTGCAGAAAGACACCTCGACGTTTCACTATCACTGCTGTGAAGGATTTATAGTTCTTCAGTTTCCCTTTCATTTATTTACTAAAGTCCAAGTACCAGAATCTCCACTTCCTCTCGGCAGGTGTTTATTTTGTATTTGTTGTGGTGTGTTCACTGGAGAAAAGTTACAAACACAAGTCAGGTCCTCAATTTGACAAAGTTCACTTGAGACAAGAATGGATGTTTTGTACATCCCTCCACTGTTGCTCAGCAACACTGTGAAGATGCACACCAGTCAGCCAGTATAGTCTGGATTTTGTCCTCATATTGGTACCTGTCAATGGGTGAAATTGTGTTTTAGGCAGCAAGTGAACAGTCAGTTCTTGAAGTTGATGTGCTGGAGTCAGGGAAAAAAAAAAAAAAAAAAAAGGGGCCACCATAAGGATCTGAGTGGCTTTGACAAGGGCCAAATGAGGATGACTTGATTCGTGGGTCAGAGCCTCTCCAAAACCACAGGTGTTGTGGGGTGTTCTCTGTGCGCAGTGGTTACAACCTACCTAATGTGGTCCGAGAAGGGACACCCAACTGGTGGCAGGGTCGTTGGTGCCCAGGACTGATACACGTAGTGGGCAAAAAGGTGTTGTTTGACCCCACAGAAGAGCTACTGCAGCTGAAAACCTTAATGCTGGCCATGATCGACAGGTGTCGGAGCACACGGTCAGAAAGCCCACGCTGATCTCACCCCGTCCGCCACCGAAAGCACTGAAAGTGGACACGAGCCTTTAAACTTATCTTTTTCGACGTGTCAGCTGATTTGGTGGCAGGAGGCGGACCAGACTGTACTCGACAGGTGATTTTAATGTTGTGGCTGATCGGTTGACAAGCTTCAGATAAACCCTGGAATACTTGTGTATTTTATAGGCCTGTTGAAAAACCACATGTTTTAATACAGACTAAAACAGGAAAACGTCCCTTTTCAAAGAAGCTTTGCCAACCTGGTCTGTGACCTCCGCACTCCTTGTGATGCCCTGAGATTGATGACTTGCGCATTAGCGCGTCATAGCAATTAAAAAAAAAAAAAAATCGTAGGTATCTATATTCTGCCAAGGATAACGGAAGGTTTTCTTCAGGCAGACCCAACTGTTAAATGTAGTGTTTCCAGACTGTGCTGCTTGTTGCAGGCTGAGGATGTGAAAATACAGGAACAGATCACACACAACCTTTTTTTGATGATGAAACCTGAGTTACAGGAAAAAACAGGATCCTATGATTTATTCCCAAAGCACCAATGAGTGCTGAGGTGTCCGATGGGGCACCAACATAAACCAGGTCGGTTCACACCAAACCCCCGATGATTAAAATCTGGGAATACATGTTTGTGGCTTCGTGGAGGTGGTTTTGTAGTCTGTTGCCATGCATAATTAATTATTATCTGTTTGTACAAAGTATCTTGGCATTTTATTCTGTCTATACTTACTACAAAAAAAAATATTTCTACATACTTTGTACAGTTTGTAGGTAGAATAGATTTGAGACGCATCTTATCATTTGGTGGAGCTTTTTCTGAGCTGTAATGGCACTTAGAAAGTATACCTGAAGAACAAACGTCCTGCTAACTGAATGTTTGCTTAAAAATGACTTGAAATACATTTGAAAATGCTGTTAATATCCATCTTCGGGTGGGAGAAAAGTTTAGATTGCAACATTATTTAGCGTGAAGTATCAGGTCTCTTCATGAAAGCAGGATTGTGGAATTAGAAAATTAACGATCCGACGGCGACATCTGCTGGTCACTTTCTGGTACTGCATTGCATAGAAACTAATAGGCAAAGTTAAAAGCTGCTCATTAACAGAACAAAGTGCTTTGCAGGAACAAATAAATTATTTGAAGACATTGAAAAACAATGAGCAAAAAGACGGGACAAAGTCAGTTAAGAGAGAATAAAATAATATTTGTTAGGTAGATAAATAGACATGAAGAAATGCTTTAAATTGTGTGTAAACAAACAAGAGAGTAATGGTTGAGAAATACAGAATGAGCTGGAGTCATCTAATGGTCTATTTGGGAAGACCAGACAGTTGGTTGTGGTTGTTCAGGCATTAGATCTCTAATTCAAGCTACTTTGAGATGATAAGATGCCTTAATGTTGCTGCTGAATTTCACATCTATGTTCGAACAGCATTTTGCCCCTTTTGCTTTCATCTTTTTCTTTTACATTATTAAAAGATTGAGGTGTGAAGTGGGGTCGACTTCTTCGTGTCACTCTTGTGAATCATCACTGCTGTGAGCTGTTTGAGTTCCTCTCAGCCGTGCCGTCACTGATGATGATGATGATGATGATGTCTGTCTGTGCTCTGCAGTTCCAGCGGTGATGAAGATGAGGTGTTTGTGGGTCCCATCAGCCATAAAGAGAGGTGTGCTTCTGTTGGCGCGCCGTCTTGTCCGGAGGGCGGTCGTGGTGTGCGGGGGAGCTGGAGTCCGCTGACTGGAGATCAGCTGGAGGCTGTGTGTCAGGAAGCCCTCAAGTTAGCCAATCAGCTGCAGAGCAGCGGAGATGCCGACGCCACCGACGCGCCCTCTGACCCCCCGACCGAGAGGGAGGAGTTTGCTCAGGACGCTGATAGCAAACTAAGTGTGCTGGGTCAGACCGCCAGAGCGCTTAGCCCAGTCAAAAGACAGACCTTCTGTGTGCAGGACAGTCCCATGAAGCAACTGCCGCCTGCTGTGCAGCGCCACCTGCTGACAAGGAGCAACTCCAAAGCAGCGGCATCCACCCGCCCCGCTGCCCCCGCAGCACCATCCGGTCGGCCCACTTCCACGGCCAGACTCAGCACTTCCAGCCCTTTGGCCAGGGCCAAGGTTCAGTCCAGGATGGCGCTGCGTGGGAAAGCGGTGCCCGGCATCGCCGTAGTGCTGCCGAGCAAACCGGTCGCCCCGACAACTTCCTGTTCGGCCAGCAAGAGCAGAGTGGAGAAAAGCAGACTGCAACCACCGAGCAAGGTAGGAAAGGATTATTATTATTTTAATCTTTTTAAATGACACATTCAATCTACAAAACACCCAAATAATGATGGGCTCTGCATCGCCACCTGGTGGCTGCCTTGAACAGATGTCTTATAGGAGCTCATCAGACTAATCTGGTCCTTCTCAGAACTGGAGTTTACAGAGCCTTGTGAGTCTTTGGTACACTTGTACTTCAAATGTGTTTAAAACTCCGACATATGTTCAATAAATGCTTTCATTCCATATTTGATCGGTGAATAGTGTTTGGTTGTGATAAAAAAAAAAACCTTTTAAGAAAAACTCTAGGCTCTGTTCACACCTGACGTTAGTATGCACCTTGGGTGATCCAACCACAAGTACAGCAGTGAACGCACCAGAGATGCACTCGGATCACATGCAGAGGTGCTTTGGGCTGCATACAGTTACATTCTTTTAGCAGGTTGAACGTCCTGAGCCACATTGAAAGACCACGTACTCCACTGACCTCCTGAGGTTTACTTCCAGTCTGAAAACTGAACTGTTGGTTGTAAAGCAGCTGCTTTCTGATGAAATGCTACCAAAAGCATGTTTTACCAAAGCCCTCTGTGTTTTTGTTTTTATTTGACCTCATCTGGTAATTTCTGACGCCGCCCTCTCGAAAACAGTTCATTTCTCCAGCGCAGCGCAGCGCAGACCCCGACCCTCTTAAACCCGATGAAAACACCAAATAATCGGAGCCTAAACGGAAGCGATTGAGTCAAGCCCAACAGGATTCAGGTTAAGAATGACAAACTGTATGCCCCCATTAAAATGTTCCCACTTAAGTGTTAAGAATGTGTTTCAACTTTCATTGTGTAGTTTTTGCACAAAATGATGGAAGGAATACAATCTGAACATGACGCTCCTAATTCTCTGTTATTTGTCCTCATGGTTATTTGTCTCCATCTGGTGCGACACGACTTTGCTGCGTCCATGCATTTGGAATAATGTGAGACTATTCACCCAAAGTAGACTATTTCCTAAATGCAGTATGTCAGGGGTCCGAAGTCTTTCAGACATATCTACATAGTCATCATCATAGTGTTTATTTACACAACACTTTGGAAAAACCTGTTGTGCTTTACAACAAAGCAGAAATAAAAGAAAGTGCAGTTGAGATGATTAATTGTATGTCTTATTAATAAATATGCCTATTTGCTTGTGTGTGTGAACGCATTCAAAGATGGGGGACACTTTTAAGTTTACACAATAAATATGTAGCTACTATTAGCTTAGCATAGCACAAGTACTTGCAGAAAACTGCTGACGGCTGTTATAATCTGTCAGTCGGGTCGAGGACTTTTCCAGGGAAAAAAACCAACATGGAGGACTCCTGCAGGTGTTTCACCGGAGGTGGTGGTTCCTGAACTGGGGCAAGGAACCGTCCACTGCTTTAACAGGTCAGTGACGACGTGGCGATGTCACCTGACATTTCTATTTCCTGTTTCAGTCGGTGGGGAGTCAGAGGCAGAGCCCGTCCTCTCGTCTTTCCAGAAGGGCAGACTCCAATGAAGATCTGCTTTCTGATTCGGCGAGCGTGGCCTCCGACATCAGCGACTCCTCCATCAACTCCAGCCTGCTGGGAAAACGTGCACTGGCTCCGCCCACCAAGGTAACAGGTTGGGTTTGTCCCCAACACTCAAGTGCCTGCTTGTTCATTTCCAGTAACTGCAACAGCATCAAAGGGCTCCTTCAGGGTCTTCTTTGGAGTTGTCTTGGAAACGAGCTTATTTTCAGTTTTACTCACCGAAGCTTACGTGTATCCTTGAGGTCTCTTCGCCAACGCTGCTGCACAGGACGCCGCTTGCCAATGAAGCGTTCGCCTTTTATGAAAGTTTGGAGTAATTCAACAGTACACACCCTCGGGTCCCAGCAATCCACTCATCGAGACAGACACATATTCTTTGCATTATAGTACAGATAGATTTGTGATATTGAGTAATAACCATCTGTGGCGCTGCTGCCATTGCTGGATAGAAAAATGATGTTAGTAAAATTCTTATTTTTTTTAAAAGTACACTGCTCAAAAAAATACAGGGAACACTTAAACAACACATCCTAGATCTCAATGAATGAAATATTCCAGTTGAAAATCTTTATTCATTACATAGTGGAATGTGTTGAGAACAAAATAACATTAGAATGATCAATGGAAATCAAAATCATTATCCCATGGAGGTCTAGATTCAGAATCATACTCAAAATAAAAGTGAAAAAATCAGATCACAGGCTGATCCAAATTCTGTGGAAATTCCTCAAGACAAGTCAAAATGAGGCTCCGTAGTGTGTGTGTCCTCCACGTGCCTGTATCACTCCCGACAACGCCCGGGCATGCTCCTGATGAGACCACGGATGTTCTCCTGAGGGATCTCCTCCCAGACCTGGATCAAAGCATCAGTCAACTCCTGGACAGTCCGTGGTGCGACGTGGCGTCGGTGGATGGAACGAGACATGATGTCCCAGATGTGCTGGATTGGATTCAGGTCTGGGGAACGGGCAGGCCAGTCCATAGCATCAATGCCTTCATCATGCAGGAACTGCTGACACACTCCAGACACATGAGGCCGAGCATTGTCATGCATCAGAAGGAACCCAGGGCCCACTGCACCAGTATATGGTCTGACAATGGGTCTGAGGATCTTATCCCGGTATCTAATGGCAGTCAGGGTAACTCTGGCTAGCACATGGAGGGCTGTGCGGCCCTCCAAAAAAATGCCTCCCCAGACCATCGCTGACCCACCGCCAAACCGGTCACGCTGGAGGATGTTGCAGGCAGCAGAACGTTCTCCACGGCGTCTCCGGACTCTGTCACGTCTGTCACATGTGCTCAGTGTGAAACTGCTCTCATCCGTGAAGAGCACAGGGCGCCGACGGAGAAGCTGCCAATCGCCCTGCACGGTGTTGGGCTGTAAGCACAGACCCCACTTGTGGACGTCGGGCCCTCGTACCACCCTCATGGAGTCTGTTGCTGACAGTTTGAGCAGAAACATGCACATTAGTGGCCTGCTGGAGGTCATTTTGTAGAGCTCTGGCAGCGCTCCTCCTGTTCCTCCTTGCACAAAGGAGCAGATAGCGGTCCTGCTGCTGGGTTGTTGTCCTCCTACAGCCCCCTCCACGTCTCCTGGTGGACCGGCCTGTCTCCCGGTATCTCCTCCGTGCTCTTGACACTGTGCTGACAGACACAGCAAACCTTCTTGCCACAGCGTGCGTTGATGTGCCATCCTGGATGAACAACTTCTGTGGGTTGACGACACCGCCTCATGCTACCTCTAGTGGTGAGGACACTGGAAAAATGCAAAAGTGACCAAGAATCATCCAGAAAGGACGAGGACAGAGAAATGGTCTGTGTTCACCACCTGCAGAACCGTTCCTTTAAAGGGTTGTCTTGATAATTGCCTCATTTCCACCTGTTGTCTGTTTCCTTTGTACAACAGCAGGTGAAATTGATTCACAATCAGTGTTGTTTCCTAACTGGACACGTTGATTTCCCAGAAGTGTGATTGACTTGGAGTTACACTGTGTTGTTTAAGTGTTCCTTTTATTTTTTTGCGCAGTGTATATCATCGCATCTACAGGATGCAAAAATAACTGTTAATCTTCTCCTACAGACTGTTGGGTTGAGGAACCTGTCGGGTATGAAAGCGCCGCCCCTTCAGAGCAGGAGGATGACTGAGAGGAAGAACACGTCCTCATCTTCATCCTCCGTGTCTAGCTTCAACTCCAGCATGTCTCTGTCCCCTGCTAAAGGTATGCTAACAGCTAAGAGCCAACGGTGCACCTGCATCAAGCACACAGTGACAACGATCGACCTTTTTCATGGCAAACATCTTTGATTTGTCACGGTTGGAAAAATTACAGGTGGGAATAATCAAAGCTGTATTCCACTTTTGTGCCTGCTGGTTCACTGTCGTGACTTACTGGGACACTTAAAGCACCTGAGCTTCCCCTCCTGTGACAAGTCCAAATATCTGCAGTGGAAAAAAGGTCTTTTATCCATCAATCTATGTACCAAAAAATATATAACGTGTTCTTTAAAACATTTCACATGTTACCAATGTGTTCCCTCACCAACACAGCAAAGCTCAAAACCAACTGACCGAAGTCAAACCTGCAATCATGTCTAAATTAATTCCAGACTTGACTCAGTTTCCATCTGATGTGTAATCAGACTCTGAGCTGCTGCTGGGCAACTAAATGTAAACTCAACAACCATAAACTTATTAACAGTTAACTAATCAACTGACTATGAACTAGTCAGCTAACTACCCCGCCACCCCTTGTTTCAATCATCCAATCAGAACCTGCTGCAGTAAAGGTGTTCGGTCTCCTAGCAGGTAAACTGAACCCGAGCCTGAGCAGCTCCACTGGCCCCGCCCCCACCAAACCGGCCAGTCAGAGCCGGCCGCGGCGCTCCACCGTCTACTCCGCCGCAGAGCCGGCGTCCTCCACCGCGGGTCGCCGCTCGCTGTCCACCAACGCCAAGAGGCTGTCCGAGGCGGAGCGTCTCAAAGCGCCCAGGTCCACGCCGCTGAAGAGAGCCGAGGCCACGCCCCTCCAGCCAACACCCGCCAAGAAACCTTGCAAGAGCTCCATCACCACCACTGCGTCAGGCTCGCTGCAGAGCAAGTTGAAGGCCAAACCTAAACCCGAGGCCCTGGTTCTACTGACACCCAGCGCAGGAGTCCGCCACAACGATGGTGAGAGGCCGATGATGTCAGAGCTGTCAACTTAATGTTCGCTCAGTCATAAGATCAGTTTTACATCGGTGTGTTCCAACCTGGAGTTTATTCAGAAAACTGTTGTTTATGTTCAGATGTGACACAGTTTGGATTCTTTCATCAGGCCAAACTCCAGATTAAAAAAAACTTGGGTTCTGCTCCTGAAACCTTGAATGAAGCCGCTGCAGCCGTCAGCTGCTCCACATGGTGGCGCAGCGGCAACACAAATGAGTCGGGCCGCATTCATGAAGCTGTCGCGGACACAGAGCCTCGGTGCGGGTCTTTGTTAAATAAAGAGAAACTTAGTTTGAGAGTTTCGTACCCTCTTCTGATCCTTTGGGTCAAACTAAAGCGAGTTTTCAGTTTGAGTATTGGATTCTCCGTCCGCCTCTCATCCTGTGTGTCGTCTCCAGGTGTCCCAAAGCTGTTGAAGAGGCTGATGTCAACTAGCAGCATTGACAGGTAGATGACATCACACTCCACTTCTTCACTACACCACCGTCACTAAATGCTGAAGCCAGCTGTATTTGTTTGTTGGTTATAAACCGTCATCTTTAATGTTTAATAAAATACCTCAATTTCCTGATACTGATGAATTTATTCACTTGTTTTTCTGTGCCGCCTCAGTCTTTGGTCTAAAGTCAGTTTTGTTGGGGTTAAATTCTACCTACCTTACTTTCTGATTAGTGATTTAATCCGGAAACACCTTCCTCTCATAGTCTTCCTCAGAAGCCGTCTTCGGGTCCTCAGACGCCCTCTGCTGCCAGCGGCAAGTCACTGCAGGTGAAGGCTCGGCGCCCCTCCGCCCTCCCCACCCCGGTGAAGCGCAGGGTGTCCTCCATCCCTGCTCCCACGCCTACAAACAAAACCCGGACTTTCAGTTCACCAGCCATCTCTCAGCCTGTCCCCACTCCCTCCTCAGTTAGGGAACAGCACAGCTGCAGGTGAGGTGCTTTAAACTGCAGTCAGCCAATAGGAAAGCTGCTCTGACCTCCGAGGGGCGGGACCCACTGCAGAGCTCCTAGTTGCTGCCAGGTTGATGATGACTATTGTTGCATTTGCCTGTTGTTTGTGTAGCCCAGTCCCCAAAGAGGCACAGGAGGAGGAGCAGATCGATGCCCCCGACATCCAGCCCTTTTGTCTGGAGGAGGAGGAGCCCCTTGTCGCCCCGCCCACAAACACTGAACTGCCCGACCAATCAGAGAGCATGGATCCTGAAGCACTGTGTAAGGTCAGCTCAACGCCCAGCAGAAACCTGATCGAACTGGAGACTACAGAGGAGAAAAACAGCAAGACACCAGAGGTCAGAGGTCACACAAATACACAAACACAAGTTTTAAGTTGGTCTGTTTTTTTTTTTCATTATCTGCCCATCTCTGGAGGAGATTTGTTTTAGAATTTTTTCACATGGTGAATTTCCCTGTAAGTTAATAAAGCAGTTTCTCAGCTAAATCTGCATCCAAAGTCAGAAAGAGCTTCATTCCGCTCCTCCTCTTCCTCCATTCAATCATATTTTTCAGATTTCATCACCCTCTTTTCTCTCCTCAGGTTCTCCTGCTGGATCTTCCAGCTCCGACACCGCAGCCTCAAGAGAAACTGCTCATCGACTTGACTAACACCCCCAACCTGATCCGGACCAGTAGTAAGACCTGCACCACCACTCAGGTAACTGATCCCTTTACCTGCGTCTTACCACCCTTGGTATGTTTATAATATTCTAATAGTACTGCATAAGAGTAAATGGATCTGAGTCTGTTATTATACAATTAGGGTTCTTCCAACCTTAACCTCCTTTTAAAATCAAGTTAATTTACCTATTCCCAAAGATACTAATCCAATTATTTAAATAGATTTTAAGGGGATAATTGATGGTACTTTTAGATGAACTGTATTGGACCTCACTTTTGGTCCTTTGGCTGAGTAGGAGCAGATTTTTGCTGGCAGCTTCAAAAAAATTTAAAATAATTGCCCACATTACTTTCTAACATGAAAAACGAGCAGCTAAAAAAAACAAATGTGGAAGTAAAAAATTTTTTTACTTCAATATAAATATGAAATGAGCCATGAATCACATCAGAATCGTGTCTTTCATTTTTGCCTGGTTCAGATCTTTAAAGTCTCCTCATGTAAAAGTGTTTTCTTCTTGCCACTGAGTTGAGCTTCACTGCAGAATAACATAGAGGTCACATTCACCCGCTGAAGGCCATGTAGGGATTTTGTAAGCAGCTGGTTTACAGTCGGTCATAGTTGAATTCAGCTTACACAATTCCATAAATGTGATGTTGAAATATCGAGTGCACATACATTGACATTTGGCTTTTCAGTTAAGTATGAGCTTTTTCTGAAGATGATTTGATTGAGAATTTTAAAAGATTCATTGGCTTTTCTGAAGGAAAATGTTTTGTACAGTAAATCTTAAACGTGTCTGAATATTGAAATAAAAAGTTTAAAATGAGTTTTCTGATGTTTTCAACTTGTTCATTTTGTTGTCCAGCAGCTGATTGACTTGAGCTCACCACTTATAAAGTGGAGTCCAGACGACAAGAAGGAGTCCAACGCTCCGCTCATCAACCTGTCCTTCTGACCCCCCCTGAACACCTGGATCTCCACAGTTAACTGGACTCAGCAGGTTTCTGTCTTCAGAAACAGCTTTCGTTTTATCAGTGAAAGTATTTACTTTGGCAGAGTATTGTTTTAAATGATGAAAATATTTTCTGCACCCGTGTTTTTATTTGTCTCCGTGTCGCTGCTCTTATTAATGGCCGAATAAATGTTGAATTCAATAATGTAAACATTCGTGCTCGTGTTGCGTTTAAGACTTAATATTTACACATTTTTTTAAAAAGTGACAAGATAGAAAGCGTCTTCCACAGATTCAGCAGTGCAGTCCCATAATGTTGATCTCTGATTGGATGGTTGACATAGATGTGTCCAAACTGATGAAGCAGAACCACAGCTCGTGTTTAAAAAAAAAAAATTCAATTCCCTTTTATTTTTTTTTCCCCTTGTTCAAACCATGTCCCGCCCACCGATAGCTGTAACCTGACTGCACTGCAGGCCTGTCAATCAAACAGACACGCCCCCATAAATCGGCTGATTAAAAAAAAAAAGAAATCGTCCAGCTAGTATTTGTCAGTCAGACTGTAATAACAACACTGTTCTTCCTGTAAAATTAAAGTAGGTATTAAATCCTCCACGAGGGCTTTTCACAATTTAACAACCAAAAAGTTGTTCTCATGAATTCTCTGTAACTGATCTATAAAGCGTAACTGGATTATTTGACAATGCCATTAGTGAATCATTTTAATTACACTTTATAAACCCAACTTTAGATGGTCCCTTAGCAAAAACAATTTGCAGAAAACTTCATGTACTATCTAGATTTTGTCTTTTCATTTTTACTTTAACTCAGAACGATGGTCACAGTGTAACAAACACTTCTGACTTTAATGGGATTTTTTTTGTCAGAAAGTGAAATTAAAATATGTTGTATGATGGATACTACTTAACTGTTGGCACACATTTAATTGCATTTCATATTTGAACTCTGATATACCTTTATTTTTAAGAGATTGTTTTACATTTTCGGTGGACTCGAGACTGTCTGGAGTTATTCTCACTATGACCATAGAAGATTTGTTGATTTTACTGTGCAGTGTGTATTTTAGAAAATGAAAGGGAAAGTCTCCACCGAAATCTGAATATTTTATAACGGATAACTTTTTTTCTTATATTTAAACAGGGTTTTTTTTTCCCTGTTCAGAATGATGACCATGACCAGTAATATTGGTATGAAATATAACAAAAACCCAACCAAATGAAGCAGGTGTCCTCAGGGCCGACGCTCTCACGCACTTCACAGGTGCTGCTGCGAGCAGAATTTACTTCAGTTAAGGTGGGAAGAGTCAATCTTGTCAAGGCAGTGTGGTATTTTTTTTTTTTTTACCAGTGAGCAGAAATACTGAAGGTTAGAAACGGGAGGGCTTCCAACCCCCCCAACCACCCACCCCACCCGTGACCCTGTTCAGGGTAAAGCCGGTATAGATAATGGATGGATGGATATAAACAGGAGCTGCAGCGAGATCCAGCTGTTAACACTGTGCACCTGCAGGCTGCTGACATGGCTTCCTTCACGTATACACTCGGTTTATTCATCCTCCTGGTGGTCTCCGACGGCTGCTGGGCTGAAGAGAAGGTGAGGACGTGTGTAATGTCTGTGGGTTTACTCTACAACAGAAATCATTATAAACATGAAATGAACGTTCACTTTTCTACCACTTTTTTTTTTTTTTTTTTTTTTTTTACGTGACATTTGATTAAAACTTACTTTGTTTAATCTTGTTTGTAATTGCACCTTAAATTCTAATCTTTGTCCCAAGTAAAGAACTGGTGCTTAGTTAGATGGGAATATGTAGATTCCAGAAAAATTGTAATTAATGGTGGCACATAAAAGTATACTGGTATAATATTTAATATCAACTAAAGATATTACATGTATGGAAACCCAAAGGGTTAAATATTTAAGTACAAAAGATACCATTAGGTTGTTGGTAACTACAAATAAGTATAAATGTAAGGTTGTGCTTTACAGTAACTACATTTAATGCTATTTTCAAGTTGTGCTGCATTTCAAAAGGAAAACATTGTATTTTTACTTGACTACATTTATCAAGCGGCTTTACTTACGTTTTACTTCACAAGATTTTTGAATTCAAATCATATGAAGACACTTTGTTATGCGCAGTATTGACAAGAAGAATTTTAATAATTAGTGGATGAACTAATTAGTCATTAGAAACTATTGATAATTGGTCATTTTTCAAGAAATGTCAAATATTTCATAATTAAAACATCTCAAATTTAAGGGACGCGTTGCTTTTTCTTTTATTTATGTAATTATATACATCTCAACCCGCTACAGCAGCAAAATGCGAACATGAGCATTAATAATCAATGATAAAAGTTATGTTAATGTTACAAGGGCCCTTTTTCTGCATTGAGTAAGTTTCCATTCTTTCACAACTGATAAGTAATGCTGAATAGTCACTATAGTGCTGTTATGTAAACAGCCACTTTATCTGAAGTACTGTATCAGAAAGGTCACCACCTGCTCACTCTCCCAAGTCAGTTCAAGCGAATCTCTTCTCTTCACTATGTGCACTTATGTACAGTTTGTATCCGACAATAAGTAATATGTTTTAGTGAAGTTCTGCTTATTACTATGTATGGCATAAAGAACCCTTATAGCACTTGGATATTAACGTTTTTTATTTTGTAAATTAATATATTAATGAGTTATGTAATTTCCTTCATCCAGGATCTCTCCGTCTCTGAGCTGCTGTGGAAGGCCAACAAGGATGTTGGTGAGACACTTTAACACATCTAAATCCTAATTTTGGAGCATGTTTGTACTATTAGAAGAAGAATCTGGTGGATCTGGTCATCTGGTTCATGAATCTGCGTTACCCACTTTTCTAAGAGAAATACTTTTTTTTATTTTTTTTTTTATTTTTTTTTACCATACTGCTTCCTCCCCCAAATTCTCTGTTTTCAATTCAATACAATTAATTGTGTTTGTCTTTTTTCATAAGACAACCGAACACATTATTTCATGGGTTTTCTTTCCCCTTTGATGAAAGATATATGCCAACTGATGACATGGTACTTTTTGCTATTTTCTGGTTCCTAAAGAGAATCAACTTTAGGTGTCCGTTGCTGCTGGCCAGTAATAATATATTCAGTTTTATTTGAACTTGGATGCAGAAACGTTGCAGATATCCAGCTGTTAACATCATCTAGGCTGTAAAGTAATGAACCTGTTGTGTCAGGGTTGATGGGCTGCATTGGAATGTATAGCTGCATAAGAGTGAAAACAGACACCCTCCCTGTGAATAATATTACCAAGGGGGAGAGTATAAAAAAGCCCTTCATTGCAAGGGTAATTTTTTTTTTTTTTTTTTTTTTTTTTTTTTAACCTTTATTACATACAGTACTGGGCTTTTAACAAATACATTAAAAAGAAACATGCAGGTCAACTACCCAGTCAACTAATGTATCGGAAACTGAAGCAGATTTTTGAAGATAATATATCTAAATATCGGATGCTCCACAATAACATTTAGTGTCATTTTTGTAACAAAGTTTTACACCTGCCTCAAAAAACAGAACACAAAAGGGAACACAATCAAGCAGGTCAAGTGTGGCAGCAGAAAAATATGGATCATAACAGTAGTTTTGACAATAAGCCTGCTAGGTGTCGAAAAGACCAGGAACAAACAAGAGATTTGGAGAAATAATAAGTATATAATACTAATTTCTATGTTAATAATAAACAGAAAGTCTCTTCACCTGCACAAAACAAGCTGACACAGAAAAAGGCCTCTTTTCCCTTTCATGTGAGGAAACAAACAGAGGATGAAAAATTGGGAATTGTAACGCAGAACTAGGGAAAAAAACACAACTCACTTCATCACAGTCGCCTGTACTCACTACCATCTACTGCACTGGCACGCCAGAGGGTGTGATACACTTGCCAGTGCGCTACAGGATAGCGTGTCCGGGTGTCGGCCTCGCCTTGACGTGAAGTGCCGAAGTCCTTGGAGGGAGGAAGTTTGGGATGGTTGAGTGGATAAAACAGGTCCTGTTCATCCAGGAGATCAGAGTCTGGGAGAAAGCAACGTGGATTTCTTTTAAGGACTCTCCCCAACATAACAACACCGTTTTCGTTTCTCTACATGTCACCATGTGTTTGTTTTTTTTCCTGTGTCCGACCACATGGTTTGTCACGCCTTATCGAGACTAAACTGTAACTCTGACACGCTGTTCTCTATTAGACGGGCGGGTGTTTCACACGCTTTGGTATGATACTGGGTTGATTACTCAGTGCTCAGAGACGACTCCTCTTTGTGATGTAATCAGACGCGACAAAAAATTGCATCTGAGACTGCGGTTCCATATCCTGTCTCGTAAAACCTAAAATCCTCAATACATCTTTTAATCTATCTTTTCAAAGAAATATTTAGTTTGAATTTGGTGAAGGTTGAAATTCAACCTGCAAGTTTATCTTTAAAATCCTATTTCTCTTGTTTGGTAAATTTTCACACGACAGTGTAGGCTGCACGGTGAAGTGACTGACTGAACGTTAAATGTCCTCCTTTGACAGTGCATACCGAGGAGGAGCCCTTCGTCATGGATGACATTGCTTACGACAATGAAAATGAGAGGAACGCTGATCAATGCACCTCCAGTAGCTGCATGTGGCCAAAATCGGCCGACGGAAGGATCTACGTGCCGTACAGCATTGCCACACATTACTGTAAGTAACTGAACAATATTGAAGAATAAAATACAAAAAATGGAGTTGCAAATATTTGTTATGAAACATAGCAAGATATTTTCATTCTCTTTTTTGCTTTATGGGCATAAAAATGGGACCTAAATTTCCCTCGGCCATTATGTAACTCAGAAGTTAATGTTCAAAATAATTTTAACAAGTGCAAGTCCAGATTTTTATTTAGATATCTCCAAATCAGCCCTTTTTCTTTTATTTTAACTGTTGTCCTCTCTAATTTCCTTTTTCTCTTTCTCTTTATTTTGTTTTTATTTATCCTGTTGTCCTACCATGGAAAAAACCCTTAAAATGAATTCATATCAGCATAAGGACAAGCACTGAAAACACTAGAGCTCCACATGTTTAATACGTGTGTACATTTGCAGATATCCTCAGATATGTGAGTGTATATTGTGTGTACGTGTTTCTTGTCCTCTCAGCTTCTCGTGAGCGCTCCATCATCGAGCGCGGCCTCCTCTCATTCCACGACGTCTCCTGCATTCGCTTCGTCCAGAGAACCAGCCAAAGAGACTACCTGAGCATCCAGTCCAACAACGGGTAACTGTGTGTGTGTGTGTGTGTGTGTGTGTGTGTGTGTGTGTGTGTTTAGGCATCGCTAGCCCTTTTAAACTTAACTTAAATCATTATTTATCTACTTAGATTTCCCTTGGATAAAAGTGGCATTCTGCAACGTGTCAAATCACCAAATTTTGTATGCCTGCACCATGAACTCAAAATGGAAACGCTCTTTACATGTATTTTGCTTTATTAGATGCAATTTTCCCCTTGCACATTCAGACACATTTAGAGTCTTTGAACCCTTTTGGATCCTTCTTCTAACATTTCTTTAACCCCTAAGAAGTAATCTCTGGTCATCCAAATTATGTATTTTTTTTTGTGTGTGTGTGTACCTTCAGCATTTAACAAGGCAAAGATTCCCAAACGTTAAAGGTAAAAAAATAAAATAAAAAAATAAAAAAAAGACCAAATATCCCAAGTAACACTCCTCACTGCAAATACCAACAATTTAACAAAAATAAAATAAATGTCCTTCATTTAAACTAACAATAGCCGAAGAGAGGATATGGAACAACAACATAAGGATACTGTTTCATTATCAGAACAAATGTATTAATTTGAGCTCTCTCGAACCTAAATCTAAAGGTCAGCAAGAAATGAAAATAACAAATATCTGTCATAAAAGTACTTACAGTCATCTGAACTTTCATCCCTGCCTGCTTTAATGAGTATTGTTTTTGAACCCAGCTGTTACTCCTACGTCGGTCGCCGTGGTTACTCCCAGACGTTGTCTCTGAGCCGTCAGGGCTGCCTCTACCACAACACCGTCCAGCACGAGCTGCTCCACGCCCTCGGCTTCAACCACGAGCAGTGTCGCTCCGACAGGGACCAGCACATCCGCATCCTGTGGGAGAACATCCAGTCTGGTCAGAACCCGATCCGTTCAACTTCGCTGCTACATAAATCCAAACTTTGTTCCAAATCCTGATGACAAATTTGAACGTGATAAAAGTTGAACCACACAAGCACAAATCCAAAATCTTGATCGTAAAGATCCAGACCGCTGGAGCTTATCAATCAATGACCAACACCTGAACTTCACTAGCAAATCCATCACTCTGTGCGGTTCTCACGGTACTTACTGACCAGAACAGCCATAATCCAGCCGTAACGACGATGGATCAAATGTTTGATCGTCTTAAACGACTCACTAAAAGTTGGTTTCCGACCCTTGGTGTGATTTTCTCCCTCTCAGGTTGGGAGTACGCCTTCGACAAGATCAACACTCTGAACCTGAACACCCCCTATGACTACAACTCTGTGATGCAGTACCACAGGTTTGGAGAGACCGCCATCACTTTTATCTAGAACTTGTTTATTCAGACCATCAGGGATTGATTTCATTCATTTCTTTCTCTCCTCATTCTGGAAATGACCTTTACTTTTTTTTATTGAGACAAAATTTATAAACAAAGTCAATGTCCTTAGTTGTGAAATAGATCTGGTACATCTGGTAGGTCTATCTTTATATTTATTAATATCATGATAACATCATAAGTGCCAAATGACAAAACTGTTTTTGTATGAGAACAAACTGCCCCTTTAAATAATAAAGCAATAGTTTCTACTTTTCTTCTTTAACGCAAACTAAAAGCAATTTAAGCTGTGCATTAATTTCAGGTATGCCTTCTCCGGGAACAATAAGCCCACCATGGTGCCCATCCCCAACGCCAACGTTGAATTCGGCACGGGCTCCCAGATGAGTCAGAATGACATCACCAGACTGAACAGGCTGTACAAATGTTAAACAGTAAGAAAAATGCAACACGTTTTATATACAACATACTATCAACAAGTCCTCCAATGTAAAGAACTCACCTCTTGATGTGACGATGCTGCAAATGGTTTTGTTAGGTTTGGGTAGATTTGAGGACCTTCGTCGTCATGGTCACAATAATACCGAATGTGATTAAGGTTATAGAGCAGTCGTGGTTAAAGACACAATGTTGAAACAGTTGTTAGAGGTTTTAAAATGTTTTGTTGACCCGTCCAGCCACCCTGACCTCCTCCCTACACAGACTTTGTAGCTCTATGACTACCTCACCTGACTCCCACTGTCATTATTACTCTGACCAATATAGGCTGCTTTGAGGACAGTCTTAATGCCACACATATGCTGCTAAATATATGTAACTAATGTGACCCATATGAAAATGTAAAAGTATCTTTCTTACCTTTGAATGTGTTTTTTTTTTGTTTTTTTTACAATAGGTGATGATTATAGTCCTGACAACATGGTGACAATTCCAACATCAGGCCAGTTGTTTTCAGTGTTGTATTAACATTAAACCTTCATGGAGCTGTTAACTGAAGCCTTATTTGTTCTTTGTACACTTATAGATCTCATATAATGTTGATGCATTCAGAATTTTTGATTTCAGTTTGTGTAATATAAAGCTGCATATCTTTTACATATTAACACAACATCAAATGACCACTTCTAATGTATGAGGATAACCTTTTTATTTGGTGATGAATTTATGTTTCATGACGCACATTAGCTAACTATGTTTTGTTTTTGTTTTTTTTTGTTGTTTTTTTTGTTGTTTTTTTTGGGGGGGGGGGGGGGATTAGGGCCAAAATCATTTTTTTCACATAAGTGATAAATGATGATCCACACAATAAAACAAAAGGTTGTAATTCATACACGGTGGCCGTGCATCCAATCAGACTGCATACAACACATACATTTTGGGGTGTGTGTGTGTGTGTGGGGGGGGGGGGGTTGAATTCTGTAATCCAAATTGATATTTTCATCATGCTTTAGAAGTTGTGTGTCTTTCTTACATTTACTTCAGAATTTTTTCCAATAACAACCGAAGAGCTCAAGCAAACAGTAAAAACCACATTTTTCTATCAATGTTTTCAAATAAGGAGACAAAACTAGTATGTTTTAAATTCATATTTATTGATTGAGCAAACAGGAAAAATCCTCATTCAAATTCAAGCTTTTTTTGTGAAGGAAGAAAAATATGAAGCAAAATGTTTACATAAAGCCGTCTGTCATGAGATTTATCGAACAGAATTAATTACCTGCGTGTTTTTTTTAAATCTATTCATCCAAGAGTGATAACCCACCACAATGGCCGTAACAATCTTCTCCTTCTACCACATTAGATACGTTTGATATCGATCAAAGAAATGAGCGTGTAGCTAGTTCCTGCAGTAGAGCAGGTTGATGCGCTTGATGTCATTCTGGCTCATCTTCTTGGCCACGCCAAAGACAGCGTTGGGTTTGAGAACAGCCATCATGGTGGGGTTGTTGTCTTTGGAAAAAGCCAGTCTGGAAGGAGTAACGAGATGACAGCACTTATTTTGAATTGAAACTTCGCACAAACTTTAATCTTATAAAGAGAACAGAACTTTGGCGCTTAAAGTATAAGTGCGGTGATATTCCATATTTTACTTATTATTTAAAATCTCACTGTAGAAGCCGAAGACATGGTAAAGACAGAAAGCATTGCAAAATGGACTAATGTATTGTTATTTTTGACGATTACAAAACTAAAGAATATCACGAGAATTATCCTTTAAAGTAAACCTAAATTATCAATGTGACGCCGGTGTATAATTTTAGTTCTAGTGGTACATGCTAACACAGACTGTTGTGTGACAGAAAAGTGAAAAAAAAGTAACAGAAACCTTTTCTGAAAAGATGTTGGGATATATGTAGCTGTAAAAACAAAAACATAAAGGAAAAAGGTCCAAAAATAAACAGCTAAAGTGTCAGTCCAGTCTTTTGGATTATAAAACCCATGAACACATCTTCATAGTTTTCCTGACCTGCCGTAGTGCATGACGGAGCCGTAGTCGTAAGGAGTCCCCCGGTTCAGAGTGTCCACCTTCCTGAAGTTATGTTCCCTACCTGCAGTGGAGAAATGGAGAGGTATTCACTTTATGCATTCTGCCCCATACATGATGCTATATAACTGTATACGATTGGATATTTATTACTGACAACATGTAAGGAACATTATTATTGAGGTAAAGCTGGGGCTAATTCAAATAATTTATAACAGTGCATCAAATTATAACCTGATCATAAACTTTGTATGTAAAGTCTGAATCAATAAACAACAAATTACTGCAACAGTACACTTTCTCTCTGGTTGCGTTGTGGTGGGATAAAGTTACACAAAATGTAAATGTAAGAAAAGAAATTAAAAAAAAAAAATCCATGAGAGAGGCAGAACATGAAGTTTCTTTGTGTTACAGTTCTTTGGTCTTTTTGGTTGTGCCTTGTTTCTGTGTCTCTTGCAGGTACAGATAACTGCTGACTCACCTCGACCCAAAGCGTTCAGCTGCTTTGTTTGGTTCCTTTCAGAGCCATATTGACCAATCACAGATACATCTGTATTGGCACATATGTTGTCAAACATGCAGCAATATAAAACCATTTTTACAAAGAACATGATGCCAGTAAAAAAAAAAAAAAAAAAAAAAAATTCTTGTTTTTACTTTCTTACTGAAAGTTTACATGTTCGGTGCACTCGTGTCATTTTGGACAACAAAGTCTGAACTGTAAAATATCCTGCCTGAATATCTATTACCAGTGTTTGATAATCACATTTGAGGGATCATTGTAAAAAATGTGTTTATTCTTTTTTTACTTACTGCTCTAGTTCCATTATCACTGTTCCTGCTAGCATCCACCCACCTGAGCAGGGTGTGACAAAACATCTGAGATGTCTGCCATAAATACAAACAGGCAATTCAGCTTCAACACTATCATATTGACATAAATGATCAGTGCAGCCTACCAGTGATGACGTTCTGCAGCAGAACCCGTATGTGCTGGTCCCTGTCGGAGCGGCAGTGCTCGTGGTTGAAGCCCAGGGCGTGGAGCAGCTCGTGCTGGATTGTTCCATAGTGAATGCAGCCCTGACTCTTCAGAGACACCGTCTGGCTGTTACCTTGATGACCCACGTGGGAGAAGCATCTGCAGCGAGGTCCAACGAGTCACCCATCAGGCGGAAAATAACTCTTCAACTGTGTTAAACTGTGCCCTTGAGCAAGGCACTGAAGTTCTAACCGATACATGGGGAATAAAATACTGTTCAACGTACCCACTGAGAGACTGAATGTAGAGAAAGTCTCTCTGGTCGGTGCGGGGAAGGAAGCGGATGCAGGTGGAGAAGGAAAAGGAGTTGATGGCTCTTTTGATGAGATCCAGTTCTTGATCGGCTGAAGGTCGAAACACAAAGACGAATACTCTTAAAGAGACACCGAGTATACACAAGTGTACACAGAGATTATTGAAACAATATTTCAGTTTGAACAGCGGTGACTTTAAGTTTTTAACAAAGAGTCTTGGGGCAGGTCAAATTACAAGCACAAACTGTGGCATATATTGATATAAAGCAATAATCAATGGGAAATACTGAAAGCAGCTGCTTTGTGTACCGTGCCTGCCACAGGTGATTGGCTGGAAGTGCAAACCGACATAGGACAAAGACCATGTGAAGGCCAAGAACACTTTATGAAAATGAATCACAAATAATATTTACATAGCATGTGGTCCAAAATGGTATAAAAATGTAAAAAATGATCAGAACAACAGCGACCTCTTGCTGCCATAAACCAAAAGCATCTCGTACTTTGTCTACAGGGGAATGTTTGGAGGTGCTTACAGTAGTGGTCAGCGATGACGTAGGGAATGTACACTTTGCCATCGGAGGCTTTAGGCCACAAACATCCACGCAGGACGCACAGGTCCGCAGTCCTTAGGGTGGGCAGACGAGACACGGCGATGTCGCTGTGAACATGGATTCCATCGTGGATATGTTCTGCAGAGAGTGTGAGGAAAAAAAACTAAGAGCAGTGACAGCAAAACCAACGAGAAATCACAGTGTATGATGAGTGCAGAAACAATTATGGTCTGTTTGACACCACGCACAAACCAAATTGTATCGTCAAAAATCGCGCTCCTTCTCTGTGTCATAACTCAATCACATCTGATCATGCAGACGTGATATATTCGGTGGTGTCACCTCGAACTCAATGAAACAAGATTTTCACTGAGAATCATCACAGTGTAATATTTTCTTTAGTATCAAAGCAATCCATTGCAAACTGTTAATAACTACTACAGCATACTTACCATGGCGTCAGCTTGCAAATACAGAAAACCTCAACCTATTAACTAACTAGATAACACTCAACCTATTAACTAACTAGATAACACCGTGTGACAATGTCACCCAGTCTAAGAATTCTTGTCCCAGTAACCCCAACTTGGTTTAATTTTTTTTTAAAGTGTCAATTCTCCAGTGGCCCTGTGAGCTCAGGGCAGTGCATCGAGAAAACACATTCAAATAGACGCAACGCAAGAAATAAAAATAAAATTCATGTTCATAACAGTGTGTAATAGGTCATTTATATACTCTCTACTGCTGACACATTTCTAATCAAATTACCCTCTTGGTGTTTGGTAAGAATCAAGAATGCCCAAAACACTGCAGGAAAATGTTGGCTGATGCAATATATAAGAAAAACAAGTCTAATTAATTTAATTTACTTTTAAAATCTTTTTAAAAAAATTAAAAGTTTAGCCTAAATCAAAACGATATGCATCCAAGATAATTTCAAATTTGATAAAAAATATTTTTCCAACCCTAGCCTTTCCAAGAGATATGTAAATATCACAAAATCTTTCTCAACTGAGTCTTTTCAAGACATTTTCCAATGTAAGAAAAGGAGAAAATACACAGTTGTAAACAATAACGTTGACTCCATTTAGCTGGTTCAGTTTCACGGTCCTGGTATCACACATGCTGACTCATCGTGGATTACAGGGACACCTATGAAGCCCTTGCACATGCTATGAATAACAGCTGTTTGTTTTGTCCCACTCTGTGAAAGAGGTTTTGTCTTCAGTGTGAGTTGTTCATGTGTGATGTGTCCCCTGTGCCTCACTCAGATTCCTGTTGGCTTTCTCCAGCCGCTCCGTGACCGTCATGTCTTCCTCGTCTTCATCGATGCTGCCACCGCTTGCTCTCTTTTCACCCTGCACACAGACGGTGACGCTGTTTCTTTTTTTTAGCCAGCAAAGAAGCTAAAATGTTGCAATGACATCCGAACAGAAAGGTTTTGGTTCTAGACGGGCTGGAAATGTCGCAGGGCCCCTGATGTTACAGCTACTGCTGCTGCTAAAAATGTTCTTTTATAATTTATATATTTGAAGTTAGGTGTGTATCCATGAGCCTCAAAATGCCCCATTAAGTCTTTATATTTAGATTAATAGATGTCGTTGTCCTGATAAGACTATAATCTGTGTGTATCTATTTAATATTTGTCTAGCCGGCATCAAACTCGCCTAGTTGGTATTCTTAAACAATACAATATCACTTCGCAAAGCAATCAGAGAAATAAAAACGACACTCCCGTGACAACTGAGCAAACTCTATGCAGAGGAAGGGTGTGAGGTTCCATAAAAAGTTTCAGAAAAATTCAAATTCTCCCAGTGGCATTGCCTTTGATGTGTCACTGGAGAGCCCCGACGACCACTCGCCCAGCTGAAGGCTCCGGCTGAAGGCCTCGGTCCAGGCTGAAGCTGCCAGCAGGGCCAGCAGACTCAGAGTGCTCTTCATCACTGACATGGTACCAAACAACCTGCAGGCTGAAATGCACTGGCAGTCAAACACCAACAAACAGCAGCACAGGTACAGGTAGAGCTGCACTGGGAGCTGACAGGGCGAATCAGACACTTACCTCTTCGCTTCAGGAAAGTGGGGAATAAAATGCTCTGAAAAGGAACTGGCCATCCTCTTTTACAGTAAACGGGTCAGAGGTCCACCTTCAGCAGAACGCAGAGTACTACCTCTCTAATCTGGCAAACAGGGATGATATTTACATTTCCAACCTGAATAATAGAAAGGCTCATTTTTCTTGTCTTTCTGGCTGACATTGGACTCCACCCTGAGAAGATTTATGACCTCACTAATCCAAGAAAGCAGCCGCGGTGTTATAGTGTCCGGGGTAAATATTGATATTGACTGAGTGTTCCAACTGTTTGCGGTAAGTTTGCACTGTCTGGGAACATGTAAGAATGATTTACATGTCCTCAATCCAGAGGATCTGATGAATAAATGGCCACAGAGCTGGTTGTGACAGTGGAAGCCAGCTAGCGCAGCTTAGCATGCAGACTGGAAACAAGTGGGAACTGTTAGCCTGGCACAGTCCAACAACAATAAGCTCCTCCCACCTGAACAGCTATAAAAACAACATACAGTGGTTTGATGGGATTGTCAGTTAACCACTGGAGACTGGAGGTACTTTTCAAAAACAAGTTACAAAGCGCTTTGCATACATTTAAAAACACAATAACTAACAGTTAATAACATTTTATGATAAAATACAACAAAAATATAACAGATAATAAAACAGTCAATCAATAAAAATGCTGTCAACAAAAGGCAAGTCTGAAATGATTTTTTTTAAAGAGTGACTTGAGAGAAGACACTGTTAGCATCCCTGATCTCCTCTGGCAGGTACTGAGGGGCCTGAACAGAAAACGCCCGGCCGCCTTTAGTTTTCAGGTTAGTTGGAGGTACGGTCAGGAACGACCTACCAGAGGATCTCGGGTTGTATTTAGGCTCGTAGGGTTGAAGGTGGTCGGTTATATATTCAGGAGCCAGCCCACTGCAAAATGTCGTTCTTACACTGCAAAGGTAGACGACTTCTGGCTGGAGCATTATCTCGAACAAACACTTCAATCTTCTCAACTAATTCAGCAAAAATAAAATACTTCCTAAAATTAACTTTGGAGTAACATTACCTCAGTGGTCAAGGGAGGACAAATATTTGCATGTTTATAATGTTTATATGTTTAAATATTTTGATGAAGATTGATAGCAGATGAAAGGAATTTCCTTCACAAAGCGTCAGAGTGTTTGAGGTAGTCCACGGTGAGGAGCTGGGACATCCCAAAGGGCTCGAACAACACTGCAGACTTAAAAAGCCTTATTAGAAAAAGATTTTGATGTTCTTTAGCACTCTGCCTTCTGTAACACACTTTAAACCAGCTCAGCTCAAACGCCCATCAACTAATACTTTTAACTGCAGCAGGAGACAGTTTGATCATCACTCTGAATTTAGCTCCAGGTTTTAAAAGGGAAGTTTTAATAATAAGTAGTGGAAGGTTGGGTGATTCGGTGACTTTCCTAGATAATCTTTTTTTTTTTTTTTTTTTAATATAATTCAGCCAAAATTACAATGTGAGCAAACGTTGTTATATGCAAACAGTCAGTAATGAGACATTTAGGGGCGATTAAAAGTCCTCAGTTCCTGGATATAATTTGCCAAATGTTTTTCTTGATTGACAGATTAAATGTTTTATAGAAAGAAACATTTAAAACGTGGAAAATATCATCATTATAATCTGTCAAGAGTTCTTGTTTGTTTCCAACCAATTTTCCAAAACCCAAAAACATTTACTTTATATTTACATATAAAAGCAGCAAATATTTCTCACATCTGTCATCGTATCATTAAACTCGTGACTATCGACACAGATTCTTTTTATTTTCTGGGGTCACTTCCTGCCACAGTAGATGTGACTGAGACCAGACTGAGCTGTATCTCCTACCAGTCCTTTCTGTCTCGTGGCACTTCTCTCCTCTGTCACCAGGACGACGTCCATCTTTGAAGGATGCAGGTTCAGACTCTGAGTCGGAGTCTGAATTGTTCTCTCACCTCTGGATAACTGCTCCAGTTTCACCTTGAGTCTAATCTGCCCAGATTCTCCAACATCAACCCTCTGAGAGCTCCTCAGGGTTTCTGGGAGGATTTCAAGTTCTTCTATTTCACGCAAAATAAGTTCAAAGGGATCTTAAGGATTCATTTAACATTGTTAAAGGTCAATATCTTTAAAGCTGCTCTGATAAAATCTTTTGTGTTCACAACATGAATTAATTTTGAAATCATCAAGAGTAGATGCAGTAGAACGTTTGGCTTCATTCCTCTTTGGTCACATTTAAGAGGAACTCTTTGGATTTTTAAGGAAACAAGTGATATTACCAGCTTCTTAACTTACATCATAGAAGATGAATGCTGTGCTTTGATAAACATGAATCAGTGCAATGAAGCAGTAACATTGTATTTCTTTTTTTCATTTATTTTTTGTTATCATTTTTGATAAATTCAGTCTTCATCAGCATGAGGCAGGACGCTCTGGGTGATGCAGCGTTAGAGGTCAACCAGTCTCCTCCAGAAGTAGAGCTGCTGTTGGGGGGGTCTTAAACTCCACCATCCCCTACATGGTGGTCTGCTTGTTGCCTGCAGCTCTGTCTCAGCACACCACTTCACCAGCTGCTGCATCTCCTTCCTGTCGGCCATCTTGGTGATGAGGCCTTTCACCATGGTGTCAACTTCATCATGCCTTTTGGACGATCTACTTTTAAACATCTGTGAGACAAAGCTGCTTCACTTGAAGAAAAAAGAAACTGTTAATCTGTCATGACTTGTACAATATTTAGCCAGAAGAAGGAAATCAGTTCTTAACAGTTAAACTAAAGATCTTTGGCTTCTGACTGAGCTTGATGTAAAAGTTCACCTCAAGTTTCAAGCTTCAACAGTAATTTACAACTGGAAGAATTGGACCAAATCTGAAAAGAGTTTTCAGAAACCAGGTATTAAAACTAATAAACAAGATGATGATGTCTTGAGACAAGTTTTTTTTAAAGGTTAACAGTGAGGTGGCTGAGAGTTTTCTTCAGACCAGAAGGACTGCAGCTTCGACAGCTCCAGCTGACAGACATCAGCAGACCTGAAGGACGGCTGCAGATGTGAGCGTTGGGTTGTGAGAGGGAGCTCAGGTGTTGGTCAAACTCCCAGATGACTGAGAGGTTGGAATCAGGACTTTGTCAAGTCTGATCTTACTCAGCTCACTTTAAAACATGGTTGAGCCAGATTTATGTCTAAAGGCCATTTTTACAATGTTTTGGTCAAATTTCACGTCATAAACAGGAAAGTTTCATTGTTATCAGCCAGGAGGGCTCAAAGAGGAAACAAAGATGAGCAGGCAAACCATCAGGTAACAGAGGTCATCTGAGGCTTTGATGAGGCTCGACTACAGCAGCTTAACAGACACAGAGTTTCAGTTGGTGTCAGGAGGAGAGAAGGACTTCAGATAGATGAGTTTGATGAGGCCAGAGTGAGTTAAAACACTGGAGCTGAAGAGGCAGGACTTTGTTCAGGCTGTTTTCAACAAAGGAGGTTAACTATTGCACAGAGTTTCAGCAGACCAGAAGAACTGCAGCTTCTGTAGTTTCAGAGGTAAAAACTGGCTTTGTAGGAAGTGAAGGAGGTCGTAAACAGGAAGACAAACTGTCAGCTGACTGAGTGGGAGACAGGGCTTCAACCAGGTTGGTGTCAGTAGGGCAGGAAAACTACTGACCTCCATACAGTCAAGTGAGAGCTGTGTCTAATGAACCCAGATATTCAGTTACCAGTTAAGTCAGGCCATGGTCTACTTTTTTCAGCTGTTTCCACTGAAAGACCAACACAGATAGAAAGAAACACTGGAGATACATGACTGTGGTCAACATTTAGTTTTTTGCTTAAATTCAACTTTTTAAGAATTTGCTTCTCATATCAACTCCAGCAGAGTTTTCTTGTGGATCAAAGAGTGAGAAAGAGAGCAGCTTTAACTTGGCAGGGAGAAGTTTGAGGAGGCTGCAGTCAGAATATGAGGCAGGGCTTCATCCACGCTGACAGACTGAAAGACTGCAGCTCATGTGGTGGACAAGAGGTTCCAAACAGGTTCAGGTGAACAGTCAAATAATGGAGGAGGGGGAGGCAGGGCTTCAAGACGAACTACTGATCTACCACTGCAGATATAACGGAACAGCAGGAGAAACATTTGAAGGCATTCGATGCAAAGCCGAAGTGTTGGTGTGAAGTTTTGTCCCTGCAGTGGTCAGTGTGTAATCTGACAGGAGGGCAGGATGGAGCGATACATTACCAGCATCTAACAGGCAGGTCAGACCATGGTTTAGTTTGATGGGACCTTTGCAGCTTCAGGCTGAATCCATTTACAGGTGCAGTCATTATGTTTCAAGACTTGTGTTTGTCAGGAGTTTCCTTGCCTGAACTACATCAGAGCAGATTTTTATAGTTTCAGGAGGAAAGAAAAATGGTGTCATTTTCTGCCAGAAGATTGAGGATGGAGAGGCGGAAGTTGTTATTTTTCGACTTTTCACTGCAGAGGAGGACTGACACACTTATATCATCAGACAAGAAGGACTGCAGCTTCTGTGGTCGGAAACGCAAAAGGTGCTGCGTAGAAGGAGTTGAAGGAGGCCGTGAACAGTTTGTGGAAAACCATCAGATGACTGAGGAGTGAGAGGCTCTGTCCACGTTGGATGCAGACACAGTTGAGAGGTGGGAGGAAATTCTAGCATTAAAAATGTCCTCTATGGAGGAGGAAGTGCTGGAGGGATGAGGAGAGGTGTTTCCCTCTGTCCTGCAGAGGTCACTGAGCGTATCACAGCTGACTTTGGGCAAAGGTGGGGAACATCCTGGACATGTCACCAGGATCTTTTCCTCTTTTATCTCCTTTTTATTTTGTTTCCATCTCCCTCTTCTTTTCTTTTCTCTTCTCTTTTTTTTATTTTTTTTATTATTTTTTCTTTTATATCTTTGTTTTGTCTATTAGGAAGTCTTCTACTTGAGTCCCAAATGGACTCGCAGTTCATTTTGTCCCAAACTGTCTCTTTATGAACAAACATACCAGCAGCTGCAGCTGGAGTGGTAATAGAAAGAATAATAACACACAACAACAACAAATTCTGATCGTTTTAAAAGTGAGCAGTTATGAGATGGTCGGCTGATCCCATGTCGGAGGAGCTGCATGTCAGACACATTTCTTATCCTTGATGGCTACACTGCCATGTTTTAAACATATTTTAAGGGCTGGTAGGGTGTTGTGTTCAGGCTGAGCAGCTTATTTACATGTAACTTTAGTTTCAGTCAGGTCTGTCCATCCCCAATGTTCTCTGTTAAGATTTTACTTTCAGGGGAACATCCGACCCTGAAGAAGAGAGGCCGGTGATGCGGCGTGTCTCCCAGTCCCAGGTATCAATAATCATGCACCATCTAAAGTGAGGCACCCACCATGTCCTCCTCAAAGCTGCGTGTTGGACAATAATATCTGTCCTGTTTCATCTGTCAAATCAGGTCTTGTGTTCTTGTTCAAGAACAGGAGACATTGTGTTGCACACTGTGTCTGCTCACAGTGTCAACTCGGCCAAGTACTCGTGGCTGTGCCTGCCTTAGGTTGTCCCCAGTTTCTTCAGGGGGATCTTACCCGTCATCGGCGAACTAGTCTTCCATACTTGGCCTGCTTTGATTTTTCTTTCAAATATTCTAAATGTTTTATTTTAATCTTTCTATCTCCTGTCAAACCAGGTGTTTCTGCACATTGTACAAAAACACCAGTGACAGCGTTCATGCACACTGTGTCTGCTCACAGTGGCGACCAGGTCAAGTACTCGTGGCTGTGCCTGCCTTAGGTTGTCCCCAGTTTCTTCAGGGGATCTTACCCGTCGTAGGCGAACCAGTCTTCCATACTTGACCCTTCAGATGTGATATTACTCTATTTGGTGTCGTCTGAACAACCAGGAACATATCAACAGCAGCTTTGAGGAGAATCTGTGACGACCTGATCAGTGCATAATGAATACTTATGGGACTTAGGATTCTCCCCAGCAGCCTTACTTCCTTACTTCAGTGGTCGTATGTATCAAAGAGAGACATGTGCCTGGTTTTCTGTAATGCTTTTACATTCATTTGTTCTTATACGAGTATGTCATGTTGAAACATTACTTCACGTTCAGTTTACTTATCAAGAACATTTTCAAACATATAAGCAGGAATTGAACTACCAACCCTGAACCACATCCACCCCTGAACAGTGATGAGCTGGATTCAGGTCTCGATGGGTAAACAGGAGGAAAAAGCAGCAAGTTCCTTCCCATTGAAACTCCAACATGTGACTGACATGCAGGTTCCCTAACTGGACTCCAACTCGCTCTCTCAAAACTGATGTCGTAGTTTGTTATATATTTTTTTTCCACATACAGAAAACACTTTATCCCTGTAAATACTCCCTCAAATGTAATGTGTGGAAAACTGCTTGCCCGGTGTATCTAAGGGGCCCGAGTCCCTCCAATCGAGGCTCAGCCTGCGGACAGTGAAGCCTGTAACGGCCCCCGTCACACCAGGGCCCGGTCCTCTCTGGGTCGGGTTGTTTTGGACTGCAGCCGAAAGAGGATTTAAACTCCATCTAAGACTAAATACTGGCATGAGATCGACAGGCGACAAGAAAGTTGAAAAGAGAGTTCAAGAGGGCTTGAAATATATATATATATATATATATATATATATATATATTTATTTATTTTTTTTTTTTTTAAAAATTTCACTTTTGATGTTCACTTTTCAAAACACTTTAGTTTTAAATTTGCTCAAACTTTTTTCTACCTATTTTTCTGTCTGTCTTTCTGATTTTTTTTTTTTTTGTCTTTTTTTTTTTTTTTTTTTATAATTTTTTTAAAAATATTGTTTTCATTTCTCTTTTTAAAGTCAAGGTGAGGGTAGGTTAGGCTCTGTGCCCGGATTGGGCCGGTACTCACCGGTACACAGTACTGACAAGGTTGGGTGAAAGGACAGTTTGTAAGTTAGTCAGTTCAAATGTAGGATGTTAACAGGTGGTTGCAAATGAATTTCTAGGAGGTTGCTTAAGTTTTTTTGTTTTTTAAAATTTTTTAATTAATGTTACTCATTTACTATTTTCAATTTTTGCACCCGAGTGCGTGACCTTCTGAAAGTCTTCAGTTTTATTGTGAACCTGAACCTGCTACCTTTTGGCCTGGCGTCCACTTTTGTCCGTTCCCCAATTAGTCGTATTCCTCTGTGATACTGTCTCCGCCGTTTTTTAATCTTTTGGGTAGAACTGTCTTCTGAAAATAAGAGTACAAGAAAGATTAAATCTGGAGTCCAGTTGTAGATTTCACCAACAGGAAATATTAAACAGACCACAATTGTATAATTTGTTGTGTGTTAACAGAAAATGTGTCGGTCAGCTATCTTTGGGCTCAGCTCAGGTTTTCTGATATCACAGAACTGGCTCACTTTTAACTGAGGCAGATCACCGTGTCTCTTCAGGGCAGGCTTAGTTTAGATCTTATTGAGAACAATAATTGTTTAATTCATATCCAAATAGAAACAATTTGTTTTAGGGGGAGTTTAGAGTCACCTGTTGCTACCAAAAGAATGTCATTTCCTGGTAAGAAAGTCCAAAATTTAAGAAGTTTATTGAAACTTCATTTACAACTGATATCCAAATAGAAACAAACGATTTGTTTTAGGTGGACTTTAGATTTAGAAGTTTTAGAAGCTCCATTTTAATCTGCTGAGATCTACTCATGTTGTGAATTTAAAGTGAATTCACTTGATATCTTAAAACAAAATGTCAAAAAAAAAAAATCCAACCTATCAGATGTTATCATGAACAATTAAATGTGCCTGTATGAATACTTAAAGACACTTAATGTGAAAGTATGACAATTGATTTTCTTACCTCCAACTTCAATGTTGTGATCCTCCTCACGGCTCTTGTTGATGTCGTTGATGAGTTTCCTTCTCCTCCATTTCAACCACTGAAGGTAAACTCCTGTAGTCCAGCTAACATTTGGAGACTTGGACTGACTTCTGTCTGCCTCTTGTATGTGCTGACCGTTGGTCTCCTCGTCCTCTCTCTTTTGAATTTGTCCTTCCTCCTCCTGACCATTCATTTCTTTCTCCTCCTTCTCCAGTTTTTCTTTCTCCTTCCTCTCCCTTTTCTCACTTTCTTTCTTCTCCTTGTCCTCTCTTTCTCTCAACTTTTTGTCCCTCTTCTGCGTCTCCTCCTCTTTTTCCTGAATTTGTTTCTCCTTTTTCTCCGTCCTCTTCAATTCCTTCTTGGTCCTTTTCTCTCTTTTCCTTTCCTCCTCCAGTAATTCAATCTTCTTCATCTCCCTTTTCTCTCTTTCTATTTGCTCCTTCACTTGTCTTATTCCTCCCTTCTTCTCCCACTTCTTCCTTCTCTCTTCCTCCTTCTTCCATTGTTTGCTGTCTTTCATGAAACCTGTAGTGTTTAAAGGTGGGTGTTCAACAGATGAAGGGCTCTCACCCCTCTGAGTTGTTGAAAGTTGGCGCTTAACAGATGAAGGGCTCTCACCTCTCCGAGTTGTTGAAGGTTGGTGTTTAACAGATGAAGGGCTCTCACCCCTCTGAGTTGTTGAAGGTTGGTGTTCAACAGATGAAGGGCTCTCACCTCTCCGAGTTGTTGAAGGTTGGTGTTTAACAGATGAAGGGCTCTCACCTCTCCGAGTTGTTGAAGGTTGGTGTTTAACAGATGAAGGGCTCTCACCCCTCATAGTTGTTGAAAGTTGGTGTTTAACAGATGAAGGGCTCTCACCCCTTCGAGTTATTGAAGGTTGGTGTTTAACAGATGAAGGGCTCTCACCCCTTCGAGTTGTTGAAAGTTGGTGTTCAACAGATGAAGGGCTCTCACCCCTTCGAGTTGTTGAAGGTTGGTGTTCAACAGATGAAGGGCTCTCACCCCTCCGAGTTGTTGAAAGTTGGTGTTTAACAGATGAAGGGCTCTCACCCCTTCGAGTTGTTGAAGGTTGGTGTTCAACAGATGAAGGGCTCTCACCCCTCCGAGTTGTTGAAAGTTGGTGTTTAACAGATGAAGGGCTCTCACCCCTCCGAGTTGTTGAAGGTTGGTGTTTAACAGATGAAGGGCTCTCACCCCTCCGAGTTGTTGAAGGTTGGTGTTCAACAGATGAAGGGCTCTCACCCCTCCGAGTTGTTGAAAGTTGGTGTTTAACAGATGAAGGGCTCTCACCCCTTCGAGTTGTTGAAGGTTGGTGTTTAACAGATGAAGGGCTCTCACCCCTCCGAGTTGTTGAAGGTTGGTGTTTAACAGACGAAGGGCTCTCACCCCTCCGAGTTGTTGAAGGTTGGTGTTTAACAGACGAAGGGCTCTCACCCCTCCGAGTTGTTGAAAGTTGGTGTTTAACACATGAAGGGCTCTCACCCCTCCGAGTTGTTGAAGGTTGGTGTTTAACAGATGAAGGGCTCTCACCCCTCCGAGTTGTTGAAGGTTGGTGTTTAACACATGAAGGGCTCTCACCCCTCCGAGTTGTTGAAGGTTGGTGTTTAACAGATGAAGGGCTCTCACCCCTCCAAGTTGTTGAAAGTTGGTGTTTAACACATGAAGGGCTCTCACCCCTCCAAGTTGTTGAAGGTTGGTGTTTAACAGATGAAGTGCTCTCACCCCTCTGAGTTGTTGAAGGTTGGTATTCAACAGATGAAGGGCTCTCACCCCTTTGTCTGAGCCTCTTCAGGATGTTAAAAGGGCTGATGGTGTTGGTGCCTCCACGAGACAAAGAGCTCCCATCCCTTTGTCCGTGCACCTCACAGATCATGGAACAGCTGGTAGCACATGAAGAACGGCTCTCACCCCTTCTTCCATGCTCCTTCCAGATCTGGGGAGGGTCGAGGTCTCCAGGAGATGAAGGGCTCTCACCCCTCCGAGTTGTTGAAGGTTGGTGTTCAACAGACGAAGGGCTCTCACCTCTCCGAGTTGTTGAAGGTTGGTGTTTAACAGACAAAGGGCTCTCACCCCTCCGAGTTGTTGAAGGTTGGTGTTCAACAGATGAAGGGCTCTCACCCCTCCGAGTTGTTGAAGGTTGGTGTTTAACACATGAAGTGCTCTCACCCCTCCGAGTTGTTGAAGGTTGGTATTCAACAGATGAAGGGCTCTCACCACTTCGTCTGAGCCTCTCCAGGATGTTAGAAGGGCTGATGGTGTTGGTGCCTCCACGAGACAAAGGGCTCCCATCCCTTTGTTCGTGCACCTCCCAGATCATGGAAGAACTGGTAGCACAAGAAGAACGGCTCTCACCCCTTCTTCCATGCTCCTTCCAGATCTGGTGAGGGTCGAGGTCTCCAGGAGATGAAGGGCTCTCACCCCTCCGAGTTGTTGTAGGTTGGTGTTCAACAGACAAAGGGCTCTCACACGTCCGAGTGAGGTCCCGCCAAGTTGTTGAAGGTTGGTGTTTAACAGACAAAGGGCTCTCACCCCTCCGAGTTGTTGAAGGTTGGTGTTTAACACATGAAGGGCTCTTACCCCTCCAAGTTGTTGAAGGTTGGTGTTTAACACATGAAGGGCTCTCACCCCTCCAAGTTGTTGAAGGTTGGTGTTCAACAGATGAAGGGCTCTCACCCCTCTGAGTTGTTGAAGGTTGGTGTTTAACACATGAAGGGCTCTCACCCCTCCGAGTTGTTGTAGGTTGGTGTTCAACAGACAGAGGGCTCTCACCCCTCCGAGTGAGGTCCCGCCAAGTTGTTGAAGGTTGGTGTTTGACAGACGAAGGGCTCTCACCCCTCCGAGGCGTTGAAGGTTGGTGTTCAACAGACGAAGGGCTCTCACCCCTCCGAGTTGTTGAAGGTTGGTGTTTAACACATAAAGGGCTCTCACCCCTACGAGTTGTTGAAGGTTGGTATTCAACAGATGAAGGGCTCTCACCCCTCCAAGTTGTTGAAGGTTGGTGTTTAACACATAAAGGGCTCTCACCCCTACGAGTTGTTGAAGGTTGGTATTCAACAGATGAAGGGCTCTCACCCCTCTGAGTTGTTGAAGGTTGGTATTCAACACATGAAGGGCTCTCACCCCTCTGAGTTGTTGAAGGTTGGTATTCAATAGATGAAGGGCTCTCACCCCTTCGTCTGAGCCTCTCCAGGATGTTAGAAGGGCTGATGGTGTTGGTGCCTCCACGAGACAAAGGGCTCTCACCCCTTTGTTCGTGCACCTCCCAGATCATGGAAGAACTGGTAGCACAAGAAGAAGGGCTTTCACCCCTTCTTCCGTGCTCCTTCCAGATCTGGGGAGGGTCGAGGTCTCCAGGAGATGAAGGGCTCTCACCCCTCTGAGTTGTTGAAGGTTGGTGTTCAACAGATGAAGGGCTCTCTCCTCTACGAGTTGTTGAAGGTTGGTGTTTAACAGATGAAGGGCTCTCACCCCTCCGAGTGAGGTCCCTCCAAGTTGTTGAGGGTTGGTGTTCAACAGATAAAGGGCTCTCACCCCTACGAGTTGTTGAAGGTTGGTATTCAACAGATGAAGGGCTCTCACCCCTCTGAGTTGTTGAAGGTTGGTATTCAACACATGAAGGGCTCTCACCCCTCTGAGTTGTTGAAGGTTGGTATTCAACAGATGAAGGGCTCTCACCCCTTCGTCTGAGCCTCTCCAGGATGTTAGAAGGGCTGATGGTGTTGGTGCCTCCACGAGACAAAGGGCTCTCACCCCTTTGTTCGTGCACCTCCCAGATCATGGAAGAACTGGTAGCACAAGAAGAAGGGCTTTCACCCCTTCTTCCGTGCTCCTTCCAGATCTGGGGAGGGTCGAGGTCTCCAGGAGATGAAGGGCTCTCACCCCTCTGAGTTGTTGAAGGTTGGTGTTCAACAGATGAAGGGCTCTCTCCTCTACGAGTTGTTGATGGTTGGTGTTTAACAGATGAAGGGCTCTCACCCCTCCGAGTGAGGTCCCTCCAAGTTGTTGAGGGTTGGTGTTCAACAGATAAAGGGCTCTCACCCCTACGAGTTGTTGAAGGTTGGTTTTCAACAGATGAAGGGCTCTCACCCCTACGAGTTGTTGAAGGTTGGTATTCAACAGATGAAGGGCTCTCACCCCTTCGTCTGAGCCTCTTCAGGAAGTTAGAAGGGCTGATGGTGTTGGTGCCTCCACGAGACAAAGGGCTCCCATCCCTTTGTTCGTGCACCTCACAGATCATGGAAGAACTGGTAGCACAAGAAGAAGAGTTCTCACCCCTTCTTCCGTGCTCTTTCCAGATCTGAGGAGGGTCGAGGTCTCCAGGAGATGAAGGTGTCTCACCCGTCCGAGTTGTTGAAGGTTGGTGTTTAACACATGAAGGGCTCTCACCCCTCCAAGTTGTTGAAGGTTGGTGTTCAACAGACGAAGGGCTCTCACTCCTCCAAGTTGTTGAAGGTTGGTGTTCAACACATGAAGGGCTCTCACCCCTTCGTCTGAGCCTCTCCAGGATGTTAGAAGGGCTGATGGTGTTAGTGCCTCCATGAGACAAAGGGCTCTCCCCCCTCCAAGTTGTTGAAGGTTGGTGTTCAACAGATGAAGGGCTCTCACCCCTCCGAGGTGTTGAAGGTTGGTATCCAACAGATGAAGGCCTCTCACCCCTCCGAGGTGTTGAAGGTTGGTATCCAACAGATAAAGGGCTCTCACCCCTCCGAGGTGTTGAAGGTTGGTATCCAACAGATGAAGGGCTCTCACCCCTACGAGTTGTTGAAGGTTGGTATTCAACAGATGAAGGGCTCTCACCCCTACGAGTTGTTGAAGGTTGGTGTTCAACAGATGAAGGGCTCTCACCCCTACGAGTTGTTGAAGGTTGGTGTTCAACAGATGAAGGGCTCTCACCCCTACGAGTTGTTGAAGGTTGGTATTCAACAGATGAAGGGCTCTCACCCCTACGAGTTGTTGAAGGTTGGTGTTCAACAGATGAAGGGCTCTCACCCCTACGAGTTGTTGAAGGTTGGTATTCAACAGATGAAGGGCTCTCACCCCTACGAGTTGTTGAAGGTTGGTGTTCAACAGATGAAGGGCTCTCACCCCTACGAGTTGTTGAAGGTTGGTGTTCAACAGACGAAGGGCTCTCACCCCTACAAGTTGTTGAAGGTTGGTGTTCAACAGATGAAGGGCTCTCACCCCTCTGAGTTGTTGAAGGTTGGTGTTCAACAGATGAAGGGCTCTCACCCCTCTGAGTTGTTGAAGGTTGGTGTTCAACAGATGAAGGGCTCTCACCCCTCCGAGGCGTTGAAGGTTGGTGTTCAACAGACGAAGGGCTCTCACCCCTCCGAGTTGTTGTAGGTTGGGTTTCAACAGACGAAGGGCTCTCACCCCTCTGAGTTGTTGAAGGTTGGTGTTCAACAGATGAAGGGCTCTCACCCCTCCGAGGCGTTGAAGGTTGGTGTTCAACAGACGAAGGGCTCTCACCCCTCTGAGTTGTTGAAGGTTGGTGTTCAACAGATGAAGGGCTCTCACCCCTTCCTCTGAGCCTCTTCAGGATGTTAAAAGGGCTGATGGTGTTGGGGCCTCCACGAGACAAAGAGCTCCCATCCCTTTGTCCGTGCGCCTCCCAGATCATGGAAGAACTGGTAGCACAAGAAGAACGGCTCTCACCCCTTCTTCCGTGCTCCTTCCCAATCTGGGGAGGGTCGAGGTCTCCAAGAGATGGTTTCTCATCCCTTCCATCGTACGTCTTAAAAGAAGAGTAGATGTCTCCTGAAGACAGAGGTCTTAAAAAGGAACGTAGTCTACGATGCATGCTCTCTTGTTGTAACTGCACACACAAACACACACAGAAATCAGTGCTCTGATATTCATTATTTTTCATACAGCACACAGAGAAAATTATTTTTTTCTTTACTGACTTCCTACTTTGACTAAACTTTATAAATGTACTCAAAATAACTGAGCAGAATTACTCTGGTCACTGCTTTTTATTACACTGCACATTAAGAACAAAAATATTCATTCAGTCAACTTATTTTTAAATAAAAAGCTGCCGTGTGTTCTAAAAATAGATTTCACAAACAGTTAACTCAGACTCTGAGTAAACTAAACCAGAGATATAAAACTGATCACAGTTAGTTTAATAAACTCTGAGCAGGTTCTCTCTGAATTAAGTTCAACTTTGACCGGACTGTTGTGCCAGATTAACCAATAAAGTCACGGCTGCTTCGTGTTTATAAATGCGTGATTCATTATTTTAGCTTTTTTTGGTCATTTTTATCATTGTCATTTCATGTTTAAGTTATTTTCCCACAACTGGACATCAAACTGCTGTATAGTTAGCTCTCAGCATCCACTTCTAGTAAACAATATTTATTTATTTCCCTGCATCAGAGAAATGACATCATGTTGTTTTTCAGAGTCGAGTGCTGATTCACTTCAATTACATTACATTTTTATCCATGTTGTGTCAAATCAAAACAAAAGTCATCTCAGAGATCTTTACATAGTGAAGTCCTTCCAACAGAACCACATTATCAAAGTCAAGTCAAAGTCAACTTTAATGTTAATCCACCATATGTACAAGAAAGATAGAGATTAAAATATTGTTTCTCACAGTCCCACGTGTGCAAAATAAAAAGATAAAACCTGAAAAGTATAAATATGTAACAATAAAAACAATAAAACAGACAAGAACCACAGTGATGCTTAATATATATATATATATATATATAGTGATGCGCAATATATAACACTACTATGTAGTGCAAACACGGGTCCATAGTGTAAAAGTTCAGAGTTCAGCATCCTGACAGCTTCATGATTATCATCATTATAGAGAGGAAGCCAGCTATTCAACAATTTACACCTTCAGTGCATTTACACCTCCTCACACCAACAGATTCACATCTTACTTCAATGTTGTTTGAAGTTAAATAATGAAAAAAGTCATTTACTTGTGAAAGTAATGCTGGAAAATAAATGTAGTCTTTACACAACACAACACAGAACAACTAAACAGAAAGGTTGAAGAACAAATGAGTTTGATCTCAGCAGAAAAGCACAAGATGTCTTACCTTGTCAAAGGTTGATTTGTGGAATGTGGTTGGAATTCTATCCTCCTGCAGAGAATGAACATGGTCCATTGTGATGTCATCGTCGTCATGGACAGCAGAACTGAAATATTCTCAAACTGATGTCACTCAATTAAAAAAACAAAAACAAAAAAAAAACACACTCATTCTCTTTCACACCAAAACTTATCCTGCAAGTCCAGGAATTTAACAACCGACCGTCTGGTCCCAAGCTGCCCCCTCTATCGTCCGGACCCTCATTAGTGCTGTTCATTCTGCAGCAGTGGTGTAGCACCATCATCTGGAACCTGTACATGCAAGCAGCCAGAACAGTACTGCTCAGTAGTTTAGTGTCGGGGTCTTTGAGGCCGCTGGACCCAGAAACAACAGGCATTTGCTGTTTTACGTAAAGGAACAAACCTTCCTCTGCGTCAGTTTTCATTTTACAGTTTATTTTTAGACATAAAAGACACAATTTCTAAACCACAAGAGAGTTGACCTGATGCTCTGCAACCTTAGAAAAACAGCTTCTTGCAGCTTTTATATCGGGCCAGGTTTCATTTACAGCTTCAGTTGAGTTTCCAGCAGAACTTGTCAGGTTTTGGTGTGCGCCCTGTGGATGGATGCACTGATGGTCAACAGTTTCAGAGGGTACATTTCATTGCAGAAAAGCCAAAGACGACAGTTTTACTACTGACAGCAGCCTCCGAATGCACTGCAGCCACCAGACGTTTGACTCAGGGCTGTTATCCTCGTCTTTTTAAACTGAGGAGGAAAACCTACTTTCTACAATATAACCAACAACTGAACATGAGTTCAGATGATTTCTCAGGGAGTTATTCAAAAAAAACATTACAGGAAATGATCCCTTCACTTTAAGAAGAAATAGAGAATTAAACATTACAGATCAATGATTGTTTTTTCATTAAAACCCTTTACACTTCATTTATCAGGTCATTACAAATGTACAAACATGTTTCCCAAAAAGTTGGGACGCTTTGTAAAACCAGAATATGATGATTTGCAAATCACGGAAATCCATATTTAACTTGAAATAGACCAAAGACAACATGCTGGAACTGAGAAATGTTATTGATTTATGAAAAAGCTAATCTAATTTTCAATTTGATGCTAGCAAGATGTTGCAAAAGGGTTGGGACACGGGCAACACAAGACTGGAAAAGTTTGACCATCCAGCTTGTTATCGGCACACAGCTGAAAAGATAGCACCTGTAATTGTAGGAGGGTGCATTAGTAAACATGGCAGGGGTAGCTCGCATGTTTGGGAAGGAACCATCAATGCTGAATGATGTATTCAGGTTTTGGAGCAACATATGCTGCCACCCAGACAATGTCTCTTTCAGGGAAGGTTTTGCTCATTTCAGCAAAACAACATCAAACCACATTCGACACGTATTTCAGCAGCATGGCTTCGTAGTAGAAGAGTCCCGGTGCTAAACTGGCCTCCTGCGGTCTGACCTGTCCCCCATTTAAAACATTTAGTGAATCAAGAAACTAAAACTACGACAAAGGAGACCCCGAACTGTTGAGCGGCTGAAATCCTGTCAGACAAGGATGGGACAACATTTCACATTCAAACCTCCAGTAACTGGTCTCCTCAGTTCCCAAATGTTTACAGAGTGTTGTTAAAAGAAGAGGTGATGCAACACAGTGCATGCCTGTTTCAACTGACATCAAAATCAAAATAGCATCTCTGTTTCATAAAACAATAACATTTATCAGTTTCAGCATTTGATGTTGTCTTTGGTCTATTTTCAATAAAATATGTGTTTATGTGATTTACAAATCATTACACTCCATTTTTACTTACATTTTACAGAGCGTCCTGACTTTAGCTAACGACATCATGTAACTTGTAGAAAACATCTATTGACTTTGTATTTAATGAGACAAGTCGAATGGGAGTGTGTTGGAGCCAGAGTGTTTTTGGAGCCAGCCCCTTGTGGCCCTCACCGGTATTGCAGTTTAAGTCACTTCCTCACTGGCCTCACTTTTCAGACCTGGAAAGTACATTCACTTTTATATTATTTTCATACAGTGTTAGAGAAGTCACACAGAGCAGGAGAAATAGAGGCTGATTAGGAAAAGAGCCTAAGAAAAATACACTTCAAGTCCCATTGAAATCAAATATTTCAGCGTGTGCAGCAGAATCTTGTCATGAATAAATGTATTAATGCTTATGTACGTACGTGGTCACTGGTTAGAGACACCCTCCTTTTCTAGTTTCAACATGAAGTTTCACAGTTCAGATATAATGGACATCTATTGAAGACACTGTTCAAAGCTCAAAGCTGTGGGAATAGTTACGTGGCAAAAATTTGGCTAGAACCAGAAGAAGAGGTTTGACAAATAGTAAGTGTGCCTCGAGTGGCATGCTGTTTGGCTGACGTCACTCTGAACTGGACTCTGATGGAAATGTCACGACCCGGCTCAAAACGCCGTGTCAAAAACGGAGGAAACGCAGGTGGAAGGCAAAACAATAATGAGATGATTTAAACTAAAAACAAGTTGACCCAAAAACTAACGGAAAATACACGAGGTCAGCAGTGACCTTTGTTTGGTACGGATGGCTGAGTGGTGTGATGTGCAGCTGTGCTGAGTGACATGACAAAACATGCGTGGGGAAAGAAGAGTTCCACTCGGTCCGAGGAAAGGCAGAGTTTGATGAGGCCAGGCGTCTCCAATCAGACTGATGGACAGCTTCTGCCACCTAAGACATAGAGCTGGAGCAGACTAGAACATGAAACAGGAAGACCATCACAGAAACTATATCATGAACAGAGTCATTTTTTTATGTGTTTGCTTTTTGTTTTTTTCCTTGTCTGACATCCGTGTTTAAAACGAGGCACACAAATGTTCCCGAATCTCCCGAACGACGTGCTTTCATCCACCTCTTCACATTCAAGAGCTACGCAGTTTAAAAACGAGTCCTTTTATTTTCACCAGTTAAAACAAACAGTATCATACATTTTTTCTTCTCTTAGTTTCCCCAAATTATTTCAAAAACATGTTCCACCTCACGTCTTTCTAAAGATTTTAGAAACCAGTGGGAGCATGCTGAAGAGGATTTTGGAACGTCACTTCTGAGCAGCTGGAAATCGACTTTGAGAAATTGAATCAAATCCAGGCAAATACAAATCAGGAATGTCCAGGTTTATCATTTTCATAGCTTCCTCATGGCATCTTTGAACAGTGGGAGAAGGGACAAGTGCAAAGGGCTTATAACACCAGCAAATACTATACAGATAATACAACATATCAGTCATGATGCATCCGTGTGCTGCAGAAACCTTGTTTGTCCATATTGTGACAGTTGGTGTTATTTCCAACATGTGGAAACTAGTTTTACACCTGTGGGACAAAGACAAACTACTGCTGATGAATACACTGATAAATATCAAAAATGCATAGATGTTAGAAAATAAGGATTCAGTTTCAATTTCAGCTTCTTGTTGTTTAACAGCACTTCGGCAGTGACGCTTTCTGCAGGACACACTGTCACACGGCTGTTCTGTGCTTCTCATAATTTCTCCATTAAAAAAAGCACAAAACGTGCTTCTTTTTACCTGGAAATAAAACCGTTTCCTGTGACTGATGTACCACCGCCAGCACAGTGCCATGAAGTCGAATGTTACTCTTGACGCCACTGGAAATACGAAGGACTACAAGTGCAACTTGTATTTTAATGAAATCTACAGATCCTATTCCCAAATGCATTTAGTAACACTTTTAATGAAAAATGTTGTTTTAGAGCTCAGCGAAGGTCTCAACACTTTGGCACCCAGGAAAGGCAAAAGCAAGAAGTAAATATTGTGATTCAAAAAAGTTTCAGAGGCTCCAGTTTTTACCGCTCAGACTGGAGGCTTTCTGTTTACTGCATCCTTCAGCTTCAGACTCACCACCATCATGAATCTCTCCATGTTGTCTTAGCGTTGTGCTTGGTCCGGCTCTTTCTCACATCACTCCTTGACGTCACTGCTCGCTGGTGACTGAGCCTTCTACTATTTACTGTGAAGTGATGTCTCAGTGAGAACACGCGTGGTGGACTAATAACACACTAACTATCACCATCACTATCTAGTTTGCCGTCTGCACCGAGTGGTGAATAAGTGAACGACACAGACAGACAGCTCGAATGCCACTCATGTTCAATCAATGTAAAGCAACGAGACGTTCAAGGACCGAACCGACTTTTTGGATCGTGGAAGTAAATCCAGCTCAGCGTCAGCAGTGACAAGTATTTAGTTTTGGACAATTTGCCAAAATAACCAAATAAAAAATAAACTGTATTAGTGTTCAAGATCACATCATTTTCATGAGTTGTTTTTTGAACCGGATATTTGTCTTTGATCGTTAAACATAACTCCTCCTGTAAACCCAAAAGGAATCAAAAATAAAGGGGTCGCAGTCAAATGTCATCTGGCAGCTGGAACAGCTGTTGTCTTTACACTGGAATGGTTTAGTAGATTTCATGACTTCCTAATACATTAAAGAAACACTCACTCACTCACTCACTCACTCTCACACACACACACACACACACACACACACACACACACACACACACACACACACACACACACACACACACACACCACTCAGGTTTGTATGAGCTCGCCATCAGCTGATAAAAGCCCATTTTGTCTGTATTCATCAGTTTCAGAGTTGTATCACATTATTTAGGAAGCGTCTCGTTCGGTGTGATCGTCTCTTTTGTGCAAAGACCTGAGTGATGTGCTGCCGGCTTTGTTCACTGCAGCGTTCAGGACTGATGCAGCGTCTGTGAGGTGCAGATCGGTCTTTGTGGGGAGCTTTTGTTTCAGCCAGCCGCCGACCGAAGGACGGAGTCGCAGGACGTTGTCCTCCAGTCAGTGCTGAAAAAAAAACACAGGGACAAGGGGATAAGGGGGGGGGGAGTAAGAGGACAATCAATTTCTTTCTGTAAAAAAACGTTGTCCACTATTCAAAGTTCTTCCTCTCCAAGTATCAAAGTGTCCCGTCATGGCAGCTCTCGGTGCGAATGGGAAACAGTGTAAAGTACTTTGAGGCTGCAGAAGTGATGAAGCGCTCCGTATTTCCAGACCATTTAACACACTGTAACAGATTTATGAATTCTCGTGGGTCCCCCATCTTTTGTTAAAAAACTGTAACTCTACAAAAACATTGTCATCTCCTGGATTCGAACCTCGTCATCCCACGCGTCAGTCTGTGACTAAGGCCACCTAACGACCCCTCCTGCTTTTCAATACTGGCAAAAACTGACCTCGGTCACATGATCCCACGTCACATGATATTTAGGTCTGTGTAACTTTCACACTTTCAAAAGGTGTAACTTTGACGCCTAGGATTTGCCGTCATCATGCCCTCATGCTTCACGCTTTTAGTGGTCAGGATGTTCTGCACGGTGCAGACGGTGTTTTAATGTCCAAAATACAGAAATGAATACTTAGACACGGCAGGTTTGAAATTCAGTGAATAAGTAATGGAGCCACACAGTGTGACAACATGCAGCTTTAACGCAGCTATAATGCTGTTATTGACCCCCTCTAGCAATGAAATCAAAATAATAAACATTCTCCCTCTGTGTTTTACTCCGTGTCGGAAAAGCTCGGTAACTATGTGCTATAAACTTTGACATCACCGTTCCTATCCCATCAGCCTATCCCAGAAAAACAGACAGATGCATGCTCTCATTCACACCTACGGACAACGTAGAATCACCAATGAACCAAACATGCATGTTTTTGGATGGTTGGAGGCAGCAGGAGTACAAGGAGAAAACCCACTCCAATCCAAAGAGAGACACCCTCTCGCCCCCCTCCCCCCATCTGAGGTGGATTGTAAGGTGGTGAGGGCCACCTGGTGGCAGAGAGGAGAACAGTCAGTGGATTTCATGAGGTTGAAGGATACAGCGGTGCTCACAGCAGCCGCAGTGTGAAAGGTGGTAACTTTTAAGTGCTACCACCGGACATACGTAGTAGCTTGTTACGCTGACAGTGAACTGCTGTCAATCATCTTGAAGCTAACAGCATGTGACTGGTTAGCCTCATAAACCACATACAAAAAAGATTTGGTTAGACAGTCACTAAGAATGAGCCAAGACCAAACCCACCACTCCTTCAATGGATTAAGTACCAGACCTATAAGTGGATTACACATAGCAGGGCTGGGTATTGTTTCAAAATGATCAATACCCAAAATGATCAATACCCATAATTTGATTTTCATAACACTTCCTGGAGGACTTTTTTTTTTTTTAAACCAATGTTACAAAAACCCATTTGACAAAAATAAAATTAGAACAAATCTTTAGTTTTAGTTATTTTCTGTAGCTACAATTTACAGATATCCCCTGAACACCTCCCATACATGTCTCCAGTCCCCACTCAGGCAGGCATGTGGACAGAAAGGAGTTTGAAAAGAGTGACATAAGGTGTTAAATCTATTCAAGTTGAAACTAAGTGGTTTTAACAGGGCAGCCGGCCCAAGCAGAGATTATACAAGTGAGAACTGATTACTGTGTAAATGTAACAGAAGTTGTGCTGTTACAACAGAAACATGTTGGTGTGGTTGGAGCTTAAATATTCAACAATGTATAAAAAAAAATGTCACAGTAGAAAGTGTTGAATCAATTTGGTCAGCCCCATTAAAGTGATAAAGTATGGAACAGCACCACACACTGTAAAAGTGTTCGTAGCTTCCGGGTCGGAAAAATGAGGCGGATGTGGAAGCGCCTTAAGCTGCGATACCACCGAGTGCCACTACAGGTGGGGGGGGTTGTCTGTTTGATTGACAGGCCTGTAGTGCAGTCAGGTTACAGCTATCGGTGGGCGGGACGTAGCATCCTCGGGTTCCTGAGGGTCTGAGATCGACCTGCTCTGTGTTATACTTTAAACATACATAAGGTGGCTTCACGAACACTATGTTCTTTTGAAAGTTTTTCGAGCACAGGATAGAGGGAGGAAAATGGGGGTCGGAAAACAAACTTTTATTATCCCTAGTCGCTGCCGTTTTCCTTTACGGAACCCTACAGAATTTCTTAAGACTTCCGTCTCAAAGGCTGACACTTCAGCTAAGTATTTATGGGATTATCTTTCTCTCAAGTCACATAATCTTGACACATCCTTCGCCAGCTCTCTAATCCCCTCACTGACTCGAGCATCATGAACACACACAGTGACAAAACTCCCAGCATGCAGCTGGGATAAACACATGCAGAAAAACTCATTTACACAAGCATTTGAACGGCATTCATCCCTGACAGAAACGGTTAGACCCACACCTTCTACGCTTCCGCCCTCATCTCTCCCACATGTGCCGCCTCGGAGCGTCTCACTTGGCAAAGCTTCGAACATTGACTAATCTACTGTCATGAATTAACATATGAAAGAGCTCTGAATTTAAACTGCTGCTGCCGCTCTGCTAAATATTGTGACCCCTGACTGGAAAAGCAGCTTTGGGAGTAAAAGTAGTGACAACATGAGCTGCAAAATGAGAAGCAGGATTATGTTAGAGCGCGTGCGTGCGTGCGTGCGCATGCGTGTGCGTGCGCGTGCGTTCTGCAGTAGAGATATCAGGCTGCAGGGATATTTTAAAGTGATCACAGTTGGGAGTGTTTTAAGCCCGTGTGAACACTTGACCCCGCAAAACGCTTCGAAATCCCAAAAACCGTTGCAAACCAAAATTTCGTGCAAATGGGTTCCCATTTCCTCCACGTGGATCATTTTCAAAATGTCGACGTTGTGGTACCAGTTTGTTTCTGATTGACAAAAGGACGGGGAAATGAGCACGGACACTACAGCTCTGGGATTTGTACCTTCACTTCGAACGACAGTCCCACTGATTTCTGAAGCTTCGCAGTCATTAGTTGATGATCATTAGTTTTGCAGGTAAATTGGTCCAAACTTTGAGGGCGTAATCCATCCAACAGGTGTTGGACAGAGAAAGGGGACCAACTGACGGACAGAAATTCCCTTCTGGAAGGCCACACGACCAGTGTTGCTAAAAATAGCTCCCATGTAGACCTATTTCAAACTCTGCTTGCTATAGCCCTTATGAATCATTCATTTTCTTCAAGACTGTTAACGTGCACAGTATTGTCCTCAGTATATGTCCTGTATAGATTCGCAGGTCCCAATTCCTACAATGTAGCCCCCCACTAAACTTATCTATCAGCTGATTTACAGTTTGCAGTTGCTTTTATCCAACTTTTCATCTTTTGTCTATTTGCTTATTGCTGATTAACTTGGAACGTGTCTCGAGCTGGAAAATCTCAGGTTATCCAGAGGCAGCTGGATTCTTCACCTCTCATCTGAAAGGCTTATTCAGAGGTGACATTCAGACACCTTCAGAGTCGTTTGGGTCACCTGTGAGTGTCCCCCCCCCCCCCCCCCCACTCAGTCTGTTACAGCTGAACAAGCCTTTCAGATAAGAGCTGGAACGTCGTAAAGAAACTGGGATAAGACGGAGACTGGCCATGACCCGAATGAACGAGAATCTTCACAGATGTATGGAGCTGGCAGTTAGACCGAGATGTGTAAAGGGAACAACAGATGAAGCACACAGTTGTAAACTGGATTCTCTGAACTGTGCTGAATGTGTTGAAATGTGAGCTTCCAGATACGAGCTGCTTTATTGCTTTCTCCCCCACAAAGTAACACACCAACAAGAGCTCACATCAGGAAGAGCAATGCGCCGCTGCTGGAGGAGTTTGTGCAGCTCACACACATCTGTGGTGATAAAACAAATCAATTATTCAAATAATAATGAACTAAAACAAGTTTTTTATGGCTTATTAAATCTAATCTCCTGTTTTGATGATGAATAAATCATAGCTATGAAAAACAAAGTGAAGTAATTAGTGCCTCCACTGAACATCGAGGCCCATTGGAGAGCCGAGTGCTCTTTTCCCGCACGGAGGCCCAAAACAACGGGAATCAAAATGAGGACAACTGGCGATAAAAGAAGACAATACACGCAGACAGTAAGTCGTGTACACACAGAGTAAAGGAGGGAATGAGACACAAATACAGGCGGTTTAAGTATGACAGGCGAGATGGATCTGAGAGGAGGAGGCTGCTCTGGGAATTTACTTCCATAACATGAATTTTTGAAAGGGTGGGGGAAGGTAGCGAGGGAAGGAGGGGGCCGACGGCGTGGAAGAGGATGCGGCGCTGAGTGGAGATGGATGGAGGATATTTATATGCTGCCATCCCACTGGACGGCCTCTCCGTGCACTCAGAGAGGATAAAGAGAACATTAGCCGAGGAAGAAGCTTCTTCGCTGCTTTCCCTCAGCAACACACGGGTCTTTAAGTACTCTCAGAGCAACGACGTGGCTTTTGAAATACAGGTTTTAGTCAATGCTGGTTTTTGTTATATGGTGAATGATTATCGTCCTTAAACTAAAACAATGACAAAGAAGAGCTCTGCGGTCATTTCCATCTGTTGCTTGGGAGAATTTCAGAGTCAACACCAACACCAGTGCAAAAGGACAATAAATCCAAACAACATGAAGCTCTAATGATTTATATTTGTTTCCTGAGGATTCCTATTTTTATTCTGGTCCAGTCCAGATGACGAGTGAGACATTTACGCTGCGTTCAGCTCGTCCACTCACTCACTCTCTACAGGGTTTTCTACTCACTACGGGGCGAAGAGCAGATGATACATTTCAGACAGTATTTCCATGTTCTGCTGCTCCGTTGATGCACCGTAGACACGTAAATATTGTTATTTTTAAGGAAGTACACGTTGGAATTGACTTCCTGTCACAGTGCACTTCTTCACAATGTTGGGAGGAAAGTCTTCAACACGTAACTGTATTTCCAACTTTCTTTGGCTGCGCTGCATCCACCTCCAGAGGCATGATGGGAACTGCAGCTGTAACCAGGCTAATTCTAATACTATTATGCTAATTCTTCAATATATTCCTATATATAGGAGAGGCTGTGGCTCAAACGGTAGAATGGGTTGCGCACTAATCGGAAGGTTGGTGGTTCAATCCCCAGCTCCTCCTGTCCACATGCCTAAGTGTCCTTGAGCAAGACACTGAACCTGAAAAAATTGCTCCCGATGGTGTACCGTCGGTGTGTTGTAAGTCGCTTCGGATAAAAGCGTCAGCTAAATGAAATGTAAAATAATGAATTCATTGTGAATGAACGTTAAATGTTTGAGGGAAACACTGCATATTGTTCGAACCTTCCAGAGAGTTCCTCAAATAAATCATGTCGTGAGCCACAGGTTGGAGACCCCAGCTTTAATGGGATATGCTGCAATGCAGGGAGGCTGTGGCTCAGACAGTAGAGTGGGTTGCACACTAATCAAAAGGTTGGTGGTTCAATCCCCAGCTCCTCCTGTCCACATGCCTAAGTGTCCTTGAGTAAGACACTGAACCCTAAGTTGCTCCCGATGGTGTACCATCAGTGTGTGAATGTTCTCCTGATGGCAGCACCTTGCATGGTGATCTGTCTCATTAGTGTGTGAATGGGAAAACCATGTTAAAGTGCTTTGAGACCAAAAGGTGATAAAGCGCTATACAAGTACGGACCATTTACCATGATGGTAACACGATCTATGTAGGGTAGACCTTTTGTCCGCTACATTTTGATGGGCCACATGATTAGTTCGTGTTGCACTACGTAAAAGATAAAATTTACAGTTGAGAATTCAAACAGCACTACAGAATGTGTCAGCAGGGAACTGACACTCAATATTCATACTTTATAAAAACACTCAGTTCAGGATCGTTACACCCACGTTCAATTTGACTGATCCAGCTGCTGTTTCTCAGACCAACAACTCAGCTGAAACACCTCCCACACACACAGACACGAATCGGCAGCTTGATGTTTTCATCTTGCCTGAAAATACTAAAATTAATATGGATTTATGAATCCGAGTCATGGACACACAGAGACGAAGTAAACAGACAGACTGGAGGGAAATAACAGAAACGTCTGACTTATAACAGAAATAGAACAATCACACACACACACACACGCACACGCACACGCACATAGCCATCTCACGCCTGTACTTTGTGTTTCTCGGCTCTGAGGTGAATAAATGATGTCTGACACCCAACAGGTGGGAGGTCCCCGTTCACAGCGTACCTGGGATCAGCGGCTCCTGGCGGCTCCCCGTTAGGCAGGTAGGTGCTTCCATGTGCTGACGAAGGCGGTGGGGATCAGTGAATAAGGCACGGTGGTGATGGAGTTCCAACTGTCTGACGTTGGGTCGTAACAGTCCAACGTTTTACACCGCTGCGTCCCAAAATACCCGCCGACCACGTACAGCTTATTTCCCGAGGCCACGGCGTGGCAGCTCATCCGCTTGGACGTCATGTCGCCCACTCGAGTCCACTGGTTGGTTTCACAGTCAAATCGATAAGCGGACGCAGCGGTGAACTCGGTGTCTCCGCCCATGATGAAGATCTGGCTCCCCAACACAGCAGCTGCCGTGTAGCGCCAAGGCTGCGGGCATTCGGCTGCAATATTCCAGCGGTTGCCCACTGGGTCGTAACACTGGACCTGGAAATAGAAGACAGGAAATGATGCAGCTGACACCCATCAGGTCCAGCTCCTCCACTGACTGTAGTAATGCCTTGTCTTCCAGATGACATACTTCCCTCAGTACACTAACAAATACTGATCTTACATGTCAGGACTCTTACTTGTGTAGAGCAGGAATTTTAACAGAACAGTGTTGTTTGAAAATCCCAAACTGCTGTTCTCCACTGACTAGAAATAACCTCATCGTGTGAACACATCATCCTCCAAAATATCTGCAGCTTTAATTATTTTATCCAGAAATCAACATGTTTTTCTGTCCTTTGTTTAACACACTCAATAAACACACTGATCCTTCTGTCCAGCAGCAGCAGTGAAAAAGAAACACTTTGTGTTCAGGAACAGCTGCAGCTCCTTAAATTTGAAGATTCTCTACGTCGGTGGCCCCGCCCCCTTCCTCTACGGAGCCAAGATGGGGACCGTTTAGAGTGGAAAGTGTCCAGAGTTTCTCACTTCTTTTTTGGAGCGTTTTGAGTGCATCATCCTGGTACTTGTAGTGTTCTGATGTTTCTGTACTGACAGTGTGAACACACTGATGCACTCAGAATAGTGAGAGTAAGTACACAAGTACAACATCTGGAACACAAGTACAACATCTGGAACACAGCATCGGTCTGTGGTCAAAGATATGAAATGAGGAACATTTCAGACTGTTCAGTAGGATGTGGAGCCTTTTCACTTTCCTCTGGATGTCTTTAGTACAACATTGAACATAAAAACACAAAGAACATTTAACAACAAGTGTTTCTTAAAGATGAAAACTCTCAGTCGAAGATGGACTCGTCACCTTAACACGACTGAAATGAACCCGTGTTGGTTCGGTCATTGTAACGTGTCAGTTCGTTCTATAGCGAGCTGCAGAAAGACGCCTTGTAAAGAAGGAGGGAGGTACGTGTGGAGATGCACCCACCTTGGAGGCCTTGTCTCGGTGTATGGTGGTTCCCCCGAAAACAAAGAGTTTGAGTTTGGCACTGACCACCGCTGCGTTACTGACTCCATCTCTTAGAGGAGCCATCATAGTCCATTTATTACTGAGAGGGTCGTACCGCTCCACCTGGAAAACACGACACGGCAGAAACACAGGATCCATGTTAAACACACGAAACACTTCAAATTCGGATTTTTAAAACGGAGTTGTATTTAAAAAAATAAAGACATTTTAAAACATGATGAGTTGGGTTTGTTTTAGAGGCCAAATCTATTTTACTGCATATGTACATGCACAAGGTTTGGATTGTTACATTACATGTACATGTACACAGTAATCCCCTTGGGGATTAATAAAGTAACTACCTAACCTACCCTAACCTAATACATGTATATACGTCATTTGATCTTTGGGGTATTTGAGCCTTTTTATGGACAGTTTTGTTGCAATACATTTGAACTGCATGTTTAAAAATATAAACTTGATTTGTATCAAATATTTGTTTTTTCTTCTTCTGTAGCAGTTTGATGGATTTCACATGACATAAATATATGGTTTCCGGTAGGAACATACATGAGTTTTGCATATAATCTGGTGTTTACATATAATCCTATGTGATTGGTGCATCTGCCACTGGAACATCAGGTGTGTCGAAGTCGGGGGCGGAGCCACCAGCTGCACTTCACATAAATCCAGACCGCCACATATCCTCAGATCTGCCATCTGCACGCTGCCATGTCATTACTGCATCACAGTTGGTGTTACTACCATCCAGCCTGATATATCCTCAGTGTTTCTGCTCTTGTTTTTGACTTTGCTGTGACTAACTGCATATGTACATGCACAAGGCACGTGGGCGGCACGGTGGTGCAGTGGTTAGCACTGTCACCTCACAGCAAAAAAGGTTCCGGGTTCGAATCCGGTCCTGGGCCTTTCTGTGCGGAGTTTGCATGTTCTCCCTGTGCTTGCGTGGTTTCTCTCCGGGTTCTCCGGCTTCCTCCCATCATCCAAAAACATGCACCTCAGGTCAGGTTACCTGGCGCCGCCCTAGTGGCAGCCTGCTGCAGCATCTCCCCCCTGAGAGCCCCCCTGCTGTAGTGAAGAAATTTCCCCTCGGGGATTAATAAAGTGTATAAAATCTAAAAAAAAAAAATCTAAGTTGATCCTTCATCTCCTCCTATAGTCCCGTCCTCTCTGACTCCGCCCGGCCTCAATGCCTGCTTGAGGCAGGTGAAAAAAATTATGGGATTTAATACTTACAAATTAAACCTTTAATGTGGCGAAGTTGAGTCAAAGTCAAACCAGCAGAAGAGATTTCTCCTCATAACATCAAATTACAAGCTGCACATACTTACATCCTGGTAATTAGGGTCCTAACTCTTCATTCATAGATAAATTAGTACACAGTAAAACTATTTTCACAAAGTCGTCAGTTATTTTCAAACCTGTTTTAGAGAGACAGATGGAGATGCAGGGAAAACTCCAGCAATGGCTGTGTGGCCTCCAACGACGTAAAGGCTGTTTTCCAACTCGGCTGAACCATGACCGAACCTGAAGAAGACACAGAAACACGGAACGTGTGTGTGAGAGACAACGACTAGACCTTTCATTCAACGCTGTGGTGTGTGGTGTGAGGCGCCACATCAGGATGTTTAAATTTCCATTTAAATGGTAAATGGTCTGTACTTGTATAGCGCTTTATCACCTTTCGGTCTCAAAGCGCTTTAACATGGTTTTCCCATTCATACACACTAATGAGACAGATCACCATGCAAGGTGCTGCCATCAGGAGCACATTCACACACTGGTGGTACACCATCAGGAACAACTTAGGGTTCAGTGTCTTGCTCAAGGACACTTAGGCATGTGGACAGGGGGATCTGGGGATTGAACCACCAACCTTTTGATTAGTGTGCAACCCACTCTACCGTCTGAGCCACAGCCTTCCTTTGGTTTGGACAAACTGCAGTGGGTCTGTAGCTGTTAAGTTTACATGTCATAGTACATCTTTAACTTAAAGACTGGGAAGTAAATTCAGAGACTTGCTTCAACACACATTTTAAATGTTAGAAAATAGTATCTGAAAGCACATCAAAGGACTGAAACATGTTATTCTGAATTGTGGAGTTAAACCATGAAACCGTTTCTCATCAGTTTTCAGGTCTGGAGGTTTTAGGCAGAGCTGAAATGGCAGCTCCCACATGCTGCTCTTAGAAGGTTTATTCAGATCAAGAAGCACAACAAAGGAACATTTAATCCTTCAGGTTATCAGAATAACTCAAATTCCAAATCACCAAACTCAGAGATACATAGCTTGAAAAACTCTAATGTGAAAAGAAACTACAGCCGTCAAACGAATGTTGTGAAGTCAAATCTTAAAGCTGCATAACATGGAAATACTCAAGTAACCTGAGTAAATGTACTCGATTACATTCCACCTCTGTCAGAAGCCCAGACATGTGATACAGGTCACAACACGCGTTATGTTACCTGTGTTTATATTTCTACTTTTTGTTTTTACCAATGTGCGCTGAATGCAGCAGAGTCCGAATATTCTGATACATTCTGGAACCGCCGACAATAAGAAACTCTGACAAACAATTTGCTTCTTGTGTCTGGTTGATGTGTGACCGCTGAACTTTGGTACACAGCAAACTCCAACCTCAGGAAAAACAATCCCTCTGATTGTTGTGCAATGAGCCAACATCCATTTGCTTTAGTTGCTTCACAATTTCTCAGTCTGAACATTCAGCTGCAGAGTTGCAATCTCATAAAAGGCATCAATGCGTCTGACAAGAAAGGTTAGAAAGATTCAGACTTCATCAGCTGCACACAGAACGTTATAATCACTTGTATGGATTTTACTCAAATGTAGGCTTTTACTCCAGTTTATACCACTTCACATGAATTGTTACTATTCTAAATGAATTCGTACAACTCTACATGAAACATGACGACACGTAGTGCCCAGAGTACCATGTCGCTCACCTGGCTATTAGCATGGGAGCTCCTTTAGACCACTCCTCGTGGACCGTGTCGTAGATCCAGACGTCTTTGGACACGCCGTTCTCCGATCCTCTTCCTCCCGTCACGTAAACCTTACAGCCGATGGCACACGCGCTGAACTCCTTCCTGGGGCTGGGCAGGTCAGCCTTCGGTATGATCTCCTTGGCTTTATGGTCAACCTAAAAAAAAAAATACAAAAAAAATAAAAACAGTCGGCAGACACACTGCGTGAACAAAAAGGAGAGCTCAGAATCCAAAACAAAATGTCCACAAATTCACAGATGGGATGAGGAGGTTGGGAAATAAATCCTCAGAACTTGTTTTCCTGATGTTCTTATGTGGTCAAAGAAGTGCAGCTCAATACTGAGCTCAGGAACAACAACAAAAACAAAGCGACGTGCACCTCAGTCTCATGAATGCATCTGTGTCTGTATTGCTTTAAACTGGGAGAACATGGGGACCAGTTAAAGTAGCCTTAGCGGCTGACGCTAGTTTAGTTTCTCTCCATAACTTGACGGTCAGCATCTTCTTCTTAAAGGAGTATTGATGTGTGTGCTTGAGGATGCAGAGTGTATAACACCGTAAGACCGTTAGAGAGGGTTTGAAGAAGAGACACACACACACACACACACACACAGAGATGAAGTATGCATGTCTTTCAGTGCTTCAGTCCAAACCCTGAGATGTTGTAGACTCTGGATTTGTTGTTATGGTTACTGGAGTGCATCTTCCACCTCGCTCACAGCTTCAGTTTTCTGATAACAGTCTGTGAACTCGGCTCATATAAGCATTTGCACAGCCACTGTAAAGGGCGGACCAATCAGTGACCGGTGTCGATTGATAAGCAAGTTTGTCCCACCCCTCCTTCACTGGGATTGGACGGCTGGTGACAGTGCAGCGTTAACATTTTTCAACTCTTGCTGAACGAAAACAAAAAATAAAATAAAATAAAATAAAATATTTTAAAGAAGAAGAAGATGCTGACCGTCAAGTTATGGAGAGAAACTAAACTAAACATTATTCTGCACTGAACGTTGCAATAAACGCTTTTAAAAATATGCTGTACTCAGGAAAAAACCCTTTGCTGGACACGGTAGGTAGTTGCAGCGGTGGCAGGGTGTCGGCCGGTTTTGGCGCCTGCTGATTGGTTGAAATTAACGGCCAGTAGGATGGAACGACTGCAAACAATTCTCTGGCGGGTCGCCTGACCCATATCCACTCATGAAATTGGGTCAGGTTCGCACGGAGCTACCAGGACGTCATAAATACAATAGGAATGACCGGATATCAAGATACAGAGAATTAGATCAGTGATTAAAGTGAAACTAATCCTTCTGCTAAACTCCTGCAGTCACTTTGTGAATGAAGACCTTTAGTTACGCTTTGGTTAACTCAGTCATGTTTTAACAACGGCTGCTCTCCACTAACTGAGCTGAACACATGATGTCAGGGGAACCAGCCGTGTCTATTATTTATTTTTTACCTGATATATCTTGTCACACATGAAGGTCTGGCCTCCCAGTATCAGCAGTGTGTGTCCTGCCTTGCGAGGTCGAGCGCAGGGGCTCGTTACCACTCCGTCATTCTGAAGGATTTTCTTCTTGCATTGCATCGCCTCCTCCACTATTGACCTGCAGAACAGAGATGAAACACGAGCCGAGAGATGATGACACGTCTGTTTATCTTCCTCGCAGAAAGCACTGCTGCTAACGTGACCGCATCTGCACAATACTTCTTTTTCTTTCTATTTGCAGTTCTGTCACATTACAACAAATGTGATCAACCAAAAGTCAAAAGTTAGTTTAAAGTTGAATTGAATTGAAACTGCATTCACTGTCCCTCTTCTTCTGATGTGCATTTATTAGCGTTCTTTGTTAATTACTCTTTGTTTACTCCACAGCTTCACCGTCTCTCGAGACATACTAGACTCTGAGCCTCTGCAGCAGTCTTAAAAATAATAATAATCCATTAATGGAAAAGAAGCAACGCTTTTATTCTCTTAGAGAAGAGCAGAGAGAGAACTAAGAAGACAGTAAAACTCTGCCAAGAAAAAAAGTTTCCCTCCTCCCACCGCTCAGTTGTTAGTTTGTCATGTCTGTCCAAACCACAGACTGAATAGAAAAGTGTTTGTAGCTTCCAGCTCTGAAAAATGAGGCCACTGTGGAAGTGCCTGAAGCTGCAATACCACCGAGTGCCACTGGAGGCTGGTTCCAAAAAGCCTGCGGCTCCATAGACTCCCATTCAGCTGGTCTCACAAAATTCAAAAAATATCTCCACCAGTTATCTCGGAGTTGTTAGCTAAAGTCGCTCCATTTCAGTTTTCTGGCCGTCCATCTGAATATAATCCCGTCAGTAATTCGAAAATAAGCTTCAAAAAGATGTGTTTTTGGGGGCGTATCTGTTTGATTGACAGGCCCGTGGTGCAGTCAGGTTACGGCTATCGGTGGGCGGGACGTAGAATCGAGGGGTTGTTGCAAATATGGATGTTGCTTGCAAAGAAGCTACAGATTCTTTAGAATCTAAAACTTCATGTTTTCTAATGTGAAACTGAGCAAAGTGAAAAAAAGGGAACACGCTGGAGACGTGAATCTCGTCGACACGGACTCATCAGAACCCACCTGCTCCTCTTGTCAGCCATAACCAACTCTTCACAAGCCACGGCCTCCAGCAGGCACTCCGACGGCAGCAGAGCCAACCGGATGCCCCGCAGCAGCTCCGGGACGTGAAGCCGTCGACCGTCCAGGTCGTAACGAACCCACCGCATCACCGAGTTAAACACCACCTGCCACAAGTCGGACTCGGTCAGTATTTCAGACGAAGCACTTGGACAGCTTCGTCATTGTTGGCTTTTATTACGATGGATAAAACTAAACTACCATGGTAATTGAATTCTGCCTTTTACCCTCGTGTTGTCTTTGAGTCAAAATGACCCGCAGCTGTGTTCAACCAAGTTCTATTTTATTTTCATATTTTTTGGGATGGCTGTGAGGATTTCTTTAAAGAATGATGACCAATGATCCCAAAAAATATAAAAATATAGAAATAAAATAGAACTTGGTTGAACACAGCTGCGGGTCATTTTGACCCGAGGACAACACCAGGGTTAAAAACTCACCTGTTCATCTTCGATCTCCAGCTCGTCGCTCAGAATCAGCTCCAGCAGTTTATCTTTAGACAGACTGTAGAAATCCTCCGACTCTCTGACCTACACAACAAACATGTTTGACAGCTGAACATTGACGACTTCTACATCTCCTGTGATCGTGCTGCTGTACTCGAGTGACGATGCGGAGATGAAGACTGAGAGGGTCCAACTGCAGGCTTTCATTTTGTACAATCACAATAACTTTAAAGTCACGCCAAAGACTTGGTCACAGATGATGAGTGAAGAGATGATGGGGACTGTAAAACAGTTTGCATCAGTCGCGCTCGGCAGCGGAAAATAAAATGCTTCACTCAGCCTTTTTTCTTTGTGAGCTGTGACGTCATCTCTTAAATCACACATGAAACAGATTCTGTTATTAAACCAAGCATTTTCCTTTTGAAACAAACACGCCAGCTTTGTTTTCAGTTTCTATATCCAACAGCAGTAAAATCTAAACGCAGGGTGTGTGTGTGTGTGTGTGTGTGTGTGTGTGTGTGTGTGTGTGCGCCTGAGGATCCTTCACCTCTCGAGGCTTCATCTCAAGGAATCTCTGCAGGACATTACTGAGAGTGAGCGGCTCTGCTCCATCATTTCTAATAAAGTTAAAAGGCTCCACAGGATTTCTTTGAAAAAAGATCTGACGGTTTTTAGTCCAGAGAGCTCGCGCTGCTGGGAACGAAAAAGTCATTACTTAATGTTGTCCAAACTGATTTCAAATATAAAATACTGTCGTAATGACACATTTTACTTCTACAGCAAGCCCAGTAGAAGAAAAGCTGCCTGGAGGATGGTGCAGGAACAGAAACTCATGAAACAGGAGGACTTAAAAAAAAAAAGAAAAAAAAAAGAGGAATGTTTGACCTACAATCACAAAGTTACCGTTTCCTCGTGGCACCTCGGGCAGCACCACCACACCCAGGTCATACAGACGCAGTCCAACTAAACACACAGCTTTGAAAGGAAAAGTTCCCTCCTCAGGAAGTAGACAAGAAAAATCTGTCGCAACAGAAAACACTTTCCCGCATGTAAAGCAGGAACGTTCGTCCTGATGCAAGTCGAACTTCTAGAGAAGAAGAGGCGCTTCTCACCGTCTCGTAGTGTAGGAGACACATCCTCCACGACAGCTCGTACAGCCTTTTACACTGGTGGGCGTCCGACAGCAGCATCATCCCCAGGCAGTTGGACGAATGCAGGTTTTTCTCTAAAAACTCTGCCGCTGCGTCGCGTATGTCGTGAAACTGCAACATGTCGCCCGCCTCCAACAACGACTCGGCGTTCTCCTCGTTTATGATGACTCGAGAGGAATAGGCAAAGTCCAGCAGGAGCTCCAGGACCTAGCAGAGTGGAGAATGAGACATTACAGCAAGAAGAACAAAGCAGAAAAACAGGAGTTGTGTTTTCACATAAAAACCACGGTGACACTTTCAATGTGAGGTTCAAAAACTGCTTCCATACAAGTGCATGACACAAAACTATCCTATTCTTTGAAATAAATAAATGAAATAACAAATTTCCCGGAGGACGAAAAACCTTTTGAGAAACTGAAGGACCTGAACTTCAAACTAAATTAGCTCCTGACGGACAGTTGCAGGTGCAGAAACTCGACTTGCTCTGATTTAAAGGAATGAACTTCTCTGCTCGGTCAAACAAAAGATCTGGAAGCTGCTTCAACTTGTGTACGACTCCATTCCTTCCTGGCGGTGCCACATGTGTTAATATTACAAAGAGGAAGAGACATTTCTGAACTTTAAAAGCAAAAAGGTGAGCCTCGAGTACGAGAGCGAGTTGAAAGTCAGCAGTGATGAGTCAGCAAAACACACCAACGAGACAAAATGACATTCTGAAGCAGGAGAAAGTGAAAAATCAAAGAGTCAGCAGATCATCTGCGCTGGAAAGAGGCACTGGAAAAAAAGGTTATTTAATTTAAACATATAAAAATGATGTGGTGGGCTTATATTTAATTCCCTTTTATTTTATTGCTCCAAAATGTTGCCAGTTAATATAAAACCAGGTATTTATTTTTAGCATTACACAAACTTTTCCAGTCTTTTGTTTCCCGTCCAAACCTTTATGTAATGTGTTGCTACCAAAAGTTTAAAATGAGCACATATTTTTCATAAAACAATCAAATTTCTAAGTTTCAACATTTGACATGTTGTCCTTGGTCTACTTTCAAAACCGTGAGTTTACAATGATTTACAAATTATCACATTGCTTTTATTTAAGTTTTCCACAGCGTCACAACTTCTTTGGGAAACGTAGTTGTATTTTTAGCTGCGTTTGTTTGTTTGTTTACATCCTCATTAGCCATTGCATAGCAGCAGCTACTCTTCCTGAGGTCTTTATAATTTACATAGTAATAATACAAAGAAACTTTATAACAACTCATTAAAAATACACAACCGGAACACATCGTTTCACCAACCAAATAAAAAAGTAAAAAGTAAATGCCACACAGACAAAGACAATACAAAGGCCTGCTTGATTGAATCTACCGTGATAAACTAGATAAATATCATCATTTAACAGAAGACGCCCAATGGGACGCTTGCACACCCCAGAAAGTGGTGCTCTTTAGCATCTTTTTAAAACTATATCGATTATTTTGTTGTGTATTTTGTTTGTTGCACATATTTTACTTATTGACAGTGTTTCCCATTTTAGTTACGTATTTCTGGATGTGCTTGTCCCATAATAATTGTGTGTAATAAAGGCATGTGTAACGGGGTTAATAACGCTTCCACCGCATAAAGAGGTGCGTTTTCTGAAATGGTGTTCTGTCCCTTTAAGAGACGTCAGCGGCTGCCGTGAGGGAACGACGCTCGCTGCCTCATTCCAGTTCAACCTGTACATGAACACGTTTATCTCAACGTGCACAATTTGCTTTGGAGTTTGTTCAGTTTTGTCCATATTTTTTTTATTGTGACTTTAATGCATACGCACCTACAAGAGTTTGGACGAGGACTTGTGTAACTGTAGTTTTGTATCCTCGTTAAGCGTCTTCTATTTCTAGCGCGATGCCTTTGTGAGGATCCACGTTCCACAGCAGCCACCGGACGCATTTGTGTTTTATGAAATTGTTGGCTGTAAGCCCTGTTCAACCTGCACACGAACGCCAATACAAATCAATCATTCCTGGTCTGTGGTGGTTTTTAAAACAGCCACAGTGCAGGATCACACTCGAACCCGTTTGGTAACGAGATGTCTTGGTCAGAGTTTGAACACAAACTTAAAACTCTCTTTCTACCACGTGCTGAAACGCAACTCGTCGAACAGCATCGACACAACAGGAAGACGGGCGGTCGGTGCCCGGGAGCAGCGGCCGTACCTCCGGGTGGATGCTGTCGCTGAAGTTGACGTCGCTGTCCAGGCTTTCTCGTAACCCTCCGCTGAACATGGCCTCGAAGTAGCGACTGCATGCGGCGAGGACTGCCCTGCAGGACGCGAAAACACACAGCCGGCCGTCAGGCAGCGGAACGTCTGCAGGTCGCGGCAGCAGTCGGTGTGAAAAGGTATTTGCAGAGAAGTGTGTGGCTGCGACTCGTTACCTACCTGTGGCAGGGGAAGGAGCGGTCGCCGGCCCACAGAGTGACGTCGGTGAACAGGCTCTGCTTCCTCATGGTGTTCAGGTGGGTCAGGACGCTGTCGGGATGCGACGGCTTGTGGAACAGCGAGATGTTCATGGAGCCCGTGCTGGTGCGGGATTTGCGGTTCTCGTGAACGGTCACCGACATGGCCGCTTTTGTTTGGCACTTCCGGGGAGTCGCAGGGGAAAAAAAAAAAAAAAAAAATCTCTCCTCCTGTTCAACGGCAACGAGGGCAGAGAGAGAGAGAGAGAGAGAGAGAGAGAGAGAAAATATGTCACATCGAACCAGCAGGGAATATTCACCGCGCATGCATGTATGCATTTTAAATGGTCGACAACATGCTTGATCTACTTTCACAGTTGAACCTGGAAATCAGGGCGCAAAAAAAAACCAAAACTAAACTCTTAAGACACATTGACATGAAAGAACGGAAACATTCAGCGGTGTCTCAACAGTGCAGGTACTCGCATGTTAAATACTGTCAGGAAGAAAAAAATGCATGACTAATACTCGTGAATCAAGACTCTGCCCTATTTACTCTCAATTATATAATTATTCGATTAAAACATTTCCATCAAGACAAGAGTTACACGCTCAATGAATATAGTGTCAAACCAAAGCCAACGTTTACAGAAACAGTCATTAAAAACTTCAACCCTTCTGGTTTCAAACATCATTTGCAGAGATGTTCCCTTCAAAACCTGAAAATATATATATATATATATATATATATAAATAAAAAAAAAGTTCGCTCTGAATGAATCCAATATTTTTCCTTTTGGTAATAAAGAGCTGTTAATGTTGCCCTGTAGAAAACGGGCTCTAAAGATCTAAAGTCTCCAAAGGTTTTACTCACATGGCAAAACGATGGATGCAGGAAGTTTTCTGTCTTCCATGTCTCCCTCACCTGTGTCTGATCACAGCGGATCATCTGGATTTAAAACTTTGTAGGATTCCTATCCGTCCATATACGTTCACATATTAATCAGGACACGGCAGTGCTATTCTAATTCCTCTGAACCTCTCTGGATGCGGATGTTTCAACTCTTTGACAAGCTATTAAAACCCTGCTGTGTTGTGTATCTACGGCGTCCAGATCCATCCGACCAGCCTGCACATGTACTTCACTGCTCACTCACCGAATGCACATGAACCAGATATCTACTGACACCGATGCATTTTCTAGATTTAATCATTACTGGCATCTGTATTGCCATTTAAATAATGCCAGTCCTTACTGAGATCTCTGACTGTGCTCAGGGACGGCAGGTTGGAAGTGTAAAAACGGAGCACAACACCCGACAGACGATTTTCCGAGCTCAGTGCTGACTGATGGAAACTGGAAGAAAACGGGTTTGATAAGTTCCACATCTTGAGACGAGAAATGAAGCACCTCTGTAAATGAAGAGAAGACCAGCATACAGTCTGATACCGAGTGCAGTCAGTGACGCAGTTGTGACGATCAGCTGTCACAAATCTACCTGCTGACTCATAAACAGGAACAGGAATCATCTTCACAGCACCGATTAGCAGGGATGCCGTTTCAGCAGCCTCAACTCGGCTTTTGTGTGTGTGTGTGTGTGTGTGTGTGTGTGTGTGTGTGTGTGTGTGTGTGTGTGTGTGTGTGTGCGCGCATCAATCTACATTTGCTGATGTGCAGTTTTAGAGCAGAGCCACAGCAGATCAGTCACAGGGTGTAAAGAGTATGCGTGTGTGCACGTGTGTGTGTGTGTGTGTGTGTGTGTGCGTGTGCTTGGACTGTGCTGTGAATGTACAACAATGGATGAGCACATGCATGTGCATTCAGCTGCTGTGGACAGCAGAGCGCCAGCTTATTCATGCTTTTATGCCGTCAGCCAATCACGTGGCAGCAGTGCTCCAGACTTCCTGTTTTAACTGGTTGCACTTGTGCACCAAATTTTCTCGTACAGATGCACCTACATTTTTCAACACGCCCCCTTGGTGCTGCAATAACCTATTTTCGCCTGGCGGCACTACTCCCATACACATTAGTAATTCAAAAAATAACTAATATATGTATGCAGTTAAACCCAAAAATATTCATACCCATGTAAGATTCATTTTTCAGTAAGTTTCATCATCTGTAAATGACTTAAACAAGTGACAAGAAGATTGGAAGAGATGTTAATAATAAATCCGAAAATGTCCATGTTTTTTGATACACTTTTTTACTGAAATAGCAATGTCCAAAATTCTCAGCGTTCTTATCAACTATAAATTGAGAACAGCTCATATGCAGTAGTTTTCTTGGCCATTGCAAGTCATGGTTCAAACTAAAACACTGAGTGAGGAGCCCAGTGTGGCTGCTTTACATTATGGACATGATATTTTTGTAGAAATGTAAAAAAAAAAAAACACAACCAAGAAAATAGTTTTCATTTATATTTCTAGCACAATGTCTTAACATCATGTTTCACTTGTTTTTTTGCTCAAATTCACTTGGCATTAAAAAATTAGACATGGGTATGAATGGTTTTGGGTTTAACTGTGTGTGTGTATCCTCTCTAATCATTCAAATAACAACAGGCAGCGCATAATAACAACAACAAAAACATGACACTGTACCATACGCTGCCGTAGTTAGACAAGTTTGTAAATATGGACACATTCTTGAGTGTATCAGCTAAAAGCTGGCAATTCAAAGAAGGTTGTACGCGCCGACAGAGCGGCTGCACGGGCACTCAGCGCGCTCAACACACAGGAACATCACGCACAAACTTTGGTTTGGTGTGTTTGTGCGCTGTTGTGTGTTCCTGCGTGTTGAACGTGAAAGGTTCCCTCTGTAGCGCGGAGTTCTCTCTGAACACCCGGTCCATCCATACTAGGACGTCGCCGAGGCGAGACGCAACACCTGTGTTTTGAAGGGACTGGGAGCTGACGCTCGCGAATCAAAATGACTTCACGATCGGCACTTCGCTTCCCCGAGAGCCAAAGATGGCCGTTTTTCTAGCCGACGTCCTTCTCCCCGAGATTCAGCTCCTGTTTCTCAGAGCGAACGCCTCGGCGTGGCGCCTCCATGTCAGCGATCACGTGTCGGGTCGGAGGCAGACATCCGTGCGTGGAGGTGAAGCTAGAAGCTGGGAGAGAGGCGGAGACAGAGAAGAGCTTTTTTTTTTTCTTTCTACTTTACGAGACACAGAACTGGAATTCAAGCTTCTCCAGCAGTCTGTGAAACAGTATTTGACTAAACGACGTTGGCAGTTGGTTGCAATAATGTCCGATACAATACTGGCAGCTTCCACGATTACTAAACTTGCTTTGCTGGTGATGAATATGAATTCAAATATAAACTTTTCATCTAACTGTGACACGTTTTGTACTAAATATAATATATCATTGCCAATAGAATTAGGAGTCCTGATCTCGTTCCACAAAGAGTCCCAGAGAAGCTGAGTGTCTGCGATAGCCGTCCCACGAGTCTCCGCTGTGACGAGCAGCTGATTGCAGTGCAGAACTGATCCAATTAGCTAAAAGATGAAACCGTCAGTCCGGCTCAACGCTGTAGAAACGCCCGGCAGCCCAGAGACACAGCTGGACGTCTTCAAATGGCTCCTTTCGTTAACTTAAATAAAAACAGCTGTGTTGTACCACTGTGTTAACCTCAATAAAAACAGAATGTGATTATCTGAGAATCATATAAACCCATGTTCAAATTCAAAATAGACCAAACGCAAAGTATCAAATGTTGAAACTGAGAAATGTTATTGTTTTCTGAAAAAAAAAAAAAAAAAAATGCTCATTTTGAATTTGACGGCAGCAACTTGCTTTCAGAAAAAAAGTCGGGCAACGAAAGACTGGAAAAGTTGTGTAACGTCCCCAAAAAAACTAACAACTGCTGGAACATCTCAGCTGGAACTGTAATCAAAGTCCTTGTTGATTAATAATTCCTGAATTGATGAAGTGAATATTTTGACATGCAAACTCTCATATACCAGGGGTCCTGCTGTCCCGCTGTCGGGGACCCCTGGTGGTGAAAATGGACGAATGAAAAAAACAAAACAAAAACAAAGAAAAGTTCATTAGTGCAACATAATTAAAATTAAATTAATCAACAAGCTGACAACAACTGGTACAACAAACTATTCTGACAGGAAGTGTTTGGATCACAAGAAGTACTCAACTGAAGCCTCAAACTGTTCCCAATGACAAATACACATACTGTTACACCGCCAGCTCGCACGCACACACACACACACACACACACACACACACACACACACACACACACACACACACCTATCTGGCAGTAGCACAGCTCACCAGTGGAATATCAACAGAGCCGCTGAATAGACGGAGTCCTTTAAAGAGACGAGCCTTGTTTACCCACAGCTAGCATAGCTGCACTGCTGAACCTGTTGCCCCGGGCCACTCAGAGAGTGTGTGTGACACTCAGAGTGTGTGTGTGACACTCAGAGAGTGTGTGTGAAAGAGAGAGAGTAAGTGATTTATTTCTGGAGAACATTTCAAACCGTTTTTAAGAAAGAAAACGCTGTTTCCCGTTTCCACTCGTGGACCAGAGGCCCGGACTCCACAAAATAAGATTTACGGTTATCGAGGCAACTTCAGGTTTAACTGGAGGTTTTCAGGACTACTAAACCGGTTCATTTCTTACCAGGATACATCGCCATGGTAACTGATGCTGCAGAGCATTTCAAGATTACATTTATGTTCAAGATAACAGATCGAAACGCACAAAAGCACTGATCAATCAGGTCTCTCTGAAAATGTCTTCACCAATCGGAGAAGATCTCGCGGAGCGAGACGGACCTCTGAGGACGACCTCTGAGGACGGACCTCTGAGGGGCGGGACGGACCTGGGAGGCTGTGGCTCAGACGGTAGAGTGGGTTGAACACTAATCGGAAGGTTGGTGGTTCAATCCCCAGCTCCTCCTGTCCACATGCCTAAGTGTCCTTGAGCAAGACACTGAACCCTAAGTTGTTCCCGATGGTGTGTGAATGTTCTCCCGATGGTGAACCATCGGTGTGTGAATGTTCTCCCGATGGCAGCACCTTGCATGGTGATCTGTCTCATTAGTGGGTGAATGGGAAAACCATGTTAAAGCGCTTTGAGACCGAAAGGTGATAAAACTATACAAGTACGGACCATTTACCTCTGAGGGGCGAGACGGACCTCTGAGGGGAGGTGCTGCTTTCAGATGGATTATCTCTTTAACTTCCTTCCTCGTATTTTTCAAACACGATAGTTTAGTTTGGTTCTGAATTATGTCGCTCTGATATCAGTACACCTGTCCGTGTTTGTGATTGGTCGGATGCTGCAAACTCCTTCTCTTGAATGTGAAACTCCGAGTTGACGTCGTTGTTAACCAGCTTTGTGTGACCGCTTAGTGCAACCTGGTTTGTTAGGTTGTGATCAAAAAGAGACGGCGAAGATTTGAAGTAAACGCTCGCACACTCTGAACGAACAAGGTCTGGTTTCAGCCGGCGGGAGGCAAAGCGCGGCGGGTTGGCTGATAAGAAGAGTAATCACAGTTTTAGTGAGCACATGTCGAACAGCGCTGACCGGCTCATCATGCACTTCAGAGTGCAGCGCGACACGCCGGTGCTAAAACCAGACATGAAGACCTGAAAAGAGCAGTGATCCACAGGGAAGCAGTCCGCAGTCCCTCTGCACCCTGACCGGAGACAAAGTCCTGCAGGCTTAGCAGAGGTCAGTCGAAGCAGCCCTGCAGCCCCGATTCACATGCTGCAGTCCATTCTGTAAACGCTGAGTCAGCTAACCTGGATAACAGCCAGCCACCGACGAGCACGTGAGGCAGAGGCAACTAAAAACCGAGTCATTCGGGGCTGTAGATCCAGTGACAACACCGTTCATTGACCTGATCCAGAAGACGCCCAGCAGTCAGCTGAGAGACGGAAATACAACTTACAAACACAGAAAACCGGGTCAGAGGTTTGGGGACCAATAGCCTCCCGATCTTCTGATCCCAAGTATTGCGACGAGAGTGGAAGCTGCTCTGAAATGACGGCAACATTTATCGTCTTTCCTTTCTGTCCGACGGCTTTACGTCACTGAGGTTTCCTTCTTCTTCTACAACATTAACGGTGCATGAAGACTCCAGCTACACAACCCTAACATTCACTTTAACAGCAGACACAGTCCATCCAGCAGCTCACACGGACTTAAACATACATTTTAACGCTTAAATCCAACATAGTTGCAGAGTTTACATTCATTCTTGTTTTTTCGAGTATCATGAAATATTTGGTGACTGATCTGAAATTTCAGTGCTGATGGAGATGAGGATCAGTGTTGGGCTGATCCAGGCTTATTTCAAATGATTGTTTATTGGCCAATAGAAACCCGATCTAAACGTGACCCTGTATTAATCGGACTCGGCTGTGTGCTGACTGCAGCCTGGCAAAGTTCAAAGAGCCACTTAGCTTTCCAAAATCCATTACTTCTCCTCGCCATTTCTCATAAGCAAAGATCAGAGGAGAAACATTCAGGAAGCAGCTTCCCAACTGAGCAGCTGATCGCTGCAGTTTAGGATAACTTAGCCGTCACTAATGAGCCCTGATTAACCTGATAATGGATCCAGATCTAATCGGGTTGATGTTGGTTTGTGTCTCTGGAGGTAAAGACGCATTACTCTGTAACACTGCTGTGTTTCTGTAACAGAGTTATCCTCTCCAGCAATCTCCAACTTTTCACATGTCAATAATTTAGGCTGATTGGCTCGATAGGTTTAAACCTGGACCTTTTGTAAATGAATCAACTGGCTCGTGAGAATAAGGGTTACTGACGAGTGTCTGGGCTGAGCATCGAGTATCGGGCAGGATGTCTCACTGTGTGGAAGAGACTGGGATCAGTCTTTTATGTGGAAGGTGCCCAACGGGCTCCGCAGCACCACCATTAAAAACAACCCTGCGTTCCAATATCAACACCATCGTACTATTTAGTACTCCAGAAAAATATTCATTACGTCCCGGTACATAGTATGTTAAACGTAGGATGCCAAAAGTACCAGGATGTCCTCCTACGTCCGCTCGTATTTTGCAGTCTGCAGGTCAGCATGCTACTACGGATATGACAAAGAGGGTCAAAGTTCAAGGCACATTTTTATGATGAAGTAGTATGTCCCCACTTGTACACATACTGCATCCAACAGTAGGTACTTTGTGAGTGTAGCTGCAGAACGTACGAAAAGTAAAAAAAAAAAAAGAAAAGAAAGAGTATGCGATTCAGAACGCAGGAAAAGTGTCTGGAGGGAGATGAGTGGAAGACTTTGGAGTACAAAGGTGTTTCTGAAACACATTTTTATGTAAATCTGTGTCTTCCTTTTCCTTAAAATCATGTCTCTGAACATTCACCATGTTGTGAGGATAATTGGACAAAAAGGATTCAGTGTTAGCAGCAGAAGACATAATGTTATGAAGTCCGGCGTTGGTTCTGAGGTACTGGGACTTCCTTCACAAAATGTTTGTGAATTCAACATCAGGTATTTAACGCCTGAACAGTTTATGATGTTGGATATGAACTTCACTGCTGTAATCATCAAAACAGAAGGAGCGGACTTCACCTCTCCTCTGATACGATGCAAAATACTCAACTCTGTTATGGTTCAAAGTAAAATGGTCGCCACAAAGCATTTCTGTGACGCTCCATTTCTATTTGATTTCTTTTGTGAGTGTTCACATTTTAACTTGACATTTCCACAGCACTTCAGCATTTTCATCAAATGTTCTCCGAGCCGCGTCCGACAAGTGTTTTAAGTGTGCACACCGAACGCAGCCCGGCCTCTCCAACGGTTTTACTTTCTCTGTAATGGCCTCGGAGGTTATGACATGTGGGATTTTCAAACGATCAATAATTCAGAGCATCTCAACACTTGATGCTTCACTGAAGGTCAGAGCCAAAAAAAGGTTCAGTTAAACGCGCTCCGGCGCACAAACACAAGCGGGAAAAAAACAAAACAACCCAAACTAACAGACTGACAAAATAGTAAAAGAGGCATCGAGTGCAGCCAGCAGGGATCACGTCTTCTCTCACAATCACACCAGTTCCTCCAAACGTGTTGGAATCACCGCTATACTGATAACGGAGCAATGATCCACCCACCTGCACGACACGGGCCTTAAAACAAACACACCCTTTGTGCCGTAGCTAACAGCAGGCTGTAAACACTGCAGCTGCTGCGTGACATTTTAATTACAGGTGAAGTAACCTGTGAAATTAGAGATCAGAAGGTAAAGCAGCGAGTTCTGATTGTTCAGGCAAACCGCTGCTTTAGAGAGTCGCTCCAAACCTTCGAGCCTGCGGTCCCGTGACATCCATGTAGCTCACACCAGCCACCATTTTCACAACCAAACATTTATTTTTTTATTTTTTTATACATGTCCAGAGTGTGAATGAAGAAATGAAGAAGACAGAAGAGAAGCAGCAGTAAAAGACACAAACATGGCGAAAGAAAAAGAAAGCTGCAAGTCATTTAAAGGAAAAGATGAAGGCCGAGCAGAAACAAAACCGATCCGGCAGTCAGCTGAGAGACAGAAATACAACTCACTAAATTCTTCTGAATCCTAATAACTCACAGGAGCAGAGGGGAAGATTTATCGTCTTTCCTTTCCGTCCGACGGCTGTTTACATCATTGAGGCAATAAAATATTACTCGTTTTCCATCGACAAGTCAACCGGGCTTTATGAGACACACAATGGTGGGGTCCAGTGGCCCCTGAGGGCCCCACTGAAGAGGATGAACACTTTATTTATTTTACCACTGACACACACACACACACACACTTTCCACTGCTGTACTTACTGATCTGCTTGTTTAGCTCAGACAACTAATCAATGGAGCGGTTGACTTCCTGAGGGCCGACAGTCTGTCACAGGACTTTTTCTCGCAGGAGAGTCTGCAGACTCTCATGTCCATAACAAGTGTTCAAAAACATGTACGGTGAATCAAATTAGGAACACGCAGAAAATAAAAAGACTACAGACGGAATCAAACACAGAAATAAATCATTTCCTTCATCAACCTGAAGGTTGGGTCAGTCAGTCAACGTCAAATCTGTGTGTGTGTGTGTGTGTGTGTGTGTGTGTGTGTGTGTGTGTGTGTGTGTGTGTGTAAGGTTTAAAGGTGTGTGCAGCTTAAATCACTTGCATGTCGATCCAACGTGAAATAATCACGGCTGCCCGGGAATACAAAAGGAGACCTGCACTGACTGACCGGAAATTAAAAAAAAAAAAGAACATTTGGAGTCTTTGTAAAGAGGTGTTGGGGAGAACCACTGGAAACCAGCTATCGGCCTTCCGGCTAATTAGTGAGGAACTTGCTCCCATTGAGGTGAACTGGTCCCACAACACCGGGTTGTGATCCGGGACTTGACGCCGGATGCTGAGCCGGCCTCGGGGCCACTACGGGACCGCTGCGCCCGGCTCGGAGCGGCTCGGAGCGGTCCGGGATTAAAAACAAAGAAAAAGGAAACAACTAAGTTGAGGTGGAAACGCTTTACTGTAAACAGGGCTGAGCTAAAGCTTTACACACACACACACACACACACACGCACGCACGCACACACACACACACACACACACACACACACACACACACACGCACACACACACACACAGTGTGGTCTGAGGAGCTGTAACTAACGCGGTAAGTTCGCTCCTTTCTGTGACAGACAGCTTCACTGCTTCTCTAACACGAACACACCAACTCTGTACTCACTTTTCAAACAGCTGCCGACGGGAAGTTGAATCCACAAAACGAACAGCGGCCGCTCCTTCATAAAAACATCACATTTCGGTGACAATAGCCCGAGTATTTCTGCTCATCGATGCCCGTCTGGCTGCCTGTGGTGGAAAGCCCTTAAACCTGCAGCGGCACCAACGGCCAATAGTTTCGGACTGAAAGTTGACTGGCGTTTTTCTGACCAATCAACGGCGACAGCCGAAAGCGGGCTGACCTCTCAGCCAATCACATTCATAATAGGCGGAGCTTTAAGGCATTTGTCGACGCGACAGACAGGTGATTGGTCCAACCGTCGTGGTTCTTTTTATTAAATAATAATAATTAAAACAAAACAAAACAAAAATCCCAAAACGCAAACCAGTGATTACATAGACATGTATACATACACGTATATATGTCTATGAGTGAATACATCATCTCAAAGTGGGCGGGACTTTGACGGTTGTGTCAGCCAATCAGCGAAAGCAGACCGTTGGAATTCATGCTGGCAAGAAAACAATGGCACGTTGACACTTGACACAAATGTGAAGACCGTCCTCCGGCTTTCGTCGCAGTGGTCACCGACTTAATATATGCAAACTGTAATTCATGCATTTCAAAAGCAGGAGGGATCTTTTCAAACATGACGGCCGTCATTATGCAAGATCTCGTCTTTCATCGATGCACAGTGGAACACACCCTGCACTTCTGCAAGGTATTCACGGTCTCAACTTTCGTGACAGTAAATCCCTGCTGTGAGTCTAAAAAAAGTATTTCTGAACCCGCATGCTTTCAAATCCAGGCACGGCCTACTGTATTTAAATATCAGAAATCTGTGCCATCAAATCAAATCAGTTCCCCTGAGAATTGTTGTATCATTGGCAGCAATATCCGGGTTTTAAACAGAGTCGGAAGAAGGGCTGGTGAAACTGAAGTTTATCTGCGGCTGGTTTAAATGCTGCAACTGTATTTAGTTCTTTTGGATTTATCGAAGGAAACTTAAAACATTCAGTTGACATGGTGGGTACATACAGAGCATCTCCAGCTGTCTCTGTAGTGCAAATAAGAAATGAGCTGACTTGCTCAGAGCTGCTGGTTTTATAGGAGCCTTTGATTTGAATTGGTTGACAGTGATTCAGTCTAAAAATCTCAATCTGTCCCAGTTGATAGATGAGCCAACCAGAGCTCATCTGAAGGATCCCTCAAATTCTGCCTTGAAAGATTTGATTCTGTCCAATAAGGACAAAATGACTGCGTCTGAAAGGGTTTGGGGTTGGATTTATTGCAAGAAAGGAAAGCTCTGGGTTGTCTTTTCCTCTGTGCAATACCAGATGGGCAGTTGTCATTGGAATATTTTACAAATTCATTACTTGCTATGCAACTTAAAAAAAAAAAAAAAAGTTGAGGGTGAAAGATTGATCAAGCCCCTGGCTCTCCAGTTATCAGTGATGTTCAAGGTGATTGACAGCAGCTGGGCTCTGGTGAGGCCTACCGGAAAACAGCCCATTAACTCCTTGAGAAAAGCAAAAGTCAATATTTTCTTTTACAGAGAATTATTCTCCGGCTCTTTTACAAATCCATCAAAATCCTGGAAAGCAGTTACTGTAAACTAAAATCAATATGCTATCTTTAACGATCATGGGACACCAGAGATTTTCTACTTTCAACAAACATTTTGCTGCTCCTGTGAATCTGTTTAATGGTGTACTCAAGATCGGCTTTAAATAATAAGCCTGAGGTGCCCTCCTTAAACTGTTCCTCTCAGTTCAACCAACAGGCCTTTACTTTAGGGGCCAAAAAAAGAATTACATAACACTGCATTGAGCGGGCATGGTTGAATATCTTAATTAGGACAATAATTGATGAGGATCAAAGGGCGTCAATTTCAAGTTTAAGTCTATTTAATACATTTGGTCAAAGCATTGTTAAATGATCCGTTTTCGAGCTGGGTTTTAATGGTTCAGATAACTGAACGGAGGGTCGGGGAAGGTAATCACAAAGGTGGGAAGATGAGGACAGGAAGCAATGACACCTGAAACGAGGGGCAAGATGAGTTTCCAAGAAAAACAGGAAACAAACATAAATGAGAGGAGAAGAAAACCAAAGATGAGTTGTGACAACTTGTTTTGTCTCATGAAACTGATTCCTTTAAACAGTCAATCACCATGATCAACCTGTACCACACAGCAAGACTTCCAGAGCAGGTTGCCCTCAGCCAATCAGATCAAAACCTGCTAATTACATCCATTATGCACACACAAATTATTATCTATATTACATGTCCCGTATACTGTTTGTGATTCTGATAATTAATAACTCCTCTTTCACATTAACACACTCGATTATTAGATCAGAAAATTCAGAGTCAAAGGAAGCAGCTGATAACCCGCCACACTTCCACGAGTGTCCAAAGATAAAAGACAGAGTGGTGACAGGGGACAATGGCACTTTTACTTGTAGTGTTGTTCCATTGCTGTATTTTGTAATGAGACGCCACAGACGACTCAGTGTGGAGTCAGTCATAAAGTTTGAACCGCCTCCAGATTAAAAGAGCCACACAACACGCATCACATGATAAAACGGCATCGTTATTTATTGAAGGGAGAAAATTACTGTACATTTCCAAATCAGGAAGAGGACAGATAAATAAAGCTTTATCATTTATTAAAAACCATCCAACTAAACAAAAAAAATCCACAGTCATCAATACTTTGGAAGCTCAAATTTGTACATAAAACATATTTACAAAATGTGTTGCTTTGCCCTTTTTTTTTTTTTTTTTTTCCTTTGTACATAAAATGAGAAAAATGATTTTTTTTTTGTACCTTGGGTTTTTTAGTACAAATACATTTCAACAAGCTCTGACATTCAGTGACAAAACTGTGAGGCCTAATGTGGGTGCAATTCCATCTGAATGGTGTCAGAAGAAATGCAGAGGGGAGGAGAGAAAGCAAAACTTCACTTCCTCCTGGGCTCAATGATCGGAGGCGTATTTTGGTCGAGGGATCCGAATTCGTAAGATTGTGCAGCGAACTGTGTGACAGAGCGGGAAACACGACAGAGAACGGACGCTCTCTCACCAAAACTCACTTGAGCTCATTAAAATGAAGGTTTGTTGAGGTTTGTACTGGACTGAAGGGTGGAGGTCACCCGGTTCTCTGAGGGTGACGCTGGTGCGCGTTGTTTGGCGTTAAAACTGATGTCCTCCACAGCAGCGCTGTGATTTCTGCTGAGAAAACCTCACTCGTGCCTTTAGTTAGAAGAAAATACAAAACAACACCACTGGTGTTGTTTCGTGAGGGTGATATTTGGTTTACGTATTTGGTCTTAAAGTTTCAAAATAAAACATTCCAAATTTTAAAGCATGTTCAGAAGAGTATTTGTGGCAAACGCACGAACAGAACCGATGTAATAAATTAATAACATCTTGGGTTTTTCTGATCAATTTTACAACATATCGCTGCTGTGGTGTGTGTGTGTGTGTGTGTGTGTTGGTGGGTGGGGTGGGGGGTACATCTATATATATTTCAGTCCAACTGAATATTGTAGTTATGGCACTATTTTAAGGAAGGGAAACAGTCCGAAATGCTCCTCACGCCTGTCTCACCGGTGCTGCTGAGTGTGTAAAAATCCTGGCTGCATGAGTTGACCTGTCCCACATGACGTCCAGTCCATGTCCAGTGTGCTGGTGCTAACGAGCTAATCGGCTACGTAGCTTAAAACTGACATTGGTGGTGCGTGGCACCCCGGTAGAGCTCCACCTGAAAGAAACAGCCGAGACGTGGCAACGGACGAGTCCGTGTGTTGAGGAGAAGGAGACATTAAGAAAGCTAAAGCACCTTGTTCTAAGTCTGTGGCTCTTTTTTTTAGTCAGTTAGTGTCTCCGCCCTTCCTGGTTAATGCACAGGCTGGGGGCGCTGTCGTAAAACCCCCAAAACCCAAAACTTGATCTACACATCAGGTTTGTTAGGCTGGAGCAGAGAAACACTGATGTATAATTACATATTAGTCTGATTTATGTTCTGGTAGAGCAACATCATGCGACTCTTGCTGAGCAGCAGGCCATGCATGAGTGGTGAGTACACAAAAACCCAAAATGTCAAGGCAAACCAGCGCCTGTGCTGCACACTCGTGTCAAGTCAGAGTACAACGGGAGGCAAGAAGACAAATTACAGCGAGTGCACTAAATGAACCTCCAAAACCTGGATTCCCTGCGGAAAGGCATCCGATGCAGGAGCCCTCGTTGCCGGGACGAGCAGGTTTCCTATCGTCGCCCGGAGACACCGACTCTAACAGCAAGACTGACGGCTCGGCGTTTGTCTCGCAGCCTTTTACTTCACGAAGCTCTTACCGGTGACAAAAAAAGCCAGTTCAAGATTTACTCTTCTCCATCATTATCACCTCTTCTTCCTTCTTCTTCCTCCGTCGACGTCTACATTGTACAAATTACACAGTGCAAGAAGAAGCCGATCTCCTTGTTACGAGTCCGTATACCATCAAAATCTTATCGATATGCGTGTGTTACTTTAACGTACAATACAACGTGACGTTGCTGTGAGGCTGCGTGAGACTGGAAACACTCACAAACACGATGCTGCTGAAGGAACTCTGATGGGAAACGCTTTGTTTCCGACTCAGGAGACCGGAGAACTAACGGTGAGAGTGAAAGGAGAGGAAGTGCACTGAATCACAGATGCTTTCAGTGTCAGTGCGAATCCGCTCCTCTCGGCACAACGTCCAACATCAAACTTACTTCGTCTGGCCACTGACTGTCGATCTGCGGATGGACTTCGCTCGGTGCTTCGCTCTCACATAAGTGTTTCCAGAGCTGTGGTAGATTTATGAAATGTGTGTTTGTTTTCTTGTTTTTCTTTTGTGTTTCTGCTGTTTGTACACACAGAGACACACGTGAGCACACCGTCTTTTTTTACTCTGCAGCTACAGTCCCAAAGTATGTACGGTTGCGTGCGTGTATACAGCTGGGACATACTACTTCATCACAAAAAATGCTCCTTGACCTTTGACCCTCTCGGTCCTATCTGTTGCGATCTGTAGCGCGGCATTTGAACTAAAAGGAAAAAGGATGCGATTTACTACGAGAACGCTTCTTTTTAATGTCTCTTCTTCTTCCTTTTGTGAATTGCCACCTGGCGGAGCATCAGCGCCACCAACTCTCTCTGCAGCTCAGTCGACGCGACGCATCACATGCAGAGCAGCCAGAGAAGCATGCCGGCCTGCAGGCTGTAAAATGCGACCGGATGTCGTGGTACATCCTGGTACTTTTGGCGTACTGCATTTCACACACTGTGCACTGGGACATACTGAATCTTTTTTTTCTGCAACACTAAACAGTCTGGAAGCGCAGGAATTGGAACGTACACGTGTTTTACCGGTGCCTGGTAGTTAACGTGTTCGTCCTCTCCTCATTTTGTTGTCTTACCGCCACCCTCTGGCAGTAGTTATGCATTTAAACCAGGCGCTAGTAAAAACAAAGGCAAAATATATTTTAAAAGCAAGATTTTTTTTGGATGATTTAATGACTATTTGAAAATTGGATCATCATGACCCATCCCTGGAATATATATATAGATTGATTTTCCTCTTTCTGGAGACATTGACTTGAACTGATTGTGTCTGGAAGTCTGTAGGACTTGATGAACGCTGACCTCAGCAACGCTGTGTGGACAGTGAGAAACAGTGGACCGCTCCAGGGCTTACTGCCTGTTGTAAGCAAACACCGTGTCCAGTGGTATCTGTTACTCCCTCGTTTGTCTTCTCTGTCAGTTAAAAAAATCTGGCGTTAAAGCAAATGCAGAGACACGCGTCATACGTTTGATTCCTCGAGTTGCTCCGCCGAGGACACGGACTGTGAAACCGTTTGCAGAAACTCAGGAGTCGTGATCACAACCCGCAATTCAAAGTAATCAGTCATCAGAAATACGTGAAAGAAATGGCACTTGGTATGAGTTCATGTTAAAGCTACAGTTAGAAGAGCGGAGATCTGATTTGAAGCACCACGTCTGACGTCTGTCGGACTTACAGTTCTTGTTTGATGCTTCTTGGCTTTCTACCACATCTCTAACTGCTGGAAGGTTGTCGGGGTATTCTTGGCACACTTGTTGATTAACGCCCACGTATCGGCTCGACGGGACTTCACCTGGTGTCTCCGGAGGACGTTTTTTTTTTTTTACCGCTGGGACACTTTCAGGTGAGTCGGTCTGTGATCGTGAGCTGGCCTCTCATCCACGATGGTGGGGACAGTGTCCAGCAGACGGACTGTGTACGTCTCCTTTTCCATCCAAAGAGAAAGTTAAGAGACACCCTGGGTCTCGCTCGCTGCACTGGCCGATCGTCTGGTCAGAAGTTCATGTGCCTTAATCAGATTGTCAGCAGAAGAAGATGTCTCCCTCATTCTGAGGATCCAACATCACTGTACATTTATTTTCTGAAAAGAAACACAGAGAAAGAAATAATAATTAGCCAACAAATAGTCCGGCATGTAAATACGTACACAAACAGATTCAGTACATATTAAGTGAGCTTTCTGCAGGTAGGTGGGTTTGTTTACCTTTGGACAGAGCTGAGCTAGCTGCATCCCCCCGTTTCCAGTTTTTATGCAAAGCTAAGCTAAGCTAAGCTAAGCATAGCCTGACGTAGTGCCGTTCAGCATTCACCTCACAGACGTAAGAGTGGCTCGATCCAAACCGGTTTGGTGCAGGCTTTACTGCTGACGCCACACCGGTCTGCCTGTCAATCTCACGCTCCTTCTTACCCTCACTCGTAAACAGGTCATACATCCAAAGACAGCATTCCACCGGTTTCAGGCAGAGCATCGCGGCCTCAGACTTGGAGGTGCCGACCCGCATCCCAGCTGCTTCAAATTCGTCTGCAGACCACCCCAGTGGATGATGAAGGTCACGGTCTGATGAGGCCAACAGGACGCCATCCTGAGACCCCCAAACCTGATATCCTCCTCCCCCTGCTATGCCTAGTGATCCGGTCCATGAAGGTCACGCACACACACACACCCCCACCCCAAATCCCCCCCAAGGGACCCGGTCATAGGCCGGACGGGCGAACTCACGACCTCTCTTGTAAAGAGGGTAAAGAGTTGTTCCACCGTTCTGCAGGAAGGAATCTGTTCCTCCTGAATCGGATGTCCGACAGTCGTCGCAGCCTCCTTCCCAGCACCCTGGCATAAGCTTTCCCCGGGAGGCTAAGTAGTGTGATACCCCGACAGTTGTAGCACACTCTCCAGTCCCCTGTTTTTCAAAATGGGACCGCTGATACCGCTCCACCGCCCGCACCAGCTTCGGCTCTTTCCCTGCTAGCAAGGTGACGTCCCTAGAACTAGTCTTTACCGCCGGCGATCGGATTGTTTGGGCCCCCGGCCTGGTCTGCCACCCGGCTTGCAATGGTGGCACCATGTTGCCTGTTTGGGGTGAACCTGACCGGAGCCCGGAGCAAAGGCCCAGACACCAGACACTCGCTGGCGAGCTCCCCTCCCAGGTGTGGCTCCACGAGGGTGGCCTGGTTTCCCGATTCTGAGCGAGGTGGCTTCAGTCCGCCGGCTGCTTATGTTGAACCACTCTGAGTCGGGCCTCTCCTCTGGGACCAATTTGCCTTGGAAGAACCTGCCTGGGGCTGATTCTTCCGACAACACAGCTCACCGCATCACCTAGACACTCCAACCCCTCCACCACGTAAAGGTGCCCATTTTCACATTAAGAAAATTTTAAGTCACTTTTATTTATATCGCGCCAAACAAATGAGGAGCAACAGCTGGAAGGAAAAAAAATAATCTTTTAATCTGTTACACTAAAAGAGATAGAAAGTGCACCTGTCTGTGTCTTCTCCCCTCCTTTTCCTTTCTTCTTCTTGTCTTTCTTCTCTTTGGGTTTGGCCAGTTGGAGCAGTTTGGTGGGGAGCTGGGACTCCTTCTCTGCACCCTGAAGCTTCGAGGAGGAGGAGGAAGAGAAGAAGGGGTTGAAGTTCTTGCCCATTCTCTTGGAACCGATGCGGAGGAAGGACTCTTTGGCCGGGGCAGAGGAAGACAGCTCCACCTGCAGCACAGTCACAAACTTAAGAGTTGTATTGGGACAGCCTACTGAACTGCACCAAACACATGTGGAGGACTTATTTTTATTTATTTATTTTTTTTTACCTCTTTTTGCTGCTCTGCTGCTTCTTCCAGAGATCCGGAGCTGTGGAACCTCAGCGAGTCTTCTGAGGTGGTGGAAGGAGTCCGCTGCAACATCCGAAGCTGCTCTGACTGGAACAATCAAAAATAATACAAAGCGATGTGAGAAAGAATCAAAGGAAATTCTAGTTTGTTTCAACCTGCCCTATTTCTCATCAATATGGCTGTCATGGCTCTGTGTGTCTTGAAAACTTTGCACAATCCACCGCTGAGGTTTCAATATTGTCCCGTAGCGATCATTAATATCATGAACTGCAGTAATTCAGAAGTCATGTCTTCAGGATTTATTTTGTCCTTACAGACAAACGCTGTACTTCCTGAAACACACTGGGTCTGGGCCTCGTCTGTTGTTCCGGGCAGTGAGGCTGCCCTGCTGTAACCGAGTTAAACCGGCTGTCCTCATCATAACGGACCACCTGACAGCATTCTGCCTCCGGCCACGACTGACCAGCATTAAAACCCTGATGACAAAAACTGAATGAAACAAAATGAAGTGGATTGTCAACAACATCTGAGGATAATTCTCTCCATCCCTCACTGAGATTTAATCCTCCACAGTTCTACAGTCTGATTCTCTACACACAGACACAACCTTATGAAGTGTGTCGGAAATAAACAGTTTATCTTCGATAGATATGACATTCTGCTGCAACAGCCTTCTCCACCCTCCCCGCTGTTTTTAGATGGGTACACGACATGGGAGGTGTGTGAGCCCGACTCCTCTCACTGTTGCCCAAACGGCTTCTCATCGTGTGGACTATGTCAATGTGTGTGTGTGTGTGTGTGTAGAAGACCTGAACCTGTACTAATATCATCCCCTTATCAGTCCCTCCAGGAAATCAAACCTTGCAATATTGCAATAATTAATGCAAATTCAAGCAAACTATATTTGCGGGAGCTGGCAATTTTTTTTTAATTCCTGTGATTTTTCAGCAAAAAATGTCGTCAGCAGAAGCTGTGCTGAAAGTATTAAAGCCATAAAGTAAGTCTTTTAAAACAAAACTCACTTTATTAACAAAGATAACTCCTCATTTACAATCAGAAAGGCTCTTCTCACGGAAACGACGGAGTTTGTGAGAAATGTGGTCAATGGAAGTGATTACATATTACTGAATGTTAAAATAGTTTTATACACACGTTAAGTTGTGAGATTGCACTTTGTTTTCGTGCATCCGGCAGGTCTATGTGTTGAATTAACAAATTAAACAGCATCTAAAGCTCTTAATTTGTCAGCTGATGTAGTCGTTGTTTCTATGTTACAGTCACAGACCGTCTGTTCTGGAAAGCTGCGGCACTTTCAGGATCTTTTTTTGCAACTTTTAGCCCAATTGTTTTCTAAATTCAATAAATTTGAGCTAAAATATTTGTGATGTGCAGCATGATCATTATCACAGGTAGTGATTACATATTTATTCCTTTTTTAAGTAGTGTTTAAAAAAAAAAAAAAAAATCACATTTTTCTTTCTCGATTTACAACTTTTTCTAATTCCAGCAAAGAGCTCAACTTTAAACTGAGAAAATTACACCAACATTTTTTTGAAAATCTGCCGCAAAATCAAACATTTATGATCGCAACAATCACAAAAAAACCTCATGCTGGAGGGACTGCCTTATCTTGAGCCCTGGCTTCTATTCAAAGCCTAGTGCAGCTGCTTGCTTCATAAATGGACTCTTCACAGGAGAAGCTCCCCCGGACTCTGACCTGGTCCCTCCTCGCGTCCAGCCTCTCGGTGTCTCTCCTCAGAGCCTCCTTGTCTCTCTCCAGCCTTCTCTGTGCCTCCCTCAGCCTCTCCAGCTCTCTCTGGTACTCCTCTTTCCTCCTGTGCATCATCTCCGTCTCCTCCATCAGCTCCTGACGCCTCCTCCTGGTCTCCTCCTCCTCCTCCCTCAGCCTCTCATCCCGTTCTGCCAGTTCTTTCTCCTTGAACTCCCACTCCCTCTCTCTCCTCCTCTTTTCATCCTGGTGTGCAGCCTGCTGTTTCTGAAACAAACCACAAAAGGTGAGGAGATATTATCTCGACTGGAAGACGTTGTGTACTGGATTAACATGCGTGAGGTATACAGGATATATTTCAAATGAGATGAGTGTCAGCCGTGATTCACGATGTGAAAAGAAGCTTGAGTGGTGAGGACGCAGCAGTGAGAGTTAACCTGCAGGCTGGCCGCCTCCTGTCGCTGCCTCTCCAGACTCCTGTGTTTCTCCTGCTCGATGATGGAGGAGGGGCGGGAGGACGACGAGGACGAGAGCGAGGAGGAGGATGAATGTCTGGAGGAGTTGGTGGCGAGCCGCTCGTTCAGGGCCTGCCTCTGGTCCTCGATGAACGAATCCTGCTGGACCACCACAGCCTGGAGGGCAGAGGACGGAGGTTTGAGAGGAAGAGCGAACACAGCGTTGGACCCAAAATCTCTGTACTGACTGTAAACGGCATGCAGGTGTGTTTGTGGTACCTGCAGTGAAACCAGCAGGCCGTGAAGATGTGTCACACTGTACTGGACCTGCTGGAGAAACGCAGCATCGCACACAGTCAGTACAGTACAGTTTCAACTATTTTAAGACCCAGCATCCATCTGACCTGGACCGGTTCACTTTCGATTTAGACGAGTAGATTTTCACTCAATACTTCATCCAGGTCAGAAATCAGACACGTTACTACAGTAACCCTGCAGCTAAACAACGAAACGATGTTTCAGTGTCACATTCGAAGAACGACATCTTTGCTGACTGAAGTGATTCTCTCTTCATTTGTGGAGTCTTTAAATACTTTACCTGCACTCTCATCTGCTTTTCCTGCCATGGCTGCTGCCATATTGATTATGTAGAGGTGTGGTTTTATGTCAGTTTTAGAACACAGATGTGATCACAGGATGTCAGTGAACGCAGCACACACACTTACTTCAGTGTTCCTCTTCAGCATCATCTGTAAGCTGGCAGTAGCTCCCTGAGACACACACACACACACACACACACACACACACACACACGCAAAGTTCATATTAATACTTTATTGACGGTAACTGATTAAAAGTCGGAAGATCAATAATTTGTATCAACGAACATGTAAGAGTACTAACATAAAAGTACTAATGTGTAAAAATACTAGAAATGTCAAAGTACTCCACATATCAGAGTACTAGCATGTAAGAGTACTATATGTGAGTGTACTCCAGGAAGGACGTCCTCTGGACCACAGCGTCTCTCAACACTCGTCTGATCACTTCTTTCATCACTTTAACACAGTCTGTAGTTCTGAAACTGACTTCCTGATCCGACAGATAATTGTTTAGGAGGTGATTCACTGTTGATTCATTGGTTGTAAAAATGTCTTAAAGAAATGAATAATACATTCATGTGAAGGGTCACGAGTAAGAAGATATAACACAAATACAAACTGCAAAGGTTCATGACACACAAACACACACACACACACCTTCTTCAACACGCTGTCTGACTCAGTCCTGCGGAGGTCCAGTGACTCGTCTCCCTCCTCCTTCTCTCCATCTGAAGGATTGAAGGGGTTTACAGGTGAGTCATGTGTTGACACAGCAGGTGATCAGAAACCAGCCGGTGGGATAAAACTGACTGGATTATACCTGCTGTCAGCTCAAAAGACACTGCAAGGTTTAAAAACGGATATATGTAACCAGAGGAAGGAGCGTGTGTGTATGTGTGTGCGTGTGTTTGTCTCACTCTTGCTGCTGTTCATCTGATGACTGTCAAAGCCTCCAAACGTCTCCGCTCGCCTGGGCAGACACACCGGTCCAACACCGCCCCCTGTCAGGCCACCGGCAGCACTGCAGCCTGCTCCACCGACGCCGCTGCTCACCAAAGCGTGCAGGGCCTCCACTGAGAGAGAGACAATATCATACACACGTCATCTCTGACAAACACACAATATATGATAACACCTCAGACCACCTCTCACCTTCTCTCAGGGCATCAGTCATGATTGGCTCCCCCTTTGTGACATCATCAGGCGTGGCCTTGAATAACATCCGCTCCCTGACCGGCGGGTTTGTGTCGTCGGTCGTGGGGCCACAGTCGCCCAGCTCTCTGAAGATGTGGACCTTCTCCTCCAATAACGAGACGATCTGCTCATCCTTCCTGCGGAGAAGCTCTGGAATGAAAGACACGTGAACGGATGAGCAACGTGAACACAAAGACGTCATCCGTCCAGTCCGACAGAGGGAGGCCGGTCACCTCGGATCTCCTTCGCTCTGTTTTCCTGCTGCCTCCTGTCTTCTTCCGTCTCACTGGGGACTCCTTCGTCTTCGTCTTTCTCTCTGTCAGCACACAAACACAACAGCAGTGTGATTTTCAAATTCTATTTTTTAAGTGTCCTGTTGTCAGTGAGCTGCTGCTTCGATCTCTCGTGGGGACAAGCTAAGAGCACGTGAGCATCAGCAGCAGAGAGAGAGGACACCGTCCTTCGTCATGGAGAAGACGCGGGTCAGTGGAATTTAACAGCACGGTGCTGCTGTACTCATATTGTGAACGTTTTAGCTGCCTCTATTCATCTCATCTTTACAGGGACGGCTCCGGATACTCGTCACTATCAACAAGTTTCTTTTCAGCCACTGTGAAGCAACAGGAGGCGACATCCTATCGTAACCACGACCGCCGCTCGCTTTCAGTCCTGAGAGTTCGATGCACGTTCACGCTGGACAACGGTGTTTCCTGCCAGTGTGCGCTATCTTTGAACATGATGTGTGTCTGTTCCTCACATGCAGTGCATGGCCTCCAGCACGATGGCCCTCCACGTGTTGCGCTCCTCCTTGCTGCTGGCCAACACCTCCACCATCTCTGGCTTCGCGATGCCAGCTGTGATCAGAAACAGACCTGCAGGAGACACAACCTGAGTCACTGACTTTTACCAATACAGACACCGTTCGCTGTGGATGAGTCACATGCTGTGTTCCAGATGTTGTACTTGTGTTCCAGATGTTGTACTTGTGTACTAACTCTCTCTACTCTGAGTGCATCAGTGTGTTCACACTGTCAGTACAGAAACATCCGAACACTACAAGTACCAGGATGAATCACTCAGAACGGTCCAAAAGAGAAGTGTCGCCATATTGGCTACGTAGAGGAAGGGGGCGGGGTCATAAAGAATTTTCAGATTAAGGCGTCAGAGGAAGCTGCAGCTGTTCCTGGACAGAAGAATCAGTGTGTTTATTGAGTGTTAAACAGAGGACACAAAAACACGTTGATTTCTGGGTAAAATAATTAAAGCTTTTGGAGGGTGACGTGTTCACATGATGAAGTTATTTCCTGTCAGATTTGAAACAACACTACTCTGTTAAAATTCCTGCTCTATACAAATAAGGTCCTCACAAGTAAGATCACTCTTTGTTAGTGTACTGAGGGAAGTACGTCATTTAGAACACAGCAAGATTGTCTGAAAATCCAGCCGCAGCGACGTTCAAGCTGAACGCGCAGCTGTAACGCTGCGTACAGACGGAGAGGGAAATCACAAAACAAACGCAACAAGGTGAGAAAAGAAAGAAGACTGACCTCGCTCCTCGTTGGCCACTTCTCTGACTATCAGACTGTGTAAAGACACGACTGTGGAGCGCTGGTCCTGAGGACAAGATGGTCCGAATCAAACTCCATCTCCATGGCAGCAGATATTATGCACCGACTGGAAAATGTGTGTCTTTAAATGCACCACTTACCAACGAGGCAAAGACATATTTCTGGTCCTTCTCCTGCAGGAAGACCAACACGTCAGACAGCAGCATGGCGTGGACGTCTGCAACACAAACAGAAGATGATGCTGCCGGCTGTCCGAGGAGACGTGAACACTGCAGAACAGAACAGAAGATGTGTCTGAAGACGGAAACGGGGGACAACCTTTGAGTCGTCCCGCGGAGTTCTTCAGCTGCAGCGCTCCGTCGTGCAGCAGCTTCCTCCCTCGGATCAGGTCCTCTTTGGCAAACATCTGCCCGCTCTTCATCCTCATGATGGACTTACTGTCGGTGCGACTGGAGATCACAGAGATCACACGGAGGCTCAGAGAGGTGCACTGGTGGAACAGCTGATCGTTCCGCTTCACTGCGGAAACTCTTGTTGTTCATGCAACTGGAAACGTGCGATGGACAGAAGGGCTGATTGTACACAGTCCCGTTCTGATTCTCATTTATTCATGGTCTTATTTTTCATTTGAGTGTGGAGCATGTGAGGACTTTATGCAACACCTCACATTTTCTTAGCTGTCCAAATATTTGAAAATGGAAAATATGCAGAAATGGACAGGAGAAAAAAAAATACCAAGGAAACTCAATCAAAAGGTAAATAAGGAAGTGGGAGCTCCTCCCCAATCAGAGCTGTACATGTTACAGTGTCAGAGCCTCACATGGCCCAAGGAGCTCCTCTACATTCATGACGTGTCTGGTTTGTAGTCGGACTGAAGTACCTGTAAACTTCCCTCAGCCTCTGCTTCTTCTCCTGCTCGTTGACCTTACAGTCCACAGCCAGGATCAGCTCCTTCACGCAGCGCAGAGCCTCAGAGACGCAGCTGTGGTCTTCATCGGTGTCTGTCAGAGCACAGAACTTCATCATCTGACGCCGTCACAATCATCAATTTACTTAAATTCCAGATATCTGTTTTGCAAAAAATGTCGTCAGCAGAAGCTGTGCTGAAAGTTTTCTAAGTTCAATAAATACATTTAAATAAAAGGTTAGAACTAGTTATTTCTGTGATGTGCAGAACGATTATACTCACAGGAAGTGATTACATATTTATTCCTTTATTAGTTAGTGTTGCCATTTTTTTCTAATTCCCGCAAATTAACGCTAAAAAACGTTTAAATTTTTTTTAAGAAAATCCGCACGCAAAATATTATTTTTTTTTTTATCACAACAGTCACCAAAAAAACTCCGTGAAATCCTGGAGGAACTGCTTTACATGCTGAGGAGCCGTTCTTCATCTCTACCTTTAGTGTGCTGAAGAATCCTCTGGATCAGAACGGGATATTTGGTGATCCTCTGAGTCACCAGCAGAATGCACTCTGGGATACTGAGCCTCCGCACAATGCTGCTGCTCATGATCCTCTGCACACACAGACACACACAGGTCACGCAAAAAAAACATCACGGCGCCGTGCGGAGGGGAGCGGCCGAGAGGGGGGTGCTCACCTTAATCACGGCCTGGAAGCGTTTGTCTTTGGCATGCAGGTCTTTGTAAAGACTGACGGCCTCGTTGTGGCGACTGCAGAACTTCCCGTAAACTTTCTTCATACGATCAGAGCTGCAGCCTGAAAACTGAAGTTAAGAACACGAAGAAATGACATTTTTAGTTGGAATCAAACTTATTCAAATTCGAAGCAGATTCCCATAAAATCGACTGTGAATATTTCCCCTCGAACACCGGAGGATCCAACCTCAAGAACAGACATTTACTGAGCACATTCATACTCCACGCAGCTTGTAATACACAGCCAGGTTAAAAAGTCAAATTAAACTCCGGGGGCCGTATTTGAAAAGATTCTTTGAAATCCTCTCAGAGGAAACTTGTCAGCAACTCTGACTGAGGAAAGAACAGAAACCACGATCTTAGGGAGGAAGTGTGGGTGACCCCGTTGCTAGGTGACACATCCTTTAAAAAGATGTGATTGGGTGATGATTATTTTTTGGCTGTGATTCTTTTAGCCTGACTGCTGCTGAGGGTCGAAGACTAACATGCATGTCCTGCTGGGTGTAGCGGTCGAGCCACTGTAGGATTGAAAGCGTTTACCAGCACCTGCTCCCCGACTCACAAACGGTGGTGAATATTTCCTGAGGAGAACACCGCTCTGCGTAGCGCGTCTCGAACTGGGACGTCCCGTGTGTCGTTGCTCACCTGGTTGACCAGCATGCCTCCGATGCGGCAGATGTACAAGCTGCTGCTGTTCTGTCCCATTGCTGATGACGCTCTCTTTCTCTCCAGCAGCAGCGTGAGGAAGTGTGTGTGCATTTCCACCAGCTCGTCTAAAACAGGGAAGATCTGCAGAAGAAGGTTTGATAAAAATGGCCTTTAATGTGCGCGTTTTAGTCATCATTAGAGGAATTGGTGCTGCAGGTGGAGCAACTCATTAACGACCTTGTCCAGAGTTTGGGTGTCGAGCTGCAGCTCCTTCTGAAGGCTTTTATAATAAACCTCCGACATGATCTTCAGCGTCCTCAAATGGTGGACCTCCGTCTGGTACAACTCTGTGGAGAGAGACGGCACTCTGATCTTCGTGTGTGGACGTGACGGTAGCCTGTACATCTAACATTCATCTTAAAACAGATTTTTACCATAAATTACGTCCTGTCTCTTGATTTCATCTTTCTTCAGCATCTTCAAGAACTTTTTATCCACCATGCCGCTCCAAGAATCTGCTTCCAGATCTCTGATGTCACATTCAAACTCTCCCATCAGCTGGCTGTCAATCATCTCAGTACCTACACACGATCGATCAGCTTTGTCAGTAAAACACTCTCCAGTTTTTCTACATGTTTTCACTGTGTGTGTGTGTGTGTGTGTGTGTGTGTGTGTGTGTGTGTGTGTGAGTGTGTGTGTGTAATGAGTACGCTACCTTCATCAGTGAGGGACTCCGTCGAGGCGTTTACTTTGCTGCCCTGATGCAGAGAGTCGGTGGACTGGGACAGAAACTTCAGGCCTTTCAGTGGAACATCATCCAACCTACATGAACAAAACCACAAAGATTTAGAAGATTTGATTGGTTTCGTTTCCTACAAATATGAACATAACTGTTATTAATATTGAACAGCGGATATGCAGGCTGCTTGATACTGGGAAGAGGTTTAATGACAGAAGACAAAAACCTGCGTCTTGTAAACACCAAACACTAGCATTAATTAAATGTCAATGTGAACAAAAAACACTGATCCAATATAGTAAATCAGGTGTTGGAACGATGTTGAGGAGTGAGCAGAAATAAATTATTCACAATTAAAGCTCCCGATGTGATTCATTTATTAACAACACTGATGAAGAGCAATGTGCTCCAAACGTCACTGATGTTGTGGTGTTAATAAATAGACTGATGTTGTGGTGTTAATAAATAAACTGATGTTGTGGTGTTAATAAATAGACTGATGTTGTGGTGTTAATAAATAGACTGATGTTGTGGTGTTAATAAATAGACTGATGTTGTGGTGTTAATAAATAGACTGATGTTGTGGTGTCAATAAATAGACTGATGTTGTGGTGTTAATAAATAAACCGCATCGAGAGATTTAAGTGTGAATAATTTACTTTCCAATCATTAATTAAATGACCAAAGCTGCTGTGTGTAAACTTCTTTAACCTTTTGTCTGTAAGTGACACAGTGTCACCCTAAGTGGTCTCACAGCTGGTAGATTACTACACCAGAGGAGTAGATGAACATGTTTTTGAATTGTTACCTGTTTATGTTTAATTTAATAACAATTAATTTGTAGTTAACCTGAGTGTCTTATTATATTTAATGGTTGGAGATCGGCTGCTGTGTCATAAGGCGCACTAGCTGACTCATTCACATCAAATTAATAGACAAGAGTCATCTTCATTTTTATAGGATTAACTGAATCAGAAGGTTGCATTAAAAAAAAAATCTTGGTTTAATTGTTTATGTAAGTGTGATTTAATATGGAGAACATCCACCAAAGCTGTCTGCGGGATTTTGGATAGGTCTGTTCATGTGAGCTCTCTGCTCGTTGTCCTGCACTCAGACCTGGTCTGAGTTGATGGAGGTGCAGATGTAAGTTCTCCTCAAAATTGACACCAAAATTGCAATATACTGGGACGTCTTTACCAACACAGCTGTTGCAGCGTCCCGCCCATCTTCCCTCAGTACATTAACAAATAGTGCTCTTACATGTTAGGACTCTTGTGTAGAGCAGGAATTTTGACAGTGATAGTGTTGTTTCAAGTGCTCTGCACTGACAGGAAATGAAGTGCAATTTGTTGCTTTAACGGCGTTAAAGTTCACGACGTGCATAAAGCCACGTATGTCAGCCGAGTCACTTCCTCACCCGGCGATGTTGCTGGTGGAGATGCTCTTTGCCAGGTTGCTGTGTGAGTTGAAGATGCTGGGGTGTCTCCGTGGAAACATCACAGGAATCTGGTCATCAGGGGTGGTCGCCGTAGACCATCGCTCCCGTGACGATGACAAAGACGCCAATGGCAGTGACGATGCTGAGGACGTAGCTGGATATAAACATCAAAACAGAAAATATAGATTTCTATTTGAACACTCACTGAGCCTGATGTGTGTTCAACAACAGATCTGTGGCACGCTCACGCGGCCCTTCAAAACACAGACTTCTACACCTACACCTACTTCTATGGCAACATCAGTAGATGACCTAAAATTTACAGGGCTGTGTCAACGAATGACTTCAGTTCAGTCAACGCTCTGGGACAGTGCATCAATCTGATCAGGAGCTGGATGCTCCAGAACCTCCTTCAATTAAACAAGAACAAAACTGAAGTTATTGTCTTTGGGCCCAATGAAGAAAGTCTCACCTCAACTATCTGTCAGTAATCAGTACTAATCAAGTTAAAACCACAGCTTTCTACCTACCACCTTAAAAATACTTCACAATAAGAGAGGACTGAGAGAAACTGGTACATTGTTTTATCTGAAGTAGGCCTGACTAATACAACATCCTCTTCTCAGGTTACCGGTGGAGTGTAATATGAATTTACAGTCAGTTATTGCCTGGATAAAAACAACACGGGGCAGGAAATGTTATATGTCAAAAAGGCAATCTTTGTCTCACAAACATGTTCCACAAGTGTTTGTGAGTTTGTTTGTGTTCTTACATTTACTCCTCATGTTAACGGCTGACCCAGGACCAGCTTCTGGCACCAGTGCTTGCTGCTGGTGACAAAGACAGGACATTGTTCGGTGAAAGGTAAAAGTTAAAGTAGCCTCCATCTAATTTTGATCTTTGACAGCGTACAGTATGTTGACTGTGAGGCCTGAGGACTCATGTTGATCAATAATAACGCCAAGTTTTGAGTGAGTTTTACTAAAAAGTAGCCAATTTTGTAAAAAGCAGCAAACTGATTTTGGATTTTCATGTCATCACACATGCAGCTGTTGATCACAACTGATTATAACGTTAATCTGAGTCCATCTAAATCCTGAACATATCGAAGTGAATAAATGATTCAGCTGAGATTTCAGTTTCATTTATTCCACAGTCAAATGAAACATGATGATTTTAGAGATATGAATGCAGAAACAATGAAGACCTACCTTTGTTTTGCTCTTTGCACACACAGACAGACTCTCTGTGCAGCTCTTATGGACATGGACTCCACAATCTGCAAACACACACACACACACACACACACACGCACGCACGCACACACACACACGCACGCACGCACACACACACACACACACAGAGAGTGATGCAACAGACTGTAACACTAATGGAGAAGTTAGCAGTGGGCCGCTCTTCTCATTCTGCTATTTATGGAACAAACACACACACACACACACACACACACACACACACACACACACACACACACACACACACACCTCGAGTCTTCATGTTAAAACACACACGTCAGTGGAAACTGTGAAAGCGTAGGCCTCTGTCTGGGTTTGACTATTCTGTGTTCAAAATCTTCTTCAGATCTTAAACACTCAGAGCTCCAATCATCTGTTTTGTACATCAGTGACACAACATAAACTTTCTGCACTTTCATTCACACAACAAAACTCAACCGCACACTCAGGTCTCTCATTTCAAGTCTGAAACTCTCCAAACAAACAACTGAACCCAAAACAGTTCGGTCTGTAAAGAGTCAGTTAAAAGGAGAGTTTCCATTGTCTTCCGGTCATCAAAGCCCAAAGCAGCCCTGAGTGTGGACGAGCCACAGAGCTCCATTGTTCTATGAACACACACTGCAGTGTGAGCCACAAAGTGACACAAATCATGTCCACACTTTCTACACTCACTGTGGAAGGACAGATGAGAGGAGCTCCAAACTGCTGCAGCAGACACTCCTGTTTTTGCATTCATCAATGAACTACTACATTTAGCATTTTCCTGCAGCTACGGCAAAAATGCAGCAAGTCATGACTGCAGAGTTGATAAGTGAAAAAATGGAATTAAAGAGAAGAGACACAGAGGTGATCACAGAAGAGGAATTAAAGGGAGAAAAAGGAAGGAGGCAGGAGAAGACAAGAGTGAACGCTGTGAGTCTTACTGTTGCAGAGGAAGGTCTCCTTGTTGTGCAGAAGTTTGGTGCAGTGGTGACAGGCTGTGGAAGCGGGAGGACTGATGGGGATGAAGAGGTGACCACTGGCACTCTTCTTCTCTCTCTCTTTACTCTCTCGTTTACTCTCTGCTTTCCTTTCCTTCTCCTTCTCCTGAAAGCCATAAAAAAATTTAAAAAAAAGAAGAAGACAGATCATCCACTGAGAAAACAAACTTGATGAAATAACTGAGTGGGAATATCTGACTGTGTCTCATCAAATGGTTTCAATACCTGACAATGCAAAGCTTTTATTATATTGATGAAAGAGAGACAGACGCAGAGATCCGCTGCGGGAAGGAAACAAGCGACATTGTCCGAGTTCCGCTCAGCCATCACCATCTTGGTATTTTAGAGCCAGAAGTGACCATATTAGGACGAGAGGGGGAGGAGCCAGCGGACAAACCAGAGGACACTATGCCCCGCCCATCTGAAAGTAAAACCTACCCTGCGGTCCGAATCGCATACTATTTCTTTTTACTTTTAGTACGTACTGCAGCTTCCCTTAAAAAGCATGTACTGTTGCATGTAGTATGTTCTCCTCCTCCTCCTCCTCCTCCTCCTCCCTTGTTTTGGGGGCGGAGCATCAGCGCCACCAACCGTTTCGGCGGCTCAGTCGATGTGACGTCTCTTCCGCCGTGCAAAAGATTGTGGGTCAGAACAGCTGGAGTAGACATGCTGACCTGCAGACTGCAAAGTACCACCGGCTGTAGTAGAACATCCTGGTACTTTTGGCATCCTACATCTAACATACTATGTATTTGGACATTCTACAATCTTTTTCTGGTGTACTAAATAGTATGGAAGTATGGATACTGGAATCCACGGCTGTCAATGAAACAGACAGGCCCCCACACAGAGCTCTGTTTGAGGCCTGATATCTAATCAATGCTGGAATCACTGATCAGAAGGAGGGACATTAGAGAATGACTCCATAATTTGGACTTCGTATTTCATGAGACAAGTTGAATGGGAGTCTACGGAGCTGAAGGCTTTTTGGAGCCGACCTCCAGTCGGTCATATTGCAGTTTATGGTACTTCCACATTAATGTTTACACAACAACAGTTATACAAGTATAAATATCACACACACTTCCTACCTCATCTGATTTAGTTTCTCCTCTCCACCTCATAGAGCGACTGAACCTCTTACACAGCATGGCTGCAACCGTCCTCCTGTCTCTGGTAACCGTCCCTTGGCTGTCCGTCTCTCTGCTCACTGTCTCTCTGAACTTTGTCTATCTGTCCGTGTGTCCATCTGTCATCCTCCGTGTGAAGTCATGTCTGTCTCTGTCTGAGTTTGGATTCAGTGTATTTTGTTTAACCTGCGGCTGGCTCATCATTTCAGAGCAGGAAGTGAGCACACACAGATGTGGGCACACACAGATGCGCGTGCATGGGCACACACACACACACACACACACACACACACACACACACACACACACACACACACACACACACACACACACACGCACACACTTCCTCTTTCACACTGTAAAGTTTTGCAGAGTTGTTGCACAGTTGCACAGAAACCAACACAGCATGTGATGACATGACAAAAGCAATCTTATTTCATTGGTCATAATTAAAAATATTGTTATACAAAGATGTTGTTTTCTATTTTTGGTGTTTTTCTTCTCGATTTTCCATCTTTGAACACTTAATTTCCTTTAAGATGGCTTTAGACTGCGCAGTTAATCTTCTCTTCTTTTGTGTCAATATTTCAATATTTGCTTTCACTTCAGTTTTATTGTGTTTCGTTTCTTCTTTTTTTGTTGTTGTTTGCTGGGCTGGGGTCGGCAGGAATTAGGATGCATCAGTGAAATGCAGCCCCTGACATGAAGCTATCTTAAATTGCTTCTTAATGACAGCAGGACATGTGCGGGGACATACAGCCTCAATAAACATGCTTCTGTTTTACATGTGAAGTGCATTCATGGAGTCATATGGACAGACTGACAGTTCATTAATTGCAGTGATGTCATCCTGCATCATCAGCACTGCAGACCGATCTCCACGTGTTTACTGTTCATCTTCTCTCTAACTGATCAGAGCAGTTTTAGAGAGAAACAGTGACCCCCACACAACACTGGAGTGGGTTCGGGACACGGTTCTGACTGTCCTGAAGTTGCCCAACCAGATTTAAACACAGAAGAAGAACTGCAGAGAGACCTGAAGACGGTGGTTCTCACACATACACACACGCACACACACACGCACACACACACACTTCTATCCAATTTGACAAAGCCTGACAGAATCTGCCGGGTAGATAAACTGTCCAAATCCAGCCTGCAAGGGCTGAACCTGCTGAAAGGAGCTTCTACAAAGTACTGAAGGTTCTGAAGCTTTAAACATCACTCAAAATCAAAGAAGGACCGTTGTGACGTGTCTACATAACATCTGATGAAAGCGACGCTGTGCCGCTGATTTCGGTGCCGTGCTCGTTTCACAGCTGACTCTAAACTTCGGGACTCCCCTCGCGGTTTCTCACCTTTCCTTTCTTGCTCATCTTGCTGCGGAGGTAGCTGAACGTCCGGCTGATTTTAGGCCCTCCTTTTCCCTCAGTGTCCGTCCGCAGAGGCCCCGGCTCTTCCTCGGAAATACTGCAAAGAAGCAACTGTCAGGTCACTTGGCTCATTTTTTGTAATTTAATTACTAATTTAATTTAGTTTCGGTTAGTGGGGACCATCACAATACATCCATCTCGTTACTCCCACTGAATTAAAGTACACACAGTAACATCACAGTTAGTGGTCTGATGGAAAAATAATTACTGCGTGACAAACAAAAACCCAGAACTATAATGGGCTGTGTTCCAAATGAAGTACTTAGGTAGTATTCTGACATGTTAGTACTGTTACAAATTAGTACTCTGACATCTTAGTTTTCTGACATCTTTGTATTCTGACATGTTAGTCACTCATTTGGTACAGAGCACCGGTGTCCTGCACTGAGTTACAGCGAATCAGTAAATATTCTGGAAAGGTATCAGCTGCTGGTTTAGTCAATTTGCCTTCCTACCTGTATCCCAGTGAGCCAGAGTTACAGGTGAACGAGCTGCCCCCTACAGGATGCAAAGAGATGACATGATAAGACAAAGGATCGGCTCTTCATGTGGCCGCAGCGTGAGGTTAAAGGCTGAATTAAAGAGGTTAACACAAAGCTGAGTAATACACAGAGAGGAAGACATGTGGGCTCGAGACTATTACCAGTTATCCAAAAAGAAAAAAGAACATGAGATAACTACGAGACTACAAAACCATTAATACAGCCAGGCCAAAAAACACGAGTACAGTGCCATCCAGCAGGTAGAGGACATTTTAAACTTCTTGTGTTTTAATTGGGAGTTTCAGTGGATTCATTCCTGCAGATCTCTGTACTTTATGTGTACTTCATGTCTCTTTATGTGTCTGTACTTTGAACTAATCCTCTCACCCACAGGCACCCTCAGTGAAACAGTGAGGTTTGAAGGACTGAAGGTAATCCATAATTAAGGTGTGGCTAGTATAATTACTTTTTTTTTATTTTCAGTTAAAGGACCGCCATATTGTATTTTATAATGGTCATCAGTGAAATGTTTTAAAGGCTGGTCAGAGGTCAGTTGTCAGGTGTTCAGACTGAGGACATTAAAACATCTTTTAGTTTATTCTTCTGCGGACAGACAAAGCTCTCCGGGTCTGCAGCTCCAGAAACAGGCTGGGGGGGTGGTGGGGTCGTTACAGGACACCAGACTGACACAAGAAACACTCATTATACTTACTCCCTCCCTCCTCCTTCTCCTCTTCCTCATCATCACTGGAGGAAAGGCCAATAGGAAAGAGGCGTCTAGTTTTGGGGAGGAGCGGGGAGATACTGAGAGAGAAGCGGATTCGTCGCTTTGATTGAGGAAATCCACCCACTAAAAGGTATCAAAGGGGGCGGCGGGATGAACACATGAACAGATGGGTTGATGTGGGCGGCGGGATGAACACATGAACAGATGGGTTGATGTGGGCAGCGGGATGAACACATGAACAAGAACCTTCATCTTTCTGAACGAAGTTCAAGAATGTTTATCTTGAAATGAAACAACAGGAGACGAGAGCAGAACGGACTCTTTAACAGAAACTCACCGTCGACATCGCGCTGACTGATGGTTACCATGGAGATGGATTTGGTGAGAGTCGGATGATGAAACATGGTGGAACAGCTGCTGGTCACTGACACAACCTGATGTGACGTCTGACAACACACACACACACATGAACACGAGGCAGAAATAACACGTTCATACAGAAATCAACCTGATAGTCCACACACACACACGCACACGCGCACACATACATACACACCTGGCTATCCATGCTGCTGCTGTCTCCCTCCTGCTCCTCCTCGGTCAGCGACACCAGAGAGCCCCTCTCCTGGCTGTCTGGGTAGGAACTCCTGCCGGCGTCCTGCCCCTCCGGATCACTGCGGCTGGAGGACTGAGTCTGGACCGCGGGCCTCTCTGTCTCCAGACCCTCCAGACTGAAGCTGGGTGAAAAGAGACATTAACGTGTACCTCTGCTGTTCTGAATGTGCTTGTCTTGACGATGCTCATCTGTGCTCTACTGTTGACCCGCGCTGGTTACCTTCTGCTGTCCATGTGCGCCTGGTCAGGACGAGGCAGGTTGGACGGACACCAGCTCATACTGCAGAGACGGAGAGATGAAGGATGGAGAGACGTTGGATCGAAGAGGTGTCGAATGAGAGGGATTAAACATGATATTCTCATGATGGCAGCGATGTGTCCGTTCATGTCGTGGACGAAGGTGAGCCTGAGCTGTGAGACGACTCGATGCAGACTCATGTTTGTCTCCAGTGTTAATCAGCTGGACCTGACACAGCACCACATTACAATGACTTAAAGAGGACTTTTATATAGATGCTGTGTCGAGCTGCTGCTTCCATTCCATTAATTACTTTTCCACTGGGCACCGTGCATGAGCCAGGGAGTGTGTGTCTGTGTGTGCGTGTGTGTGTGTGTGTGTGTGTGTGTGTGCGTCTAGACTGTCATGTGAGCAGAATGAGGCTGGACAGACCACAGAATCACTGCAGCCCGGTAACGAAAGACAAGAAAGCAAACTCTTCCCAAACACTGGGCCTGATATTACGCTCTCAGAACGTTCCTTCACACTGACGCAGTTTAACATGCCATCAGGACAAGAATGCAGCCATGTAATGAAACAGAGGGAAGCGTGGGTGAAGCGGGGGACGGATGGATGGTGTACCTTCTCCTGTGGAGGGGCGGCTTGGCTCTCTTCACCTCTCCGGACAGGCTCTTCGGTGAGCTGAAAGAAGGGACAGATGGACGGTCAGTGGGAGGACAAGGAGGGACAGACGGTCAGATTCTCAGAGCGGAACGGGAGATGCTGGTCTGCTGATTCTATTCTGTTCACAGAGGCTTGAAATACTTCCTCAGGATGTTCTCCTGCTAGTGTCGGACAAACACTGGTGTGGGTGTCTGTGAAACATCTGGTTAAAGCACCTCCTCACCTGCTGACCTGCTCATGGAGCCAGCTGTGGATGAGTCCTGATGTTTTACACGATCGTGTTCATGTCAAAGCAACACGTTGTTCCCGAATGAGTCGTTTGCTCCCTCAGAAACTGGAATGAAGCCGACGTTGTCACGTGCTGAGGTTTCTCGTGTCATTTTATGCCCATTTCTTACGAGAACTTGAGTTGAGTTTTGATTGTAAATCACTTTTCTGTTCATGTTTTCTAGAGAAATTTGCGCATGCTAATGCTCACACAACACAAACAAACTGAGGGGCCACTCCCACCACACTCTAAGATCAGAAAGTATCACATGAGGACGTTTTGGAGGACGAACGTGGAGCGGAGCCACCAGAGAAGACTGCAGTGATGTGAGGGGAGCTGAGACCTGAGAGGATTGTATTTGTAGAGATCGAGGGATGACATGCTGGCAGATAGGGCTCTTTGAAGCCTGACCAGTTCTATGTGTTGCCGTGAGGCCTGGATGTTGTCTTTCAGGGTGCTGAAACTCAGTACCTGCGCTGTGTGCCGTCACTTTGTGCAGCGGTGCTGCTCCGGCCCGGCTCCCAGCTGTGACGACGAAACGGAGACAGGGAACGGATGGAGGCGCGCAGCATGGCTGACGACACAGGACTCTTTAGAAGCTGATCTTTATTCTCTTCTTCGTCTCCTGCTCCTTCTGTCTCTCCTCCTCCTTGGATTTAAAATAGAAATATTGACATATGAGCCTGTTATTCTTTGTGACATTTAGAAAAAAAATCCTTGATTAAAATCATGAAAATGAACACTTAATCCCAGACTACGAGTGACCCACACATCACCATCCATTCTAGATAAATACAATGAGGAAGAATGTACTGAGACCTTCAGAGGAATTTATTTTTTACGAACTTCCAGATAATCAATGCTTGATGTTCTCTCACTGCAGAAATAGCAGAAAACTTTAAGACAGAAGATGCAGAGAATACACTGTAAGATACATCTGAACTAAGTTTGTGTATAACATTTGCAGATATACCAAAATAAAATATGGAAAAAGAATATGTACGCATAGAATAAGTACAAATAACAACACGCAAATGAAAGCACATCGTACCTGAACACATCCGTGTTATATGTTACAGATATAAAGCATGATTGGATGCATTTCGTTGTCAGCAGGATATGGATTAAACTGTAAGACCTCATTTTTAAACCTTATTTCATTTGAATTATAGGAGTTATAAAACTTTACACTGATTTCCAACAACGTTTTACGAGAGTTGGGATGCTGTGTAAAATGTAAATAAACAGAATTTGCTGCCACCAAATTCAAAATGAGCAAATATTTTTATAAAACAAAATTTCAACATTGTTTATGTTTTCTTTGGTCTATTTTAAATTAAATATGGGTTTACATGATTTACAAATCATCACATTCTGTTTTTATTTCCATTTTACACATGTGTCCCAACTCTTTAAAAAAAAAAACAGGGTTGTCATAGCAACACTGCATCAGTGACACATCTTTGATTTGGATTTTAGTTCACATTCATTAACACGTTTCTTTTTCCTGCTGTCAGACTGACGTTATTTCCTATCATTTCAGAGAGGATGGGAATGTGCACACAACGCGAAAGAGCTTCTAAGCAGCCACTAAAAAGTTACTAAAGAGTTGCTAAAGATCTAATAAAATGACTGCCAAAGAGCCACTAAAGAGCCACTAAAGAGCCACTAAAGATCCAGGTCATCACATGAAACAATTCCTGTCAACAAAATTCCTGAATTTCTCCTGAAAAACTAGAACAGTTTCTGTTAGAAAACATAAAAGTGTGTGCTTTACCTCGGTCCTCTGTTTCTGACTGCCAAGACAGTCTGGAGCTCGGAGGGGCCACAGTGTCGGCTGTGCCCGCTGACAAAGCCCCCTCGCTGGGATGGAAAGCTCCCTGCATCAGTGCACCATCAGTGGAGGACCGGGAGACGTGAAGCTGTCTGTCCCTCTGTCCGACACAGGGGGGAGGACATTCAGGCTGGAGGGGAAAAGAAGAGACATGAGGAAAAAAACGTTCCTGTGTGTGCACTATTACAAATATTTCCATCCTGTTTTATTCAAGGTCACCTAAAGAGCACATAAAGCCTCGTATTCACGCTGGGCATTATGGCCCTAAAATGATGTCACGATATTTCAGGGTAGTTCTTGACCCTAGAAAAATATTTTATCATAAATTTCAAGATTATACAATTGCAATAAGTGTTATAGTTTTTCATGTCAGCGTAAAGGAAACAGTTTACCCTCAAATATTAAAGTTCTGTCAGAGTGAGATTCTTGTTGGCGCTGAACATAAAATACACACATCCCGTGTGTCATATCGTCCAGATGCTGCCATTATCACGATATGACTTTGAAAATGACAGTGAGAGTGACACGATATGGCAGACCTCTTCCTGCTGTATTAATCCCATCATTTGTTTTAAATGTTGAGTATTGGAGTGCGATTTGAAAGGATCCTGTAAGACAGAGCAACTAAAAGACTGAGTCAATAATGGTGTGAATGTCTTTGTGTTGAACTTGAATGCGTGTCACTGACTGACATTTAATGTTAATGGCATCATGTTTGAATTCTACCTCATACCTTTTCTTTTTGTCTGAAGTTGTGCAACACTTTGGTCAACGTGTGTTGAGTTCAAGTGTTACACACATAAATTGACTTGACTGGATCTTGAAGTTACACCATTGGTCAGCCAAATGCCGTAACTTCCTGTATCTGTTTCAAATTAATCTAGTGTTTCATACCCGGTCCAGCCACCTGTTCTCGTTTATGGTGTCATCACAGTGTTGTATTTGATCCAGAATAAATGAATGAGCATCATGTGTAGACAACAGACCAGTCTCCTGATCTGATTCAATCACACACGTGTTTTATTTTGGAAGAAGTACATGAACAAACATTTATATATTTTACTGAGTGTGTGTGTTAGTACCTTTTTAAATACACCATCATCCCGTTCAGCACCGACTGTCAGATCGTCTTTGGCCGCTGTGTGCAACAAACACATCGACACACAGTCCCCTCCGTCTGGAAGGACATCTGGAGAGACGTAAAGGGGGCGGGGCATGTCAGAGACAGCAGCATGTCACAGTGCAGGAAGTTTACATCACCTCATATCATTCAAACCTCAGAGAAACGTGTGTGTGTGTGTGTGTGTGTGTGTTTGTGTCTCAATGTGTTTGTGTGTGTGTCTGAGTGTGTGTGTGTGCGTGCGTGCGTGTGTGTCTTTTGGTGTGTGCTTATGTGTATTTGTGTGTGTGTCTGAGTGTGTCTGGTGCGTGCGTGTGTGTGTGTGTGTGTGTGTGTGTGTGTGTGTGTGTGTGTCTGAGTGTGTCTGGTGTGTGTGTGTGTGTGTCTGTGTGTGTGTGTGAGTCAGCAGGTCTACTAAACATGATGTCACGGCTGCAGCATCACAGCTGAATGAACGTTACAGCAGACGGTGAACAGCCGTGACCTCTGACGTTTTTCTCTTTCAGGAGATCATGAGTTGGTCTGATCAGCAGCTACAATGAGCTTTCATTCGATGCACACGTTATCTTTCTTAACACACTAACAATAAAATTATTAGTTGGGTACATATCAGGTAAAAAAAAAAAAAAAAAAAAAAAAAATGTTGTTTACCATCTTCATCAAATTCAATTCTAGGATTTTTCCACATTTTTCCTCACATGGACCGTTTTCTCAGGTTCCAAAACACAAACCTCGAACTCTGTCGTGTGTCCATGAAAACAGTCCATCAAATGTCTGCTTGAGATGAGGCGACTCGTTTATCCTTTAGAAACAAACTGAAGGAACTCGTGTGGGTCTCTGTAACGTTGTCAGGTTGTGTTGTGAGGACGTCACTGTGTAAAGTGCCCTGAGATGCTTTGTCTTGTGAACTCTGGTCTGTATGTGTGTTTGTCGGTTTGGTTTCTTTTCAACCCGGTGGATGGACAGTTGGACAGTCTTACCTGTACACGGTGTTACTGCGCTGAGTTCAGCAGCGGCCTGGACCGGGTAGAAAACATTCCTCTCCCTCTGGATCTAACAAACACAGACACAAAGGCAGAAAAGGAGGAACGATGAGGGACAGGCCAAAGGAACTGATTGGAGTACGAGATTTGTGCTTTAAAACATTCTCTTTGAGTTGAACCGTAAAGTTTCTGTTGCAGTACAAAGATGCACCGTCTGGTTCTGCGTGCGAGCGTTCTCCGAGTCACATCAATATTCAATATGATGTCGTCACACACCCCCGGTTCCACATGTGACTTTTGTGTGCAACGGTTGTGTGTGTAATTTACATGTCTGAGCTAAGTAAACATGGACCAGAGAAAACCGCCATACGCACAATCGCACACACAGTAACACACACTGATACACACTCATGGCTCACAAGGAAACGATTGTTCCACCCCCAAAAAACCAGACACAAGCCCGTCCAGTGTGAAGTCACAGGGACGTAGGAAGACTTCTCTACCAGCCTGCAATTTGCAATTCTTCGCTTATTCAGGCAGCTGCTGGTTGGAATTGTTCTCAACGTTTTCCCTTCAGTACCGCCCTGAACCCTCCACCCTCGGACTCCTACGTCTGTGGGAAAGAAAGTGGCATCCCAATTAAAACCCGTCCTTTTCTCAAAAGACACGTGAGCGGCACCTAGCAGAGATTTCTGAGCAGTGCACTCACTGAAGCGTAGATATTTAAATTCAGGTATATAACAGCTCAATACAGTTTGTCAGCGTCCTTATCTGTGCATTATAGGCATAGACTGTATATAAAAGTGGACGTAGCTTCGGCCGATGTGGAAGTCCCTTAAGCTGCAATACCGCCGAGTGCCACTAGAGGTTGGTTCCAAAAAGCGCCAGTTTCCATAGACTCCCATTCAACGTCTCATGAAATTCTCAGTCAATAACATTTTTCCAAAAGTTTTCTGTATGTCATTAGCTGAATTCACTCTACCAGATTAGTGATCTGGCCACCCATCTGGTAATATTCCCATCATGAATTAAAATATAGCTTCAAAAGAGTTTTTGGGGGCGTGTCTGTTTGATTGACAGGTCTGTGGTGTAGTCAGGTTACACCTATCGGTGGGCGGGACATAGTTTTGCCAGGTGTCCAATCAGCTCAATCAGATCCTTGGATTGAATTACATATTCAACAGGTGTGGATTGAATCAGTTTGTAATTTAATGAATGTTAAACTAGGGGTATTATGGAAAGCATACCTGTAATGGTGGACAGGAGAATAATGTTATTTTGAAGACAGGATTAGAAGAAATGTTGGAAGTCCTTAGCAACATTATTTATTTGCCTCTTTGGTTTTATGCAATGTTGTTTTGTGTTCTTGGCTTTATATATAAATAATTATGTATAAAAATCCTGATTATATCGAGGCTGCACTTTTAAATATTTGACTTTCATACATCACCTTGAAGTAGTTTTCAAGAATCCTTATTGAAAAATGTAAGTCGTTAAACCCACGAGAGAAAAGTGAGGAAGCATAAAAACTGCCATTAACCATTAAAAATACAGTTTATTGCAGATGGCCTTTCCCACCAGTATTCTGATCATAGGTACAATTCCTGAATGGCATCCTTTTGTTTTGAAGGGACATGACAGACAGGACATCTGTCCTCTGATCCCACGACTCAGTGAAATATATACATGTTGGATAATAACAGTGTGTTTGAGCTAATGGATTTAAAGATCTCGCCACTGCTTTCTTGTGTAAGTCCTGGAGGCCGGGCCGTCACAGTGACCTCATATTTAGCTGTTTGATTGTGGATCAGTGAAGCCAATAACTCCTTTGTCCCTGCATCCCCTTGTCTCAATGGATCTGTTGTCCCAACTCCATGCTGCCTGCACTGTCTATTATCAGCATCCAGCAGAAAAAAAAGAGGTCTGCACAAAAGAGCGCCTCTCCAACACGTAGGAGACAACAGGCAGCATTTATCACGCTGCACTCAAGCAGCACATGCTGGATGTCTGTGTGAAGAGTGCAGACTTGGCGAACTCTCTTTTTAATTCACCAAAATGACCATGAATGGAAATGTTTCTGACCCTGCTCTTACCGGAATCTCTGCAAACATGGAACAATAATAGAAAAACTAAATATTTTGCATCAAAATGCTCTTGAGATTTCTCAAAGGATTTTTTTAATGTTTTACAGCCCCGTTTCCAAAAAAGTTGGGACGCTGTGTAAAATCGAATTAAAAACAGAATGTAATGATATAATAATAATAATATAAACCCATATTTAATTACAAGTAGACCAAAGACAACATCAAATGTTGAAACTGAAAAGTTGTATTCAGTTTTCAGGCTCCTCTCCTGTGGAACCAACCAGCGCCCAGTTGGTGTTGGAGGGGCAGAAACCCTCTCTAGCTTTAAGATTAGACTCAAAACGTTCCTTTTTGATAAAGCCTATAGTTAGGGCTGGCTCAGGTAGACCTGAACCAACCCTTAGTTATGCTGTTATAGGCATACGCTGCTGGGGGACCTCGTTATGCACTGAGCTTCTTTCCTCTCAACTCTCTATAACTCATCTCACCATCACATCTCATTAACTTCATGCTTCTTCTCTCCCATAGCTTTTTCTTATTGTCTGTTGTCTCCATTCAGTTTCCTCGCTTGTGTAGTTTCTCTTCTTTCTTTTGCAGATGTCCCGTCATGGAGCTGCATGTCTCTGATTGTCGTCTCCACCAACAGTTCTTCTCTTCTATCTCTATGCTGTCCTTTTCTTTCTCTGCTCTCCTCTCACCCCAACCGGTCGAGGCAGATGGCCGCCCACCTCTGAGCCTGGTTCTGTCGGAGGTTTCTTCCTGTTAAGAGGGAGTTTTTTCTTCCCTCTGTTGGAGGTTTTTCTCCCTTAAAGAGGAGTTTTTTTCCCTCGTAGCTTATGTGGGAATTGTTGAATTGTTGGGTTTCTCTGTATCATGCTGTAAAGCTCTGCAACGTTTCCAAAAAAGTTGGGACACAACTTTTTTAGAACCGGAGTTGTACACGATAAAAAACAGAATTTGTTTTAATGCAACCTTCGGATTCAGTAAATCAAATCATATAAGAAACTGAAGCTGACTCTTGTCGACTGAATTGGATCTGAATGAGTCAGTTGAAGTGCGTCATGACGCAGCAGCAGATCTCAGCAATACAATATAAAAGACACTCAGGTTAACTACAAATCAATTGCAGTTAAAGTACATATAAAGAGGTCACAATTCAAAAGTCTTTTCACCTGCTTGTCTGGTTTAATAATCTACCAGCTGTGTGATACCACAGAGTTTTGGATCAATCATTTATTTAATAATGATTGTAAAGTAAATCTTTCACACTCAAAGCTCCCGATGAAGTTTATTTATGAACACCACAACATCAGTGACGTTTGGAGCACATTGCTCTTCATCAGTGTTGTTAACAAATGAATCTCATCGGGAGCTTTAAGTGTGAATAATTTACTTCTGCTCACTCCTCAACGTTGTTCCAGCACCTGATTTCACCATGTTGGGTTGAGTGTTACCCAAGAATAAGGAAAAAAGCCCCTTGCATTGTTCCAAAATGCAAATATGCTTGGATCTGCGCTGGGCCTGGATTGCGGGGTACAAAAAAAGGTGCCCACAGCTCTGCATGTAAAAGCTCTGCATGAATACCAAGAAGACAAAAAAAACCAAACAGATAAAACTGAAAGAAACACATTTACTACATGAGAAAATAATCAGGAATGAAATTTCTTTTTAAATCCCTTCATCTAAAAACATAGTAAATATGACTTCTTCCAGATGACGTTAAGCTTATCTTTGAATATGCACAGATTAGTTTTTTTTTATAGTGCTGTAGATGAGAAAAATGATCTGTTGCAGAACCTGGAATAAAAGTCTTAGGAGGACAGACTGCAGCGTCCAAAGATCTATTGCTTGAGAGAGCAGCCGGTTCTGTTCAGTGCCATCATGGGACCCCCTGGAACCGCTTAGATCTGTATTCAGAACAGGAGTCATCATAGCTTTTTCAAACACTTCAGTAATAAACATTTGACAGCTGAGATGCCGTGTGTCATGTTTGGTTCTTTTTGACCTGTAGATGCTGGAGGAAGGGAGGACGTCCCATTGGGTCAACACACTTCCTCCTTCATGAGTTTCTCTCTCGTCCCCGCTGGGAGGAGTTGAGATGTGAGTGTGGGAAGCTCAGCGAACCGGGAAGCACCCACTGTCAACATTTTACTTCCTGTTTGCATCACCCAGAGCATGATGGAAACTGTAGTTCCAAAACTCTCAAAGCGTTTCTCCAAAATAGAAAGAATAAAAAATGACAAAACTGGAATGAATAAGAGAACTAAATTGTCTTTTTTTTTGGTACATTTCATGACAAGTCTCACGCGACTCTCCTCCAATCTACTCAAAGACAGATGTTTACTGTGTGCTGAAACCACTGGGAGCGTGCAGCCAAACACCCTCGCGTTTCATTTAATGTTGCTTCCATAAAAACTCATCCACGGCTCGGACGGTTCCACAGAACCAAATACAACAGACGAGTCCCTCAGTTCGGACTGAAAGGGAATCAGAGCTGGAAAAAAATCTCACATTTCACACGCAGCAGCCTGAGCGGAGAGGCTGCACATACAATCACTGTTTCCACGACTGTACTGAGGTTCTGTTTCGTCAATCCAGCCCGAGCCAAAGTCCAAAAGGGGTGGAACAAACACAGTAAACAAACAAAGACAACAACACAGATTTGGCACAGATACACAACAAATACAATTTGAAGCTTCAAACTAACTGACAGCACTGGTCTCTCTCTCTCTCTCTCTCTCACACACACACACACACACACACACACACACTCTCCTACCTTAATGAGCACCACATCCACAGTTGTCTCTCCTCTGGCACAGAAGCTGTACCTCCGTCTGTGTCTCTCATACATGCTGCAGCCGAGGGTTGATCGATGTGTGCGTTAATACACGGTGTGTGTGCGTGTGTGTGTTAATACACACAGCGACTGTGAGCCCGTGTGCGGGTCGAACCTCAGCGATCACAGCGTCTTCCACTCCCTATCATGTGAACAGCTGAGGGTGGAGTTCCCCAAAAAAAAAAAAAAAAAACGTCCGCCGAAAGAGACGTCAACGGCAGAAATCAACTCTCCCGCACAAAGACCGAACCAACAAGATCAAAATGCTGACGACAAACTTAAAGCAGAAGTCCTAAACGTCCACAGTCTGAAATGTAATCCGTGAACGTCAACGGATCTGCGTCCTTCTCGCTGCAGCTGGAAAATGAGCCCTTCTGCCCACATCTGTTCGGAGCAGCGGCCCCTCCCTCCATCCCTGCTTTCCACTCTCTTCCCTTCTCCTTCAGGGCCTCCATTCCTCCCTCTCTCCGAGTCTCTCAGGACTCCTCCCTTCACATCTGCCCTTCACTTTGAAACTGACTCCTTCTCATCCATTCACTCTGCTGCCGCTGCCCCACATCACAGGGATCACGGAGCTCCACGACATGAGAGCCAGAGGAAACTCTTATTTGCTGGAGCAGCAGAGGAAGCGTGGAATTTCTTTCTAATGATGTTATAACAGCGGCGTGATTATTATATATGCTCCATTTATAATAGACTGTTACACCCACATGTATGATCAAAGGTATCCTCTCAGCCGCTGGCACACCTACTGTGTGAGGCGGGTTTTGGACCAAAGGGTCGTGAGTTTGAATCTGTGGAGTGGCAGGGAGAAAAGTGGGCAGAGTGAACAATCAGCGCCTCCCAGTGTTCAGGCAAATGACACGTTATAGATGGTATTCATGATGTCAGAGGAGTCAGTGTGTGTGATGTCAGAGGAGTCCGTGTGTGTGTGTGTGTGTGTGTGTGTGTGTGTGATGTCAGAGGAGTCCGTGTGTGTGTGTGTGTGTGTGTGTGTGTGTGTGTGTGTGTGTGTGTGTGTGATGTCAGAGGAGTCCGTGTGTGTGTGTGTGTGTGTGTGTGTGTGTGTGTGTGTGTGTGTGTGTGTGTGTGTGATGTCAGAGGAGTCAGTGTGTGTGTTTTCTTGGTTTTCATCCTCTCTCTGGTTTCCTATTTTCACATTCTGGTCAGAATATTTTTGTATTTTGCGCTTTGGCACTACAGTTCCCATAATGCTTTGGGTGTGCCTTGGAAAATGAAGCTGCCTCACTGTGCACTCAGTCAGGGAAAGACAACAAATTTTTGCCTTGTGGCCCCTGAGCAGGCTAATCTGGGCCCGACAAAATCCCTCTCAGCAAGCACAGTACACTGTGTTTGTTTGCGTCTGTCTGTGTCTGTCTGTGTCTGTCAGTATGTGTGTGTGTGTGTGTGTGTGTGTGTGTGTGTGTGTGTGTGTGTGTGTGTGTGTGTGTGTGTGTGTGTGTGTGTGTGTGTGGTTTGGGTGGAGCTCAGCCATGTGAATACTTGTCAGTAAACCTGAGTCACTCGCACACACTGCTCCGAGGATGTAGACGCTGCTGATGGCTTCAGACGATGAAAAGCCTTTCTTCATATGTTAAAGTGTAAACGGCCGTTACTCACTGACTGGAACTTATAGCTAATAAGTGCAAACAATTGGCAGCACACAAACACAGCAGTCACCATGGTAGCAGCCAAACATTATCCAGCTGTGACGCTGTGGAGAGCAGACATCTGGAAACACTTATACCTGCTCAGACCACAGGGTGGCAGCAAAGCTGAACCCTGCTGAGGTCCCACACACACACACACACACACACACACACACACACACACACACACACACACACACACTACCTGCCACTAATACATGACATAACACACTGATAATGACACACTGTATCTACAATCAGAACCTGCCACCCCCCATCAGGCTCGATGTGGTCTTAGCATCAGAGCAGCTAACCTGCTAATATAGCCAGGAACAGGAATCAACTCCAGAGAGGAAATATTGGAGCCAGATAGCTCCAATCTTTTACAGATAACATGAACTCTTAATGATCCATGAAAAATAAAAATCAAAGTTCCACTGTGAGCCTTCTAATCACTGACAGATACAGAAAAAAAAATGAACCACTAACCCCAACATCTGGATCAGAATACAGAGGCTTAACTGGGCCGTCAAACATTCGATTGTTTGACTGTCTGTCTTGAATTCAGTAGGAAGAGGAATTTCAGAATAAAGTAGTCTCTGCCACCTATTTGTACCGCCCTCCTCCTTCCTCCCCTCATTACGTCATACAGCCCAGGTCCCGGTCCAGGTCCCGGTCCAGGTCCAGGCCTCAACGTTCCCATACCTCTTACTGTGACCTGCAGCTCCAGGAGACCAACGACTGCGTCATTAGGAGACATTAGAGAAGGATTTATGTGTCTGACCCTGGCTCTGACCCGGTCTGATGTAACCCCAGGAGTAATGTTCATGCGGTCTGTAGGGGGAGTGTGTAGGCCGCATCACGGGACCTGCGAGTTGGCATTTAGCTCTGCTCCTATCTGGAGCCTCGGCGGTGGAAGTGGACTCTTATCTGTGGGCCACTTTCCACTGCTTGTATTTGAACGGCAGCCTCTGGCACGGTTATTTTAAGAGGGAGGCAGTTACATCAGTCGGCTCCCGACAGGAAGTGCCAGACAGAACGTCCAACAGGGCCCTCACACAATCACATCTGGCCAGCGGCTTCACATAGTGTCTGGTCAGGTGGAAACATAAGCTCACCTGCAGAGTGTGTGTGCTGTCCGAGTCTCTCGTTTCTTTTTCTTCTTCTGCTGGGAACGGCTCTGCTTCTTCTGCAAAGAACAGTTAGAGAACATCATTACAGTCAGCTGGAGCTAACAGGGCAGGTGGTGAATCGATACACGTCAGCAAAAACAATGTTTGGTGGGAAGAAACAGGCCAATAAGTGGAACAACTGTTCTGTAACCGAGGTGGAGGATCTGAAAGTCAGGAAGAGTCACATGTGATGGTTAGGGAAGTTTCCTCCTCACTGGGTTTCTCACAAGCAATGTGGTGGTTACAGTCTTATTACTCCTGAGAGACAAATAGACAAATGAACAAAAATAAGATCCAAGTCGTGATTATGTGGAATTACTCTTTAATCCGTATAACTAAAGAGGGATCCCGCACATCCTCAGCTCTTAAAAAACAGGACAGCGTGTAGAACAGGAATCGTTTTCGGTTCTGAGGATGACTCCCGGTCTGGACTGAAACCATGGTAACGGTGGGATGAAGAGTTGTGTAACTCGTGCTTAAATTAAAGCACGTCATAAACAGCATCATTTTTAACAGTGAACAACACAGACCCAAACCATAGGAGCTAACACACACACACACACATACACCACACACAGACAGACAGACAGACAGACAGACAGACAGACAGACACACACACACACACACACACACACACACACACACACCACAACCATATCTCAGCCCACTTCCAGTTTCACTGTCAACTGTTAAGTTTTGATGACATCATCAGGTTGCCTGGATACAGTGCCCAATACAAATAGTGGATCTGGATCAACAATTCTCTCTCTCTCTCTCTCTCTCTCTCTCACACACACACACACACACACACTCACACACAGACACACACCCAGTTTTAATGACATTAGTCTGCGGTGTCTCTGAACTTGCCTCGACTCACTGTTAACAATGGAGGGTGAAATAAAAAGGTCACTAAATGTCAGACTAAATAAATCTCACACCATCCTGTATCAGGTTGTGTCTCTGGTTGTGCCTCTGAATTTGTGTCTCGTGGCGTAAATGAGACATGAGGACGAAGAGCGGAAAGTTTGAAGACAGGGCAAGGAGAGGACAAGGAGAGGACGAAGAGAGGACAAGGACAGGACGAGGAGAGGCAGCAGCAATTACAAAAAGAAAGCAGGTTTGTAATATCTAAAAGATTTTGAAGTCGTGCTTAATGTTTAATAATCCCCAGCGTAAGATGAGATAAAGTGGTGGATTGTTGCCATGACAGTGACCTGCTGTAGTTTTACTGGTGGGTCATCGTCTTCCATTTATCTGTTTCATATTTTCTCATAATTAGTCAGCTCAACCCAAAGAAGAGGTGGAAGGAAGAGAAATAAAAGATCAGAGTGAGAGAAGAGGGTTGCATGTGATGTGTGCGGAGACGGAAAGACAGTGGATTTTAAAAGAGGTTTTTACCAGTCTGGGATGTGTCCTCCGTCCCTGCTTCTCTTTTCATCTTTTTCCTCTCCGTCTCCTCCCGTCCATCAGCTGTCCTCTGTCCTTCAATCACACCGTCCACATCATCCACAGCGACACACTCCGAACCCTCTCTGGGATTTGTTACAAGCTTTACGTTGGCTGACGACTGGTCTGACGGGACTTCACCTGTCTCCACGTTCACAGGGGCAGTGAGCTTCTCTGGAACGGGGTCAGCCGCGTCGTCCGAGTCATCGTGGGTAACAGGAAGTGCCGAACCGAGAGACGTCGGCGGAGCTGGAATGTCCTCTTCCCGTGGTGTCCTCAGCTGCTGCGGAGGGCCGTCCTGCTCTCTGGCCGGACGGTCCGACGTGAGATCTCTTTCGCGGCTCTCGCTGTCCTCCGGTGCCGTCCCTCCGGTCTGAGCGCCGATCCCATCACACACCTCACTCTTTTGAAAATGTGAACCCGATCGCTGTCCGTCTCCCTCTCTCTGACACACGGCCCGGTCTCTGGGCTCCCTCCGGTGTCCCGGCATGGCATCGTCCTGAGAGGCAGAACCGGGGAAGAATTCGTCTGAGGCCTCTGGATCCCGTCCCGGAACGACGACGGGACGGGGACGGTGGCTCTCTTCTCGCGGCAGGATGTCAGTGTGCGTGCGACCACCGCGGTCATCCCGAGCTGGAGTCGCTTCGTTTTCCTCCAGCGCGGGTTTCCGACAAACGTTCAGTGAACATGCGCCAAATGTGTTTTGAGCGGTTTCCGTTTGAACTTCCTTGTTGTCTCGTCGTGGTGAACCGGGAGCCGCTGCCTCCGTCCGTACCGACTCCTCCGACATCTCAACGCGAGCTCGTTCCCTGGAGCTGCTCTGATTGGTGGGTTCAGTTTGTGAGAGAGGTGAAGGTTGGGTTTCTGTTTCATTTGCCACACCGGTGTCCTTTGCCACCTCTGTGCCAGCACACTCTTCTTCCCCTGACTGCCTGCCTGCTCCCTGTTGGCTCAGCTCCAGGCTAGCCACGGCTGATGCTATCGCTACCGCTACAACTGCTACCGCCGTAGCAACCAAGTCTTTGTTGCAGCTCTGCTCTTTTTTTCCATCTGAGGAAGGAAAGTCCTCATCCTCCTCCGGTTTCCCTCTCTCCACGGAGCATAACTCATCGCCATGCGCCATCCTACTGTCGTTTTCGTCGCTCTTCCTCTCCCAGCTTCTTTTCTTACCCACTTCCTCTTCACCCACCCACAGCTCAAGTCGCTTTTCCTCCCGCCGCTGCCGATCTCTCGGCGTCTCAGAGGGCGGACAATGCTCTAAATATTCTCCCGCGGTTGTCTCAGCACTTCCTTCCCGTATTTGAAGCTCTGAAACATCTGCTCCGTCTTCAAACGGCAAACCGAAAGCTTCTGTGGGATCCACAGACATGACGTCCACAGACTGTTGGGAATTCTGTTCGGGAAAGTCCACGCGAAACAAATCCTCCGTGAGATCTGTCGAGTCTGAATGTTGGACAGGAAGTTTCTTTAGACAATCGGATTTCACCAGATCTGTCGGGTCCACGGATGCTACAGTTTTACCAGCGAGAGCGACCGGACCGTCGGGCCCCTTTGATTCCAGGTCGAAAGGTTTGAGTACATCCGCTGCCGTCGGTTGGACGGTTGAACTTTCCTCACCGTCTACCTTTCTGATGTCCATTTCTGAAACCTCGACGGTAGAATCCGGGTTAAAGTCATCAAGTCCGTGAGAGTCGATGGTGTCATCCTCCGTTAGGTCCTTTGTTTCTGGTATCTGTGAATCTTCCGTCACATCTGCTCTCATGTGGTCCATCGGACCGAGCTCCGGAGTAGAAAACACACAATCTGAGTTGGTTCTGTCGGCGTTAGGTCCGTGAGCGTCCTCGGTGCGGACCTCCGCCGGGCAGGGGAGGTGCATGTCGGCTTCCTCTCTTTTATCCCCGGCTGCCGACTCTGTCCTCGACTGAGCGCTGAGGTTTGTCACTGGCTCTCTCTGTATCTCCGTCTGGCTCGGAGATTCTAGACTGGAACCGGAGCTAAGTTTGGCCTCTGCACCTCCTCTCTTCCCCCTCTTCCTCCTCTTCTTCTTACTGACCGTCGCTCCTTTCTCGTCGCTCCCTGGCTTTTGCTCTCCGGCCTCTCCGACGGAGCTCGTTCTGCTGGAAGTCGTCTCTCGGTTGCTGACTCCTTGTCCGCCTCCCTCCACTCCTCCCTTCTTCCAATCTGACCTAACTTCCTCCTCTTGCTGTGATCTGTGTACTTCCCGTCTTTGTGCGTCTGACCCATGTGACAGTGCTGGCGGTGCTCCAGCAGCATGTGGCTGACTAAGAGCTGCAGCCGCTTGTGGAGAACTCGGACCCTGTTGGAACAGCTGTGAAGAAGTGAGACCTGCAGCTCTCTGCTCACTCGTTCCCTGCTGCAGCTGTTCCTGTTTTCCCTCCTCCGCTGTGTCGCCGTCGTACCAAAACGACTGGCAGTTTCCTTCCTTTTTGTTGGAGTCTTCGTTGGAGCTCTGGTCCAAGTTTTCATCTTGATACCAGATTGTTTTTGCCACACTTTCTGCTCCAGGAGCTGATGATCCCATCCGGCCTCCATCCCGCCGTAGCAGCGCTCTCCTGTGTTTTCTGTCTGCGTCTGGGGACTTGGAGCTCGTCCTCCTGGCAGGCGGAGGACTCTTGTCCGTAGATTTAGGCTGGCTCGGCTCGTCTGGGTCTGACTGGCTTTCCTGGGGATTCTGGGATTGGTCCTGACCCATGATTTCTGAAAGGGAGAAAGGGTTCGATTAAGGACTGCGAAATAAGAACTGAGGTCTATTACAGATTGACAGAACTTGTCAGAACTGTGGTCATTGTTTCTATCTCTGACTCATCATGAATCTGATCTGGAGACTTGCGCAGAGTTTGCCGGGGGAAGTGAGACAGGTGGAAGCTGAACCAGGTGGAGTGCTGTAACGCTGTGATGGATCCTCAGGAAATAATTTCAATGTTGCCGTTCTTCTTCTTTCTGTCGGATTGTCTGACTGCTACTGTGGGTTTTTCATTCAGGGCCACATCAATCCTAATTTATCTATATTTTTTTTTATAATAACCATAGGTCAAACACTAGCTCGCCAGCTATCATCCGCTTTCCAGTTCCCTCAACTCCCGAGTGTTTTTCTGTCTTTCAGCTCCCTGTTTTGATTTTACAGCCGATAATTAAACTACTTTGGTTTTAACATCAGTTCACTACAAGTACCAGGATAATGCACTCAAAACGGTCCAAAAGGACATGTGAAACATTGGACACTTTCCACCCTAAACGGTCGCCATCTTGGCTGCGTAGAGGAAGGCATCTAATTAAGGCGTCTGAGGAAGCTGCAGCTGTTCCTGAACACAAAAGTGTTTCTTTTTCACTGCTGCTGCCGGACAGAAGAATCAGTGTGTTTTTTGAGTGTGTTAAACAGAGGGCTAAAAAACATGTTGATTTCTGGGTAAAATAATTGAAGCTGCAGATATTTTGGAGGATGATGTGTTCATATGTTGAGGTTATTTCCAGTCAGTGGAGAACAGCAGTGCGTGATTTGAAACAACTAAACATCTGTTAAAAACTCCCACACTACACAAGTAAGAGTCCCGACATGGAAGAGCTCGATTTGTTGGTGTTCTGAGGGAAGTTTGTCATTTAGAATGCAGCATTAGAGACGAGCTGGAGAACACAGAGGAGCATTTAGCAGCTAACAGACACTGAATTCATCCAACATCATTTCACAGGAGAGAACCTGTTGCTCGGGAACTGCTGCATGTTGAAATAAACAACTGTTTACTGCAGGGCCTCACAACAACAACAACAAAAACAACAACAATATTAATAAAGGATGTGTCTGTGCGCATGTTTACTGCAGCGCCTCAATGAAAGCAGCTTCCAAGTGATCCTCCACATTTTAGTGCATCTGTTTGATTATTTTTCTTTACTGTCAGGAAAGTCGTGACTTTTCAAGATGAAATAATAACATATGAATTCAGAGTCACTACTGACCCAACATAAAGTTCATCGACAATAAATGGAGGCAGAAAACAGCAGCTCGGTGTTCCCGCCTTCTTCTCTGCATCATGAGATGCTTTTAAATCCGGGTATGTTCAACAGCAGGTACCATGTGCTTCGATCTCTGGTCTGTAGCATAAAATAACTACAAAGAAATGTGTCCTGCACACTGCCACGTCTTTCTCTACGTCCATGTTGGGTCCCACCCTGAATCTGCCGCCTCCCCTCTAAACCCTCTGAGACGTACCTGTGTTCTCTGCAGCTGAGTCCTCCTGCTCGGTTTGTGGATCCCTTCCTGTCTTCGGCACTCGTTCACACATCAACAGCTCAACTTCCCACTTCTCTTCTTCCTGTTTTTCTACAACGGGGGTCGTCAGCACAGTAACGGCCTCCCTGTCAGTATGTTTCCCATTACCACCTGATCCCGATGCTGGCTTTATGGGTAACGGAGTCCTGTGTGTTTCGGGACTACACTCATTCTCTGCGTCTCCTCTTTCACCAATCACAGATGTCGTCGCTCCGTCTTCAGACGAAACACTTCCTGTTGTCTTGCGGTCATGTGCAGTTCCCCTGCCGGCCTCTGGGGTGCTGCTGGTATTTCCGTGAGTTTCTTTCGTGGGTCTTGTGGTTTTGGTAATCCTCCTTTTGTTTTTCTTGCTCCAGACAGAAGGAGAGTTGGCAGCTGGTGCAGCCCTCTGTTCTCTTACGACTTCCTGGCTCTGACAAAGTCGCCCACCAGCAGAGGATGTGTGAGTGACAGCAGCCGAGTCCTCCCCCTGCCAGGGCCAACTTCCCTGTTCCTCTGTTGTTGTGCTGCAGTTGTCTGTGGTTACCACAGCGAGGCCTGCATCCTGCCCTAAGCGATACTGCGGCCCGCAGGCGGCGCTGAGCAGCTGCTGATCGATGGAGACGTGTGCCGGTACAAAATCAGACGTTTCCTGAAAGAGGGAAGAGAAATGTGAATGAAGAGCTGATGGAAAAATGTCACCGTGCATAAACTACCCCACATACTTATAATGTGTTGTGCTCATGCTGGTGTGAAAGCTGTCAAATAACCACAATAATCACATGAAAAGGTCCAACCAAACTCTGGTGGGACAGGAAATCAGCGTGGCACAAAAATAAGAGCAGAAAGTCACCAAATATAAGAGGAGAGCATCAGGAGCCTGATGCTGCGTTCCAGATGTTGTACTTGTGTTCCAGATGTTGTACTTGTGTTCCAGATGTTGTACTTGTGTACTTACTTGATTTGAAACGACTCTACTCTGTCAAAATTCAAGCACTACACAAGAAAGAGTCCACACATGTAAGAGCACTACTTATTAGTGTACTGAGGGAAGTTTGTCATTTAAAACACAGCATGAGTCTGTGTCACAGGAAGAGGTCAACAGTGACTCTTCTTCATCACTCTACGAGACAATTCACCCTCTCAAATATCAGTCAGCAAACCAAATTGGCCCGAGAACACTGCATGAACGTGGAAGCAGCGTTGTACGGACCATGTCCTAATTATTTACAGTCTGGTTGTGACACCTGTTGTCAGAAATGCAAACTGCAGTTTAACACCTGCAGACAGAAGAACAATAAAGAAAGATTTTAAACTCATAACTCACAGTGTTCCCAATCCAAATCTGACTTGTGTGGCATTTTACTTTATGAACATCAATCATCAGGATTCTCTTCCTATTTTTTTCCTGCACATTTTGAGGTCATTACAGCTCTGCGTGCATCAACATGTGAACGCCGGGTGTTTCCCAATGAACGTGAAAAAGAGCTCAAACAGGGGTGTGTTAGCCGAGTCGCTCATTAAAAAGGGAGTGAATCCCGGTGAGGAGTCACCGCGTCTGCAATATTACAGGAATATTGCATCAAGTAGAAATCCGGCATATTAAAAGTGTCTGTGTTTACTTACAAGCTTTATAATCCAAACTGTGTACACACACACACACACAACTATGCTCATTAAGATGAACACGATGATCAGGACGCCTTCCAGTTCACCGCCACAGGACTGATTCAGATAAGGGACAGGAACCAATGAGGTGACAGCGTGGAGACACACCTTTTGCAGCAGGAAGATGAAGAGGTGTCTCATGTCTCCCACTCAGAGACCGTCTGCTCACCTTTGTCTCTCGGTGACGGCGCATGCGTCTCCTCAGCGCGTCCACCTCTTCCTGCAAACAGCAGCCTCCTTTGCTGCCGCTGTCTGTCCCCCCGTCCCTCTGCAGGAGGACGGGACTCGTCAGGCTGTAGGTACCCAGACTGGCATGGTGGCGAAAATCTCCACCTCCTGGGTTGAAGCCAAACTTCTGCTCCGCCTCCGCCTGGACACCGGAGGACGTCTCGTACCTGCAGTGAGACAAAATGTCTCTGAGCAATACAGCAAATCAGAAAAATAGGACGCTCCAACACCTCCGTGAGTCACCTGTCCTCTCTGAGTCACCTGGCTGCAAGTTTCACTTCAAACTAAACAATGAGGAAGTAAGTGCTAACTGAAACTGTGTGAGAGGAAACATTAATGGAAAAAATAAAATGTTTAGAAAAATCAACACAACTACACACCACCTCACACCTGTGACACACACAGCTTTGTTTGGTGGAGGACATGGCATCACTCGTCCAGACTTCAGAACCACGCCCCTCTCAAATAAAGCCACGCCCCCAGATGGGAGGGGCTGAAACAGTGTTCTCAGAGGGCCCGATTCATGTTCACCAGCACAGATCTCAGAGCTCCTCTCACGTACTCACCTCACCCACCCACCCACCCACACACACACACACACACACACACACACACACACACACACACCTGGTATGTGTCTTCATGCACAGACTGCTGACATCATCACACACACCGCTGCTTTCTTAGGTATGTCTGTCATTAGTAGCTGCCAACACACACAAAGAGGCCACACACAGACACACATAAAGCAGTTTCTCTTCATTGTGATGACATTAGTGTTGTGAGTTTTTGTCTGTTGATTAAAACACAGAAAAGATATTTGTCACCGATGGGCGGTTGCCTCGTCTCCATAACAACAGGCCAAAATATCACCAGTTCTTGGACGGCTTTCTTTAGCTGCTAAATACTTCACTGTGTTCACCAGCTGATGACTGAATCTGAAGAACACTGAATGAACTCTGAGTTGAAAGACAGTAAAACAGTCTGCAGAGCTGAGGATGTTCTGTGGGCTGCAAGGTCCGAACAGCATCACAGGTATTCACAGAATCCGTCTGTAATAAACAAGTAAGTCGTGATTATTATCAAGACAACTCAGGAGAGTTTGACAAACCCTGATTGGCCACAACATCGAGGAGCATTGTTCCGAGAGACAAAGATGTGATCCCTCCCACTCCCAGACTGACTGTGAGACACACAGCAGGGAGCACCGAGTGTGAAGCGTTAGTGGTCAAGTAGAGCAAAAAAAATACAATAATATTCTGAGAAATCTCTGCAATAATAACAGACAGAGAAAACACAACCCTCCTCCTCCCCCTCAGCTTCCTGTCTCTCTGAAGTTGTGTCTCTGAATAAAAAGCAGCTGTGACTCTCCTGACTGTCAGCTCCTCTCATGTTCATCTGTCCTCATCCGTGTCCTCCACCCATCTTTTGACATTCCTGTCCCCACCGAGGGGAACAGTAGAAGGGGGCGGCGCTAACGCAATGATAATCCCTTCTGTCTCCACTGCTACAACACACACATTAGTACACAGTGGACATGATGATGCACGGTTTGAACAGCGGCATGTTTGCAACACTGGATTTCTGATCAAAGACTTACTGTGCTAGTGCTTCTATACATTAGACTCTTTGGTGGAGAGCATCCGCAGCACGAGCAGGCAGGATACCTCCACAGTCCACTGCAGACTGTGTGCAGTCAGTTAAGAGTTTTGTTTTCAAAGTACAAAACTGTGTCGTATATTTCCAGCCAGATGATAAACAGGCAGTTTTGTAGGACAGTTTGAAGCCTCATCAGCTTCTTAAGTTCTTATAATGCTAATAACCACACAGCGGTGGAGTGAGGAGGACGTCCCTCTGACGGCACCGAGTTCGGAGGAAGTCCCTTTGACTGGAGCGAGCTCGGAGGAGGAGGTACTTCATGGGAACAACGATCCAAAGCAGACACTTCTGCATACGCAGTGTTGGACCTACGTGCAGGTGTGTCCCCTCGTTTGGGACGTCGACTGGAGGACACGTCGGTGACTGCCGTCCCAGACGGACCTTCTGCCACGGCATCCAGAAAGGGAAGCCTTTTGCACCGCATGCTTGGCATTCAAGTGGTTAAGTCGTAAAAACACTGTTGCTAGGCAACGGCAACGCAGACAACATCTAGAAGCCAAAGAGGCCAACAATTTAGCAAGCTAATGGGAACATAATGCAGGAAAAAAAATAAGAAATTGGTACATGAACCCGACCTGGTAGCGGCTGTTGGCTGGCGATGGAAACCATCATGTGTCTCCAAATGATGCCGTACAGCCAGCTTTAAGATGACTAATAATATTCTGGTGGTCAAACAAGTAGCTTTGTCTTAAAGAAACTGTTTGATCTAAAGAAACTGTGACACTCACTGTGTGAGGAGCTCCACCAGCTGCTGGTGTCCCCTGGTCTTCGCTGCACACGCCGGGGTCTGACCCCGAGTGTTGGTCCGCCTCAGGGCCTCCTTCGCCCCCGGCTGCTGCAGGAGGAGCGACGCCACCGTCTTCAGACCGTGACTGGCTGCCAAGTGCAGCAGGCCTGAGAGCTGCTGGCACTCGGACACACCTGGAAGGACGAAACGGAGAGGAGAGAGGTGAGGTGAGACTCAGCTGATAACAGTGTGAAGAGAGTTAGACACATATGGTGGTACAAATCAGACAGATTATGATTGAAACATGGCTGCCAGCTTGTCACGGGGCCAGAAAACATGAAATGAAATTGAAATATGATCGGTTGTCTCATGCACTTGTTACAACAGGTCACGCATGGTTTGCTAATGATGAATTACTTGGAAAACTTTAAGGACGTGTGTGGAAATCTGCTGATGATTTAGGGTCAGATTTATAAAGAAATATTAACAGTTCTAAAGGGTTCACTTTTGAGCACGACTTTATGCAGTTTTAAATTTGGTCTTCCTTACCATCACTTCTAGTTTCCATTTCAGCTAAAGAAATCCTCTTTCTGGTTTTTTCACACATCACCACTGATTCTAAACTTTCAGCCTCATCCACCATTCACATGAGATGCAGCCAGTCAGCTGCCTGTTAGCGTCAGACCATGATGTTAACAGCGGAGGGAAACATCCAGCTGCTGACTGATGAATTCATGTTACCTCCACGATACTGAGACTCAAACAGAGGCCGTGAATCATTCAGCAGCAGGAGAAGTCAAATCCACGCATGCACTCACTGATCTGGGACCAGCAGCACTTCACTTCACTTCTAACAGCTGCTCATCTGTGCAGGTGTGATCGTATTTGAGGTTGAACGTGAGGCAAAATGTTAAAGCACTTTGAGACCACTAAGGAGGCTTTAAGCATTGTGGAAGTACAGACTAGTCTGTGGCCAACCTTCTCCGGAGCGTTCACCTCATTCACAGACGGTCAGCTATGTGAAGGTTTGAACTTTTGTTTCACATACACTTCCATCACTTTTCATGCGAACAGCAGACTGCGACACTCTGAGCTGAGTTCTTCTTGCAGAGGCTGTCTGTTATCTCCATATTTAAACCACATCACCTGGAAATCCTGTCTTGGAGCTAAACTTCACTGTGTCATCATTCTGTGGATATCAGAGTGTCATGTGATCCTGTTGTTTATGTGAGCGGACACGGTTTTCTCCTGTTATATATAAAAATGCACTTCTGAAATGTAGAAGCACAAAAAAAAGCTCTGTGGACTCTGGTTTCTAAAAAAAAACATCGTCTCGCTCGGTTGATGGCACAGCAGCGAACTCACCGGGGTGGCTGTCCCGCAGAGAGGACCCGTCCGCTGAGGGTGGTGCTGGTGCGGTCCAGTGCGGTGGCAGGCGGAGGTGTTTCAGGGCGAGGGCCAGCCGCTCATCCAGCCTCTCACATTCTTTCAGCGGAATCTAACACAAACACAGAGAGGTCGTCTCGTCACTACTGGACTGCTGTGATGCACTTTTTACTGGCCGCCCAAAGAAAACAACAGAGTGACTTCAGCTCATCCCAAAACCCGGCAGCTCGGCTATGAACCGGAACCAAGACGAGAACACATCAGTCCAGTTCCAGCTGCTCTGCACTGTTTACCTGAAACACAGGATTGATATAAGGTCCTCCTCCTCACATACAAAGCTCTTAATGGGCTTGGACCGAGTTACATCTCTAACTCTCTGGTGAACTATGAGCCTTCAAGAACACTGAGATCATCTGCTGCTGGTTTATTGAAGGTTCCCAGCAAACAGCTGTAAGAAAATTGGGGATTCAGCTTTTGTCAACTACGCTCCAAAGCTGTGGAACAAACTACCTGTTTGTTAGATATCAGGGAAGCTTAAAACATCATTGTCTGTAATTGTCTTGCTGTAACCCCCTTTAAGTTGCATTTCTTGTATGAAAGGTGCTATACAAATAAAGGTAATGTTATTATTATTATTATTACTTGTCTCTGTGTCTCTTCAGGAAAACAGTAGTTAAGTTATGCGACACCTCGTTCATAGAAACTCTAATCCAGTATTCTTAACATCAAACCACTGAATGAAGCAGAATGAACTGGACCTCCTGTACAACTTGCATAAAAACATTTTGAATTCAATGAAAAACAACGCAACATTAAGAGCCTTTACGACACCTGCCACTCACCTGCTCATCGTCCAGTAGTAATGCTTCCTGTGGGGTGGTGCTGTCGAGCAGGAAGTGGGCCATGTCCAGAGCCAGGTCCTACAGCGGACACACACGGTGACACTGCAGTCATCATTGTGAAAAGCTCAGAAGGTCTTTGTGATAACGGTGAGGAGCTCATCATTATGACCTGCATGCGTTCTGACAGCTGAGCCGTGACCTACAGTGTTGTTGTTCATGAATCAGTTCTTGCTGTCACGTTACTTACAGACGTGGAAGGATCTGTTGGTACCTTCCATGAAAAACAAATCTGAAATCTGACAAAAGTAATCAGCCTCCATCATTGTTTATTCATATTTTAAAAAAAAATTGACTTTGATTTTTGATTCACCCAAATATTTTAAATAATAAAACAAATGCAAATAACAATATTGACGGGACCCTGAACTTAATATTTAGTTTTACAACCTTCACTCACTAGAAACAGCAGGTCAGCAAGTAGTTTGGTCCACTCTTTGAGAACAAACTGCTCCAGCTGTCTGAGGTTTGAAGCCTGTCTCCTCCAGACGACATGTTTCAGCTCTTTCCACATATGTTTAAAAGGATTCAGATCAGGACTCATAGAAAGCCACTTCAGAGCAGTCCGATCCATTCTGGCTGCTTTAAGCTGTGTGTTTTGGCCGATGACCTGTGACTGAGGCGGCGCTTTGTGACACTGGGCATCAAGTTTCGCTGCAGAATGCCGTGATATTCTTGAGATTTCATTGAGCTGCACAGATTCAAAGAATCTTGTGTCAGACGCAGCAAAGCAGCTCTAAAACAGAACCGAACCTCCTCCATGTTTCACAGCAGGTACCGTGTTCTTTTCTTGGAGAATTTCATCTTTTCTTGTGACCACTTCTCTCCATTTAAACAGGCTCAATGACTGACTACAAGACTAAACACACATGTGGTACTAATTAAAGCAAACAGTTTAAAATATCACTGGCAGACCAACGGCTGCAGGTCCACATCAGACTACCAATTTTAATTTCATCACTTTACAGAAGGAACGAAGCATTTTCAACAAATTCATCCACGGCTGTGTATGTCTGGTGAGCACACACACACACACACACACACACACACACACACACACACACACACACACACACACACACACACACACACACACACACACTGTAAACAGTCCCAACATGACACAGCAGCAGTTTAATAGTTTAATGCAGTGGTAGGACGACGCTGTTACCTGGACAAAGCAGAAGGTCTCCTGTGAGTGCGTGTCCACTGGTCCACCGGGCCGAGCCAAACATAACGTCACCAAGACCTGCTCACACACATTGTGGGCTACATACACACACACACACACACACACACACACACACACACACACACACACACACACACACACACACACACACACATTCATAGAACAATTAAATAAAACTATATAAAATTATATGACCTATAAATAAATAAATACGCAAGGAAACATCTAAGAAAATAAATAATTAAATTATAAATTATTACAAATAATAACTTGTAAGCTAATTACAAGTTACAATAACAAGTAAGCATAATTAAAATAACAACTAATTTTTTAATACAACCTTCTGCTTCATTTAATCATAAAAAAATGAAGCTGTCTCTTTATTGAATTGGATGAACAATTTACACACTGTAGTTTAAGGTTGGAATTTAATTAATGGTTGGAAAGTAAATTATTCACACTCAAAACTCAAGGTGCAGTCTATTTATTAACACCACAACATCAGTCTATTTATGAACACCACAACATCAGTCTATTTATTAACACCACAACATCAGTCTATTTATTAACACCACAACATCAGTGACGTTTGGAGCACATTGCTCTTCATCAGTGTTGTTAATAAATGAATCGCATCGGGAGCTTTAAGTGTGAATAATTTACTTCTGCTCACTCCTCAACATCGTTCCAGCACCTGATTTCACTGTATTGGATGAGTCTTCTTTGTTTACCATGATATTTCATTCATGCCCATGTTTGATGTTTATAAGATGCAGGTTTTGGTCTTTTAACATTGAACCTCTTCCTTCACTGGGCAGCGGTTCTCATAATGCCAGGGAAGAGTTATTTATAATATTAGTTACCTCTTCACCATTTCATGTATTCTCACCGGATCATGGAGTAAATACTTGCAGCAGCTTTATTCTATGAGCAGACTGCAGCAGCACCGCTGTGTAAGTTTCATGTTAACAGACAAACTTTCATCCAGCTGTAAAGTTCTGACTGAAATTATTATTATTTATTTTTTTAAACCACTGAGAAATAAAATATCGGTTCAAGAACATCAAGTTGTTTCAGTTATACAACCACAAAGGAGGACCAGTCGGGTGTGTGTGTGTGTGTGTGTGTGTGTGTGTGTGTGTGTGTGTGTGTGTGTGTGTGTGTGTGTGTGTGTGTGTGTGTGTGTGTGTGTGTGTGTGTGTGTGTGTGTGTGTGTGTGTGTGTGTTGTACCTGGACACACGGCCTGCAGTGTGACGTGGCTGACTCGCAGTGTGCTGCTCACATGTCTTTGGGTGGATCCTGAGAAAACAAGATAAAACTCCATGTCCTCCTCCTCTTCTTCTTCCTCAGCACAGCGCACATCGTCATCATCGAGCTGAACAGTCAGCACGCACTCTCCCTGAGAGGAGACGCAGATACACGCATGAGCATCCAGACATCCTGAACCTGAATCCTGACGGCCTCAGGGGTTCGGGACAGGAAGGGTCGTCGTTCAGGAGGCAAAGTAAGAACTTCATGAAGTCAGAAACAAAAATGTATTTAAAAGAATTTGTAGAAAGATGAAAAACCAGGAGGAAGGAAAACTCACCTCAGTCATTCAGTGACTTAAAATGAATTCACATTTCAGTTTGACAAACTGAACAACATTTTTACAAACGTAATGTTGAGACAGTAAGACAAAGAGCCTGCTGCAGCTCTGCCACCGCGGCATGAACGCTTCTGAGGCCTGACGACACGGTTCACAGCCAAGCGGCTACCAAAAGGGACGTCACCCGTTGGTTTGTGAACGTTATGAAGCCTCGAGTTCAGAATTTGTCCGTCACCATCTTGCTAGTTCGGAGTGGTTTGGAGCAGGAAGTGACCATATTTGGACAAGCTGGGGGAGGAGCGAGTGGTGGATCTGACTGATCTGATTGGAAACCCGCCAATACTACGTCCCGCCCTCCGATAGCCGTAACCTGACTGCAACACAGCCCTGTCAATCAAACAGACACGCCCCCAAAAACACAACTGTTTGAAGCTTATTTTATTAATAAATAACGCAATTATTTTCAGATGGACTGCCAGAAAAGAAGGATTGACTTTAGCTAACAAGACCGAGATAACCATTTGAGAAATTTTATTGACTTAGAATTTTATGAGAGAAGTTGAATGGGAGTTTATGGAGCCGGAGGCTATTTTGAGCCAATCTCTAGTGGCACTCGCTGGTATTGCAGCTAAAAGCTCTTCGGCATCGGCCTCATTTTTCAAAGTGACGTCCACTTTTATATACAGTCTATGGTCACAGCCCTCAGAGCTGGAACTGTTCCCACCCGGACCTGGAGGACCTGCTCCTGTGCATGAAACTGACTTCAGTTCAGTGGACCGGATGAGCCGTCCTCATATCTCATAGAACAGAGTCAGTGGAAACAGAAAGTTGAGCTCTACCTGCTGAGTCAGCACAGAACCACATGTGAGGATATCAAGGCGAAACACTAAAACAGCTGAGAGGACAGACAACAACACACCGGATCAAACCGACGGGTGCAATCATCACACAGCACATACTATCAGTGGTCCAAACCGTCCGATCACTCACACTCTCATTAGAAGTTAGAATGTGTCGCCTGGAATAGAGTTAGCCTTCAGTCTGCCCTCATTCACACTTCGGTTCATTGGAGGACTCGGTGATTAACACGGAGCTGTTTGCCCTGCACATGTGCACAGTTTAACGCTTCCACAACACAGGAACCGTCCAACTGTACGCCGAGGTGTCTGATATTTCAACACGTCGATGGTGTGAGCCGCGTGTCACCTCTGATACGGGTGTGTCTACGTGAGTGGCAGCTGTCACCCTTGCACAACTCCACACAGACCATGTGTTTGATCTGAACAAAACAATATGAAAGAGGTGCACGGAGCCCACAGAGAGCGGCGGTGTCTGTACATGTCCCTGGTGGGTCTGTCCTGCCCCCTCGGAGACACACACTCCTCTTACTGAACATACAGTTAAAAGCCTGTTAATGGCCACACCCACACAAACACAGGCTAACAATAGCACACTGGAATGTCTGAGATCACACACACACACACACACACACACACACACACACACACACACACACACACACACACACACACACACACACAGGTCGGAGAGGATGAGCACACGGATTCCAGAGAGACACCATGTTCGAGGTGTGTTTCCTGAAACATGACGGATGAGTGCAGGCCTTTGGAGCAGAGCTCCAACCAGCCCGTACAACTGAAAAGACACCCCACTGAAACAGAAAAGGTTTTACCAAGCAGCAGCCAACCAGTCGTTGGTGTGTGAACTGTCGCTCTGAAGCCTCCATTTCAGTATTTCAGCCGTCGCCATCTTTCTATTTTGGAGGCAGAAGTGACCATATTTGGACGAGCTGGGGAGGAGCCAGCGGTAGGTCTGACTCAATGTGACTGGAGGGACCTGATGATACTACGCCCCGCCCACCTATAAACTAAAACCTGCCTGCACCACAGACCTGTCAATCAAACAGACGCGCCCCCCCAAACATACCGCTTTTTGAGGCCTAATATTTGATTAATGAGGGATTATTTTCAGATGGACCGCCAGAAAACGAATAAGAAGGAGTGACTTTCAAAAAATGTATTGACTTTGTGTTTCATGAAAGAAGGTAAATGAAAGTCTACGGAGCCAGAGGTTTTTGGAGCCAGCACTCGCTAGTGGCACTCGCTGGTACTGCAGCTTATGGCACATTTTTCAGACCCCAAAGCTTCATTCACTTTTATAAACAGTCTGTGGTTTTTCCTTTGAACTAAAAAGAAAACTAAAATAGCGTATTTAACAGTGCACTTTGGAATCAATGCGGAATTATTATTTTGTTTGATTATTACTAGTTTAATATTCAGTTATTGTTTGTTTATTATACACTTATTATTAGATTATTATTCAGTTATTAGAATAAAAGTGATTGTGGTCGTGTTGTAGCAACATGTTGTTAGCATTGACTGCTAACAAAAAGCAGCTGACTCCCTCATTGGCAGCAGATAATATCTATAAATTACAGTCCAAAGAGATGCTGTGTGCACGTGAAGCATCAGAAAGGTTGGTTGTCTCCTCAGAGAGCAGAAGAGGACAGTTATACATTCATTCACACTGCGACAAACAGCGTCCCGGAGCTCATTGTGATTCTGTGGGAGGACAACAGATACTTACATAGAGTGGAGCCTGTTGGGGGTTCAGCTTCATGGTGCTGGTCTCTAGAAGAGAAAGACACAGGAAAGAGATGTGAGCGTTCATTATACAGGACAGAATATGTCAATCATAATTCCAGACAGTGAACTCAGTGGTGCTGCCTGCAATAGAATGAATGGAAATACTTAATAGACCTCCATAACATTACGATGAATTAAACGACCTACTCTCCGACAGTCATTCATCAACTGACGACAATGCAGAAATAACAAAACAAAAAAAACCTGACAGCCTTCTTTCCACTGAACAACTGAACATTGTTCTGCAGCTGAGTACATCAGCTGTCACACATGTTGTCAGAGACAGAGCAGCCAAACCCTTTAACGTGTGTGTGTGTGTGTGTGTGTGTGTGTGTGTGTGTGTGTGTGTGTGTGTGTGTGTGAGAGAGAGAGAGAGAGAGAGAGAGAGTGGGAGGCAGACTGTAAAGGGCTTTGAGATGAAAAAGTAGAAGTGCAGACCATTTAATATTCCTCTTTGGCTCTCAGAGTGACCTCGGTCCCAGCCCTTATCTAAAAAAACCAAAACAACAATGTTCCACTCACTCACAGGGAGAACCACTGCAGTTTCCTCAGATGAATTATTTGTTTTCCATGCTCTCCTCCACCCTGACGAATGCTTTAAAGCACTCGGCTCCTTAACTTCTCAATTTTACCGGAAAACAAAACAAAACAGCAAAAAGCTGAATCTAAATAACCACGTTACAAAATGGAAAATCACATGGCGGCCTGGAAGCATGAAACTCTCTCCACGACTTCTTAAAATCAACTCAAATATTTTATCAAGTGGACCCATAAAACAACAACGACGGTAGCCGGTGGCTGGAATTAAAATCACTTCATCATCACCGGCAACTTGTAGCTTCACCCAACATCCATATTTCAACCTGCACAGCACCTGACTTCTTATCGTCATGGAAACAAAAGGGAGGAGCTCATCTCCATCACCAACTCCAACATAACCAGATCGCATCATTCCATACTCTCAGAGCAGTTCTTTTTACTTTCAACCATTAATATCCATTAATAAGTTTGCAATAAACAAACGACAACACACGACAACTTTGTGAGTTTGGGAAGAAAAAAACGTTCTACTATCTTCCTTACGAGGGTAGATCGATAAGTTCTGAGATTCCTGCTCATGTGCGCGCACAAGTGTGGGACTCAGCCATCATTAACACACCTGTACTTTTCCTCCAATGACAGTTCAGGGACTGAGGATGGAGATCATCTCAATCTGGAGCAAAGGATTCTTACGCGCGACTATCCGTGGTGTTACTGTACAGGTGCTCAGACCGACAAAAATGAGACCCGATTTCACCAAATGGGTGACATTTAATAGACCTATAACAAGTAAAAACAACATTATATTGCATATTATATGAAATTCAATTCCAATTATATTGTCATTGAGAAGGCGGCGTGATATTTTCTAGTAATGAGTTGGGTGCGATGTCATGCTGATTTGAGTACGTTCCAAATGTTCAGCCGACCAATCAGATCTCTGGGTCGGAACTACTTGTTGTATAATCATGCATATCATACATGCTATGATGCAGTGAGCTGAAAAGCCTGACGGATTCTTAATCTCAGCTTTAAGACAGTGAGGGCAGGTTGAGGCATCACGTCACATCCTCGAAGTCAGCGGTGTGTAGAACCGGCACCCTGTTCAAAGCAAAGTCTTAATTACATGTCATGTCACCAAGACACAGAGCCAGGCTCACCACCAGCTCCAGGCCGGCTACGTGCACCGATGTGGTCGACCCATTCATAAGCAGGAAACAGGAAGTCCGAGGGTAACAGAGGAGCCTTACAAGGCCTCACACACTCGGAGGACAAAACAAGGCTTCCTCACACACACACACACACACACACACACACACACACACACACACGCGCTGACTGTCTGATAGACAGACAGACCCCAGCAGACAGACACTCGCCTGTTCGAGCTGCTTATACATGAATCTGAGGAAGCTTTTAACATCACATGACGTATTTAAACAAGCTATAAAGCATTCTGCTGGCTGCAGAGAGAGGACCCTCCTCACCGCGATGTAATCCCACTAACACTGTTGTCCACATCTCAGAAATATGCAACACAGTATTATTATACAGCTGGTGTCTGCCTACATTATCATGTGATGAATTTTAGCAATGATTAATGGACAGACACGGAGCTCTCAGTATTTTGTCATCCACCCACGTCAGTGATGATCCACGAGTAGGTCCGGAGCCGCCGGAGCGCACGGCAACGACGCTCCGCCATGTTTTCTTTTTCTCCAAGTGAGTAAATCATGTTTTCATTGTTCTTGATCCGGTTGAAATTCATGAACATATTTGATGTGCTTGAAGATCTCAAATGTGTTTTATTCAAGCGAGACCATCAAAACAAATGGTCAAATTTATCATAATTATATTGAAGATATAATTAGTGATTAATCTCTGCTGTCAAAATCACTGCGTCAATACAAACTCAAACACTCCCTGTATCATTTCAAATTAAAAGCCCTCAAACTTTTCATCAGACAGAAACCTCTCATTTTGTAAAAAGGCTTTTATTGTGAAAGATGTGACTGAAGTTGGATGAATAATCCAGAACAACCGTTGAAAACAGTTGAATTCTTTTGTTAATTTTATTACATTGAAGTGTTTGAAACATACATTGTAATGTGATGTATATATCATTGCCCCCCCCCATGTGCACACGTATCACATGCACACCTGGTACTTCAACAAATAGCACCACACCCCCAAACACGAGGACCCCATTTAGGCTGTCCATGAACCTGCCTTGACAAAGCTGCTAACAAACTGCAGCAGTCATAGATACTCAGAAAAATCACTTCAATTTCATTTTATTTATCACAACATCTCAGTGCACGTGATACGATAAAGTCCGTACAACACAACCTTTGAACATCAGAGGCAGCCGACAGCCACATCAGATGATTCAGATTTTGTTCTCTAAACAAAAGAAGGCTGCACGTCAAGAGTACTCCGATCTGTGTTGACTGAACACATTCAGTCCTGTGTTTGAACAGCAGACTGCTTATGTTGCCAGTAAGTGTGCGAAGAAGTTCACTCAATAAAGACGTTGAGATCAGCATCAGATGCTCTTGTCCTTCTGGCTGTCTGGCGGTAGAGATAATCCTCGACCCCCCAGTGACATCCATGCAAGTAAAAAGTGTGCGTGTGTCTGAGTGTACATCTGTGTGTGTGTGTGTGTGTGTGTGTGTGTGTGTGTGTGTGTGTGTGTGTGTGTGTGTGTCTGCTCTTCAGCCCACAGCAGGGGTTTTGTTGGAGATCAATCTGTTTCCCCCTGACAGTCAGAGCCTGGAGAGAACAGCGACCACTTTCAGGCAGCAGCCTTGTGTTGATATGTGTTCATATCAAACAGTGGAACAGTTGGTTAAATCAGGACTGTTACTATTTGTTCAGCCCGGGTCTGACTCAGCTCCACCACTCACTGTCTGTCACTCATTGACTGTGCAGAAAAGTGTTCGTAGCTTCAAGGTCTGAAAAATGAGGCCGATGCAGTAAGCTGCAATACCACAGAGTGCCACTAGAGGTTGGCTTCAAAAAGCCTCTGGCTCCAAAGACTCCCATTCAACTAGTCTCATAAAATTCTACTTCAATATTTAGTTATTTTGGTTTGCTCCTTTTCTGGAGGTCCATCTGAAAATAATCCCGTCATTAATTTGAAAATAAGCTTCAAAAAGATGTGTTTTGGGCGCGTGTCTGTTTGATTGACAGGCCTGTGGTGCAGTCAGGTTACAGCTATCGGTGGGCGGTACTATTGCCGGGTTTCCGATCAGATCGGTCAGATCCACCGCTCGCTCCTCCCCCAGCTCGTCCAAATATGGTCACTTCCTGCTCCAAACCGCTCCGAACTAGCAAGATGGCAGCGGCCAAATTCTCGAGGCTTCATAACGGCCGTTCACAAACCAACGGGTGACGTCGCTGTTGGTTGCCGCTTGATCACTCACTGATACCCCTGACAAGGACACACCCCTGGTCCAATGTGGTCCAATGTGCCCTCGCCTTAGAGGCAGAGGAAGACGTGTGCTGTTGTTGTCTAGGAGAGAGTGTGATCTCCAGTGTGAGAGAATCTGCCCTGATCAGATCAGCAACTGGTCACTCGGAGTGCTGTCTGTATCAGTGGGTACACACAGTACACGGGGAATGTAACCCCCTCTGCTCCTCGAATACAAAAGGAGAGCAAAGACTCAAGAAGCCAAATGCTATCGAGCTCCAGGCTGTAGAGACAATCTGAAGCAGATGTGCCAAGTTTGAGCATAATGTGTCCTTGGAGCCGAGTGAACTCGGCACAAGAGGGTCGTATGAGCTATAGCTGCCAGGTAAACCTCATAGAGAAATGTCATATCTGTCATATCAAATGTGAGACGAGATTGCGGACCGGTGTCAAGAAACGCACGTCGAGACGGTGCATGCCAAGTGTCACTCCAATAAAGTCAACGATGACATGCAGATACAATACAGCTGCCAAATAAACCTTCTTCACTGGCACCTCCTGAAGAAACATAAAAACATCCACAGAGCCCTGATATCGGAGAACATCTCAGCCCTGACGCCGCTGCTCAAACAGCCCTCATTTATAGGCATAAAGGCCTAAAGTGCACTTGGCATTTCCCCCGACACAGCGAGCAGGCTGCACTGATCTGTGATCGGTGCTGGACCATCGGGCTCCCAGATATAAAGCCCAGAGTCTGGTGTTGACCAGAGCAGAGCAGTATCCTCCTGACACTCAAAAGTACAATAACCAGCACACGCCGCCACAAGTAACACTAATGACTATTTACGTTTTTCCAAGCACCAATAATAAGAAGACAAATTGAACAGTTGTTGTTTGGGGGTTTCAGTGAGGATGCAGGACATTAATCTGAACATTAATCCTGAGAGACATGGTTTATTCTTCTAGTTTGTGTTGACATTGCTCTGTCTCAGTGTGGACATGGTTTGACTCAAGCAGAGTAAAAGCAGACACATACTGCAGACAGCATTAATAGCTTTATCACCTCTGCATCTATATTCAGAACAGGCAGTAAAGAGACCCCTCTGGACTCTGAAGTCAAACATGTTTCATGGTGTCTTTTTATAAAACAAGCCTTGTCTGCTCTAAATATAGGAGGTAGCACAAACTAGAACAATCAGATGGTGAAGCAGTGAAGGAGAGATGGAAATATTTACAACCAAATTCAGAATATGAATGTGGTCTGCTGCACATACAGCACCGGCTGTTATCACTGCTGCTGCAGCTGATTTACTTTGAAGTGACACATACTCAGAAAAAATTAAGATAAAAACTATATGAGTATAAAGCCAACACCTGCAGCTCTGCCTCTGGGATCTGAGCGTGTAGGTTGTGAATGTCGTCAGTCAGAGAGGACAGACTTTGGGCCACGCTGCACTCAGCACTGCAAAGCAACTAGTTCACTGAAATGTTACTGGAATACAACTTCAGTTCTATGAGTACATACATTATGCTGGACATCGAAGAGTTACAGCTTTTGTTTCAACTAAGCTCACTAAAACCAGGTTCTCACTAAAACTAGGTCCTACTCCCTAAAACCAGGTACTCACTAAAACCAGGTCCTACTCACTAAAACCAGGTACTCACTAAAACCAGGTGCCAACAATCAGTGCCGAGCTGGACAACGACCTCATGGCTCCAGATGCACACAGTAAACACAACCCTGCAGTGGAGGGAAACCTCGAGGGAAACTTTGACAGAAACTTTGAGAGAAACTTTCCAAGATTGAGTCAACATCAAAGCGCTACTTGTACGTATTTGTAGCCGGCCACCCGCTACCCCTCTGAGAGGAGGGAACACACAGACATGTGGAGTCGTGGCTTTGCTTGTTTGAAAGTTGTACAGAAGATCATGACCACAGCTGAGGTTTTTCTTTTCTTAAGATTGTCAATTAAAAGACTCAGAAAACTTTTCAAACTGTCAGTACGAAGGCGCGGGCATCCTGACCGCAGTTAGTTTAGTGGTTTTATTGACATGATCCAGGCGGAGTCAACTTTGATGCCAGTTGGATCCCACTGTTAATAAATCTATTCAGTGGAGGGAAATAAGACTTAATCTTAGTTGAATATTCGATGATCTCAGATCTGTGAAATGTCCTGCTGTTTGTCATGTTCTGTCATAAAGAATAAAACGTAACTATCTGGTTTCCTGAAGTTTCACTGGGGAGAATAAAAATCTGTCTTTAAACCTGACTGGAGCAATAATTTGATATTTACAGTTATGATTATTAATACTGACTGATATAAAACTGTTTGTTCATATTGCCCACTTTCTGACGCCCCCAAAATATATATACCTCCTAGCTTAATTAATATCATAAATGTGCATTAACCACTGCTAGTTGACGAGGAGAAAGCCCTACTTGACGACATGAAACCTTGTGTTGTATTTGATTTCCTTTAGTTCACTTTGTGTAATGTTTGCTTTGATGTAGTTCTGTTATCTTTCTGATGTCGACAGGTAACCAACACGTCACTGCTTCAGATACCTGAAATCATAATAACGCAGCTCGCTTTGGATCTGTTGTTTCCTCCGTTCATACCTTCTCAGTGTTGTACGAGCATTTGGGGAAAAGAAATATCCTTTAATTATTGAACTAACTTCCTTACTCTGCATTTGAAGGGATGTGAGGATTAGCCTGGCCAGGGAATCGCTTGCAGTCGTCTCATCCTACCGGGTGTAGACCTCCGGGTAACTTTAACCAATCACCAAGTGCTCAAACCAGCAGACACTCAACCACCAACGGAGTCCACAAACGTTTTTTTTTTCCTGAGCACAGCGTGCTTTTTGAAAAATAGTTTTTAATGAACAGTTTGACAAAGCGCTGAACATTCAGTGTTTTTTTTTACCATGCTTTACCACCAACACTGGTCGCTGGTTGGTTCCAGTTGCTGATTGGTCCTGGTCGCTGATTGGGCCGCCCTTCAGTGTGGCTGAGCGAACGCTAATACGAACTAAAGATGGGAATTTCAAGCAAAACTACGATTCCAAATTTGCTCGATTCGTTTGATTTTTCTTTGAATAAACAGGGAAAATAAAGGAAGAAAGAAAGTCGCGTACTAATCAATTTTGGAGATTAAAACGACTATGATATTCAAAATTCGTGACCCATTCCTAATACGAACAGCGTTTCCAGAATAAAATCACAGTGAAGAAAAGTGAAGCTGTGATCGATGGTCTGGTGCTGATGTGGGATCTGCGGTTGGTTGTGGTTGCCAGCCTGACTGCAGCGTTTTTAAATAAATGGGACGGGGCTGCAAGGCTGAGACGAGACAGAAGACGTGAAAAAAACAAGGGTATTGATTAGAGCAGCGGTCTAACAAAGGCTGGAGACCGCTGGATCAGCCGTTCTGGACCCCTGCTTGACAGCACTGATTAGATGTTTGGCAGGTTTCCAACAGCAAGGTTTCTTTGAAGGTCAAACGTCAGGTTGCGGTCAAAGATGACACTAAGGTTTGGAGAAGATGGTGTAACGTTGGTAGCCAGATTATGGGATGGACTTTGTAGGACGATCTGGACCCCGGACTGATAAAACACTGAACAAACACTGCACACACACTGCTACAGGAACACTGCACAGACACTGCACACACACACACACACACACACACACACACACACACACACACACACACACACACACACACAGGGCTGCGGTGAGAGGAGCAGAGAGGGGGCATGTTTCCACAACTTGTTGTAATTATGTGTTATACAACTGAATGCTGACTCTGGCTGTTCTTTTACAGAGAAGTACAGCGCGAGGCGAACTCAGCTGGCCAGAAGTTATGTCTGGTATGGAAGGAATGACGCGGAGAAGGGGAAGCAGACTGAAAGAGAGAGGGAGAGAGTGGCAGGAAGCAGCGGAGGGCGCAGCAGCTGCTAATCCAAACCAACCTCCCGCTTTCAGCCGCGGCGCACAGCGGCCGTCTTCCTCTGCTGCACACGGAGCCGCTCTCGCCCTGCTTTCCACCGGCTGCACATTGAAGCGGCAGCAGGCCCGAGTCTTATCACAACAAGCCACCGCACCTCCAGCTGCATGTCCAAACTGCTGCCGGACAGAGCAGCTCGCCGCCTGCAGTCCTTCATCCTCACTTCAGCTGCTAAAGACTTCACCGGAGCTGCACGCTGTGTATTCTCTGTTCTAGTTGTACGTGTCAGTCGCTGCGCACAGACACAACACAACAGTCCAACACACAACTGTGCATGACTGCGTCTGGATGGAGGTGATGGAGGAATGAAACAACTCTGCCACTCGTCTGCCTCGGCGGATGTAAACCTGCCATCGGTTGTGTATTTCAGACGACGTTCTTCTCCTCTTCCTCTGTCTGTGTCACCATTTTTCTAAATCCCCGTCACAACAGGAAACTACAGCAGCCACCTCGAGCAGCAGCCTGCAGGCGGAAAATGTTCTGACAAAGATCACACAGTAGAGCACGTCTGATTGGTTCTTTTGGTCTGTTGCAGGAATTTAACCAGTTTAATACCAGGGCTCGCCTCCTCTCCTGCAAATGCACCAACGAAGGAGGTGATTACGCGAGTCTTTACGAGGTAGTAGTTAAATAAAGTAAAATAAAATTCTGTTTTTTTCCACTGGTTGCAAGTTTTGTCAATTCCTGCAAAAAAAAAGTAAAATCCCCCAAAATGTAGAAATTTCAAAACAATTAAAAAAAAAAAAAAAAATGCTGCTAAATCAAAACTTTTGATCACAATAGTCACAAAAAATTCCACAAAGTCTGGGAGCAACTTCATTCAACTTTTGTACAGAAGAACTTAATTTAACTTCGACTGAGGCTTCGTGACCGCTGTGGTTCCCTGATGAAAGATTCTTTCATTTGCATGCCTTCAAGACAGAGCCGAGGGTTCAGCTGCCCCTGAAATGAAACCAGGATGACTGACTGACATGATCGGTACTATGACCCGTGATACCCATCACTTCTAGAACACTGGACTTTTTCCAGGGTCCCGTGTTAAAAGAGTAATTTGTGACCAAGAAACACTCGGAGTGGACAGCCAAGTGTGCTCTACAGCAGTTTTCTTTTCGGACTCTGCGTGTTGTCCGTGTGTCTCGTCACTCGTCCTGCAGCTCGGGTTTGTTGGGTTCAGGTTAACAGCTCAAACACACGCAGTGATGGACGAGCCGAACTGGTGCAGGTGTGAATCTGGGTCACAGTGCGGTTGTGTCCGGCCCCTCCCACCCTGAACCAGTCCCTCCAGGAAATCGGCATCTTGCGATTGCAATAATTAACACAAATTCAAGCAATATTTGCAGGAGCTTGCAATTTTTCTAAATTCCTGCGATTTTTTTTCCCACAAAAAATGTGGGGAAAAAAAGTATTAACGGCATGAAGAAAGGCTTTTTCAAACAAAACTCGCTTCATTAAGGAAAATAACTCCTCATTTACAATCACAGAAAGGCTCTGCTCCTGTTGTCTCATCACCAAATGAAACTGCCCACCGAAGGAAACCGGAACCAGCGGAAAAATACGGACTGGACTTGCGGAAATGTGATCTTCACATTAAAATGTTTTAATTAAATGCTTTAAACAAAATATACGCACATTAAGTTGTGAGAGACATCACTTTGTTTTTGTGCGTTCAGCAGGTCTATGTGTTGAATGAACATGAATTAAACAGCATCTAAAGCTCTTATTTTGACAGCTGATGTAGTCCTTGTTTCTATATTACAGTCACAGACCGTCTGTTCTGGAAAGCTGCGGCACTTTCAGGATTTTTCTTGTCTTTTCTTGCTCTCTGTCTTTTAGCCCTGTGTTCTCTAAGTTCAGTAAATAAAAAAACGGTACAAAAATATTTCAGTGATGTGCAGAATAATTATTATCACAGGAAGTGATTACATATTTATTCATGTATCAGGTAGTGTTTAAAAAAAAAAAAAAATGCATTCTTCTTTCTCGATTGGATTTTTTTCAAATTCCATCAATGCATTTTATGCAAAAAAAAAACCTCACTTAAAACTCCACAAATTACATCATAATTTTTTTGAAAACCCGGCACAAAATCAAATATTTTTCATCGCAACAATCACAAAATAATCCTGTGAAATCTTGGAGGGACTGAACACATGAAGGCGTACTGAAGGTGAAGGGACATGAACCACAGTGTGAGCAGGTCTGACTGAGGCTTTCATGAGCCTTAAAGGAAATGGGTTTTTTGGTCAGTGACAGGGAAATGCAATAATCACGTCTTAAAGTTTCTCAGTCTGAACACGCAGCAGTAGTTTCACAGCCCAAACCGCATCTGTCAACTGTACGGAGAAAGTTCTTCATACGTGCACTGAGACATGTCGAGCTGTTTCCCCCCCTCAGACTCCTCTCAGTGAGAAACAGCTGCAGCGACACGCCGAGCTGGAGGCGCCTTCATGGGAACTGGAGTCGCAGCTCGTTGAAGAGAAGCTACGAGAAGAGATGCTGTTTGCGGCGTTTCCCTTCACCGCACCTGCGCATACAGACCGTACGTGCCCCCAAAAGGTCACCGGCACCGACGAAAAGCTCAACTCAGTTCAAACAAGGGGCTTCAGGCATGAACATGTTACACAATCTCAACACCTGTAACCCCCAAGTACTCAATCTGTTGGTACCTCCCACGAGAATAGGAAAAAAATGACTATTTTCTCTGAAATGATTTAAAACTGACAAAATTTATGAATTAATAAAAACATTGAAGGGACCCTGAACTTAATATTTAGTTTTACAACCTTCACTCACGGCAAACAGATGACTTGTGTGTCTGTCAGTGAGACTTCCTGGTCCACTCTTCCACAACAAACTGGCCTCAGGTTTGAAAGGCTGCCGTCTCCAGACTGTGTTTCAGCTCTTTCCACAGATGTTTGACAGGATTCAGATCAGGACTCGTAGGAGGTCACTTCAGAACAGTCCGAGGATTGATTCTGATCCGCTCTGGCTGCTTTCAGCTGTGTTGTTTTGGGCTCATTGACCTGTCGGAGGACCGATGACCTTTGTGACACTGGGCATCACGTTTCGCTGCAGAATGCCTTGATAGTCTTCAGATTTCATTGAGCCGCACAGATTCGAAACACCTTCTGTCAGACGGAGCCGACAACAGAACCGAAGCTGCTCGGAGATGCTCTTCCAGCCTTTACCGTTAACGTGCTGCTCCATCGTTTTCTTTCTGATCTCCTCAGACGGCTCTCTGCTTTGCCTTCTCTGCTCCGTGTTCAGTGTGCCGCACACCCTGGTACCAAACAGCACTGACCACTTTTCTCCCTTTAAACGGCCTTCACAGAATGTACTAACTAAAGAAAACTGAGACTACTGAATTTAATTTCATCACTTTACAGGAGAAATGAAGCTTTATTTCAACGAGCTGTAAAAAAAATAAAAAATACCAACATTCCCACGACTGCGGTCCTACAAGCAGTTGGAAAAAAAAAAAAGCGCAGAGCTCAGAAGACACGGTGTCTGAGTGAGAGACGGATCGTGACTCAACAGTAAAACATCCAGCGCTGTTCCCCCCACATACCACCGCCGACTGCTGTGTGACAGAGGCAGAGACGACCGCAGCAGAAAACAGGCTGCGGGTCTCCGAGTACTTTTGCCTTTTAAAGCGCTCAAGAGATGCGAGATAACGGAGGGCTATAAATAAAGGAGTGTTTGACAGCCAACATGTTCTCAGGGTTTCATCCCTCTTCTGAGGAAATAAAGAAAAATTGTGATTTCTTCCTCTCGGCGTGGAGAAGCTCCGTTCATTTTTCTCATTCCCAGATTTCCACACTTGATCTGAAACGGCTGGAAAAAGGAGCTGCGGGAGGAACTCGTCCGAGTTCAGACTGAACGGCGTGGAAGCAGACGCTCGCGGTCCGAAACAGAACGTCCACCAGGTGACGTCACTGGTGGGCCTGAAGGTGTGTGAGCGCTGTGAGCTCACCTCGCTGCTGCTCTCCGAGAACCTCAAATACTGATCCAAACGGACGCTGACACGTCACATCAATACTAATATAACAGGGACATAATGTCCAGACAGGCCTCGACTGAGTGACTAAAACACTGAATTTGATCGTGACGCTGTCAGAGAAACCGGATTTGATGTGGACCGAGTTACATCCAGGTGAAAACCTGATCCACTTTATTAGCTCAGTACCACTCAGCAACCAACAGTGACGTCACCCATTATGAAGCCTCAGAGTTTGGCTGGTGCCGTCTTCCCAGCTCAGAGCCAGAAGTGACCATATATGGGCGAGCTGGGGAGGAGCCAGCGGGGAATCTGACTCTATCTGATTGGAGACCCGGTGATACTACCTCCCGCCCACCGATAGCAGAGACCTGAATGTACCACGGGCCTGTCAATCAAACATACATGCCCCCAAAAATATGTCTTCTTCAAACCTAATATCTGATTAATGATCGAATTATTTTCAGATGGACCGCCAGAAAACTAATAAGAAGGAGAGACTTTAGCTAACAACACCGAGATAACTGGTGGAAAATATTTACTGACTTTGTATTTCATGACACAAGTTGAATGGGAGTCTAGGGAGTCGGAGGCGTTTTGGAGCCGATCTCTAGTGGCCCTCGGTGGTATTGCAGTTTTAGTACTTCTGTATCAGCCCGTTAGCAGACCCGGAGACTTCGTACACGTTTATATACACCTGATGTAACCTTTGTATAAACAGTACACTGTACAGAGCAGACACGGGACGGGGAGGAAGGTCAAAGGTCTCCCTCAGACCGGACATAACGTTGGACATCACTGAGCTGTCATTAATACACCTGTGATTTACCTGCTGGTACACGTGTCTGCGTGAGAAAGGTCCGTTTAGCATTTGTAATGTGATTAAATACACACATCAACTGAAGAGGGAACGCTGAGTGAGACTGTTTGTCTGACTGTCTGTGTCCGTCTGTCTGTCTGACCGTCTCACTGACTGTCTGTCTGACCGTCTCACTGACTGTCTGTCCTCCTTCCTCCGGTCTGTGATCAGAGCGGCCGGTATGAATGGAATTAGACTGCAGCGCTGAACAAGCAGCCGAACTGTGAACTGAGAGAAAAGCAAACAGAAGCTCTACACAGTCAAACATGTGGAGGTTTGTTAAAACTGTCCATCCAGCAGTAGAAGAGGAGGCAGAGCCTTCATCTCTGAGGCCCTCTCCGGTGGAAACAGCCCCCAGTTCTGGTTCAGGAGACCCGTGGCCCGACTCCCTCTCTCTATTTTTAACATTCACACTTCCTGTTTGATAAAGTTTCTAGTTAGGTGACCCTGAACCATCCTGCAGGTCTGCTGCTGTCGGACCTCCCATGATGCACTGCAGCTCCTCTCTCTCTCTCGCTCTCTCTCTCTCTCTTGTATATGATATTGTGAGGACGTTACTGTGTTAACATGCTGCGATTTGGAGCTTTACAGATAAAACTGAAGTGATTCTCAGACACTAAATGAAGTGACAGCTGACAGGCTGTTTCAGTTGTACCCGTTTCCTCCCCTCACCTGAGTTTACATTCTGAAAACACCTGAACAGACCAAAGTGCTTCTGTTTCCTGACAGAGTGGCATGAAGTCCGCCATCCTGAGGTCAAAGGTCAGACAGCATGAGGCCTGTCAGAGGCTGGGAGAAGCTGATACGACCTCCAGAACATGAGGCTGTTCACTGACGTATCATCATCAGGAGTTCGGTGGCTCTTCGGATGAGTTTCCTCTGATACGGTCTCACGGGCTACAAGTTGGATCATTTACAGAAGCACAGTTTCAAATTAAAAGGCCTTTTTTTTCACATTAAAAGCCCACCAGCGTTTCAGACCCGGCCCAGCCTGAGACTGGGTTCTGACCTGGTTTTCTCCCAGACCCTCTGATGACTCCTGGAAATGATCTCGTGACTCCCAAGTTGAGATCCACTGATGTAACCACTGAGCCTTAGCCCGGAGATATTCCTGCTTTTGAGCCACTCGCTTGTTTGTGTCGTGAACGTTATCACCTACATACTTTCCTCTGTACTCTGCGTGTTACTGGGTGACTCCACTAGAGGGCGCACCAGATAAGAAGGATATAATTACAGATTCACCTGATGTCAACAATAAACACTGGGACTATTGAGGAGGGGAGAGGGGGGGGGGGTCGCCGTGCACAGACGTAACTATCTCGGACTCGTTTCCATTTAGTGTTGCAGGTCTCTGACCCTGTCACACCTCCATACCGCCCCTACAGGTCAGGTGTATGTTGCATATTGTGTACACGCTGCATTAATTTCTGTGCACGATTAACGCTCCAAATAGACGCAGGATAGGAGAGGCGGCCATCGTGATCAGCCATCCTGCAGATTAAAGCAAGTCCATCTACTGCAGCAGATTTCAGCCAGAAACTGGGAGCCAATGGACAGGTAGACAGGTAGCTGACCCCGCCCTCCGCTGACCCCGCCCTCCGCTGACCCCGCCTCCTCGAAGTTTGCATTGTTAACATAAAGTCCAACATCTGAGGTCTACACAGGCGGACAAAATAACAGAAACACATGGCACATCTTGTTAAACCTGTTATAAAGGCATCACAGGGCAGCGCAGTGTGACTGTGAGCTAATGTCGCTAAAAAAAATCACAGCTGCAGGCAAAAACACACACACACACACACACACACACACACACACATTACACACCAGAAGGAGCCCGAGGTTTCTGTACTATCTATAAGAAGCTTCTTCGGGGTTCGTCGTGTGCTCTGAAAGTGACGTGGACTTCACCAACAGTAAAAACAACCTCTCACGCCGAACCGCGGAGCCTCGCGGATCTCCGACACGAATAAAGTTACAAAGAGCCCCGATCGGCGGAGAGGAGGCGGAGGGAGGCCGGGAGGGAGCTGGAGGAGACCCGCCGTGACGGGCTCCGCAGTTTTGTTGGGAGTTCTTCTTACCTTGTTGCAGAGACTGGAGGCGGACAGAGTTGACTCCCTTCGGCGCGGTGTTCCTCTCACTTCGCTCCGGTCTCGTCCGGAGACAGTTTACAGCTCCTCTCTGCGCACTCGGGGCGACACACACACACACACACCACCCTGCTGCACGGCTCCATGGGGTTCACACACACACATCCTCAGATCCCGTCACGAGCTGAAGGTCCCGGGTCGGTGCTCACAGTCCCGCAGCTCCTCGCGTCAAGTTACACGAAAGGGACGCGCGACATTTCCGGTTAAATGTTTCAAGTCAAACCTGAAGTTATAGTGACGCACTGGAGGCGCAGACCGACGGACACGAGCAGAGTTAAAAGAGCTCCCGGTGCCCAGCACGGAGACTACCGAGCGGGTTTGTGGGAGCAGCCGCGGTTCGGTTGCTGGGTTACAACTTTATTTTGAAGGGGACAGGATGTTCCCTCTGGTGTTCTCCTGTCGAACCGATAACGATCATAATGAGTCGTTAGATCCTACCGTGACGTGTTTCCCTGTGATTCATCAGTTCACCTGTTTATTTCACGGTGAAGATCTCTGCTGTGGTGTGAATCTGGTGTGAACACGGTGATGGCTGGACTGGATCTGGTGGTCAGAAGAAGAAAGGATGACCTCTGGTGGACGGAGAGTCAAAGTACACCTTAAAGCACGGTGATGTTACAGGTTGTTACTTGTTTTCTGCAAAATGTGACCCTCCAGGTGATGAAGAGCCTTCTCACCTCAGGTGTGCAGCAGATCTCTCACAACCAGCACGTGTTTGATATGGAGAGAAGTTTGACTCAGCATAGATGGACGGACGGACGGACAGACAGATCCCACAAAGCCAAATTGTTTTGCTACAGCAGCATAGGTTAGAAACATAGAGTATACAAATCTACAGTATATACAAGTACAATAAAGTCAAATTCAGCAAAAATGGTCACACGTGCGTTTTAAATCCTCCTGTAAACGTCATCCAACGGGTTAACTGCAACTTTTTTTTCTCCCCCTTTATTTATCTCCATGTCGGCCTGTTGCGTTGAAATTGGTCCAGAAAAACCAAATGAAAGTTGTTTTTGCAGAAGCTCTTTGCAGCCGGTTCTTCTGACACCAGCAGGTGAACCGCAGGATCTGAGGAGCAGAACCACGCTGGACTTTGAAGGCAGCAGTCAGACGCTCTGACGGACTGATGTCACATGAACCGCCACAATAATGGCCTGCTTACAGTTGGAGGAGGAAGAGGAAGATGAAGCAATACACTGATGAACGCTATAGTTCAGTAACGTTTGGTTTTCTTATTGTTTTGAGGTGAGGGGTGGAATATGTGCGGCAGTAAATAGGAGGATGAGGTGTTTCCTCTGATCAGGACTGAAGGGTCAGAAGAGATGAGGGCAGTAAAACTCTGCAGGGTAACAGATTTAATACACCAGAGGGAAGCTGAAATGTCTCCCACCAAACAGACCAGTTCTTTCAATGTCAAAGAAAGTCGAATTTAAAAAATAAATTCTGTCTCTGTATCTTCAAATGTTGGGAATTCTATTCAAACCTTCCTAAAAATAAATGAGAAGAAGATTTACAGTGTTTGCACCGCTGAGTGTGACAGTGTCGCACTCCGACGTACGAGTTATAAGACCAAGATTTCATTTTCGGTCACTAACCCAACAAAAGAAAAAGACCACATATGACAACAAATAAGATGGACATGTCTCTCCTGACTCTTGCTTCCTGTTCAACGCTCTACCCTTTCAGAATAAGATGATGACATCACGGAGGGGTCAAATCGCCAAAGTGTTCACATGGCAATAAGTTACTTATTTGTTTGAAATATCTTCATCATCTGTCATTAGTTCTGTAGTAAAACGTCCCAGATATCTGACCTCATGACAGACACAGAGGTTCTGATCCGTTTGAAATCAGGAAGTGTGTCGTTGGTTCCTCGCATCGTGACAGGTCTGACTCACACTGGATTTCCCATCATGCAACACGCCGGTAACGGAGGACACGGACGGGGAACCACACGTCGCCCGCAGACCGAACACGCTTTCACCAGAGCATCACCATCATGCAGCCGGTACTATGAGCTCAGTAACCGGGCCGCCAATCCATCTCCGGTCTCATCAGGACATCTTCTTCACCGTCCTGCTGTCAAACACCGGATGTGCAAAGGACGTGTAACGAAGCCAGGATGGGGATCGAACCCCAGACTGACTCTGGGTCAGCCACAGAGAGGAGAGTCCTTCATGGTGGAAATGACAGATTTTACTTTTAATTTTGAACACAAAAACTTTCTAAAAACCTGTTTTACATTTACAGTAAGGTTTATTAAATTCAGGTTAATGCTATTTATCCATTTCAGAGTAAATCTACAACATGATCACTGAACTTCCTGTTTCTCTCTGCGGATACAAACTTAGTAATGACTGAATTATATGATTTGATCACGTGTTGCACCTTTAATAATAAAACACTGGAGGAATGCAGTGACTTTACACAGTTGAAGGTGTTTTCACCGCATCAGCAACAATACAACAATGTGATACTGCACGCAACACGTGTCTACAACATACACACATTGTGCACATACCGGTGTGTGCGTGTGCACATACCGGCGGCCGACGACGGCAGCTTCACACGGTTTGGGTCATCTGCACGTCTGACGGCTGCCTCACACTCACACACACAAACGCTAACTGTGTTACCATAGCGATGAAAAGAAAGAAAGAAGCCATCTTGTTGTTTTTTTTTCATAGCAACATGTAGCGGGTGAGCCCCCCCCCTCGCAGCTGCCGCAGCCGCTGGCAGTGTCGCAGCATGTTCAGGATCCCTTGGAAGCGTTTGTCCACCTTCGTCTGAGTGAATTCACGAATGTCGTCCTCCACCACGAAATACTGACCTGCAAGACATTTTTCAACAGGACAGTCAGTCTGTCAGTCTCAGGACCAGGACCAGGACCAGGACCAGGACCGAATTCAGAATGCAGCGAATGAAACACTTTAAAGGGCTTTAAAGACTCAGCATCAGCAGCAGCAGCAGAGCGGTCGCTGCACCCGACTGAGTGAGGATGTGCTCTCTCTCTTTATTGGCTGACAGGATAACAGCATGGTGTGGCGTGTTCCTAATAAAGTGCACCCTGAGTAACGACGTGTACCTTTGGTGTCTTTGGTCTCCTGCTCCTTGAAGCGCTGGTGCAGCTTGCGTGCGTGGTTGTTGAGCGTTCTGGCCGGCTGATGGAGGACCTTGTACTTGGCGGTGACGGCGGCGTTGATGCAGCTCACCGCGGCGTTCAGCTGGTCGTACGACACGCGTCCCTTCATGTACCTGAGGGACGCGCACACAGGACAGTTACTAACACCCTGCTGTTGGGAGAGTGTCTGAAGAACATCACGAGTGCGGGAGGACGACTCACTGAGGAATGTTCTCAAACTCCGGCACGGTGATGACCTCCATCTCTCTGATGAAGCTCCGGCTGCTCTTTCTGATGTTCTCCGTTTGGGCTCTCTGAACGTCTGCTGCGTCACTCCGGCTCGCGGCAGCTTCCTTCCCACTGAAACATGGGAGATCATGTATATGTATACACTCGTTTGCCAGTGATCAGTTTAAAAGGTGTGATCGAGCTTTGAAGATTCAATATGTGATCAAAGTTGAAAATACACTCATAGCGAGGCCGTACAGGATTTATTCTGTCATCTTAAGGCCTCGAAGTCCTGAAAATAACGGTGGATTCAGTGAAATATTGGTAAATTAGAGTGTTTTAAAATAAGTTAAATGCATTTAAATCAGTTCTCTGGAAGACATCAGCACAGTGGAGCGCTAGTAGGTTCAAGAACAGGTCAACAGTGAGCTTGACGGAGATGCACAGATGTGGTGATACAATGAAACATGACACCCCAAACAAAGCGTGGCCATCAGCGGATATAAAAGGCCTCCGTAAATCACAGTGGGAAGTTATGGATAAAAAGGGAGGTAGGAAAAAGGGATCTTGTTATGTAATCTGTCTAAATTTATCAAATTTACCACCTGTTGATTAAAGGCTGTTTGGAGAATCCGGAGACTACTGGTCCTACTGAAAGTTGTATTTTCTGACATGACAGCCAGTCAGGATTCAGACACCTGGGCAGGTGTGGAGGAGCTGCGAGGTGCTGAGTCACCCTGATCACTTCAACGCAGAGATGAACGAGCTGCTTCTGTTCTCAGAACAAACCCCCGCGTGGATTTACTGAAGTTAATCAACTCTTTGATCCCAACATGTCATCTGGAAACAGGACTGTCATTAACGTTCACTCAGCCACTCTGCAGGACGGACCAATCAGAGGCCGGAGTACGTACGTACGACGACAATAAAGTTGAGCGGGTTTTTTTTCTTCTAAATGTAGCTGCGGCGGTGGGAGAGTGTGGAAGCGTTCTGATTGGTTAAAGCTGCTCCAACAGTTTCATAATAAACCCGAGCCAATGCCCCCCCTCCCTCCATGGTGTTCTCACCTGCCCGGACCCTTCTTCCTGGGAATGTGTGCAGGGATGTTGTCCTTCATGTGCTGGACTCCCTCCAGATCCTCCTGGAAGAGCTCCTCAAGTTCCTGAAAGTCGGACAAACGGGTGTCATCAAGTGCAGTTTTACTTTTTAAGACGTGTTTCACTCAGAAGGATTTCTTTATTTACATTTCAACCTGCGGTGCACAGCGTCCGAAACATTTGGCCCAGAGCTGATTAAAGCAGCAGGTAAATGTCAGAGCGCTGCGCCGCACACTTCCACCAGCCCTCTGTTTGTAATTACTCTCACAACAGCAGGGGGAGACAAAAAAACCTCTGCATTGCTGCTTTAACACATCCTGTTTTGCATGTTCATGCTATAAAAATCTATGCAGAGCAACTGGTATGAAACACCTGCAGCAATCAGGCCATGCATGCAGCAGACTAACAGCTGTGGCTGAGAGCGCCTGGTGCACATCTGTAAGCAGCTGGATGATGAAGCGCTGATGTCATGCTGCACAACCTCCAGGCCTCCGCTTCACCTTCAGATGCTTCAGGTGCTCTCTCCGCTGGCCGAGACATTTTTCAAACTCATCCAGAAGTCGGTCGATTGCAAACAGCTCCTGTCCGAGTTTCTTCATCCTGTTTTGAGGCAGTTCTGAATGCGAAGGGGACAAAAGACGCACAACTGTAACTTTACATCAACATGAAACAGGAGAGACGCCTCCAGTCTGTTCTCATATACTTCATGTGTCGTACCGACAAGTGACAGGTCCAGCATGCGCTGTAAGGAGGTGATCCTGTCATGAAGGTGTTGGCTGACGTCCTCCAGGTCGCTCATCCTCCTGAAACGGGAGACCTTCAAACTTTAAAGCAGCAGAGACTTTGGAACAGTCACCAGGTTCGTTCATGGACCAAACTACATGAGAAGAACGGGAGGAAATACAGCGTTAATGCCTCAGTTACACAGTTATATCTAACTGTACAATTACAAACAACATAAACACAACTGATGAGGTCAGTGAAGTAAAGATGTCAGTGTTTGTCTATTCATTTGTTCATTTTGGCCTTTTGTTGCACTTTTACAGAGCACATACAGAGCTCCCATGATGCACTACTCCTCTCTCTCTCTCTCACTCCCAATGCGTTTACATGCCACCAGTTTCTGTCGTCTCTGCTGTAGTTTGTTCTTCTTCCTCTCTGTCTGCACCTTCCTGCAGGTATCTCTGCAGCTGCATGTTTCTGGTCTGTGCTTACTGACCCACCAACAGTTTATCATCTCTCTATGCTGTTCTTTTCTCTCCCCTCTCTCCACCCGGTCGAGGCAGACGTTCTCCACCGCTGAGTCTGCTTCTGTTCGATGGTTCTTCCTGTAAAAGGGAGTTTTTTCCTTCCAGCTGTGGCTCGTTGAGTTGTTTGGTTCCTCTCTGTGATGTTCTAAGGTTCTGTTGTCAGGACGTTTCTGTGTTTAGAGCCCCGAGATGACTTTGGTTTTGATTTCTATCTAAATTAAACTGAACTAGACTGAACCCAACAAAGACACCTTATTCATTGACAACTGGCGTCCGATGTGTTTGCTTAATAATGAGTATAAAATAGTTGCTCTAATATTGGCTTAAGGACTTGAGAAAGTGTTGAACTCGATTACTGAAGAAACACAATCAGATTTCATGACAGATAACATCAGACTAGTCCTCGATATTCTGGATTACTCAAAATCGATGGATGATAATGGCTTCATTTTATTCTTTGACTTCTATAAAGCTTTTGATACTGGGGAGTATCAGATTATTTGACAGTGTTTAATGAAATTTGGCTTTGGTCATTATTTTTCTACAGCTATTAAGACTCTGCAAAATAATACAGAGAATAATCCGAATTCCCCTCCTCAAAGCTCCTTTATATGGAACAACAAAGACATATTGTACAAACACAAATCTATATTTATGGATGATTGATTTCATCATAGTATTGTGTTGGTTGATCAGGTATTTAATAGGAATGCTCTTCTCTGTCAGAATACAATATCCCTGTAACATTTGGGGATTACGCAAAGGTTTTTGAAGCAATACCGTCTGGAATCTCCGCTACATAAGAGTTCAAGTAATGTGTTCCTTCCATTCAACACTGAAGCAAAAAGCATTGAAAACTATATCAGGTTAAATCTGGATCGCCTTTAGCGTTACAACGTCTTGTTTTGTTTTTCATCTTCCTTTCTGATGTATTTGTTTTTCTTGCAATTTTACTCTGATATAAATTCAAAAAAGCATCTTAAAATGTAAAAAAAAAAAAAAAAAAAAGATCAAACCGGATGTGTAACCGTGAACACAGACCGGTGTTGTGTTTATGTCTGTTCGCCACCGCTTTCTGAAGCCGTTAAAGACAGCCCGGGTCTCCGTTCTCCCGGTTCTCCGTTAGATCACATTAAAACCCCGCTCCGTCTCCTCCGTGTCCGGACACCACGTCGGTAGGTTTACCGGAGGTCACTTACCCGGGGCTGTGCTGTCGGTCTGCTCCGCTGTGTCCTCCGCTGCCTTCCCGGTTTATTTGAATTGAGTCGAAACGTCACGGAAAGCGCATGCGCCGTATCGCTGCTGCCTTCACAGAGTGTAGGAAAGATCACTATTCAATGGTGGTTGTCAAAAACAACTAACTGATGCGTATTGGCTCTCAGCTCACACAACCCGACACACAAACTACTTCCTGATCTTTTTCCAACTGAAAGAAGGACGGACAAATCTATCACATTCAAAAAATGAAATATGAAGGTTGGAGCTGGAGGCTCCAGGTCCTTTTTCACAGATGTGAGAAGCAGACGTCATGTAATAAATGGTGGAGACCGGGCAATGGATTAGGTTATGAAATATTCCTAAAAATGATAAACATGCACTGACTTGAGTTTCCAACAGGCAAACTCCCAAAAAATACTGTGGAATCATTAAAGGGACTCTCCTCGAACACAAACACACACATATACAGTAACCTATCATCATTTCATCCGGCCTCCATCTGCACAGGTGCAGACTTCTCTCCTTGAGGTATTCACAGATTGAATGAAAGCCGTGGTTCCCCACCTGGTGCGGTGACATTCACCTCTGACCTCTCTGCTGGTTCATTATACAACCAGGACCAGCTGACACCCTGACTGAGCAACATGGCAGTGACCAGTGATTGATACCTGCAACATCAACCAGCCATCTGCAGTAGCACCTACGCAGTCAAATTGTTAAAATATGAGTTCAAAAACAGGGTTAATTGAGACTAAATGGACGACACAGGAGAGAGCGCCACCACCAGGAGAGAGAGGAACTGTTAGTTAGATGGACATGAGAGGCCTTCAAAACCGAGATGAAAACATGAATCACTTCACTGTTAAAGTAACGTATTTAATTGATTCCCCACACAGTTGCACAACAGTTCATAACAGTGTCACAGATAAAAATGTTTTACTCATATTTTTGTCTGAAGCTCAAGAATTCTGCTCATTTTTCAGAGTTCATTTTTCAAAGTATTACTGCATTTGCAGTATGTGTAGAAAAAAAGAAATGGTCAGCTTGTTCACAGATGGCTCTTTGTACCTCTGGATCTGTGTGTGTCTGTTGCACAAGGTAATCCTCCTGCATCCACACATCAAAGTCGCACCGCTGCATCCAGCTGAGGAGCAGCTGTCCTTGCATTTGTTAGTAAAAACGCACAACTCCCTTTTAGTTTAGAGGACCCACATTCCAGTTGAACGAAGCCAAACTGGCGTTATTTTGTGAAGTCAAAGACAACGCCATCAGGAGAGGCAGTGAGTCAAAGGGTAGAGAAGCTCAATTTAATAGGAAAAAACCTCACATCCACAACCTTCGCTTTGATGAAATGATTTGTGGCAGAAAGTGCATTGGAAAATATCGATATACTAAATTCTAACGTGAGTCCTTTTGGCCAATTAAGTGCACACAAAGGAACTAATAGCATCAATTATTCACTGAAAACAACAAAGAGAGAAACCCTCTGTCATTAATGACTAAAATCAGGATGTTAAGATGCAGAGCCTTAGATCATTTCAAAGGATTCATGCTGAGCTAAATGCACTGTGGAGATGAATGGGTTAACTATCTATCAGCAGTATCTCTGTGTTGTGTGTCTGTCAATCACCACATGTAAGGCTCACACTAAATGTGCAATCAACAGTCCCCATTGGAAAGGAAGGTTGGTTCAGAGGTTTCTATCATCACACACATTAGACTGTTGGCCTCCTCTTCTTGTCTGGAATAAACCGGCTGACTGCCTTCAAGTTGTGCAGGATGTTTGGAGTGTTGTGTGTGTTTTATGTGCATCCACGTTAATGTTGGAGCTGGTTGAGATGCACTCACTGAACATTGTTGTGTATTTGCTTGGTTGGTTTATCTGGATGTTAATTTACGAGGTAACTGCTACCTGTTGCTCTGAAGTACTGTAGTGGAGTAAAAAATGGAGCTCTGGGGCTCAGTGGTGTCCTGGAAGTATGAAGGAGAATCTTTGCTGTGTTGTACTTGTGTTCCAGATGTTGTACTTGTGTACTAACACTCACTATTCTGAGTGCATCAGTGTGTTCACACTGTCCAGTACAGGAACATCAGAACACTACAAGTACCAGGATGATGCACTCAAAACAGTCCAAAAAAGAAGTGAGAAACTCTGGACACTTTCCACTCTAAACGATCGCCATCTTGCGTACTTACAGGAAGGTAATTATTTTCAAATTAAAGCTTCTGAGGAAGCTGCAGCTGTTCCTGAACACAAAGTGTTTCTTTTCCACTGCTGCTGCCGGACAGAAGAATCAGTGTTTATTGAGTGTGTTAAACAGTAGACACGAAAACATGTTGATTTCTGGGTAAAATAATTAAAGCTGCAGATATTTTGGAGGGTGATGTGTTCACATGATGAGGTTATTTCTAGTCAGTGGAGAACAGCAGTTTATGATTTGAAACAACACCACCTGCACTACACAATTAGGAATCCTGACATGTGTGAGTACTTTTGTTAGTGTACTGAGGAAACTATGTCAGTTGTTCAGCAGTTGGACAGTTGCATCTTGTCCTTTGGCAGTGGCTCAAAGAGGAGAAGACACCGGTGAAGGAAGGAAGTGAGACTGACTGACAGGAGTCGCTGCCATTATCGAGCTCACAGCTTAACTTTGTTAAGCCTGATCGCTTCATTGATGTCACTGATGTTGATATAAGTTTGATGACAGATAAGTGTTATTGTCTATTCGTGAACCTGCTGATAGATACTCTGAACATGTCACCTCTTGATATAGGCACGGTGGATTATGGTTGTCATGTCTATTTTGGGTGACACAAACACACACAACAACACACAACAACACACAACACCGCACAAACTAAAGTTACCGTGACCGCGTGAAGCCTCAGAGAGACGGAGACGTTTCCATGAATCATCCTCTGAATCCACTGCTGACGCAGGATCAGCTCATCTCTGCGTCTGTTCATCCAGAGGAACCGCTGCCTTTAATCCCTCAGCAGCAGCAGCAGCTCTGAGTGAAGAGAGGTGCAGTACAGCCCCGCCGGCAGCAGGGGGCGGTGTACATGCAGATGTCAGAGGTTACCAAAGCAGTCTGGAACCGGTCCCTCCTCCTGTTCTATGATGCTGCATAATCACCCCGTGCAGGACGTCAGACTGATCAGACTTGCAGAAACAGGCACCGGAAGTCTTTCCAGTTGGACTCAAGACGTGGTCATCAGATGGTGAAATGTGCTGACTGAACAAACCTGTCTCCTAAAATCACATTTATATTTGGCTAACTTGCAACAGCATTTATAATCTGAACGAAACATGATGAGCATGTTTTCTATTAACTTCACAAAGTGCTGATGTCCAAAGTTTATAACAATTTAGCGAGAAATTCAAGTTATTTCCAGGAGATGGATGTTGTGCAGGAGGTGGCAACAAGCTGAGCTGCTCCTCCAACTTCCAGACATCGTCCAGCTTTTATTGCAGGCTCACAGGTCAATCAATCAAGAAAATATACATAAACACCAATCAGGCACATTAAAACCACTGAGAGGTGAAGTAACAACATGTTGATGTATTACGCAGCAAGTGAACAGTGTGTTTTTTTTAAAGTTGATGTGTTGGAAGCAGGGAAATGAGGGCTGTTTTAAAACTCTGTTTCACAGATGTGTCTGCATTTTTGTTCATCAAAAACAAGTTGGCTGCACCTACATGCGCTCCCAGCACACAGAACTGAGACCTAAATTTGTGCTACGCCTGGATTGAGTTTAAAATAGTGCCCGCTGTGTTTCTCAGAAAGATCTCAATCATCTTCCCAGAAGACACACATCTCTCCGACTCTGCTGTTGGTATATGAGTGGGAATGTTGAGAGGACTGCTGTGCTGAGGAGGTGCTGGGTGAAGGAGAACTGCTCCTTGGCACGCAACAGGATGGTATCACATACCTGTAAAAGATACATCAGCTTTAATTTGCAATAAAGTTATTTTCAGTCGAGTTTATGTCCAAGTCGTGTATCAGATTACTCAGGTTTTTTCACCATTATTCTTCAATGCAATTTCCATACACTGCTCCTGATCTTTAACTCGTTCATGTAGTTAAAATCAGCAGTGGCTCGCCGGGGCTGATCAAATAATCTGCCTTTACAGATTAAGTTAAAGGATGCTGACTGACTGACTTTTATGACAGGGAGGCTGTTGCTCAGTCGGTAGAGTGGGTTGCACACTAATCGGAAGGTTGGTGGTTCGATCCCCAGCTCCTCCTGTCCACATGCCTAAGTGTCCTTGAGCAAGACACTGAACCCTAAGTTGCTCCCGATGGTGTACCATCAGTATGTTGTAAGTCGCTTTGGATAAAAGCGCCAGCTAAAAGAAATGTAATGACATAAATTGAATCACACCTGCTTCCTGCACTGCTCTGAACCTGACATGCAGCAGGTGGAGGGGATGTATGTTCTGCATGTATTTGACACTTATTACTGGATGCATTCCACATTTGAACACACAATGAAAAATGTGCAGTTTGTTACTATAATCATTATTCATGTTTTTTTCTGTGTGTCTTTAAAGCATCCTGATGGGAAGAAGGAAGAAGTATGAAATGCACTTTCCACCCTAAAAGGTTGCCATCTTGGCTGCGTAGAGGAATTTTCACATTAAGGTGTCTGAGGAAGCTGCAGCGGGTCAAAATTTCTGCACTACACTGGCAAGAGTCCAACGGTCTTTATTCAGTCTTCAACATCCACATGCAGGGCTGTCTGTGAACACAGGGGGCAGTAGTGTACCCTCTGCCTGTCTTCAGGAATAACTGTCCTCGGCATTTGCCATTTGGCATTCCGTGTGCTCATGACTGCCTTGTTATCAGAGCCATTTTGGGGAGTCAGATTTGAGCCGACTCCCTGCTGAGTTCTAAAGCAGGGGTTCGCTGGCGTTGTTCCTTCTTTCCTTCCTCTTCCTTTGGACCTAAAATGTGACACCAGCTAGGAGTCATGAAGGGTCACAAGAGGCACGCAGCCTCACGAGCATTCAGAGGATACACATGGGCCGTGTGTTTGTCTCCAGTACAGACCCCCGAGGTTGTGAGGGGCTGCAGGGGAAAGCTGAGTCCAGAGGTTTGCCTCTTAACATACAAACATGGAGGATGCAATCCTTTAATTTACACACGCCGCCGAGGACCCGGGATTGGTTTTAACTTTGGTGGTGACATTTCTGAAGGCCATTATGCACAGATGTGTGTGTGTGTGTGTGTGTGTGTGTGTGTGTGTGTGTGTGTGTGTGTGTGTGTGTGTGTGTGTGTGTGTGTGTGTGTGTGTGTGCAGGGCGGTACAGTGATGCAGTGGTCCAGGGTGAAGTTTGGAACCAGCAGGACTTCAGAGGCCTGACGTCTTTCCTCCCGACTGAAGCCTCATCAACGCGGTCCAGGAGACCCCGTCCCCCTTAGAGGCTACACACATCACACTCATTGGAAATTATGTTATTGTTCATGCGATCTCATCACATCTAACGCAGCTCATTACACTCATGCCAACGTTCTTTATATTATCATCTGACAACGCTCCCGTCTTCCTGGGTTTCTTGTGCCCTTTAAGGCTCCCAGTAGGGCACCCGTACTTCATCATGAACAATCATCCTACACATGTTCTTTGTTCTGATGTTCCCCAATAGTGACACAGACAATCCACACACTACATACAATTACAATACTACCCACCTGTCACATCACAGTCTGATCAGAGTGTGTGCAGCTGCTGTGTGTGCAGGCAGTCAAATGCTGAATGAATAAGGAAGCTAACCGCTGTCAAAGTGCAAAACAACGGTCCTCTTTGGAAACACACCTGCAGATGGAACACTTTCCATTTCAGTGCCATGTAGGGTCAATTTTAATACACAACAACAACACACACGTAAACTCAGGAGCAAATGTGTAGACATACTTATTAATGTCATGTTCGTGAATTGATCTTAATAATAATAAAAAATAACAGATCTGGTTATTCCCCATAAAAAAACCTCCCTAGTACAAAAAGCTAAATGATGACAGGTGTGATGAAGCGCACTGGTTCTGCTGTACACATCTGTTACGTACTTTTGGACTTCTTCTCATAAATCAAACATAATTATTGAGCTGTATTTGCCTCACTTTATGTTTTTTTCTGTTCCTTTTTAGTTTTTGACTGTTATGCAATATGACAAATGTGTAAATTGTTCAGCAATGGATCTGATCCTGATTCAGAGTCTGAGCCTATGAGCCACAGTTCAGGGGAAAGAACACCCGGTTCAGGAAGTCTGAAAAAGTGTAAAAAGACACACCTGTGCTGAAGATGAAGAATTACCATGAAGCTGAGTGCTTCTGCGCTCATATAAAGAGTTTTGTGCGTTTGTTTTTTTTAATGCATGAATGTACAGATTCTTTGACAAATCCAGTTTTCACTTCCAGATTTACATTTCTTTAATAAAATACTTGTAAAACTGATAACACACTCCTAAAGTGTGCACACAGATCAACACACACTTTTACCGACTTCTCTTCACTGCTCCCATCAACGTGAGCAGAGAAACATTGTTAGGCGCCACATGGTTTGAACCTGAAGTGTATGTGTGTGAGGTGTGTGTGTGTGAGTGAGTGAGTGTGTGTGTGTGTGTGTGTGTGTGTGTGTGTGTGTGTTTGAAGTGTGTGTATTAGAGCCGGGCTATGCGCCTGGAGAGGAGCTTGGGTTTCAGGCCTTTTATAAAATGCTATTTCAGCCATGTTTGGCATGTGAAGTGCCGAGACGATTAATGCAGGCTCAAGTTGTGCGTTCAGGGATGATAGATAGCTGCACGTCAGAGAAGCTGCTGTCCAGCCAGCGTGGACCAGCGCTCACTTTCAGCCCAGAGCTGAGCCCAGTGGAACATTTAACCAGCTGTGGACAAACAAAAGGACACAGACAACATGTCTTCTCATGTGTCTCCTGAAGGACCCCAACAAGGAAACAGTTCACTTCAAAAGGCTTCATGAGACGCACGGACACACTTTAAACCAACACAATGAAATGCTGCCATGAAATTATTATGTGATGCAAACAATAACAAACAACACAGTTCATATTTAAAGTTCCAGGCTGCTTCATTTTGTTTGAACCAATAAAAACACATGACACACTGTTGTATTTTATTAGTGCATTAGTTGAATACAGTCTACAATACTAATTCTGTATATCACACCCACCCGTTGGTTTGTGAACAGCCGTTATGAAGCCTCGAGTTCGGATTTTGGCCGGCGCCATCTTGCTAGTTAGGAGCAGTTTAGAGCAGGAAGTGACCATATTTGGACGAGCCGGGGAGGATTGAGCAGTCGGATTTGATTCGATCTGAATGGAAACCCGGCGATCCGATAGCCGTAACCTGACTGCACCACAGGCCCCTGAGGATTCCATAATGCACAACTCTCTGGATTAAAGATCATGGAAGTTTAACCCTCGTGTTGTCCTTGGATCAAAATGACCCGCAGCTGTGTTCAACCAAGTTCTATTTTATTTTCATATTTTTTGGGATCATTGGTGACAAGGAGGCTGTGAGGGTTTCTTTAAAGAATGATCACCAATGATCCCAAAAAATATAAAAATATAGAAATAAAATAGAACTTGGTTGAACACAGCTGTGGGTCATTTTGACCCGAGGACAACACGAGGGTTAAGAACAACAAGAGGATCTGGTTGTTTTCTCCCAAGAAAATAACTGAGCTGTGAGGATAAAGCAGCGATCCACATAGATCTCCAAATATGTATAGGAGGAACACACACACACACACACACACACACACACACACACACACACACACACACACACACACACACACACACACACACACACACACACACACACACACACACATGCATCCAGGCTGTGGCCATGAAACTTCATAGAAAGTTTGAAAACATCACTATGAATATTTGATTTTATCTCTGCCTCCTGAATCCTACTCGCTGAGTAACCTGGTGTTGACTGACCCTGATACGCTCCACAGTCGTTCCATCCATCTGGGCGTCGACCTCGGGTTTATTTAGTAACTAGTGATGCAGCTTTAACCAATCAGAACACAGAAACTGTGCAACCGCTGCAACGACAGAACAAAATGCTGTACTACAATGTGATTAACGTGAGACACCGACACCGGTCTGTGAATAGTCCACCGATGCTGGTCTTTGATTGGTCCGGCCTTCAGAGCGCCTGAGAGAACGTTAACAGTTTCCAGACTGTAATGACTGAGCAACAGTGTGGTAGAGCCGGGTGAACACACTGGATCCTTAAATAATGGATTATGATCCTCATTTGTACTGAACATGACTTGCTGCTGACACTTCACCATGTATGTTTTGGACACATATACATACTGCGTTCCTAACTGTGTTCAAAGTTGGCTCACACACCGTCTTATTTGATCCACTTGACCACGATCCAGATGAAGTGATGAAGCTGAGTATTTTCACTCAGGACTGAGTTACACTAAAAGCTATTTCAGGCACCATCAACTGTCCCCCTAATGAACTGTGCAAATGAAAGAGGACAAGGAGGACACCTAAACTAATCTTCACCTTTATCTGTCAACCATTTTAACACTTAGATCAGTAAACATACCTGGTAATACTTCATGATCATAAACACTCAGTATGGAAATAATTGATAAGCTCATCTGAAATAGATACAAATCTTAACCTTAATTGTACATTTTCACATGCTGTTCACAGACACGTTTCCTCTCATGCTGTCCAGTCAAACCAAGTGGTTCAACTGAAGGAATAAAATGAAAAGGTCTCCACCCTTTTGAAAACCCTGCACAACATACAGTACACATTTCATAAGAGACATTGTTGCTCAGCAACCATGTTACCCTGAACACTGTGTTCAGTGGAAGGAATTATTTTTACTGCTCAGTAACTTTAGCCCACTGAGAGCTACTGGAAGCCAGCAGTAGGTAACAGTTTCTGTGTTGGAAATATCCTCAATGCAGCTCGTAGTGTTACATCCTTCTGTAAACCCCAAAATTATCTCTATAAGACAAACGTATTTTGAATGTTGAGGCACAAGTAGTAACATGCAGTATTCGAATGTTTACAACGGATCCTTTGGTCTGACAGTCCTATAACAATCTCTGAATTTATCTCCAGATTTACCATTCATCTTGATTTCAGACTGAAACTTGGCATCAGATCTGTACCTGTTGAGCCAAACTGTGTGCAGCGGGCAACAAGATACAAGGCCAGAGCATGATTCACATACCGAGATGATGTTCTTTTAAGCCTAGGAGATGACAAGTATGTCTCAGTATGACTCTCTATCTCTGCAGCTGGACTTCTGAAAATCCAAACATAACATGCTACGACTGTAACAAAGACAGTCGTTGGTGTTTCAACGATTCCACGGCACTAAAATCTTTTTTGTGTTGATAAGAGACACACGAGAAAGGCATTAGGCTTCCAGCTGGGCAATACCACACAGTGTGTTAGAGATAATTGGTCCGATATAATCTGAACTCTGTGCAAACAGGGACTGTCAGAGTAGGAGCACATCTGTCACTGCTTTTAGTTGTTTGGCTTAAGTTGGATTTCCTCAGCATAGCAGTGAAACGTCCTTTTGAATGACAGGGAGGTACAGATTAGACTGGATGTTAACTGGACACATATGAACTTTTATAGAACAAGATAAAGTAAAAGCAGGCTTTGGCTGAGCCACTGATTCAGTCTCAACATGAGAAGGCTTCACTAAGTTCAAAAAAGGACGAGGACTGTACTGCACCAGCTGTCCGGCCACCTGCTGTGATTCTGATCAGCACATTGGGCCCCATTCACTAATATCGTTAAAGTTGTCTTAGATTTGATCACGAGAGAGGTCCTAAAAAAAAGTCTGCGCCAGATTCCTGTTCTTAAACTGCAGATTTGTTCGCTCATTTGTTCTGATATTGGTGAATCACAGGCTGTGTTCGAATGGTACACTCGTTCACTAACCCCCATAGGGAGTTCTGTATATAGTGAACACATTCAATAACTACATGGGTCAATTTAGACCTCAGTTGGTGGAAGATACACAATGAGATAATAAATCAATACTGGCAGCATCCCTGCAATAAATACAAATTATACTGAATTAATTACAACCCCGTTTCCAAAAAAGTTGCGACGCTGTGCAAAATGTAAATAAAAACAGAATGCAATGATTTGCAAATCATGTAAACCCATGTAACTTGTGGCATCTGGGGTTTTCCTGTTTCCTGTTTTCTGATTGGTGGATGAGCTAACAAAGGAGGTAAGGTGTGTGATTTGTGATTAGTTCTGCTCTGTCGGAGGCCAGAGAAAACACAGGCCTCTGTCATGGCTGTTGGAAGGCGTCTGTCTGTGGTAAGAAGTCAAATGTTTGATGTTTTAAGAGTGAGTTGTTTTTAATGGAGTTTGATGCAGGTTGCTATATTTGAACACAAGATACGTTCTGGTGCAGTGTGGCCACACCACGTGTTATGAGGAGTTTGCCAGGAAAAGTATTTCTACTGTAGTGGGAACACAAGGTTGGGCACAGCATGATATATAGCTCTATGGAAAAGGGCGTGGCTACATAGTGCAGCTGGGAGTGCGCCTCTTAGTGCAACAGGTGCAGAATCCAAAAGAAACTAAAGAAATCCAGTGACTGTCCATCGGTCCAACTCCGAGAGAGCTCTTGGCTTGAGTACAAACTCACATGGTGTCTTCGTTGAGTTTTTTGGACTTTCTAACATTTTGACATCCATTTCTGTTTTTCAGGTCCCCTTTGAGTCAGCTATTGAGCAGCTTCCTTGTGACACTAAGGCACACAGTGTGAATGTAGTCACCATTCCCAAAGTCAAAATGGTCAGTTGAGACTGAAGCTGCCTTCTAAAAGAGTCACGTGTTCGGGGCCCGGCAGATTTCAGGGAATGACATTTTATGTTTCAGGTAAGATCAACTGGATGCAGACACCCTTTATTTGTGTGTGGGAGAGTGAAGATAGAGGAAACAGATAGACTTCTTTTATTTCTGCTGATTTTGTTTAATATAACGTCAGTTTGAGTTTGTTGGATGAAGAATCTTCAGTTCTTCTTCTGAACAAAGTCTCCAAAGGGTAGCACAGTTGATTCATGGCTGGCTATAATTTCCCTCTCACATCAGGACTCTTCAGCTCACAAGAGACTTCTGTCTTGTTAGTTTAATAATTTATGAGAGATATCCGGAGAGTTCACATCGTCCTTCTCTTTTATTGGCATGATGGAACAATCTGTCCACACTGCAATGGAAACCACCGCTGTGGGGGAGCTCCAGCCTCGGCCCCACCGGGTGTGTTTGTTTCCTTCAGCTGCACACGGATCAGGCTTGTGGCAGCAGGTTGCTTTAAAGTGCTCGGGGTCATGTTAAATGTGGCACGGACAGCAGCAATAGAGCTGAGGCAGCAGGAAGGCAGCAACAGAATGAGTGAGCTTCAACATGCTGTGTATTTATGGATTTACGGTCGGTGGTGTGCAGGAGAGGAGAATGTCAGGAACTGAAATGTCTCTAAACTCTGAATGGACTGTCGATAAACAAGCTTCACACATTTACACTCACCTCAGGATGAGTTGTGGGAACTTTAGTGGTCCTCTGGCTTTTTATCAGCGCCATCATCAGGTCAACGTTTTAATGTGGTAAAGACTGAATCACTGCTGAATGACTCCATTTATGACAGCTGCTCCTTCTGTGCCACAAACCATTACGTTTCAGTGTGAATGTGGAAGCATGTGGGCATCTTTAACTTTTCAGCACAAGATAATAATCAAGATGATAAATATGTTCCACACAAAACGGAACTGAACCTCCTCTGAGTCTTTATATGTAAGCAGCTCAATATGTGAAGCCTCGAGTTTTGGCGACATCTTGCTAGTTCGGAGCAGTTTGGAGCCGGAGGTGACCAATTTTGGGTGAGCTGGGGGAGGAGCCAGCGGTGGATCTGACTGATCTGATTGGAAACCCAATCATACTACGTCCCGCTGTAACCTGACTGCACCACAGGCCTGTCAATCAAACAGACCCCCCCCCCCAAAAAAAAACAAACAAAAAAAACCACATCTTTTCGAAGCTTATTTTATAATGAATGATGGGATTAATTTCAGATGGACTGTCAGAAAACAAAAAAGAACGAGCGACTTTAGCTAACAACACTGAGATAATTTGTGGAGAAATTTTATGACTTTTATGAGACCAGTTGAATGGGAGTCTATGAAGTTCCTTTACTTCATTGCCTATGGACACACACACACACACACACACACACACACACACACACACACACACACACACACACACACACACACACACACACACACACACACACACACACACACACACACACACACACACACACACACACGGCTGTGTTCCCATTGGTTCAGATACTTGCACTTCCTGGAGACTCACCCTTGATCTAGCCAGTCTTCCTTCTATAATTTCACTTGCTTGGAGAACAGCTATATGTTCAACCCCTGAAATACCCCCCATTGGCCATTGGCTTCGACCAATGGGCATGCAGGAGGCACACAGGCATTTTTAAAGCCCAGCCAGGTGCTTGTAACTGCTGCTCACACACTCCCTCTCCTCTCCACTCCCACACCAGCCGGGGGAGTAGACCCACTTTCAAGAGGAGGAGCTAACGCAGGCAGGAAGCCCTTTTTATAGCCTGTCTATCATTTAGAGTCTAAACCAGGTAGATAAGACTCAACAAACACAAAAGCAGACCGACAGGCAGGTGAGAGGTAAACACACCTGTGAGAACTGTGTGGAAGCAGCCATAATGTTCACTTACGGTTGCAGTAATTTCACCTGGAATGGAACTCTGAGAGAGCTGAAGGGCAGCTACCCAGCCTTCTGCACAGGTATGAGCAGACTGAGAGTGTGTGTGTGTGTGTGTGTCACATGCAGTATACAAACTTGTGCACGGGTTTTAGTCGGGGAGTTATACCATGAACAGTTTTTACCTCTCAGTTATTTTCATACAAAGTAAATCAGATCAATAAATTTGTCCTTCAAACAGCACCAGTTCTCCTCATGCACCTGCACTCTGTTCTTCAAGGTTCTCTGCAGCATGTTGGAGAACAGTTCCACGGTTCTTCTTCTGTGGACTCAGTCTGTCTTGGAGTCTTCTGTTTCCTCATGTTAGCCACACTGACTCCATGGTGCTCAGATCCGGACTCTGATGGTTCTGCTGCAGGACTTCCTGTTGTTTTTGTGGCTGCAGATTGTTTTGGAGATGTCTGGGCTCATTGCCCTGCTGCAGGATGAATGTGGGCTCAGACCCTCCTGGCTGCAGTGATGAGTCCCTACCCTCTGAGCTCAGAGACGGACTGTAACGTCGACCTGGCAGCCTCTGGGAAGTTGGCAGAAGTGACTGTTTCTACACATCAGGGCCAAGCAGGACTTTGACTTGGCATATCAGCAGCAGCATACAGTTGCAGCTGAGGGGTCATATTGCCTCCTCCTGTATAGCTGAGAGAGGACTGAACATTTGGACCTTGATTGTGCATTTATTTTTATTTTCTGACAACTGAACAGAGTCATCTTCACCGTTAACAGTCGTCTTCACTGAGAGAAGCAGACAATCTAACAAACTGCTGCTGGCGGAGACCAGATACACAGATTGACAGGATGCAGAGAATAACAGCAGCTTTTGCCTCCTTTGTCATGGAAAGGTTACCTGCACGCCAGTGCTAATGTGCACAGTGCGGCCCGGACTGCAACGCTATCCCAGCTATGTGGTTCTGTTATGTCCTGAATGTGAGTGAGCGGTCCGCGTTCTGGCATTGCACCGTAATGAGATGTCACATCAGAGGCATACCAGGGAGGAGCAGAGTAGCATCCAGTGGTCTATTGACACATACAAGACATGATCAAGTCAAAGGAAATTCAGGGCGTGTGTGATTGTCGGAGTGTTAATGTCCGAATGCAGCAGGTAGATTTATCACGAACACAATCTCTGGAAGCTCCACAGGAAGCACAGCGTTCACTGTGGAGTGATTTATTTCAGTGTTTGAACTCCTCCCCCCAAAACAAATTATGTCCATGATATGTACACTGCAAACAATCCCATGATGCACTGCAGCAGATTTATTGATTCACTGAAGTGAAGCTTCACCTGTCAGTGGTGACGCCTGATGATGAACCCATCCTGCAGAGCTGGAAAAGCACAGGTGTGTTAGCGATGACAGACTGACTTACTGAGACACTCACCGCATGTTGACATCACGGCCTCCGTGGCAACCGACTCCATCACTGCTACTGCAGCGGTAAAGTGGAGGGTCAGATGTTCTGAGTGGGAAATGACTTGTTTAAGTGTCAGAATTTTATCCATGTGATCCGATAACCTGTGGAACGTCTAAAAGAGACGCATCATTGAACTATTTTATATCCGTTCAGGTTAGCTGATACGGTGCTCTGCAGGAGAGACCACAGAGGTAGTGGCTGCTGTCAACTCTTTAATATCCTGGAGAGAGGACACACGGTGGACTTGTCTGCCCTGAAATCTGTAACCCCACAAAATAACAACCATAGCAACAGTAGGGGGCGGTAATACACCAATAAGCCTGATGCCAACCGCTGTAAAACAAGAAGACTGACAGCAGTGGACGACTACACACTGAGCACTTTGTTAAATAGTTGACCTGAATTGTGATTTTTGGTTTGGAAAAAGCAAATGAAGTAGGGTGGCCAGATCCCAACAAACTGAATGTGGGGCAAAGAGTACGTTTGTGTGGGACATGTAACCAAAGCTGAGAGGTCGTCTAGAATTTTCACGTCTACTCAACTTACGAAATAAACCACTCGATAGAGTGTGCAGGTTCCAGGCTGAGTCCGAGACTTTTCCAAGTCTCTTGCTGTGTAAATAATTGTACAGGAAGGATAAAAGGAAGCCTGTTTTGGCAGCAAAGATGGAGACAGACTAACCTGCACATGACACACATGTGAAGTTTGATTGACATCAAACAGTCTTCAGTCATAACGCGGGACACCTCGTCACCCTAAAATAAAGTGACATTAAGAATATTTATTCCTCTAAAGACAGAATGTAAGGACTGAAGAATTTTACGAGTAGTTTATCTCAGTTGGAGTTCTGAAGCATCTCATTGGTTTAAGTGTGTGTGTGTGTGTGTGTGTGTGTGTGTGTGTGTGTGTGTTAGTGTGTGCATGTTGGATCCACAGTTTCACTCTTGTATCAAATTCTTTCTGTCATCAGACCTCTGACCACTTAAATCTCAGATCTTGTTTTAGCTTCTTTACCACTTCAGCTCGTTTCACATGCGAACAACGCAAACCGACATCGTGCACAAGCTCAGCTGTTCTCAGACACACAAACGCTGCCCAGCACATCAAATTATAATAGTTGTACAGTGGCAGCGGGCTGGAACTGCTGATATCAAACATTTCCCCGCGAGCACATATCAGTGCTGTGCAGGGTTTCGTAACATCGACTCCAGTGGCTGCCAGTGGGCACATAAAACACAGCAGTGTTTAGTTTCAGCCTGGGAACTGTTTGTTTGTTTGTCAGCAGGTTTGTAGAAAAACTAGCACCTCAGGGTGAACCCAGTAAATATCTCTCACTGTCATTAACACTGAGACAGCGTGACCCGGCCACAGCGTTCAAAAAGATGTGAAGCTCTTCTGTCCAATGGAAATCCACAGCTGAGGTGGACTGAGACTGCTGGATCAGCAAAAAAAAATCCCCAATGGTCAGAGGACACTCAGGTTTTAACTCAGGTTAAAACCTTCCGATGGAGGGCACACAAGCTGTGGACAAAAGTCCATTTACAGTCATTCAGTAAACTCAGTCTGTGTCATTCTTCCGTCTTTTTTTTTTTTTTTGGCAGACAGGTGCACAACTGCAGGAAATGCTCCAAACGTTTCACTGCCTCAGGTGTGTCGAGCAGGACGACCAAAACCTTCAAAACCAACAGTCAAACTGGGTAAAAAAAACCCAGTGAATCTTTCTTTCAAGAGCGAAGAAATTTCCTCACGGCATTCCTAACATATCGCGTTTACAAAGATGGAACAGACAGACAGACAGATTAAAGGACGCGCAGACAACCCGTAAACATAACCTGTGTTCCAACTTCCATACTACCAACCAGACTATTTAGTATGCCAGGAAAAGATTTAGTATGTCCCAATAAATAGTATGTTAAATGTAGGAAGCCAAAAGTACCAGGATGTTCGACAGCATCCAGTCGGATTTTACAGTCTGCAGGGCGGCATGCTACTCCGGCTGATTTCTGCTCTTCTGGCATTCCTTTAGCCACACAGGCATGCAAAGTGATTTGACCCCAACCTCGGCAGTTACTTCATGTGCGTTCCTCACGCACCTCGTTACTACGGCAACGTCACGGAGAAGTTACACAAGACGCTGTGAAAGAGATGCTGGGTTTGAGTCCATGAGTATACACGTATTGTGACTACTGTGTGAGTGTGTGTGTTCATATTAACTCTTAACATGGACACATTAGTCCGTTTACAGTCACATTGTGGCGACTCATTTCATTTGGGGGACAAAAAGTTCCCAGAACATAAATCAGGACATTAAGGTTATGGCTAGAAATAATTCTGGTTAGGACAGGTGTCCAGGAAGTACTCTCTCTCTCTCTCTGTGTGTATGTGTGTGTGTGTGTGTGTGTGTGTGTGTGTGTTCGAGCGTGTGTTCGAGTGTGTGTGACAGACACAGGTGGACATCATAACTCAGCTGATCTGTTACTTTCTGCACGCACACAGTCCCACACTGTTTTCCCTGGCTGATGGGAGTCAGAAGAGCTCTCATTAATCTGTCCTTCATGGTAATTGGACAATAAAGGCTTCAACCAACGAGGCTCGTTGAAGGTCACTTCTGATTGGACGTTAGATAGATAGATTGATAGATAGATTGATAGATTGATAGATTGATAGATAGATAGATAGATAGATAGATAGATAGATAGATAGATAGATAGATAGATAGATAGATAGATAGATAGATAGATAGATAGATACTTTATTAATCCCCAAGGGGAAATTTTTTCACTACAGCAGCATTTATAGATACAGGAAAGAAATAAAATAACAGTAAAAAATATTACATATAAAAATGCATAGTATATACAATAGAATAGAATAATTAAATTAAAACTAACTAAACAATAGTGCAAAGTTTTTTTTTTTTTTTTTTTTTTTTTATATTTAAACAACCAAGAACACAGTCAACAGTGTTATTGTTGTGTGATGGATTTTGCCAGAGGTGAGTTATTGTACAGTCTTATTGCAGTGGACAGGAATGATCTCCTGTATCTGTCCTTGTGACAGCGGAGCTGGAGGAGTCTTTTGGAGAAAGTGCTCCACTGTCCCTGCAGCAAGTGGTGGAGAGGGTGGTCAGGATTATCCAATATGGATAATAGTTTGTTCAGCGTCCTCCTCTCCACCACCTTTTCCAGGCTGTCCAGTTTGTAGCCGATGATGGAGCCGGCCCTCTTAACCAGTTTGTTAAGTCTTTTGGTGTCTCTGGCTCCAATGCTGCCCCCCCCAGCAGACCACGGCGAAGTACAATGCACTGACCACAACAGACTGGTAGAACATCTCCAACATCTTGCTGCACACATTGAAGGATCAGAGTTTCCTCAAGAAAAAGAGTTGACTCATCACCTTCTTGTAGACAGCGTTGATGTTGGTCTTCCAGTTCAGTCTGTTGTCATGGAGACACCCAGGTACTTGTACTCCTCAACCATGTCCACCTCCTCTCCCAGAACTCTCAGCGGTTGTGGAGCCGTCGTCTTCCTCCTGAAGTCGACCACCATCTCTCTGGTCTTGGCCACGTTCAGGAGCAGGTGATTTCTACCCACCCACTCCACAAAGTCCTCCACTACTGCCCTGTACTCATCCTCCCGTCCATCCTTTATACATCCTACCACTGCAGAGTCATCAGAGAACTTCTGCAGATGGCAGAACTCTGAGTTGTACTGGAAGTCAGTTGTGTATAAGGTGAACAGGAAAGGGGACAGAACAGTTCCCTGAGGAGCTCCAGTACCACTGACCACCGTATCAGACAGCACACTGCCCAGACGGACAAACTGTGGTCTGCCTGTCAGGTAGTCATTGATCCAGGAGACGGTGGACATGTCCACCCCCACCACCCGCAGCTTCTCACTCAGTAGCAGTGGTTGGATGGTGTTAAATGCACTGGAGAAATCAAAGAAAGTGATTCTCACAGAGTCACCGGTTCCGTCCAGGTGAGACTGAACTCGTTGCAGCAGGTAGATGATGGCGTCGTCCACTCCCACATGAGGCTGGTACGCAAATTGCAGCAGGTCCAGTTAATGTTGATATTCAAATTATTCCGCATTGTTTCTGCTTTGATCAGACGGAGATTGAACACATCATGATTCATTAGATCTGTATCTAATAATAGAAGTAAGAGAAATGCTGCTTTAAGTATTCAGACAGGTGTTGAACTGGAAATTATTGTTGGACAGAAAGGTGAAACTAAACATAGATCACTTTGCACTTTGCACTTGAACCCAAAGATTTAAATCTTGGCATGTTGTAGCGGCTATTGTTTGTTTTATCACCGCACAGAGCTTTGTAGTCTTGGCTTTTAGCTGTGATCAGTTTGACAGCCAATGACGATCAAAGTCTTTCATGTAAAATCTAAATATAATTCAGTGTTTTTGACCCGCAGCAGTACCTCCAAGCTGCAAGGTTACACCTTTTGAGGAAATCCAAATGTCAGTCGTGGATGTTGAATTATGGGTAAAATAGTCCGTCCAGAGTTCGTTTTGGACTGTTTTGATTAAAAAAAAAAAGTTTGATTATTGCTGCAAACATTCTGATATAATTTGTGGAGTTTTAAGTGAGTTTTTGATGTAACATTTTTGGAAATTTGAAAATATTACAAGTTGAGAAAATATGATATCAATATAGTAATATGTAATCACTTCCTATGATATTGAGCATAACAGACATAATTTACTTTTGTACTTGAATCCTCATGAGGCTTTTCCCTGTCCTCGACACCTTCAGCTTATTTCAGGAAGAAATAGTTCATGTTTAGTTACGTTCATGTCTCACTCACTCAGTGTATATCTGGAGTTATACAGATTATTACTCAGATCTGATGCATGTTGGTCAGAAAGTGCATCAGAGCCAGTGGACATTGTCCAGCATTTGTGCCTCTACTGAACTTCCACTAGCACCAAAATAGAATAATTGGATTTGGCCAAGTCGCCACAGAATGATGTCAATAAAACCATCTGCAGAGGAGATAGAGGGCTGGTTTCTATCAGCAAACACTCACTGGGTCAACAGGTTGGAAACACATGAGCAAATACTGAAATAACTTCCAGTTAATATAACCAGTGATGAAGAGGAATTTCAACTCCATGTATGGTCATGAAAACATCAGTGTGTCATAGAAAAGTAGACGTTTTCAACATGTTAATAAAGGTGACGTACTCACACTAATCACACATACAAATTATAATTTAGAATTATATCCAAAATTTAAATGAATAAAAAACAGGCCAATTCCATAGAAAAGTAAGCCCACTTCTACATTTATCACACAGTCAGATCCATCAGATCAGAATCAGGGTTCCAGATTAGGTTACAGTGATCAGAACCTCCTTATTGATTGACAGGTGGAACCTGTCTGATTTAAACCTCTGACATCGAGGCTCTGCTGTTCTCTGTGTTGTTGAAGTGTGTGATGTCATCATGTTGAGATCTAAAGATCTGATTCTGTCCGAGATTTAAAAAGATCTGCAGATTCTTCCAAACTGAAGTAACTCGACTGTAAAGTGACTGATATCCATGTTGTGCAGAGGGTCAGTTTGAGTCCGTGATTTGCAGAATGTTTGAAAGTCTGTTTTCATGGCATCACTTGAGTTTGCGGTGAGCGGTTTGCGGTGAGCGGTTCGGGGTGAGCGCTTCGGGATGAACGGTTCGGGATGAGCGGTTTGTGGTTCGGGGTGAGCGGTGCGTGGTGAGCGGTTTGTGGTGAGCGGTTCGCGGTGAGTGGTTTGTGGTGAGCGATGGTGACTGCAGGGAAACTGAGAGCCTCTTTACAGAGGCTGACAACAGCTGAGTGCTTTTTTTTACTGCTGACCCCTCGGTGACTCAGTGGATGGAAACCCACACTTAAAAGAACACTCCTGAGTCACACAATGTTTTTCTCTGTGATGATTATTGAATAGAAACTGTTCTGCAGATCATTCTGGTGCATTGCAAGTGTTTCATACATATCAGTGTCTCAGGGGAGAACTGTCTGTCGGAGCCTAACATTAACCCGATCTCAGATCAAAGTTAGAGACAAAGTGTGTCTGTCCACCCTCCTGTCCATGTCTCTGTCCAGATCTTCTGGCCTGCATGGAAGCGGCTGCTGATTTATGGGTACATTTAATCGCAGAGGGCCTCCCATGCTTCAAGTTTCAATTGCAGTGTGATTTACATCAGAGGGGGCATCGGTTTTACAACAGAAATGCTGCAGGATGCCACGGAGCTGTCGCACCATAAATAAACCAGGCGCCACGTCTGAAAGGACACCATCATCCTCTAGAGGCTGAAATACTCTTTACACGGCACCATCAAAGGACCAGCCGACTGTCAGTCTGCTGATTTAGGTTTATCACCTGATGAACAGGAAAGCTGATGAAAACAACCATTACCACTAAAAACACTTCTCTCTATAATTCTCTTTAAAAGTCTGTGACTGTAAATAACTGAATCCCTTTCACTTCCTGAGGACTTTAAAAACAGGGCAGACAGAAGCATGTGAGGGCGATATGACAAAGGCCAACTTTTTCATGCACATTTTCCTGATTCTGCAGCATTCGTTGCCGAGTCAGCGTCTCCATCAGAGATGTTCGTGTCCTCGGTGGGGCTTCTCATAAGTGTGTGCTGCTTTTTCATCTTCATCCACACACATTCAAAGTGTGGTATGAGTAGAAGCCTGTCTGTCAGCTACAGTCAAGCGTCTACAGTCAGTGCAGATGCAGCTTTTGGGCTCTCTGTCAGTGCCACGGCAACCAGAGCTGTCATCAGCTGTCAACATGGTGCGTGTTCACACGTATTCACTGGTGCCTGGTTTTTGTTGAAACTGATTTACACTATAACATCTTACTAGATGCAAACATGCAGCATAAGTGCGTTCACTCAGTCAGTTATGGAAACGCGTAGTGCACGATGATGCTGCACTCAAAATGATCCACAAACTGAATGTACAACGCTGAACAATCTCCGCACTCAACGGTCGCCATCACGGCTACGGAGCAGAAAGGGAGGAACCACCGACGTATTTTCAAACCGCAGTGTCTGAGGAAGCTGCAGCTGTTTCTGAACAACAAACTGTACAACAGCATAACCACCATCTTGCTGCTGAACACAATGCTGTGTTCTGGATGAAATACTTCCCGTAGTACACGAAAACATTGTGATCTTACATGTCAGGACTCTCACTTGTGTAGAGCAGGAGTTTTGACAGAGTGGTGTTGTTTCAATTTGCACACTGCCGTTCTGCACTGACCGGAAATGACCTCAACGTGAACACATCACCCTCCAAAATATCTGCAACTTTAATTATTTTACCCAGAAATCAACGTGTTTTTGTGTCCTCTGTTTAACACACTCAATAAACACACTGATTCTTCTGTCCAGCAGCAGCAGTGGAAAAGAAACACTTTTGTGTTCAAGAACAGCTGCAGCTTCCTCAGACACCTTAATTTGAAAATTCTTCACATCAGTGGCCCCGCCCCCTTCCTCTACGTGCCACGATGGCAGTTTTAGGGTGGAAAGTGTCCAGAGTTTCTCACTTCTATTTTGGACCGTTTTGAGTGCATCATCCTGGTACTTGTAGTGTTCTGATGTTTCTGTACTGGACAGTGTGAACACACTGATGTACTCAAAATACTGATTATTAGTACACAAATACACCATTTGGAACACAGGGCAAGAATCAGTGTGTTTACTGTGTGTTGGCACGAAAACACGTTGACTTCTGGGTAAATTAATTAAAGCTGCAGATATATTGGCAGGTGATGTGTTCATATGTTATGTTAATTTACAGTCAGTGCAGAACGGCAGTTTGAGACAACACTACTCTGTCCATAGTCAAGTACTACAACATGTCAGAGTACTGACATGTTGTAGTACTAACGTGTAGGAGTACTTGCATGTAGGAGTACTAACATGTGTAGGAGAACTAACATTGAAGTACTAAATGTGAGTGAACGCAGCATGAGTTTTGTGTTTCCTGCTCTACTTTGTCATCACTCCCTCGCTATGTCTCGGTCCACTGACCTTCCTGTTCCACCCTGATTAGTTTCCTCTGTCTCTCGTTGTCCTCCTCTCCCTGGTGTGTTCACTGTGGAGCTCACCTTCTCCCTTCAGTCTCAGTTCGTCTCAGCTGCCTGTTCGTTCCTGTGCATGTTCGTTTCACGTACGTCCTGTGGCCCTGTCGGCTCTTTGGTCTTTGTCCTGGATTTTAGTTCCTGTTTGGATTCACTCTCTGACTCACTGAATGTTCGACTGCCTGTTAGCATTTCTTTTCATGTTTAGGATTGTACACTTGATATTTGAGATGCTGCCTTCGGACCAAGACTCTCCCTGTCTGATTGAATGTAATCTCTGTGGACCAAAGCAACAGCTGAGAGAGGAGCTCTGACCTGATGGATGAGAGGCAAACAGACACAGCTGCCACACGCACACACACAGGATACATGGCAACACCACAATAGATTTATTTGCGTTCCTAAATAAAAGCAGTGACCATACATGCGCCGCTGAGTAGGTGTCCCCTGAAGATGTGGCCGATAGAAGCAGCAGTGATGGTTGATAGATGCACGTCACTGTCACAGCCTGCTGTCTGGAGGCATCAATGAACACACAGCTGAAGCAACACACAGGGTCTTCCCTCATTACCGAGGAAATTAAGTTGTGTGAGGGTGAGGGTGCGGGACGTGTGTGTGTGTGTGTGTGTGTGTGTGTGTGTGTGTGTGTGTGTGTGTGTGTGTGTGTGTGTGTGTGTGTGTGTGTGTGTGTCGAGCCGGGGGAATCCTGTCTGGAGCAGCAGCGGGTGTATGATTTCACATGTGGATTAGCATCAGTGTTTGTTTGTGCGTGTGTGAGACTCACCGGGTCACGCTGAAGGACACACACTGGTTGAGAATACCCATCGTTAATCCTAAATTTCAGCCAGTCAGCTCAAAGCCAGCTTTCCAGCCCACATGAACTTTACAGCATGCTGACTGTTGTCATGAGGGCACACACATGTATACACACACACACACACACACACACACACACACACATAAAAACAACTTCTCTTTCTGTTAACATCACAGATCCTCAGTACATTGATGTTCATCCGAACTGAACAATGTGAGAAAACAGATGATATCAGAGATGTCTCTCTTGTCTCCCACTCACTCACACAGTCATTATGTCGCCCTCAGGTGGTTGTACTTGGTTGGATTCACCTCAGAGGAAAGCCTTTATATATCTAAAATTCAACATGTGATCTTCATTTCGGATCATACATGTGATGCTTTAACTTTAACAGCTGGTTTTAATCAAACTACGTCACTGTGTGTTCCACATCAGGAGAAGCAGGACGTCCCCCACATATATCCAAGGTAGTTGTGATGTCACAAATCCTGCTCTTGTTCACTTCCTGTTACTCAGAGAAACGTGTGGTACTGAGTTGATTGTGATGACGATGATGATGATGAAGTGATGGAAATTGGAGTACTTTCCTCATGAAGGTTCCAGCTTCGCTGTGCTGCTTACCTGTTCCTGCACAGGAGCAGCCTCTGAACTTTTGATCAACCCTGAAGTGAGTTGAAAAGGCTGATGTCTGCCGCAGCTTATAATGCAGATAAGACAATTCAACCTTTTAAATTTTTTCTTTAAAGGTAATTCAGTTTAATATGTTTATTAATTATATTCCTCCTCTAAGCCTTTGAATTAGAGATTTGCGATCCGCCTGATTTCCTTCTGATTTCTGACACTAAGTCAGACCCAGGCTCTCTTTCTCTGTATACCTGCTGCCTCCTGCCACTGACAGGACTCAGCCTTCAGCAGCTCCTCCTCTTCTTCAGACACTGCTGCAGAACCTCATCATGTTCTGTGTCATGATTAAAGATCAGAATGTTCCAGAGCACCTCGCTGTCCTCGTACACGCACACACATACTTAGTGTTGTTGGGGATTTAAGAACTGAAAAAGTTCTGTAGTTTGCATACGAGTGGGACAGGTAGAAGGAAAAGTGGTTCCTATCAATCGGATATTATTTAGTCTGAATCTGGTCAAAATCATCTGTTGAAGATAAAATTCACATTTACACCAGATCCCTGAATTTATATAAAGATCTTTTAATATGAAAATCAATCCTAAACAGAAACGTTCTGATACATACTCCATGTATGTGTTTTTTGTTTGGTTGTCACCTGGCTGTAAGAGCTGGATGTGGAAATAAGCAGCTGTTTCTTAACAAGTTCACCATCTGAATGTGGGAGTGGATGATATGCAATGTTGTGTTCTCCTCAAACAGTACCAGTTAAATCAGAGTTCTGTGTTATGACCCTGCAGCGGTGGACCTGAAGGTTCATGCCGTTACAGTAACACCTCTGATCCTCCTGCTCACCTGTCTGAAAAAGCCTGCTGTGATGAAACCACATCCTGAGAACATGTTCTGTGTTCAGCCTCAGATGCTCAGCTGTCTTTGATAGCAGGTCGCTGCTGTTCCCTCATGTTACCTGTTGTGACGCTCCAAGGTGAGTGTGCTATCATACGTGATGTTTCATGCAGCTTTAAAGGAATGATCAAAGCTGACGTGAGTGTTGTTGTCAGTGAGGCACGAAGGTTCGCAGGTTGCAGATCGAGGTAAATCAAAGATGGAAAGTTGATCTGAAGCTGAATAAAAGAACAGATGAACAACACGGTGCTGTCTTCCTGGTGAGATCACTCAGCTTCGGGTTCAGAAGAGAACTGTTGTGATTTTTCTGAGTTGGAAGTTTGGTATTCCGCTCCAAACCTCTTATTTGTTTCGCACTGAATATAGTTTGTGCTGCAGCTGCCCAGTTGGTCTTGTCCAGGCCTTTTTATAGTGGCGGTCTTCTCAACACCACCTCACAAATGTTTTCTGGAGCACTTTATCCTGCAGGGGTAGGGTTACACATGCGCAGGCACGTGTGTGCACGGCAGCGTACACATTCAAGCACTGTTATCTGTTAATGAACAAAAAAAACATTGTTCCGATAATTTGCCACTATTTTGATTTTCCTGTGTGCGTTAAGATGGTGCGGAAAAGATGGAGCAGGAAGCACACACACTCTTAAGAGGACACCTACAAACACATGCAGTACAGGCTTATACACATACGTGCAGCGATGACAAACATAACCCCCCCTCCCCCCGCCCTCCGCTGCCCCCTCACCGGCCCCACTGGGTATTCCCAGGCCAGTTAAGTCCGGGAGAGTCTCCGTGTCGCTGTCTTCACACACCACTGCGCTGCTGCAGCGTGCGCGTCTGTGTTGGTGTGAGAGAGGACGAGAGACAGATGCTTGCAGTGTGAGCTGAGTGCTGAGGACACACCGTCCACCCCGAGGGGCAGAGTCTCTGTCTGTCCAAGTCCTCCTCTTGTCATTTGTTTGTGTGTGTGTGTGTGTGTGTGTGTGTGTGTGTACCTCTTCAACAGTGTGTTCAGCTCTCTGCCTGTTTATTTGTCTATCTGTTTGACCGACTGCTGTCCGGTTCAGAACGAGGTCGACCAGCTATGACGGCCGCCCTGAGCTCCTGCAGCGGATTAGAGGTCCTCCTCTCTACTCTGCAGGTACGTTCAGAGAGTTGTTTGTAATGTACTTTGTATTGTTTACTGTTGTTCATTCTTTTCTTACACGTAAATAATGCAGAGAAATGAACCACAATAGTGTTTTTTTTTTTTTTTTTTTTAGCTCAGCACGGATGTTATATTTGCACTGATTGAGACAATATGAATGAAATCAAAACACGTCCTTGCTGTATCAGATTTAACAAAGTACCCAGTATGTGAAACTGTCATCTGAACCTGAAGGCATTAAGTGATGAGAACACAGAGCTCAGAATTAGTCATGCAGATTTGGGATCTGTTGCTCCATGATGCCATTTCAGAGCACAGTTTGTTTGTTGAGCTTTAACCTCGAGTGTTATCCAAATCTTCTTTCATTATCTGTATTAAAACTTCCGAAGCGGCTCGAGCATCACTCTAAAGAGTCTGAAGAGCCCATGTAGTTACTGTGAAACAGACATCCTGGCGGTGGATATTTGATTATGAACGTGGACAGAGCTGTCGATAAAGGAACTGCATTATTAACAGACAGAAAACAAAAAATACAACAATGAGAGGACGGAAATAAAAATCCGTTTTGATCGCCATTAAATTAGACACCTTTACAAATTCAGAACGAAGACTTTAGATGTGTCTTAAATGTAAAACAAAATGTGGTATTTTCTATAAACTGTAATAAAAAAAACTTGAAGACATCAAAGTTTTTTCATAGAGTCAACAGTAACTACACAACCATCCAACAAAGAATAATGAAAGGACAATCAATACTGCATCAAAATCACATGAACTTATTTAAAAGGCCAGTGGCAGCAGGGACAAAGTCTTTAAGTCTCTGGTCTGGAATTTTGTCTGCAGTCTGTTCCCGTTTTTAAAACCATCTGATAAAACATTAACCTCCAAATGTGGCGAGCTCACCGTGAAAATGATCCATCGGCCAACAGATCAGACCAGAGAGGCAGAATTATAATAATTATTCTTCTTTAAATGAACATGTTTGTGTTATCAACATCACATAAATGTAAAACTGAATTACTTTGCATGCTGGAAGGGCTGCCGGCGAGCCTCGGCTTCGTGCCGTATCAAACGTGTATTGGATGTGCATCAAACTCGATCCACTCTGTGTCCGCTGCATATTGGGTTCTCGTGGTTTTGGTTTGTGGTCGACACGGGATCCTCGGTGAGTGAGGTGACAAAAAAATTATGATAGGAATACGGCACATATTCTCTGGTGGACTCTTAAGTGGTCCGAGAAGGAGGCTGCAGACTGAAACCTGGTCCGTCCTCCAGAAAAATGTCCCACTTTAACACGGACTGCTGTTTGACAGTCAACATTTGATTCTGTAATTCTGACCATGACTGTTCCAGTATCATGCGGTTATTATTCCTGTCATCCAACGAAGGTGCCCTAACCTTAAAGGACATTTCCACTTTGTATCAACCTGCCATATTTCTGATAACTGAATGCAGACTGCACACCGGAGGGAACCAGGACCTACACGAAACAATCATCAGTGAAGGATGAGTGAGCCTCCTGCAGAGCTCCAAACAAACAGGAAGCCCTCATTAATCTCACTGACAGTAAACAGACCGCTCCTGGAACATCACGGCTCACTGCACCGCGGTCTACATCCAGGGACACTTCCAGCTTCACCTCACAGCTGATGTGACCATGCTAAAGGAAAATATGTGGACAAGTAAAGTTTGTAATCAATTCTTGCTGACCTTAATTATTGGCCCGACACCTCCTCAGAGGTCACTGAAGGTTTATTAGTTGGAGTTCATCAAGGTTGAATTTGATGAAAAAGCCTCCTTCCAGTCAGCTGCTGCTATGAAACCACAGACTGTGTCTGCTCTTCTGAGACCTGTGAGTTATCCTCTGGGCCAACAGCGGCTCAATGCATTCTTTAATGTTGGACACTCATCAGCATGAAGACAGTGCAGCAGATTACAGCTCACCGCTCTGTCCACTGTCCTCTTGGTTGCCCTCACCGCTACTCAGGGGAAGAACTTTTATGCACAAGACAAGTAATCTTGTCCCAGATGTTGGACATGGGCAAGACATTTTCTCTTCCATAGTCGCAGCAGCAACTCTCTGACTGAGACGGAGGGACAGACGGATGACGACGTGCTGCTGGAGCTGCATCATGGGACGTTGAATCCGTCATGATAGATGAACCGACTCCTCTGTGGATCTGAAGATTTTCCTCACTGTGCTGCTCTCTGCTTCGTGGAAACCTGGACGAGCTCATCCCAGACGGGCCGTCTCCGTGACGAAGGAGACGAGAGGAGGTGACATCTACGTCTGTCAGGGCTGACGTCCTGAAGTCACAGTGTTAGAAGTGACTGCTCACCTGACTCGGAGACACTTTTAATGAACTGCAAACTGTTTTATCCAGAGAGAGTTTCTTTATTCAGTGTGTATATTCTGCCACATGCTGGTGTGATTTAGGCATTACGACTGACAGACTCCCTTCTTATCATCCTTACATGAACTACCCACACACAGACATCACATGAAACACCTGACCAGAGAGGGACATATCTTGACCTATTTCTCCAAAGCAATGAAAGATCGGCACCACGCAGCTCTCAGACATTCTGTCCACTGTCCTCTTCGTCTCCCCCCAGTCTACAGGCAGATTAAAACAACATGTGATTAAAACTTGGACCACTGAGACACAGCAGGAGCTCCAAGCCTGCACAGACTGGAACATCTTTAAGACTGCAGCCGTGACCTGGACGAGCTGACTGACACGTCACACATCAGCATTGTGAGGACATGTGTCCAGATAAGGACACTAGGTGTCAGGCCCGGCACCAGGTCCGGACAACAGCTGACAAACATCCTCACAAACACAATAAACAGGTCACTGGAACTGTGTGAAGTCACTTCCATCATCCCCCAAAAAGATCCTAAATCAATGGTCCCAGTGACCACAGACCTGTTGCCATGACAACCTTTGAGAGACTCATGTCTGCTTCTGTGACGATGCTGTCAACATTGGGCGTCACCACATTGTAGAACATGTGGACTCTGTGGGGTTCGAAGCCTGCACTCTGTTGAAACATCAGAGGCTGACTCAGCTCACTGTACCTGATTCTACCTGGCTGACGGGCAGCTACAGGTGAGAGTCCCTCAGGGCTGCATCCTCTCTGGAGGACCTCCCAGCAGAACCCTCCGTCAGCAAGCGGTCTCATCCTGACCATCGGTGAGTCCGCATGCAGGACGCAGGAGGACCATCTGCAGCTTAACCCTCCCGTTTGTCCTCGGGTCAAAATGACCCGCAGCTGTGTTCAACCAAGTTCTATTTTGTTTTTTATATTTTTTGGGGATCATTGGTAAAAAAATAAAAATAAAAATAAAATAAAATAAAATAGAACTTGGTTGAACACAGCTGCGGGTCATTTTGACCCTAGGACAACGGGAGGGTTAAAACATCGGGCAGCTCAACACACATTGAAGAGTGGGAGAAGGTCATAAGGGGAGGCTCCCCCAGACCTGCACGCCCCCCCATCCCACCCACCGCCACGGGAAAAACATCACGATAAAAAACATGAAGCAGGCGGACCTTTGAGATGAGCTGGATCAGAATCATCGGAGGAAACAGAGGCAGCCTGAATGAGTAGAAGGAAGGAAAGAAGGAAAGGGGTGACGTCATGATGAAACCAAACGTGTTCCGGTGCTGAGACGGAGCATGTTTCATCCGTACGAGTCGAACTGCTCTCACAGTGTGCCACAGAAAGTGTACATCTTCATCCCCGAGACTTTGTGAGCTCTATCTATAGACAGACAGTCCACGAGTGGAAACATGACTGAAAGCACATCAGTGTGGATATTATATTACACTGATGAGCATGGAGCTGTAACTGTGAGTACCTCGCAGCAGCAGATTCTGAACATACTCTAAATATCTGTGACATTAAATGGCACTATGAATGGAGGTGTTGAGCTGCGGCGGGATCTATGTAAAAGGAAGAAAGGAAGCTACTGACTCATTCTGGAGGAAATAAGAAGGGATGGGAGGTCCGGGGGGCACGGCTCTCTGCTGACCGGATTATTTCAGTGTTTGACGGCACTCTGGGCTCCTATTGGCCGTCAATCTGCCACTGATACTGTAAACAGTCTTCTCATGCACAGACAGTATAGGTCCTTCCAGTAGAGAGGTTCTCAGGACATGACAAGTCTGTCCTCGTCTGTCTCTCAATACCAGTCTGACTGAGGGACATTACTGTCCTGCAGGAAGACGCTCAGCTGTGAGTATGGACAGACAGGACAGTTCGAACGGGTTGACGGATTGTTTTGGTTCTCATGTTGTTCTACCTCTAACTGTCTCTCACTTTAGCCTGGACGTCTTGTCTTCGCTCGGCGACACAGCTTGTGTAAACTGTTCAGACGCAGCTCTGAGCTGAACCTTTTCATTTCTTCTTCACGATTTCTTCTTCTTTGACTCTCTTTTGACTTTAACTAACTACCTGTGATCTTCCCGTCTGTCCTTCAGACTGCACAGGGCTTCTTGTCGATAATACCGCTGTGATATTATGTCCTGCAGTGGTTGAACAAAGTTGCTCTGCCTCTCCGGCACTTTTACATTGTGTGCCTAGACGTTCACCTTTATCAACACTGTATTGTTTTGTAAATATTAATATATACTGATATAATCATGGTGCTCTTTTCTCTCTCTGCTCTCCTCACTCCGACCGGTCGAGACAAATGTTCTCCACCTCTGAGTATGGTCCTTTTGGAGGTTTCTACCTGTTAAAGAAACTTTTTCCTTCCAGCTGTCGCTCTTGTTGAACTGTTGGGTTTCTCTGGGTTCTGTTTTATGAACTTTACTGTGTAAAACTCCACGTTGTAATTGGTGAAATACAAATAAAAGTGAATTGAATGAATATAATACCTTCTCAGTGAAAACATGTTTGATTGTTGTAATTAATCTGTCTGTCTGCTTTGACTTGATTCCATGATGAAGGACCTATTTGTGTAATAAAGTTGCCTTCTCAAGGTAAACTGAATTACACAGCATCCTCTTAAGAGACGAGTCAGCACAGAGACGTGTGTGTGGAAACTCATCAGACTGCAGCAGTACTGTGACAGCACAGGAATACATTTCAGTATTAATAAGTCTGTCTTTCAAGGCCTCATCAGAGTGAAACCCGAACTGGCTGCAGCAGTAGGTGGCGAGATGCTGCAGTCCGTTGGTACATTTGACAGAACGTGGCACATAATTAGAAATGTAGTTACCTTTGTCTTTAGCAGCAGTCTCTCATTACAGTAGCTCAACACGTGTCTGCACTGTTCGTCTCTAACAGGCAGATTGTTGGCCACCTACACAAGCTGGAACACACTGAGCTATTTATGCTGCGCAGACAGTTGGCCATCCAAAGAAGTCTCTTCATACAACACACGTATTAATGAGGGACATGTTTGGCCTCCGAAAGGATTTATGTTGAAACTGCAGAATTTAATCAGGCAGAGGCCTGCAGACACACAGGACCCCGAGAGAACATTTGGGACAGGAAAGTGTCCATCAGCATGTGGAGTAAATGGGACATCAGATTGCTGTCTGTAAACTGATAGATCTGCATGTTCCTACACGTGTTTGTTGTGGGATCAGCTGCACAGCTCAGACAGGCCTGACGGCCCCCGGGGGCCACTTTGGACCCATTTATATGAAATATAAAAATAGTACTGTTTGTCACAGACGCTAGGAGTGAGACAGGATATTTCAGCACATTATTAACAGGCCAAACAACAATCTGACTACGTTAGGCATCATTCATTTTACAACGCTCTTTTTTTAATTTTCTGTCTGTTTTTGTTTTGTATCTGCAGAATGCAGGCGATGTGGAGAGCACCTTAAATATCCTCAACGTCCTGGATGAACTTTTGTCAGCTGGTAAGCTCACGTCAGATCATCTTCTGACCGCTTCACTGAAGTTCAGTGTTGGTCTGCCCAAAGAGGCGGTACAGAAAGAAAAAGAAGGGCAGCTGCTCTGGGCAAGAAAGTGAGGACTGTAATTGTGTAATTTGTGGGTAAATTCAGGCACTCAAACAACCAAAAAAAAGTCTTATGTTCCTTTGACTTCAGACTTTCCGATTCAGTGGTGTTGGAAGGTGTTCACATCAGTGGCGGGTGAACAGTGAACGTAACTTCTGACTTTGGTGGAAACACCTTTAAATTAGGGCATGTTGGACACAAGCAAAGAGTTTTTCTCTTCTATCCAGTTCAATCACACGTATCATCATGTGTAAAACCATCTGAGTTTAGATTCACACACATCTTTTAGAAACCAAAGTGTTGGTATTGTTTAGCAGCATGGACCACACTACAATGATGCAACCAGGTGTAATACGCCCATCGGTCCACTGGAGGATACCGTGTCAGTGCCATGTACACACACACACACACACACACACACACACACACACACACACACACACTCCTGTGCACATTCTTGTGTGATATTGGTTTGAACTATGTGAGTTTACAGGTTTAATGAGGACAGAGTGTACTGGATGATGGAAATGAGGATGGAGATGGATGGAAAGTTTGTCTGATTAGGTTGGTCTGGGACACACTGATAGGACAAAGAGAGGGTTCTGTCTCAGGTAATGGTTTTACGTGAACCAATCATGGACGCCAGGCAGTTCCCCGGAAGAGGAGAGAATGAAAGGAGGGAAGAGGGAATGGATGGATGCTGAGGGTGGGACTGAGAAAATAAACAGCTGAATGAGTTACACATATGAACAGGCCTGCAAGTGAAGAGTTCTTGAAGGGAGGCCCTGCTCACAAACAAGTTAGTTTAATGTCTTCATACTGCCGAAGAGACAACAACAGGATCCACACATGCCCTCCCATCTGTCCGCCTCCTTCAGGAACAGATCGTCGGATCCACTACATGATCAGTAAAGGTGGCAGCGAGGCGTTACTGACTGCGCTGGTCAACAATGGTCGCACCTTCAGTCCCAACTACACCATCCTGCTGCCGCTGCTGCATCTGCTGGCCAAAGTCGGACACAGAGGTGAGGCTGGAAGAAAAGACAAATATGATGGTGATGAATAAAAAAAACGAACTAACTGACTGTGCAACCAAACCTGAGATGCTTTAACAGCGGACAAATCCTAAATGAGATTATATCAGATAAAATCAGTGTAATTAGTCTGAAAAGTTGAATCTCTGAAAAATGGCCATGAATCTCAGGATTTACTCTCCATTATTTAGCTTCATGTATTTTGCCTCTATCATCACTGCTTGTTCATTGGGACTTCTGTTACTGTTTTTTTTTACACCTGAGTTTAATAATTTAGACAAATTAAATACATAATTGTTAAAGTCCTTCACTGCTGCACTGTGTCAGTCTAAGAGGTTCCACAGGTGTTTAATAGAACCGTTAGGGTTAGGGTTGAACTTCAGGGTTTATGTATGAAAGCACTTCAGTTTTAGTTTTAAAGCAAGAAGAACCTCACACAGATGAACTGTGGAAACTGTGAGCAGAAAATCATCATAGCTGTGTTTGAGTTTTAGCAGACAGAGGCTTCTTCACAGATTTTGTGGTACCATATGATACTACAAAAATACATCATATGACCAACAGTTAGTCGTACTCTGCTCACTCTGACCTTATTCTCTGTCTACACATGTGGATGTTCATCGTATGTGCAGACCGTCGGATCGGTATGAAGGCAGAGGAGGCCGGAGCTGTGCTGCTCACTCTGAACCTGCTCAGACACAACATCAAACACGCCAGGAAGGCTGCAGCCTGCCTCTGGGTCATCCAGGTGTTCTCCTCATCAGGTACACACACATGATCACGCACGCACACATGCACGCACAGGTGGCAATTCATTCAGCCAACTTATGCAGAGGAGTCGCACTGGGTACCTGCATATGTACTTCGGCGAACTGGAGCAAAGGCCACATCAGCACAGTCCACCTCAAAGATTGATAGATAACCGTGTGTGTATAATACCGAGACTACTGCTCATGCGCGCGCACGGAGCACAGCAACGCCACGTGCACGAAGCAGGAGAAAGATATAACCCTTATGAGTAACTTGTACAAATTTCGTCACTTGATCATCATCGGTTCCTGATGTGTTTATGAGTAGTCGACCGGGCGCGTCAGCGATGTTTTACGCACCTGAAAGTTGACCAGAGAGCGATTATCAAAGTTTGTGAAAGATTTCTGGGTAACAGAGAGAAGTCTCAGGTAGCCAAATCTGGTGAATAGGAGTGGTGAGGAGCTTTGATTGTGTTGTTGTGGGCGATAAACCTATGGGTTTCATTGCGCTCTTAGCGGGCGCGCCGTCATGTTGGAGAAGCCAAGTGCCATCGCCACAGTTTGGTTTATTTGAACTCAACGTTTTTTCTCAGAAGGTCCCACGAGAGCTCCGTGGTTTCACTCCGACCCTCTTGCGATGAATTCACGGCACACAGCCCCTCGAATAACAAAGAAAACCCGCCTGGTTGCGCGCCTGACCTCAGACAAAACCTTCAGTTTTGGTTTGGGCAGTGACGTTCTGCTCCTCGGAAACGTGACTGTCACTAAGAACACTTCTCAAGGCTTAGTGCTTCCTTGTCGCAGCCCTCCTGCAGCATTGTAAGGGTCTCCGTTACCGACTGTCAGAGTTTGATACAAAATCTGATGTGCGTCCTCTGGTCATGTCCACCGAAAAATTGCAGACGCGCGCGGTCCACTGCTCACAAAAACGTGTGGAACTCAGGAACTGATGATGATGATGACCGTACCAGTTGTAACAGTTACTCATTACTTAGTGTTACTGACTTTCTCCTGCTCTGCGCACTGTCTCTTACCTAAAGCTTATGTCTATAGTAATAATAATAATGCACTAACAGGACAAGATGTGCACAAAGGAGTAGATTGTGGGCTATTAAAGTATTAGTTACATGTCATACATTTACAATGGCTTTGAAATGACAAAAAGGAAAACTGGCAATAGAAAAGCACTTTCTCTTAAAATGCTGGTGGTCCAGAGGATTTAAAATTGATGGCTGGATTCAAGTAGAACAGCAATGTGTGGAGAGATGCTGAAACCTCTAATTTTACATTTTACATATCATCTTACTTGTTTAGCCTGTATTTAAAAGATTGTAACTGTCACAGTTTTGGTTCAGTGTGTTCCCTGTATCACTTCCTCCACCCACCAGATGTCCTCAGTCTGTCTCTCTGTGCTCAGTGTCCTTCCTGCCACTTCCACCTCACCTGTTCCCAGCCCACCTGCAGTTACTCTGCAGTCAGCCCAGTATATCTACTCCCATTCTGCAGATCAGAAGTCTTCATGGTTCGGAGTGTAAAGCTTTACATTTGAACTTCTGTTTCTTTGACAAATATGTAGTCAACTGTGGATCCTGCCTGTTTCAACACATCACTGTAGGAAAAGTCTCTGTTTCCTCCACACCTGCATCAGTGTGGTGCGTTTGGGTCCTTGCCCTCATTGAACTGTGACAATAACCGGCAATGTCTTTGAAAGTTCTGTTGGAAGGACTTTAATGTGTTAGGTGCCATGAAATGACCTGTGTTGTGATTTGGTGCTATATAAATAAAATTGAACTGAATTGAATCAGACATCTGAATATGTGTCCCCGAAGGGGACGTCACAGCCTTCTTTTCCACTTTCTCCATGTAAGTAGGTTAAACTGGGGAGCCCACGGTGCTCCCACGGTTCTGACTATGGTACTAAATGTGAAGTAGAATCAGGACCAGACATACTTGGACCGTGCTGAGTGTACGGTCGCCTGTAATTTTCTTTGGACTACTTCCATGTCTTCAGCAACAGGGACGGAACATCATCTGAGACTGTTTCATCCGTCTCCATAGTGATGTCCCTCACTTTGTGTACAAAATATATAGTGTTCAGTGCTGCCTTACAACAGATTAAGAAACGATGTCAGAAACTTGGAGAAGGTTATAGGTTGCTGAGTTAATCAGACTAATAATAGGCCGTAACGGCACATCTTGTCTGTGTACCAAAGGTAAATCTGTTTAAGCGGCTACAAGGATCCAATTTCAGGGGTATTCAGGATGCTGAATAATGTCTCAGCTTTCTCCTGATAGTCTATCTGCTTTAATCAAATAATGCACCTACCTTCTTCTGCGGGAGGGCTGATGATGATGATGAGGATGATGATATGGTCCTTACTGAGACATGATTAGGTTCCTCTAGTCTGCTTCTGACTCTGTGCCTTCTGAAGGATCTTGTTAGCCAGGTGTTCCTTGACAGCAGATTTCATGCGCAGGTAAACCTGGTCTGTCTGCTTCTGAGATTTATTCCCACGTGGTTCCCGTAGTCTGCCATTTTACGTGCTGTTCAGTTACGAGTACCTTTAGCAGTCTTGCGGTGCTGGGATTGCAGCTATTCCTCTGTGAATGATGCACATGGCCATGATAATTTATGCTCACAGCTATTTGCATATAAAACAGATGACCAGTTTTATGTTGTTAACTGCTAGATGTTAAACTCTCTCTGGGATTTTCTACCAGGATTATTGAAGATGTATCAAAGAGGTGTATCAAGGGGGAAGAGTTTGTACACTGTCCTTATGTGTAACTAAAGATTGAGGTTCAGGTCCCTTCGGTCATCCACTGTGTTTAAACTCGCTTGTCAATGGCCTCGGTGATGGTGCTGAAGTCTGTTGTGTTCTTCTTCCAGTTTCTACAGCAAACCTAATTGGAGAAAACCACGGACTGGACGTCATCTACCACCTGATTCCTCCGTACACCACCAAGCACCTCCACTCCATCAAGTAAGTGTTTCCCACTGATCACTTTACTCCCCAGTAGATCTGGTTCAGAGAAGTGGGCTGGAGGGAAGTGGTTAAACTGGATAACCAGGACTGAAAGACACGGTGCAACATTAGCATCCAGTCAACACCTCCCATGCTGGACACTCACCTTACCTAGTAAGTGCCTGCTAATGTGCAAATGAGTAGGAGTTGATGGAGGGTATAATTTGAAATAACATTATCCTCAGGACATAAACGCAGACCATGAAGCTCTGTCACTGATCATCTGTGACTCATTTATACTCTGGAAATCTGTGGAGCTACAATTAGTTTCTGGTTAACAGGAGGCAACATGAACAAACCATTACATTCTAATGACCTCTATTTATTTTATTTTTTAATTTGAAGTGGGGATCATTAATGGTTCCAGATTTAAATGTCTGATATAGTAAGATACTCTTACTTTGCCTGACATCTTTACTGCAGATTTAGTAGGTCTACCAAACCAGTCCATATAATCTACGACGGTAAATCAATAAAGGAGAAAGATATAACCATAATGAATAACTGTTACAAATTTTGCCGCTTCATCATTAGTTCCTGATTTCCACACCTTTCTATGAACAGTGGAGCGTCGGCGATGTTGTATGCACCTGAAACTTTAATGTAGAGCGAACATCAAAGTTTGTGAAACATTTCTGGGGAACAGAGAGAAATCGCAGGAAGCCAAATCCGGTGGGTAGGAGAGGTGAGGAGCGACGATTGTGTTGTTGTGGGTGAGAAACTTGTGCGTTTTCATGGCGCACCGTCATGTTGGAGAACCCCGTTACCATGGCGCCACAGTTCGGGTCATCTGAACTCAACGTTTCTCCTCAGAAGGTCCCAGCAGAGCTCCGAGGTTTCACTCCGACCGTCCTGGGATGAATTCACGGCACACAGCCCCGCGAATGTCAAAGAAAACTCGCCTGCTTGCTCCTGACCTGATGCGCCTTTTTCAGTTTTAGACGGTGACGTTCTGCCCCTCGGAGACGTGAACGTCACTCAGAACACCCTCTGGTCATGTCCACGGAGAGTTCGCCGACTGCTCACAAAAACGTGTGAAAATCAAGAACTGATGATGATGAAGCGACACAATTTGGACCAGTTACTTATCAGGGTTATATCTTTCTCGTGCTCCGTGCACGAGCATGAGCAGTTGCCTCGGAACTTATGATTTACCCTCGTATACTATTCAGGGCTGTTTTAGAAAGCTGAAGACTGAAGTATATCTCTGCTCTGTGATGGTTTATTTTCCTAATTTCCACATTGTTGTCTTTGTGTTGTGTTTTTTTGGCCTCTGTGTGTTTTTGCAGGGAATATGGTGTAGGTTTTATTGTGGTCTACTCAGGGGGCAACTCCGGGCTAGTTGGATAGAGATTTGTTCGTGTTCGCATTAAGAATTACAGAGAAACATTGTCATTATTACTATCCTGTTGGTCTGGATACATAACTACTCATGCAGAGACTCCAGCTCTTGTGTAAACCACCGTCCTTCTCTTGGATTGCATGTCCTCATCTCATCTGTCTGTCACCACCGATGGCACTTCCCTTAATACACCCAGCGGAGCGTGCCAAAAGCACCAGGCGTGCTCTCTGCTTGGATCCATGTCAGGTGTACCAGCTGCTGGGAAAACTCCTGTGCTCTGACATCGCACATTTATTGCCCTTATAGTCAGATTTATTTATTATATTCACGTTAATTGTTCCAACACAGTTCTTGGACTCCGCCAGCTGCTACGTGTTAGAACTGGCTGTGAATCCCTGTGATGTAATGAGAGCAACATTACCACACTTTGTTTTGTAAATGTGAGAGAAAGCTAACGTGTCTGTCACTTTGTTCCATCCAATTATCCCTTTTAATATGGCAACCATTAGATGTTCTAGTTTTAAAGCAGTGAAGTCAGTCAGACTGTCCAAACTTCTACAGCTGCTTCTTCTTTTCTTTCCCTCCTTTAAATCATTCCAGATGTGAGTTACTGTAGAATGCAAAGGAGATATTTTATAGTATTTATATTTATAGTTTACCATTCAGGGTCTGCTCAGAGCTTAATTTCCCCTGTACTGGCTCACAGTCCAGCTGGGACATAAACAGGACTCAAGATTTTTGCATCATTTTGGACTATTATCACAACAATATTAATTTGACAGATGTCAAAAATCACAAAGCATCAGCAAAACAAGGCTTATAGTGAACAGATTTGAACTTCTGTTTTCTCATCCACCATGTAGTCAGGCTGTAACACCTATATATTTTTTTCCCCCAACTTATGATTTAAAAAAATAAATAAAATAAAATAAAAACAGGATGAGAATAGAGTCATATCAGATGTTAAAATGTTTCTGCAGCATATGTCATCTCAGGGCAACGTAAGATCAAGACCATACAATATTATAGAAACCCTTCAAGTCCCAGATGAGTAACAGGAAGACATCTTCCGACAGAACCAGGCTCAGAGGTGCATCAACCTTTTAGAATGACAGGAGAGCAGAGAGAAAAAAAAAAGAACAGCACAGTGAGACAAACAATGAGCAGTGTTCAGATTGGTGAGTCAGTAACACAGATCAGAAACATGCAGCTGCAGAGATCCCTGCAGGAAGGAGCAGAGAGAGGAAGAAGAAACTACAGCAGAGAGAAGACACAAAGTTAATGAGGTGCAGTGGTGGCCGATACAGTCGTGGACTCGTTGTTGTTGTCAAAAAACATTAAACTATATCAAATATGTCCTTACTCTTCAATTGTATCTATCATCTGTAAGATGGCACAGTTTTGTGTGTCAAAATGAGACAAAAGAGAAGAACTCTCGCAGGCTGGTGGAGTTCAATGCAAAAAATCTTTACTGCATGTGAAAAAAAGATAAAGCTAAGACGGAGAGTTGGTGTCCATGGAAAGCGGCTCTGAATACAGCTTTACTACAAATCCTCTTTATTCCATTTACCTTGTCATGATTTTCAGAGCCCTTTTAAAACCTTATCAGTGTTAATGTCTGGTGATTAGACAAAAGATCATCCCGTTTGGTATCAACTGACACCCACGCCTCGAGTTTTCATATTTCATGTCGTACCATATTTATTTTATGTTATTTTCATGGAATTTTCCATCTAGCAGGTGTCATGTGCATCTCTCGTCAGGGTCACTTTGGCCTGTTCTTGACCTGTACTGATGCTTCTCAGAGGACAGATGTAAATGCATTTTTTTAATTACTTTTTTAGATACTTTAATCTCTCAATATTTCTTTACTGAATATATATATATATATATATATATATATAAAAAAGTTCACAATGTGCTTGTTTTAATCTACCATTATTTTCAGGATTTGCAGACATAAAAGACATAAAATGAGAGAATATTCTCCCCTTTCTTAAGGGCTTAAAGGCCTCGGATGGAAGAATAGATGTGCTATGTATTTCAACCTTTTGAGTTTTTCCCTCCTAGCCTATGTGGGAATTGTTGGGTTTCTCTAAATAATGTTGTAAAGTTCTGCTGTAAGCACTTGAATGTTTTAAGTGCCATGAAATAACCTGTGTTGTGATTTGGCGCTATATAAATAATAAGTAATCACTGATAGAGGATTATACACTACACTTTAGTCTGTAAAACAAAGAGTGTAAAAAAAGGTGAACTACTGCTTTTTCTACAAATATTATTATTGATATCTCCCAAAAAAAAGAGTTTCAAACTGTTTTCTTTAATTACTATCACACACATCTTCAGTCTTTTAATCAGTCATTTGGCCTGTTTAATTAAAATGGATCTGAAGAGTGGTAATTTAAATATCTCTGATACTAATGTCTCCCTTTGTTTCTTTTGCAGGGCAGCCATCAATGCCTTAGCTGTTCTGCTGTGCACAAGTAAGTGTTTCACCAGCTGATGGTTTCATTACCGCGCAACCCCTGCTAGCCCACGTTTAGGACAGACGTGTGAGAACTGCCTGTTGAATAGTCTGAAAACAGTCTAACAAGGTGGACAATTAGTCCCATTGAGATGCAGTCGTGAAAACAAGTAGACCTTTTAAACTACTTCTTCCAGTGAAACTCTGTGTGCCTGTTCTTCAGGGTGCACATGCAGAGCTGCTGCAGACGCTCCTGTCTCAGCTGATAAGTCCACGGTAAAGATTTCTTTCTCAGTAAACTTCCTGTGCTTCATAACGGCTTGATGTATGAAGTTTGAGAAGTGCATGTGAATCCAGGAGGATCACTGGAAGCTGTAAATGTGGAGTCATCGTATTTCTGGACTGGTTTCTGTTTGGTTTCTAATGATCTTTATAACCTTAGTGGATTTTAAGATGTGTGACATTTAGAGGGCCAAACACTCTCACTGTTAATGGAAATGAAGCATAATTCATGTATCCACACAGTTTCATTAAAATTGAATGTGTTGTTTTTCTATAATCCTGCAGACAAACAAATAAACTGAAAACAAACCCTCATTGGTGGAGGAAATAATAAGAAAAGAAACTAGTCAGCATGCCAACATGCTTGATATCATTAGTTTGCCATTAGGAATTTTATCATGATTTTTTTTTCAACAAGAACATGCATTTAAAAGTGCATCATGACATTTGAGGTTCACCACAGTGAGCGGTGGGAAAGTTGTTCTGGTGTTTATACAGTGTTGGAGTAAAGTGAACCAAGAGGATTTGGCCTTTCAGATGAAAAGCCTGAATCGCCATAGAAACGGAAATATAATCACCAGTACCTCATTCTTTGAGGTTGAAAAGCCTTTAATATGAAATATATAAAGTTTCAGCATGAAAGAGGAGAAGCTGAGAGCATCCAGGTGGTGTGTGTGTTTATTACATTACATATATAAAGTATGAATATATACTCATATTATTCAGTGTATACTTCCTGTTTCCATTTTCGCAGCTCAGACTCGCCTGAGAAGATGTTTTCATTAGACCAGGGGAAGGATCACTCTCACCACATGGAAACGTCACATCATGTCCAGTCCAGGGACATTTTATGAGGCACAAAGGTGATGTGGGGAAGCTGGCGAACAAAGGAAATTACACAGACATACATGAGACAGAGTTCGATTACATTCAGAAGAATTCACGAGGTGGAGAAAACCAGGATCAGGACAGAGACTGATGTCTGATATGTAGAATCATCTTCAGGTTGTTTGAACAATTATTTAAAATACAGCTTTTTAAAGCAACATGTCTCAGACACTTTCATGTGTCTCTGTGACCTTTGCCACAGGATGGTTCACACAGTAAATTTCTCTGAGTGCCACACCAAGGTTTTTTCCCCGGAAACATTTCCTAATGTCAGTGAGCTGTCAGTCATCCTGCTGTAAATATCTCTGACTTGTTTCATGCACTGTGAATATAGGTGATACAATTTGCAGCAGGCTGCCAGAGAAAGTTCCCTGCATATCTGAAGACTTCCCTGTTTATGAACACATCCATCCATGTCTGCTCTGTTGTTGTTTAACACACACGGGCTGACAGATGGGAGAGCAGCCCATGTTATCTAACTGGCAGTAAATGATCATAATTCATATGAAACCTGTCTGCTTCTCCTGTGTCATGTGACATACGTTGTGGTGGTACTTTGGTTTATCCTGCAGGGGGCACTGTTGCACTGTTTCCAATCCTGTAGCCTTTACAGGCTCAGCACCTGTTGGACGTGATCATGCTTGTCACACTGTCAATGTGAGACACCCTGAATGGAGAAAATGGTGTTTTCTTCTTCTGTGGTGTTGCCATTGCTCTCACAGCGAGTCTGTGTGCAGTATTCTGGTTTCATGTACAGTTCCCTCTGTCTCTGTCTCTTTGTTTAGTAATTCTGTTCTGCAGCGGTGAGCCAGTGATTTATCCTCTCCTGCCGAGAGACATCGCAGTGTGTGTCTCTGTGAGGAGCTCTTGGTTGTTAGCTTTGGTTGTTGTCTATTAAATTGACGCAGGGTGTGTTTGTGTGTTGTTGTGGGAGACAGAAGAATTAATGAAGTCATTTCATTAGCAAAGCTACCCCAGCTGTCAGAAGCACCTAGTCCGCCCCCTGGTGGCTGCAGTGTTGATTACACCACAACGTCACAATGCTGTGGCTCAGATGGTCGAGTGTGTTGTCCACTGATCACGAGGTCGATGGTTCGATCCCTGGGTCCTCCTCTCCACGTGCGGAATCACCCAGACAGCAGTACAGTTCTCTGGAGCATTCGGTCAGACACAGGCTGCGTGGTGTGTGTTTTACCTGCACTGCACTACACAACTGCGTCCAGCTGTGTCTCCTGCGGCGCTGCTGCTGCTGCTGCTGCAGCTCCTTCACTGAATTGCTTGTTGATGGTCATCAGCAATGAATGTTTGAGGTCTGAAGAGCGACGTTCACATGCAGACGCTGAAAGACAAAACGTTGCCCTTCACTTGTTGAATTCTCACCATGACATAATTAGAACCTACACTCTTTCTGCTGTGATTGTATGTTTGATCACAGATCTTTTTCCTGTCCATTTTAGCCGGGAGCTGTGTAAACTGGACTTCAGGTCTGTTGTTTAGATGACGCACACGCAGCCACAGAGCCTCTCCTGCAGGCTGTTTTACAGCTATGTGGCCGCTCCGACCTGTTAACACGTGAGCTAAAACGAAAATGAGGATGCCGCGCAGGCAGGATGTCACAGGCTTCACATACACACAAGGTGAAACTTTACAACGTCTAGTTTAAATACACCAGTCGGTCAGTCAGTTGTACTTGAATAGCTTTGTGGAACAGTGGAGGGACATGATTTGTCAGGCACGGATACAAACACCTTTCTTGTTAAAGGTATACATTCACTGGTGGTTTGAATTTGTACATGAAATTTGTTTAGCAGATAAAAGCAGAATATCAGCCAACAGATCCTTCAAGCTGAGTCCTGAATGAATTCTATTAAATCAGAGTGCTTTAATGAACAGACTGGATTCACCTGTTTCACAGTGAGAGTAGAAACCGTAAGCTGCAGGACTTCCACACACAGAGGCTGGAAACCTGTTGGACTGCAGATAAACTATCAGATCAGGAAACAGTGACGCCGGTCTCTCTGTTTCTCACAGTTTCTATTTGTTGTGTAATGCCTGTTAAATTTCTCGTGTCAGAACAGAGTGTGCAGACTGTGTGTAGTGACAGTTCAGAGAGTCACTGCTCCAGAGGCACCAAGAGATTTAAAGACCTTTGAGCTTTTTTTTTTTTTTTTTTTTTTCCATGATTTATGTAATATTGTTCTGTGCTTCATGCCAAAGTGCTCCGAACATCAAGGGACCTGCTTTCGCTCACAAACTAGAACATCGACGTGCTCTCAGTGTTTCACTTTGATCTCTAATTCAGTGTTTGGTCTGAACATAAAGGAAACAATTAGGCTGATATCAGGTCCTGTTTGTAGATGGGAAGGATTTGTCTCCATGGTGACCAATATTTTACACTGCAGTGTGTATGTATGTGTGTGTGTGGCAATATTTAACATACTGCCCACATTTAACGTAATTTTAACATAATGTTCCTTTCAGCATATCAGCTTTGTTTATTAAAGTTAACATTATCAGTAAAATTGTAAAAATATGAACCTTTTGCTGTGAAGTGTGGGACAATTGGAAACACTAACTAATCATGCAGGAGTTCATGTAAAATGAGACTGATGTCTCTGAGACTGTTGCTCCGGTGCATTAATGGGAAACCTTCCTAATTGCCAAAGGATCTTTTTCATGCTATCATATCTAAATCTCTTAATTGTTCTCGTTTGCCAACAAAAAGTCACTCTGAGGTTGGAAAATTGCAGAACAGGTGAGATGTTGACGTCGTGCAGGTGAAGGACATGAAAGCCTTATAAACAGCGTAGCTGATGATAATAATAACGATAAAAACAGGGGTGGACTAATTTCTGCCACCGAGAGGATCTCAGCTGTCCCGTCACTGAAGGAATCACTGCTGCTTTCTGCTCAGACTGCGGTTGTCCTGCTTGCTTTGATCAACTGTTGCACCACGTTGTCACTTGCAAGCTGTGACGAACGCCAACTTCTGATGATCACGTTGACTCAGGACCTGCTGAATGTGGGATTTCTTTCTCCCTGAGTCATCAAAACGCTGTTGGCTCCACATGAGTCAAACCTCAAACACTGATCAGTATGTTTCTTTATCGTCTGCACAAACTTACACATGTCCCCATCAGTGAATGTAATCTCAGTCTAAGAATGCCAAACTGTCATTTTTCACATCCTTCATGGTGGATTTAATGTTTGACCACCAAGTTGATGTGGTCGGTGACATGCGTTACCAGGGAGAACGTGATGAACGAGATCAAGCTTGACTGGAGGACTGTGGCTGTCTGACTGAAAAGGAGGCTGACGGGCCACATGTTGGGTGGAGGGTGACTGTAGTTTGGACTCAGGAGGGACTTCTGCGTTCACCGAAAGAGGAACAAAAAGGCAGAAATAGACTCAACAGAAATGGCAGACTGACAGAGTGAAGGAGACCAGAAGGTAAATAAACAGAAGATGATAGCAGAGTGGAAACGTGAGAATGATGAAGGGTGTGGAAAACAAATGAGGGCAGGAAACGAAGCAACAAGACGAGTGAGTACTTCAAAATAAAACACATCCAAAATATTCTTGCAGAATCGTGTGCTCAGTGTGTGTGTGTGTGTGTGTGTGTGTGTGTGTGTGTGTGTGTGTGTGACCCGAACCTGCTGGAGTCGGTCCACGGGGAATCAGGATGACCTTTAATGTCACTGCAACATGCATGGCTGCTGCACTGACCTGATGTGGTCGCTCATAGATGTGAAACACGCAGCATTACATATTTAAACTCTGTTTTTGTGCTGCAGCTCATCTGTGTGCATCAGAGCAGATCAAAAGCAGCAGATACAAGTCGGTCTTGAGTACATTTCTGGATTTGATATTTGTTCGCTGAGTCCACACGCGGTCCAGTCAGTCATTGATGTCAGCAGAAGCATCATCCCAGACATGAACCTGCTGATGTCCCTGTCTGTCTGTCTGTCTGTGTCTCCCTCACAGAGGCCAACGTCGGCTATGTGGTGACTAAGGGTTACATCTCTGGTCTCCTGCGACTTTACGAGGACTGGCACAACAAGGACACTCAACATGTTGCCATAGCGATCCGCCACGCGCTGCTGTGCTGCCTCCACAACGCCACCGACAGCAGTGCAGGCAGACAGGCTTTCATATCTCAGGGAGGCATCAGGCTGCTGTATCAGACGACACAGGTGAGTTCAAACTGTCGCTGATGGGGGTCAAATATTCAGTCAGAGGAGCTCTGCTGTCTGACACCATGCCAAACTGGTGTCAGACATGTGATGCATAACCACCTGGTGAACACCAGAGCATAAAAATAAGGCTTTAACTGAGCAATACCAAAGATCTTCAAATGTATCCTTGTAATTATGGGATGCATTATTATTCGTATTATTGCAACAATTATTCTTATTTTTTTTGTTTTAGAAATATTGATGGTGGTGATTTAGACCATAAGCAAAGTTACACAATGTTAAATGTGTGGAGGTGACACACAGGTAATTCTTCCATAATAATAATAATAATAATAATAATAATAATAATAATAATAATAATAATAACACAAAAAAATCACACAATCACAACAATTGTAACTCAAAGTGGCATTTTCATAACAAACAGTTCTGTCCACTTAGTTTTTGTCTTCAGCAACCTGCTGTGACATCACAGAGGGGGTGTGGTCTGATAGAGAGGAGTCAGCAGTTTCAGTGGCCCCTCAAAGACGCTGCACTTTGGAGCTCCTCCCTCCCCAACAGTGTTTCAGGGAACATGTTTTCTAACACCGCGACATGCTGTGTTCTGCTTTGCTGTGTAAAGCACTGTGATTTATTTCAGTGAGTCACAGAGGGCTCCACTATAGGAAGACAACTGTCTACATGTGCCACCAAAAATGAGAAAAGGAAGTCCACCTGAAGTACCACTCCGAAGACTAAAAGCACCTGATTTATCAGTGTGTGTCTAATAAACACAACGACCAGTTACAGCTGAATGAATCCATGACCACGTGGTCCAAACCGAAAACACCAGACTGACTGAATATTCAGTTTGTGAATATTTCTCTTTTTGAAAATTAGCAGTGCAGCTACTGAGAAGACTTCAGGAAGATGAGTTTGATGATGATGAGCGCTTCATTTTTCAAGTTTTTATTTTGTATTTGTTTTGTTTTGTTTGTGTCTCCTCAGACATGCTTGTTGAGCAAAAGTCTGGCGTCTCTGGTGGAGGCCTCGGTGCAGCTGATGAGGAAGTGTCTCCCTAAAACTCCTCTACCGCTGAGATCCGATCAGTCGGCGTACACCTTTCCGCTGCCCGGACAACCAGCTGCTGTCCCAGATGTGGATGAGGCACCAGGTACTGAGCAGAAGCCCGTGTGACAGCAGACACCGCAAGATGTTCAACATTATGAATTCATAATAAGTCCATACAGAACAATGCGTTTGTTTTAAGGAATAATTTAATTGTAAGAAAGAAACGGTGATAAAAATAAGTCATGAAAGTGATCCTGTTTGTTTTTTGAGCTAAACACTGATCCTACATTTAAAGACCTCATTAGTATCCAGACGCCCAAAATAACTAACTTCATCTATTTCCCATGAGTTTGAAATCAGCTGTTCTTTTGTCATTTTACAGTCACTGTCTGTTTTCTGTTTTCTCCAGACGAGAGCAGTGAGGAGAGTGATGAAGATGAAGAAGAACAGGAGGCGGGCAGCAAAGACTA